>NW_024429196.1:74098618-74764451 GCF_017639785.1 Mesocricetus auratus | reverse complement strand
TCCTGGTGTGTCGACAGACCGTGGTCAGACAGGACCACCATCGAGCCTCACACAGACTTACGCAGCATTTGTTGAGAAAGAGGCAGACTTTCTCCTTCCCGTTTGCCGCCACACAAGCCTCAGGATGAACCAAGGTGGAAATGAGCATGCTGGGAGTCAGCAAAGCCTCCGACTCTAGACCCCGCCACGGGCCTGAACCTGCAAGGCCCTGAGCGCCTGACTATGAACACGCACGGTAAAACCGCCTTTCGTTACTCTCAAGGAAATCTGCACTTCATCCTCTCTGAAGAAACCCAGATCTCACGAGCAGGAACCGTGACAGGTTGGGGCACCACCTGCACACGAGGGGACAACGCTGGCTTCTCCTGCCACTCCACTGCGTGGCCATCACCTAACACCCAGTAGGCACCCACTAAGTGCTGGTGGAATAAAAGGATGACTGCAGAGAAGCAAGCTAATCGTTCATCAAGTTTATGGATGACATGAAATTGGGAGCAGTTTCTAGCCAGAGGTTAAAATCATAAAGCAGATTGGCTTTCGCAAATGAGGCTGTGGCAAGACAGAAGCGGAATTGGATGGCGTTCATTAAGTAACCAGTTTGAGGGAGTCGTCGCCGGGAGGATGCAAAAGCTGGAGACATAAACGTTTCTGCGCACGTTGCCACACAAGCTGGGGGTGGCAGGCTGGACGTGGAGGGAGAGAAGCCGATTGTCAAGGGCTGGGCTAGAAACAGGGTCAAGGTCAATTCATTAGCTCCAGAGACACCCTTGTCCCAAGACCTGCATCTAGGAAGCCACTTAGAACTTCATATTTGGGGAGGCATAGAAGATGCAGGCAATCAAGGAACAGATCAAGAATTCAGAAATCAGGGTTGGAAGCAGAGCTTGCAGAACTAACTAGTAGGAAGAAAAGCCCTGTGTCCCAGCAGGCTTTAAAGGCGGAAGCCATTCTCAGTGCCCCAGAAGGAAAAGGATGGGCAGGTGGACCGGCAGTACCCCTCCCCCACGCAGCCTCGGGAGCCTTACCACCCCTGCTGTTTACACTTTTATCGTTTGCAATGAAAACCATGATGTGTGTGCCGGCTGTATTGATTGTGCCTTTTAGATTTTTATGTCATTGTGGAAAGCAGCAATTATAGTGTCTGCTCTGGAGGGAGCAAATGGCCCCAGGGGAGGACTTAAAAGGCAGCCCAAGGGGTCTCCCGATCAGGAGCTGGGGTGTGGAAGGGCTGCTGGAACCTGAGAGGGGGAAGGTTCAGTGCACCCTCCCTCACAGCTGTGGGGCATTTTATTAGGTGCCCGTGGTGTGGCAAGGACCCAGTCATTGCCCCCGCCCCCAGAAGCTTCCTGTCTGCATCTAAAACAGATCCACTCTGCAGGCACCATCTGGTTCACCCGCTCCCCCTTCATCTGCTGCCCATTTCCTGACCTGCCCGCTCGCCTCTGTGCCAAGACCCTTCTTTATTGCCACCGTTCCCTCTGCCCGTGTTGTTCCCACCCTCTGCCCTGCCCGCAGCCCCACGCTCAGGTCTCAGCCTCCTCAGAGTTCCATCATGAAGCTCCAGGTCCTACGTGCCAAATGTCCCCACCACATCGTCCGCACCCCACAGCCTCTCCATTCAGAAGTACTGTCTGCGTGTGCACTGGTCTCTCCCCCCCTCAAAACGTAAACGCAAAAGGAACGGGGTCTCACTCTTTGTTCTTGGCAAAGGAATTCTTGGCACACAACCTTGATAAAAATGCCCAGCCCAGTTGACAGTGGAGAGTGAGGCTCAGAGAATGTCTCCAAATGCCCACAAAATATCATCTGCCAATGCAGGAGTGATTGGCTACGGACCCCTTGCTCTGTGGTAACGTTGCAGGCTCTCCCTGGGATTACTCAGAGATCGGAGATCGTCTGTCATGCACACGAGGTGGCTGCTGCTTCTGTTGTGATCATTTGGCATTCAAAACAAGAATGAGAGGAGAAAAACAAAAATCAAATTCTATCTAAGCTTGCCCCCCCCTTTATAGGCCTTTTCCTATTACCAGGGCATCATTCACAGAGATTCTGTCTCCGGCTCATTAGCCAGATCTGTGCCACCTGCTGCAAGGCAGACTGGCTGTCCCACCTGCTGCAAGGCGGGCTGGTGACCAAGGTCTCAAGCTCCACACAGGTGAAAGCAAAGATGCGTGCGTGGACAACATTGTTGAGTAAACACTCGCAGTGAGGGTCCCAGCGAGCTGAGGTGTCTCATGTCTTACTCACGGCCGTGACTGTAAGCAGCAGAAGTGAGACTTGAGTCTGATTCAAGTATGAGTCTGTGCCCATCTGCCACACCCTGGTGCTGACATTGGGGCCCCCAGCTGGGGAGGAGAGGCACATCATTCATTCGGGAGTAGCAAGCCCGTGGGGGTAGAGCCTGTGAGTTCTGTTGTATCTCTGCCTGCTCACCTCTCTGCCATTTCCCGCCATGGGCAGCTAGTCCACTCTGGGCATAGCAGTCCTCTCGGGACTTGAACCCACCCACTTGACCCCCTCTGCCCGTATGTGCTCCCTCTTCTTTGTGCAGAGTCCCTGCTCACCCTGCTCACCCTGCTCTCCCTGCTCTCCCTGCTCCACTCTGCTTATGCTCTGAGCCCAACCTAGAGACCATGTTCTCTCCCTCTCTCTCTTTCTCTCTCTCTCTCTCTCTCTCTCTCTCTCTCTCTCTCTCTCTCTCTCTCCCCCAGTCATGTGATACCAACAGAGTGCCGTGGAAAATGTACAGTGTCAGATCCTGCCCTTACAGAGTTCACACCCCGAAGGTGGAGAAAGATGATCTACAAACAAGCGAACAAACGGAACCGCACACAGCAGGGTCGATGCTGTGACCAAAAGCAACAGGACCACCTTCAGGCGAACCTGGCTGAGAGGCTGTGGTGGCAGAATGGTCCCCACAGATATTCGCCGAATGCTCCCCAGATTCTACCTGGCTGAGAGGCTGTGGTGGCAGAATGGTCCCCACAGATATTCGCCGAATGTTCCCCAGATTCTACGTGTGTTACCTGGCCAGAGGGAAGTGAGCTGGAAGCTATATTAAGGATGTATACAGAGAACTGGGCTGGCCTGGTACTGGGTTCCTTATCTAAAAGTCTGGGATCTGCAAGCAGAAGTTCTGTCCTTGGGGATGGAATTCCCGTATTCTGGGCGAATGAGGCCAGTGCCAGGGTTGGATGTGTGGGGAAAACCAACTATGTGACCGGGAGGTTGGAGGCTCAAGTCAAAAGTTAACCTGGGGGGGGGGTGTTAAGAGAAGCTAAAGATGGAACGGCCATGAGCCAACTGACCCCGGTAAAGAGAAACTGACACAAACTCAAGAAAGCCTCCCTGGGCTAGCAGTGCTCTGTACCCATGGACACCCAGGAACTCACTCTTGCTGTTCAGAAGACAGTGAGGGCCTCATGCTGGGGACCCTCTCAGGCCACCCCACGCCCCCACCCCCACCCCTGCCCCCACCTCCACCCCTGCAGGCCTCCTGTGTGGCTCTCTTTCTTGGTTCTGATCGGTATCTTACCCATTTGTAAGTACAACCCTTGCAGGAGCTCTACCAGTCTTCGCAATAATTATCAGACTAGGGTGGGCGGTCACGGATGAGGGTCGTACTGAGACACCTGGACACGTGATGGGCGTCTGAAGGGGAGGGCTTAGCTGTAATCCATGATTCTGGTCATCGGTGCCGGAAGCTATTGTAGCTTGTTAACCAGTTGCCTTTGGGTCACAGCGATGACCCTGAGGGGTCTGCCAGGCCACCGTTCCCACACAGCTCCTTCCAAATGGAAGCACGCATACCTAGCGTGGATAACACCCAGTTAGTTAACAGTAACGCAGCGCTGGAGAAGGGGGGGGGGATGAAGAGGGTGGGCAAGGAGTTTGTGGAAGGGAGGAAAAATGAAAAAATCAGTTGCTGTGGGAAGGACTCAGCCCCGGGAATGCCGGCTGTGAGCATCCATAACGCTAGAGGCACGCAGCTTTGTGAAGCTAGGAAAGTTCTCAGGCCACCCAAGGGAACACAGCTCTCGGCATCACAACTAAGTCTGAGAGGAGCCTCACTGCTCTCCTCACCTCCAGAACAAACTGTGCTCTCCCAAACTAAGTGTGGTGGTTTCAAGTCTCAATTTTCCACTTACTCAGTGTGTGTGCCTGCGTCACAGGGACATCTTGCTGGCTACTCTAGTAGTTTTTGTTCATTTGTCAGTAGGGAATAAATATAGGGGGATTATTTCAGCAGGGAAGGGTCAAGGAAGGCCTGGACAAAAGGTGACAAATAAGATGACAATGAATCTCTCCCCATGCCTTGGAAGTCACACCGTCCCCACTCTGTGCATAACACCTAGGAAGTCACACTGTCCCCAACCTGTCCATAACACCTAGGAAGTCACACTGTCCCCAATCTGTGCATAACACCTAGGAAGTCACACTGGCCCCACTCTGTGCATAACACCTAGGAAGTCACACTGGCCCCAATCTGTGTATAACACCTAGGAAGTCACACTGGCCCCAATCTGTGCATAACACCTAGGAAGTCACACTGTCCCCAATCTGTGCATAACACCTAGGAAGTCACACCGTCCCCAATCTGTGCATAACACCTAGGAAGTCACACTGTCCCCACTCTGTGCATAACACCTAGGAAGTCACACCGTCCCCACTCTGTGCATAACACCTAGGAAGTCACACTGTCCCCAATCTGTCCATAACACCTAGGAAGTCACACTGGCCCCAATCTGTCCATAACACCCTCAGAAACATAAACTTTAGCTATTTCCGCTAAAACTCCCCAAAGACCTAGGAAGGATGTCCTGAGTGATTTTCTTGCACTTACAGTCTTTGTTTTACTGAAAGACTAGAGTGTGGGTGCTGGAGAAACGGCTCAGCAGTTATGCACACCGGCTGCTTTCCCCGTCTCCCAGAGGACCCACAAGGCTGCTCACAGCCAGCTTTAATTACAGTTCCAGAGGGTCTGATGCCTTCCTCTGGACTCTGCGCAGACACAAGCAGGCAAAACACCCAATCCATAAGATAAAAATGAAATCTAAATCTTTAAAACCTAATAAAAATAAATTACATTTAAAGAACCCTGACGTGTGCTTGTCTTCATGTGGTGTGTGCTCTTCAATCCCCACACACATGCATGGCCACCACAGTGGTAGATGAGGGAGATAGAGAACAGTGCCCGTGCCCCTGGGCTTCTCCCACCCCCAACCTGACACCGTTGGTTCCTCGGGAGCTTTGCTTTGAAAAGAGCGTCCCTCAGGGGCAATGACCCAGGTAGCCTGTGACACTGGCTTCTCTCTGCACACCGAGGCTGAAAATCCACTGAAGTTCTATGAACTAACAGTTTGTTGCTTCTTATTACAGAGTGGTGTCCAGTGGATAAATGGACATTTAAGCTGTTCCGGATATTTGGAATTCTAGTTTTCACAAGAACCTACAATTTGAGGTTGTCAGGTCATATGGGAACTATGCTGTTGACTGCACAGGAAGCTTGAGAATTGTCTTGAATTCCCACCAGCAATACATAGGCAGCCTGTGTCCTTGTCAGCACTTGGCACTGGCAAGATTTCTGTTTAATTCATTCTAATGGTGTGTGATTAAAACCTATATCCCTAGAGGCTGATAGCATTAAGCATCCTTCATGCGCTTATTAGCAGTCCCACAATCCTCTTTGGTGAAGTGTCGGCTCAAACCTTTTGCAGTTTTTATTTGATTGATTGATTGAAGATCGACTGACTGATCTTTCTGTGCTGCCCTGTCTGGAACTCACTCAGTAAATCAGGGTAGCCTCAAACTCAGAGATCCAACTGCTTCTGCTTCCTGAGTGTGGGGATTAAGGGTACAAACCACCATGCCCAGCTTTTTGTTTTTACTTTTAGGATTTTATCTTAGTTTTAATTATGTGTATGTTTCTGTGTCTGTGTGTAGGTATGTACACATGAGTGCAGGTGCCCATAGAGGCCTGCAGAGGGCGTCAAATACCTTAGAGCTGGAGTTACAAGCGGTTGTGAGGCACCCATCTTCAGCCCTGAGAATCAAATGCTGATCCATCTACAAGAGCAGCATGTGTTGGTAACCACTGAGCCATCTCTCCAGCCTCCAACACTTTTGCTCAATTTCTAACTGGGTTCTTCGTTTCCTTCCTGTGGTGGGTTTGTTGTTGTTTTGGAGGGGGGACACATTGAGACAGGGTTTACTCACAGAGATCCACCTGCCTCTGCCTCTTGAGTGCTGGGACTAAAGGTGTGCGCCACCACTGCCCATCTCCTGTTATGTTCTGAGGGTTCTTTGTAACTCTAATTATACAACCATTGGCTTTTGAGTTCATACACATTTTCAAGTCCAGAACGCGTCTTCCATCTCAGCCAGAAGTTTCACTGTGAGGAAGTTCTGTCACCCTATGGGGGTTGTGCTTAGGATGTTGTCTAAGACTCTGTGACTACCCCCTAGTCATGAAGGTTTTCTCCTATTATTCCAATAGTTTTTAGCTTATAATCTATTAGAGTTCATTTTTGCAAAGGTTTAATGCAAGATTCTTTTTACCTACTAAAGCATTTTACCTACTTTGGGTTTGTTTATTTTGAGACAGGGTCATTTGAATCCCAGGCTGGTCTCACAGTCACTCACTATATAATCACAGATGGCCTTGAACTTCTAATCACCCTGCTTCTACCTCCCAAATGCTAGGCCACAATCATATATGTGCACACTCACACTTGGTCTGCGTGGTGCTGGGTCACCTATGTGCACACTCACACTTGGTCTGCGTGGTGCTGGGTCACCTATGTGCACACTCACACTTGGTCTGTGTGGTGCTGGGTCACCTATGTGCACACTCATACTTGGTCTGTGTGGTGCTGGGTCACCTATGTGCACACTCACTGAGTCTGTGTGGTGCTGGGTCTCCTATGTGCACACTCACACTTGGTCTGTGTGGTGCTGGGGATTAAACCCAGTGCTTCACGCCTGCTGGGCAAAGGCTCTACCAAGTGAGCCACACGCCCGCCTCCTACTTCCAATATTGTTGCTGCTAGCTTGCTTGCTTGCACCATTCTTTCGATTCTTTTATTTTCTTAGAGACAGTTTCTCCTTATGTAATCCCAGGCTGACTTTGAATTCACAGCAATCCTCCTGCCTCTTTATCCCAAGTTGCTGGGATTTGGGCCATGAGCCATCATCACTCCTGGCTCTATTTATTTATTTATTTATTTATTTATTTATTTGTGTGTCTGTGTATCTGCCTGTATGTCTGTATGCACATACTACAATGCATGTGTGGAGGTCAGAGGATAACTTACAAGAGTCCCTTCTGTTGTGGAATATTATTTCAACATTCAAAGATGTGTTACATTTGTTTATGCCGCATTTACTTAACAATGTAAGGATGTGTGTTTAGTTATGTAAAGATGTGTTACTGTTTCTCCTTATCTGCCTACAGCATCTGATTGCTCTAATAAAAAGCTGAACATCCAATAGCTAGGCAGGAGAGGGCTAGGTGGGGCTGGCGGGCAGGGAGAATAAACAGGAGGAGAAACCTAGGCTCGGGAGAGGACAAGAGTAGAAGGAGGAGGAGAGATCGTGGGAAGACACTTGAGGCCAGAAGCCAGGCAGCTGTCAGCCAGCCAGACATGAGAAACAGTAAAAGTAAGATATACAGAAGAAAAAGCAAAAGCCCCGAGGCAAAAGATAAAGAGAAACAGGTTAATTTAAGTTAATAAAAGAGCTAGCCAAAAACAAGCCTAAGTTAGGCAGACCATTCAAAACTAGTAAGTCTTGGTGTCATGATTTGGTTGGTGGCCCCAAAAGAAAACACCAGGTACAACTCTCCTTCCACTCTGTGGGTTCTAAGGATAGAACCAAACTTGGGTCCTCAGGTTTTTCTGTATCTCTTTGGGGGGGGGGTTACAATAGACTTGCTAACTTTTCTTTGTTTAAAGTTGCTATCTGCCCATTCCCCTTCACCCGCCCCCTTTTTACACCGTGTCTGTCTTCTAGATAACACTGTTACCATTGAAAACTTGATACTGATACTAACGACAGAAGAGAAGTAGCCTGTGATACTTACTTACCAGGTAATTGAAGTAGCCTGTGATACTTACTTACCAGGTTAATTGAAGTAGCCTGTGATACTTACTTACCAGGTTAATTGAAGTAGCCTGTGATACTTACTTACCAGGTAATTGAAGTAGCCTGTGATACTTACTTACCAGGTAATTGAAGTAGCCTGTGATACTTACTTACCAGGTAATTGAAGTAGCCTGTGATACTTACTTACCAGGTAATTGAAGTAGCCTATGATACTTACTTACCAGGTAATTGAAGTAGCCTGTGATACTTACCAGATAATTGAAGTAGCCTGTGATACTTACTTACCAGGTAATTGAAGTAGCCTGTGATACTTACTTACCAGGTAATTGAAGTAGCCTGTGATACTTACTTACCAGGTAATTGAAGTAGCCTGTGATACTTACTTACCAGGTAATTGAAGTAGCCTGTGATACTTACTTACCAGGTAATTGCGGTCTCTGCTGCTTGTGCTTCAGGTTTCTTCCTGATAGCAGCACACACTGGCTACCTAAGTGGCTCCTTCCAGAAGCCCCAGTGCAGGCCTCCCAGCAACCGGGTCTCACGGCCTCTGTCTGAAAACCACAAACACCCTCTCAAGAGGTCTGAGGTCATAGCTCCTTTCCTTCAGGACTTGAAGAATACTATTCCAAGGGCTTGGTAGTTAGGAGCAATGGCTACTCTTACAGAGGACCCAGGTTTGGTTCCCAGCACCCACACAGTTCCTGTTCTCCATCTGTAACTACAGTTCCAAGGAGTCCGATGCCCTCTTCTGACCTCCGTGGTATGCACGTGGTGTACATGTACACATGCAAACAAAACACTCGTACACATCAAATAAAATAAACAAATCTATTTTTAAAGGCTTTTTAAAGAGACAGGAAGCGGAGGAGGGAAAGGAAAATCAAAGGGAAAGCTGTATGGATGAAAGGGGGGTGGGAGATTCTGGGCTAAAGATAGACTGAATCGAGGGGGGTGAAGACACAATGGATAATGCAGAGCAGTCTCATCTCTCCAAGACATTGAAAACTAGGCCAATCTCTGTTCTTTGGGAGAGTACGGAACAAAAAGCAAGGCAATGTAGGGCAGGACAGGGTTGGCATCCCAACTTGACACTGGGTATTCAATAAAGAAGGAGTTGATGTACAGTGGGAAGACAGAGATACAGTGAAGCACAAATTCTAGTTGGTCTTAACAAAAACCTGGAGTCAGATATTAACGGGTGAAAGCTGAAGGATCAGAGAAGCCGAGCAGCCAGCCACTAGCTCTTACCTCTCTACCTCAGAAGGGAGGGGCAATGCTGTCCTCACACTGCATCTCCAGACTGCATCTGTCTCCACCAAAGCCCAGACTGCCCTGAGCTCCTGTCTCCTCCCACCTTACATTCTTCTCTAGTGCTGTGATTAAAGGTGTGTGATCCTAAGTACTGGGATCCCCTTTGTGTGAGCTCTGTTTCTCTTTTAGACAGATTCAATCTCATGTGTAGCCCAGTGTGACCTTAAACTAACACACCCCTCTGCCTCCAACTCCCGAGTCTGGGGATTAAGGGTGTGTGCCAGCACTCTCTGGCCTCTAGTTCCTGGCCTCAGGCAAGCTTTATTTGTTAAAACACAAACAAAATATCACTACGATACAGGGTGTAGAAACTGACTGGCCTGGTTGCTAGGATTCAGTCTCACATCTCTTGGCATCCCTTCTCTGGCTCCCAGAAGCCTGCCTCACCCTAGGAAATCCCTCGGCAGTGGACAATGGGCAATGTGTGACCCTGTTCTCTTCTGGGGATCTTCCTTTGGATAGTCAGATTACTGATGCTGGCCCAGTTGTCCCTTCAAGGTGCCAATTTCCTTTAGCAATCAAGTAGCAAATGTGGGCCCCACCCTGTGCTGCCCAGAGTTCGTAGGACAGCTCCCTTGCCGGCTTCGCTTCCCACCAGGTTTCCAGCTGGCTGAATACTGTGTGGACTTGGGTCAAAGTTCCTAACCCACAGTCGACCAGCATCCTGCTGGCCAGGCTTCAGCACATGGCCCCACAGCCCTTGCTCCGGGTTTCCCCAGAGTGCCTTGGAGGATCTCTGACTGCTAAGTCACTGTACAGCAGGGGCTTTGAAATGGCTTCTCACTTCGGCTCCATCGGATGCACCAAGAAGAGAAGAGAATGTTTTGTGCTCAAGCAGCTGGGTTTAAACCTGCTGGCCCTCTTTCTAGCTGTGTGATAAAGGCAAAAATCTCAGCCTATAACCCCAACTTCGCTTCTTGTGAGACAGGGACCCTTATAGGAGTGTGGCAAGGAAGACAGGCAGCCACATCTAAAGAGCTCTTTCTCTTGGGATGAAGTACACGACACATGCTCAAGAAGCCATAGTGGGGCCTGGAGGGATGGCTCAGCAGTTAAGAGCACTGGCTGTTCTTCCAAAGGACCTGGGTTCAATTGCCAGCAACCACGTGGCAGCTCACAGCTGTCTGTAACTCCAATTCTAGGGAATCTGACACCCTCACACAGACATACATGCATGCAGAACACCAATGTAACAAAAACAAATAAAAATGTTTTTAAAAAGCCATAGCTGCTCTTGACACTATCGTGAGCATTTATGTTGTTCAGTTTCAGAGTTCTGAGCTGACAGCTACAGAGTTCAGACTCTGCTCGTGTTAAGCGAAATGGGAAGATTCTCTTTGGGGCCCTCAGATCCCCAGGCAGCTGTAGGACCAGGTAAGAGGACACTAGGGGCTGAAGGCTGCTGTGAGGTTCTCAGTTTGGGACACTCCCTGCCCTGCAGTATGACCCAAGCTTCCTCTTGGACATCCGCCATGGGAAGCAGGCTCCCCTCTTGTCAAGGGGGAGGGTCTTTCCAGAGAGAAGCAGATACAAGGGAGGGATGAGGCGAGGATTCCGCAAAGTCCCTGCTCTTCCTTCTTAGAGCTACGACCATAAGCAGCTAACTCAATCTCTCAGCACCTCAGTCTTCTCAGCTTTAAATTAAGGCTAGTAGTGGTAGAGACTGAAGACTTCAGCCAATGATGTAAAGGAAGAAATATAATTGGACTGGGACCCTGAGCTAGTGCTCCATTATAAAATATTACTATTATTGGTGTTACTATTATTACTACACAAGGCTGCTCTTTCAGTCCCCACACCCACCCCTGGGTCTTATTGACCTTGCTTTCCAGATAGAGAAACTTACAGGGACTCATTGATTTAGCCAAGGACACAACAGAAGCGCGGTTCCAAGCATGGGAGCTACTTGAAAGGTAGCTTCCTTCCTCACAAGCCCATTTTCAAGGTGGGGAGGGCAGTGGGGTAGTGAGTGTGCTCTGCTGTGGGGGAGGCACTCAGTATGAGCAGTATAACAGGCGTGGGGGAAAGGGTCTTGTAAAGAGGAGGATATGAGGCCCTCCACCTGAGATCCCCGTATGTTGAAGCAAGGAGTTGTACACAGAGTGGGTCCCCTTGGGAGTGCAAAGCTCTCAGCACACATGTACCTTGCTCTACACGTTTCTTTTTGGCTTTTCCAAACAGGGTTTTTCTGTGTAGTCCTGGCTGTCCTGGAACTCACTCTGTAGACCAGGCTGGCCTCGAACTCACTGAGATCTGCCAGCCTCTGCCTCCCAAGTGCTGAGATTAAAGGCGTGTGTCGCCACTGCCTGGCTGCACTTTTCTTGTGAAGAATAACAACTGTTTTTCAAGAATTCTGTTAGAATGCCTAGCCAGTCAAGATAGGTTCCGGGGTTTGAGGTCACAGGGGTTGAAGGAGAAGGCCTGTCTGAGTCAAGCAGACGTTAGGGTCCTATCCAAAGGGCATAGCTGGAGAAGGCGGATGCCAGGGACCTGAGGGACAGCAGGCAGGCAGTGTGATTCCGCTGGGACACGCTGAGCAGGGCTGGTCCCACAGGGGCAGGGAGGTGTCAGGGATGTGACAGCACTCAGACAGCACACAACTTTCCTGTGTTTCCTTTTCTTTTCTTTCTTCCTTTTCCCCTACTTAGGAAAATGCTGTAATGAGACAAGGCCTTGGAACAGCAAGATTGATTGTGTCACTATGGCCTTTAAGGGGAGAAAGGGAAAAAATCAAATTATTGGACAGGGTGTTTTTAAGGAGCTGCTGCTTTAATTTATTTTCTTATATTTTGTCAATAGCTGTTGTTTTTTCTTAAACAAGTGCAGCGCTTAATAAATGGATTTTGCTTGGGCAAAACCAACAGTCATTTCACACTCTTCCTTCCTAGCTTACTTAAAACATGGTGAATGGCTGAGCTCGACCGCGGGTCTGACCACCGTGGTTACAAGTAACTTTAGAGACTGCATGGCCCCGGGGGCGGAGGGTGGGGGGAGGGGGTGCTGTGCTGGTGCCAATATGACTCCCAAATCACCTAGGGAACATTTCTTCTGACGTCCAGCCCCCTTCTGGAGCCTGGTTCTGGGAGCTGAACTGGACCCCCGAGCTAGTTTATCACACCCAGGTGGTTGAATAAAAGCAGCAGTGAGATCCAACCCCACCTCCTCGGCCTCCCTGTCACCCGGGGTGACTTCCAGCACCTCCCAGGCACTGGCCTCTGCTTCCTGCCTGCCTAGAGCTCAAGCTCACCCTCGCCCCTCCCCCACTCTGCCACCCCACCCACTTCTCTGCTCCATTTTTTCCCTGTATTTATTTTTATGAGCATTGATGGTGTTTTGCCTGCATGTATGCCTGTGTGGGGATGTTGGATCCCTGGAACTGGAGTGATTGTAAACTATCGTATGGGAGCTGGGAATTGAACCTGGGTCCTCTGGAAGAGCAGCCAATGTTTTTTGGTTTTTTGTTTTGTTTTGTTTTGAGACAAGGTTTCTCTGTGTAGCCTCTGCCTGCCTCTGCCTCTCAAGTACTGGGAAGGCGTGTGCCACCACTGCCTGGCACAGCCAATGTTCTTATCCCTGACTCTGTTCTGTTTCTTTATTTTATTTTTTTTTCCGAGACAGGGTTTCTCTGTGTAGCTTTGGAGCTTGTCCTGGCACTTGCTCTATAAGCCAGGCTAGCCTCGAACTCACTGAGATCCGCCTGCCTCTGCCTCCCGAGTGCCAGGATTAAAGGCGTGAGCCACCAACGCCGGGCAAGAGATGGCTCAGAGGTTAAGAGCACTGACTGCTCTTTCAAGGGTCCTGAGTTCAATTCCCAGCAACCACATGGCGGCTCACAACCATCTACAATTCAATCTGTTCAGTTTCTTAAAAGACATCTTTGACTTGCAGTTTGCTTTAAGTCCACCCTCCCAGGAGGCCACACCCCTTTCCCCTCCCACTCCCATCCCCATCCTCAATCCCAGCATCCTTTGCTTCTGTAAGTCTCAAGCCCTCCAAGAGGCCACAGTTAAAGCCCCCCATGGCGGGAGATGCTGTGACCAGACAGCCTGTCCCTGGAGCCAGCTTGGCACAGCAGTCTCCCTAGGACATCCCAGCCTGGGGCTCCAGAGGCAGCAGAACGCCTGAGGGTCCTGCAGGGCCGGGGTGAGTTTGCATACCTGTGGGGCTACCAGAGGCCAAGCACAAGTGAGCTGCCAGGCCCGATGCGTGCCTGCCACACCGCCCCCGCGCGTCTAAACCAGAAATCTGCTTGGTTCCGTACTCTGGACCTGGAACCGATGATGATAGGCCAGACTGTCCTCCACCTCATGGTGACCCTCCTGGCTCCGTCTCCTGGAGACCAGAACTCCAGGCGTGAACCACCATGTCCAGTACCTTCCTGACTCTTCTCATACTGAGGTGAAGCCCCAAGGCCCCTGCACTCAGACTCCCTAATTACTGTGCTGGCCGGGCCCTGAGACGGAGAGTCAGCGGACTGTCCCCGGCAACTGCCCTTGGACGTGGATGGAGGAGGGAGAGAGAGGCTGTTGACAGTTTAAGAGGTTGTTTCAGACAGTGGGAAGAGCTGTGAAGAGCAGCAGGCAAGGGGCCTTGCCTGTTTCTAAGCTTGAAGACCTGAGTTCAACCCCCAGCACGTCCCCAAAAATAACTAGGCACGGGAGCTGGAGAAGCGGCTCGGTGGGTAAGAGCACTGACTGCTCTTGCAGAGGACCTGAGTTTGGCTCCCAGCACCCCATGGTAGCTCACAACCATCTAAAACTGCAGGTTTAGGGGATCCAACAACCTCCTCTGACTTGACAGGCACCAGGCATGCGTGTGACACACATCCATACACACAATACATAAAAACACATCTAATAAAAATTTTAATTAATTAATTTAAAAGACTAAGTGTGGTGGTGGATCACTTGTAATTGCAGGGCTGGCAGAGGCCTTCTGTGTGAGCGCCAGCACTCACATACACACATGCACACTTATACACATGCACACTTATACACATGCACACTTATACACATGCACACTTATACACATGCACACTTATACACATGCACACTTATACACATGCACACTCACACATACACACATGCACACTCATACATATGCATACTTACACACATGCATACTTACACAGACACACGCAGACACACGCAGACATACACACACACAGAAACACTCACACACACACACAGAAACACTCACACACACACACAGAAACACTCACACACACAGTGTGTGGCGGGATACCAAACAAGAACCAGAGCTAACGGTACAGATCTGCAATCCCAGCCATCCTGCATGCTGAAGCAGGAGGTTTGACGGTTTTAGGCCTGCTTGAGCCAGTTCAAGGCCAGTCTAGGCAAGATCCTATCTCAAAATAAAGAGTGGAAAAAAGGTCAGGGAATGTCGCTCGGTGTGCGAGCACTTGCTTAGCGTGGGCAAGGCCCCGGAACAACCCTAGAGAAAATGAAGTACCGCTGCCCAGCAGAGCGCTTTGGGATGCTTCGGAAGGCACAGGAACACCCTCCGCCTCAAGAGCAGACGAGATGAAGCAAGCATTCGAGAAGAGGGAGCTGTGCGTCTAAAGGACCTGGGGTGGGCCTTGGTTTAACTTCAGCAGCAGGGAGGACACCCAGAGGGTCCTGCTCACTGCACAGTCACCCCAGTGCAGAGCCAGCTAGCGCTCCTGGCTAATGAATCCAACTAACGCGCAAGAATAAGTTGTTGGCTGAGTCTCCTCACATGGCCGCATGTGAGTCAATCTAGTGTCACTGTAACAAAAGACCTGAGGCAATGCATACGCAAAGACTTACAAAGCTCACAATTCTGGAGGGGCCAGCTCAAGAAAAGACACCCACAGGGTGGGTTCCTGTTGAATTCGTCTGCTCAGGGGTTTGTAGTGTCCAATCCCGGACACGAGCTAGGAAGCAAAGAGAAGAGCCACCAAGGACCCCACAGCCTCCTTTGGGGACACCCCCGCTGACCTACAGCCTTCCCAGGAGGCACTTCCTCTCACAGATCTCTTCCTGAAGGAACCTTACCTTTCACATGGGGACGCTCACCCAAACCACAGCACCAACCCAGAGTCTGGGAGGTAGGGCTGACTCTTCACACTTCCCAGATGAGAGCTCCAAAGCTCACAGCGGATCCCACCTTGTCTGATGTGAGGACTGGAAACTCAAGTGTTTGACCTGGACCCCCAGAGCAGATTTCCTCCTGGGCCCGCTGCTGCTGTGTGCCTAGTACCCACTCCCGAGACCCCGAGCTCCCCTCTGTCCTGACAACACGCAGAGCTAGCCTAGGTCCCAGCCTTCCTCAGGCTACTGGTGACAACTGGGTCACCTGGCTCTCCCCCACCTAGTCCTTCCTTCCTGTCACTACCACTCACCAAGTAGGAAAGGCCCAGGGCACAGGGAGAGGACCACTGGGTTCGCCAATGAGCCCGCTTTCTATTTCACCAAGCCCTCAACCAGTATGCTGCCAGAGAAGGACCCTGAAGTAGGAGCACAGGGAGGGCGTGTCCAGCACCCTCCACGGTGGGGGAGGGGGAGGGGCTCCAGTCCTGTGGTCGGGACCCACAGCGACCTTAGCGACCTTACCATCCCACTGCCCATAGGCTTCTGTCTTCTTGCTGTCTGCCTGCAGCAGAGAGTAAGATTAGGTCATCAGAGCACTTCTGATTTAGACTCGGTTGGTCAGGGTCCCTTTATCCCATCCCCTTTCCCTGGATTCCCAGAGAATATAGGTGGAGTGGCAGATGGACTCCCCAATGTCATGCACCTGGACACCACTTCCCTCCTGCACTGACAGGCAGTCAATGAGGGGTCTGTGAACCCACCTGGTTTCTGTAAGGGCCAAGGCAGTTTGGCTATGACCTCACTTCAGCAACAACTTAGAGACCCCCAAGGCCCTCCCTGGGAACTGGCTGCTCTCTTCCGGCAGGAGGGGGGAGCTCACCAGGCTGCCCCCTCCATACCACCGACTGTCAAAGTGCACCACCCTATCCTGGAAGGGAGATTCCCTCCAGTAAGATCCACAGCTGCTCATGAGGGGCTCGCCCTCCTCAAGTCCAACTCTGGAGACTAGGCCTAGAGTGCACAGTGACCCCCACCATGTCCCTGTAACTTGGGAAAGCTCCAACTAGACTGATTTGTCACTGGTATGCTTTCTCGTTCCTGCCAGAATTGTAACTCTGTTCTCTGCGACAAGTTGAGAAATGAGCAGATAGCACCCTAACCCTGCCATCTGTGGTGGGGTCTGGGCTTTGGTGTTGCTTTCTCCACCCCCGCACTCAGGCGGACCTCAGACCTCAGCTCCAGGTCCCGGGGTGTGGAAGGCGGGGAGCAGCACTAGCCACTGTGGTAGGGCGGAGTCAGAGTGTGACCCAGCCCCACACTGCAGGTGGGGGCCGCCTCTGGGGCAGGTCCCTGAAGGCATCCCTGAGGGATGAGTGAATTCAGAATTAGAAGGAAGCAGCATCCAGGTCGGCAGAGCAGAAGTCCCTTACAGGGCTCTCACCTCAGAGGAAGGGCTGGCACATTCCTGACCCTGGGTTCGTTATGCCCTCACCTGGCCCCTGGCGGGATCCCGGTCTCTGAAGCCTCAGGAGTGGCAGTGGTCAACCATTTCTCAGTCCCAAGTGACCAAAGCCCCCATGACTGCCTTTTCGCAGCCGAAGGTCAAGAGGGTACATCTTGGCCATTCAGAGCTTTCCAGGAGGGACTAAGGTTAGATCAGGCGATGGCTGGAGCTGCTGGTATAGCCAGAGTCCATCGGAGGCAAAGCTAACCCAGGTGAAATGAAAAGGCTGGCCCCTCCTGGGTAGTTAGTTCTCAAGGCCTGGAAGTTCTGTCAATCTGGGCTTCCTTTTAGCCATCCGTCTCCTCCTCAAGAGGCCCCAGGCTTGATACTCCAGAACTCATACACACACACACACACACCATGAGTCAGCAAGTCTAGTGCTTGCCCCCTCTGGAGAAAACCCCATCATTGTACCTGGAAAGAGGACAAAGGATGTTCCTTGAATCCCATCTGTAGTTGTGGTTGGAAACTACTGGAATGTGCATCGAGGAGACGGATAGTCACAGACAGGAACCCTGCGTGACAGTTCTGGAACAGCCTAGAACCACATGCACCTACGAGGAACTTGGAAACATACTGAGTGAAAATCAGTTGAACGTTGCAGTGTAAGAAAAGGGAAAATATCCACAAAAACAGAACTGCCATTTTAAAAGCGTCTGTGTAGTTATAAAATCAAGAGGAGAAAGTAGTTGCCCCTGGGTTGGTGCGGAGGGGCTGTGACTAGGGCAAAGGGGCATCAGGAGTTTCACCTGTAATGTTCTAACTTTTTCAAAAGGAGAATGAACCCTTGTATGACGTGCCCAATTCATCACAGTCAGAGGAAAGGCAGGGAACTCCAGCTGCTGTCCCTCTCAAGGACCCTCCTGGCTGCCCCCTCTGTTCCCTGTCACCCCCTCCAGCCCTCCCCGTGTCCTGCCTCCCTGTGGACCCAGAGCCGAAGGCTGTTAGGTCTTCCATTTAAAACTCCTCAAGCTTGGTGCACAGGGGAGTTTCCTATTCCCTCTCAGATGTAGCTGTCTGTCAGCAGTAATAGTCTCTTTCGATTTCATTTCCTTCGGCTCCTGCCAGCCACTGCCAGAGCTTCCTTCCCGGCCCAGCCTCACCCCTCCCCAGCCCCCAAGTCAAGGGAAAAAAATACATTTTTGCCTTTACTATGATGTATGTGATCCCATAAAATAGTGAAACAGATATGAAAGGTTGAGAGAAGGTAGATAAATGGCTCCTATTATTCTACCAATCAAATGAAATACCTCTCCACATCCTCATTTGAATGATAATAAAACTCGAGAGGCTGCGGGGCTCTGTTGTCACCACTTCCCGCAGCAGCTTCCGCAGCGGTGGCGAGTCACAGGCCAAGGTAACCTTGGGGTGTCCTCCGCAGAGGCGGCTTTTGCCTCCCTCCCATTCCTGTAGCGTCCACCTCCCCCAGCAAGGAACCCCCCCTTCACATACGACCCTCCCCCTCCTCCCCTCCCCACCGGAAACTGGACTGACTGCTCTGGACTCTTGCACGCCTATTTGCGCAAGCCCCAGAACCCTCCAGGACCCACAGGGTAGAATCAAAAGCCAGAGTCACCAGAGAGTGTCCTCTCTTCACTTAGGGTCTCAGAAAGCCCCTGGCTATCTGCCGGTCCAGGCCTGTCTACCCAACCTGGGCAGTGCCAGAAGCCCCGTCCATGACAGGGCATAGCGTTGTGTTTACTTCCGTGTGGACTGCTCAACTCTAAATTCCTGGTGGTCTGGTGCCACCCAGTATGCCCATGCCTTTCATTCACTCCGTGTGCACCGTGAGAACGGGCATGCGGCCCTCCTGCCTTCAGTAGGTCCTGGTGGGAACGAGATCAGTTACCGCCCTCCGAGTCTTCCATGGCTTCTGCCTCAGAGGCCACAGGGCAGCTTCACAGGTGCCAAACCCTACCCCCGGCCCCCCCCCCCCGTCCCCCACCCCACCCATGGATTAACACTTCAGGACCCCCCATGGACTAACACCTCAGGACCCCGCCCCCCCATGGACTAACACCTCAGGACCCCCCCCCATGGACTAACACCTCAGGACCCCGCCCTCCCTCCGCCCTGATGGTGCTAACCCTGGCCAGGGAGCCCGGCCAAACCCTCTTTGCTCTTTCAGTCTTCTGCAGCGTTTCTCATGCTGGAGGCCACGTTCTAAAGAGACTGACTTTTAGCTTGTCATGGCAGACCGTCCTTTATGTCAGTGGTTTAGCCTGGGATTTTTCGCTTTTACAATGGTGGAAGAGCCTATGCAGACAACCAGGCTGTTTCTCACTTTCGGCGTGATGTTCAATAAATCACCTGCGATGTTCAGCACTTTATTTTAAATAGGCTTGTGTTAATGATTTGCCCAACGATGCTAATGAACGATTCTGAGGACGGCACTCTAGGCTGAGTGAGCCTTAGTGCTCTGTGGGTCTGGGGAAGTTAGTGTTTCCCGCTCAACAATATCCTCGACTTACAGTGGGTTTAAAGCAAGTCCCGGACTTAGATTCGCCATTCTGGCCTAACTTTTGAAGCTTTCTTCGAGTTACTTTGCTTAGTTAAGGTGGTCTAGTTCCCTGCCAGAGATTGACCAAGGTTTGACAGTACCCAAGCTGGCCTCAAGGCATTGGGACTTCCCGTGCCACCTACTGAACTGGGACACTCAGAATCTCTCTTCCTCACATCTGCAGCAAATCCCTCTCCTCTCCAGTACTGGGACATGCAGCAGCCACCGAGACAGTGGTCATGGCTCCCATTTTAGAGGCAGATAAGACGAGGAGCCCCTGAGAGCCAATGGCAAGTCAGGGCCCAGATCCTCTCCCTGGCTCCCCATACCTCAGTCTCCTCCTGAGCATGGGGGCCAAGATCCTGGTTCCTCCTCCCAGGGTTTCCTGAGGCCAAGAAATGGACAGGAAGCAGAGGTCAGAGGGGATTTCCACGGGACAAGCTGTCACTAAAGGCTCCAGTCCATGAGGGAAGGAAGTAAACTACAGTGTACGGAATAGCTGAGCACCAGCCACAGAAACTTTTGGATGTGCTGGGAGAGTTAGCTTACTAAGTCACAGAGGCCCCCGGGTTTATTGACAGTGTGTCTGAGAGCCTGCTGGGACTCTGGGCCTGGGAAGACTGGGGAGGGGGGCAGGATAGGCTGTTTAGAGCCTGTTCCAGGCATTTCTCACTCTTTGTGAGCTCAGGACCCAAGGCAGCCCCCGCCAGAGATGTCAGTTAGCAGAACTGGTATGCGGTCCTTTACGGGACCTTGGGAAGCCTTGAGAGACAGTCCCACTATATGGAGGAGGAGGGGCCCCAAAGCAAGCATGGGCTCCCATGCTGACCCCTGGCAGGGAGATAAATTGGGAACAATTTTGTCGCAGCCCTGCTTCCAGAGGCAATGGGTGCAGCCTACCCTTCCTGCTCAGGCCTACGGCAGGCCTGAGTCACAGACCTGGACAGCTAGGTGGTTCTCAGAGAGACTGACAAGCACACTTTGCATCTTGGGAACTTAAAGGCAACTGTCCTATCCCTAAGTGAGTGTTGCAGACCAGGGGGCTCATAAGGAAGACTGTTTGCCTCGCAGCTCTGGGGACTGGAAGTGCACAGCCCAGGCATCTGGCAAGAGCCTTGCCCCAACAAAGCGTACTGGAGGCGTCACACAGCGGGGACAGAGTCCATTTGGATTAAAACAGCCACTCCGCAGTGCCCCGCAGTCTCCGATGGCCTAATCCATTCAGAAGGGCAGTCGCCATGTCCCAGTCATCTCTCGAAGGCCCCTTTCTCAACACTGTGGCATTGGCAGCCAAGCTCCCAGCACACAAACTTTTTTTTTAAGAGTTCTTTTTTTTTTTTTTTTTTTTTTTTTTTGGTTTTTCGAGACAGGGTTTCTCTGTATTGTTTTTTGGACCATGTCCTGGAACTTGCTTGGTAGACCAGGCTGGTCTCGAACTCACAGAGATCCACCTGCCTCTGCCTCCCGAGTGCTGGGATTAAAGGCGTGTGCCACCACCGCCCGGCCTCGCACACAAACTTTTGACACATTCAGCCATAGTACGAACAAAAGGCACACCGACAGAGCCAAGGCCCTTCCCATGTCACCACAGGGCTGACTGGACCAGGACACTCAGGTAGCAGCAAAGAGCTAGTGTACACCGCTGACGGTTGGGAGCGGTGTGACATCCTGCACGCCCCTGAAGCTCCGCCCTCCATCCGCACAGCCTATCAGGCTACTTGACCCCAGTCATAAGGGTTAAACAAACACTGTATTTACTCATATGAAAATACGCAGACTGGAAGTGAAAACATATGTCCACATAACAATTTGTACACATAAGTTAACAGCAGCTTTTTGTAATTGCTCAAACAACCCAAATGCTGCAAGAATTGTGGATGAATAAACAATGGTGCAGTCCCAGGGCCATTATTACCAATAAAAAGACAACACCTCCGGGACTCCTAGGGGCATAAGCCAACCTCCAAAACCTCATGAGAGTACAGAAGCTCAAAAAAGCGGTGGATTCATGAACAGCCATGCCCCACTTCTGTAATAATGGCCTTTGAAGTCCCGGAGACACAAACCATAGGTACAATGGATCTGCTACTTCTACAGAAAATGGGGTTAAGGCTCCTGCAGGCCTCTGGTTACGTTTTTGTCAATTGATCAGTGTGTAACTTACTGATGTGTGTTTTCTATTGGAAGGTATGATACTTTCGTGTGTGTGTGTGTGTGTGTGTGAGAGAGAGAGAGAGAGAGAGAGAGAGAGAGAGAGAGAGAGAGAGAGAGAGAGAGAGAGAGAGAGAGTTAGCATTTAACTTGTGTCCTAAAGACCACGGGTCACACCTGAATGAGGTTTATTTAGCTTGTGTGCTTCTCTGCCAGATACAAAGCAAACTTCTCATGATTAGAACCACCTATCAGAATTTCTACCTTACATTTTGGCCTATTTAAAACAAGGACTTTGTCAAGAAAAAGCACCAAATGACTACAAAGGTAGCGCTAAGTGAATTGTGGAAGAGTCCCTTGTTTGGTGTGAGCATTGCTTTGAGTTGCTTAAGTATTCATGTTTCATATAAAGTCACCATTCAATTGAAAGTTACTATTTTTTGTAAGATTGGTTTATTTACATTTATGCATCTAGGTGTGCTTGCCTGAGTTGATATGTCCCACAGGCAGGCAAGGTGCCTCAGGAGGCCAGAGTGTATTTCCCCTGAAACCAGAGTTACAGAAGGTTGTGAGCCATCGGATGTGGGTGCAGAGAACAGAACTCGGGTCCTCTGCAAGAGCGTTAAGTGCTGTAACCACTGAGCCATCTCTCCAGCCCCTAGAGTTGTTTGGTTCAGCCACAGCTGGAAGCGTGCACATGAGGGCAACTGACATTGTCATCTACTAGTGGCCACAGAGGACCACAAAAGCACTGAAAATACTGATTTAAGGTTACAAATACCTTACTGCTAGTAGGCAAATTTGAAAATATGGGATCCCCCAAATTCTGAGGTTAAATTGTGTAGTTGACTCTCTACCACCAAGGCAGACTGGTTCCAGCCCCCGCCCCACAGCAGACGCCAACATCAGAGGATGCTATAGCATCCTGTACGGTGGTCTGGATTTGCACAGAGCTGACTCACATCCTCCCCCAGTGCTCCAGCACCTCTAGATGACTCATCATCCCTGATACAATGTGCTCGTTATGTAAATAGTTGATGTACATGTTATGTAAATAATTGGATCTTTTAGAGAATAATGGGCAATGAAAAATGTGTGTACATGTTCAAGATAGGTGTAATGTTTTAAATGTTTCCCATGAGAAGGTGGCTGAATCTGAGGTTGAGAAACTGGCAGATACAGAGATCCCATTGTATATTGAATTCTAAAGAAAACAAAACCAACCCACAGTGACAGAAAGCAGCCTGGTGCCATGCGGCAGGTGAGGAAGAGAAGAGGTTCTGCTGAGGCACCACAGGGCGCCTTCTGGGTGATGGGAGCTTCTCTGTCCCTTTGGGTGATGGGAGGTCTCCATCCTGATGGCGGTGGTAGTTAACAGAGAGACACATGCATATATAAAATGCTTTGAAAGACATACTTAAAATGGGTACACTTCACCATCTGTAAGTTACGTCTTAAGCTAACTTTACAAAAACTAACACTTAGTCCAAGCATTGACCATGTCTTCATTCCTCTGATAGAGAGGAAGAGGCAGGGGTTGCCAGCTTGTAATCCATTTGGAAGCTCTGTTTGCACTGTTTCCGTATGAGAGGACAGATCCAAGCCAGCCCTCAACGCCTCCCATTTTCCTATTTCATCAGTCAAGACACTTCTTTATTTTTATTGCATGTATATGTGTGTGTGTGTGTGTGTGTGTGTGTGTGTATTGGGTGGAGGAGGGTTGCTACAGTGTGTACATAGAGGTCAGAGGTCAACTTTCCAAAGCTGGTTATCTCCTTCCAACGTGGGAATTCTGGGAATCATACTCCGGTCTCCAGGCTTGGTTGCAAGAGCTTTTACCCTTTGAGCCGTCTCCTTGGCCCTTAAGACTGTTGATTGAAGGTGGCAGAAAACAGACATGGCTAGATCTAAGGGCTCAAGTGTGGCCGCCAAGGTTGGCCATGTTTTACCGGCCTTGTGTTTCTCCATGTCATTCTTGCAGAGGACCATGGGCAGGAAGGCCGTCGTGGGCGGGTCTGGAGCGTCAAGGAGGGGCATCGGCCGTTTGCCTACTCTCCCTGGCCAGGACACTGGCACATACTGCTGCCGCCTGGGTTCTGTGCATTCTCCTCTCAGAGATCCCCACGAGGGAATACCCAGATGATGAGCAAGAGCTGGAGACCAGGCAGAAACAGCAGATGTCTGACACTCAGTGATCCATGAGCCATCCGTACTTTGCTGAGCGCATTGCAGACATCCTCAGAACTCAAACCTGGCAGGAAATGGATGAGAGACAGGAAACTGACTCTATTTCTGAGCCCTGCGGAAAACAGAATATTCTGACTCCGTATGACTCAGGAAAAGGAGAAAAAGTCTACTGAACTGAAGCCTCTAATTAATGCAGCTCCTCCTGGCTGGAGCACACTTTCCAGCTGGTCCCTGCTCCGTGCTCCCAGTCTGGAACCCAGGACTCATCTCTTCTCTCACCACAGAGATCCCACTGACTGGAGCATCTCATCTGCCTTCTAGACCAACACCAATTCCCTTCTGGTCACAGGAAGCAACATCACCATCATTCTGGCAAACCCATTGAACTTGTCAAATATATGAACTTTCTCAGGCCCTTGGTATTAAAGAGTTTCCTTAAGTCCTTTAGAATGTTCAATTTAATAAGCACTAAGTATCTGTTATGTTGGAAATGAGAGGAAAGATAGTGCCTGCCCTTGTCTCTTCCCTTCTAATCTTCATGCTTATTAATTTTCTTATGTTATTGCATAGGCAATGAAGTACTGAGAGTCAGTAACTCCATCCTCAACTGATGTCCCAGTGCTAAGAATAAAGGTGGTGGTGCATGCCTGTAGTCCAAGCACTTGGGAGGCAGAGGCAGGTGGGTCTCTGTGAATTCAAGGCCAGCCTGGTCTACTCAGCAAATTCCAGCCAGAGCAGTTACACAGAAACTCTGTCTCCAAAGGGAAAAAAAGTTTTGTTCTATATGTCTGTTAGTCTATTAATTGCCTTTTACCAGATTTCTCTTCTGCATGTCTCTTAGATGGCTTTCATAAGGTTAAAAGCATTCTTTTTTATTATTGAGCACTAAGAAACTATGATCTCTAAAAAATATAGCTTGATGAAATCTAACAAATACTTTTCCTAGATCAAAATTTGCTAAGATCTGTAATCCAAAAGCCATAGACTTAACCCTGAGTGCCTTTAGAGATTTGGTCCAGAGCCTCCATTGCTGTGATAAAAAAAAAAGCACTTTAAGGAGGGGAAGGATGTTTGCTGTTGCTATTTTTGTTTTTTGAAATGGTGTTTTGTGTGGCTCAAGCTGGCCTTGCATTCCCTATGCAGCCAATTCTGGCCTCAAACTCCTGGTCCTGCTGCCTCTACTTCCCAAGTGCTGTGATTAAAGGTAGGAAAGGAGCTCTGGCTCTTCATTTCAGTGGCATCAGTCCACGGTGACGTGAGGTGTGGCTGCAAGAGTGGGTGACCGTGTGACAAGACTGTGCCTCTCAGTAGACCAGGAAGCAGAATGCTCAGACCAGAATAGGAAGTAGATACCACTCTCAAGGCCACCCCAGTGACCTGTTTCCATCAGGGAAGTGCTCAAAATTGTATAGTCTTTCAATACAGCACCAGCAGCTAGGGACTAAGTGTTCACACACATGAGCATGTGGGAGGCATTTCACATTCCAACAATAACATCCATAGATGTATTTTAAATCATCTCCAGATTAGTCATTATACTTAACAAACACTATGCAGATAGTTATTATACTATATTGTTTAGAGAATAATGACAGGGAGGAAAACTGCCCATGCTCAGTGCAGACATAATTTCCAAAATGTTTGAGCCATGACTGGTTGAATTAACAGTTGCAGAACCCACCGATCCAGAGGGCCAACTGAACTGTCATTTTCCCTAGATAAGGGTATGGAGAAGCCGAAAGGCAGGTCAGAGGCAGGAAGGGTCAGGAAGGGACATTTGAGTGGGATGGTTACAATCTGGTTGTAAAATGTCCCCACAGGCATCCCCAGGTGCTGGCACTACTTAGAAATGCTTGGACCAGAAAGAAGGGTGATGGCCAGGTCAGTGGATTAACCCACTGGATGAAGAAAGTCACTGGGGGTGTACCTTCACAAGTGTGTCTTGTGTCCAGACACTTCCTCTCTTCCTCTACTTCCTGGATGCCATAAAGTAAGCAGCTTCCTCTATCCCTTGTACCCACTGACCAAGATATTTGTCTCATCTCAGGCCAGTAATGATGGAACCAGGAGACTTTGTCCTGAAATTTCTGAAACCACGAGCCAAATAAGCTTTGCTCCTTTAGGTGGAGTCTCCGTGGTGCTCTGCTACAACAGAGCACTGCAAACACTTCCAAGAGTAAGCTCTCGTGGCGACACACACCTGCAATTGTAGCAAGAAGATTACAAGTTCCGGGCCATCCTGGGCTACATAGTAAGACTGTCTCAGAGAGAGAAAGAGAGGAAGAATGAAGAGCAGAAAGGAGGGACAGATAGAGGGAGGGAGGGAAAGAGGGATGGAGGGACTGACCAGTGGAGATTAGCATTGTGGGGTGAGGAGCAAATTAAGCAAGGCTATGGAGGCGTCAGCATGCTTCTGTGAGAGCGGTGAATGAGTCACTATGCTCCTTTCACATGAGGCCTTCACCCCGGGTTCCCAACACATGGTCTGCAGCCCCTTAGCCCCACAAGAACCATGACAACAGCATCCAACTTGGGCGTCCAACAGCAAAATCAGTACATATGGCAGAAATCAAGAGAACAGTCAACATTACCCTTGAAAATCACTTAAAATGCCCATAAAAGCATATGTGGGTTCAATGTCTGAGGTCCTGAAAGAATTCTAGACTGTTCCTGCTAGCCCGCCAGACTGGCTGCACCCTGCTCCAGTGTGAGGCTTTACCACGCCTCTTCAACACACATCACAGACATTCAGGCTGTTGGGAGGATTGTCCGAGGCAGGCTCACAAGTCAGCCAGAGGCTGGACAAGGCAGCAAGCCTGAGCTGTGCATGACTTCTAAAGCTGGCTGAGGCTAGCCCAGATGTCTCTGTTCAGCATGACTGGCACAGCAGCTATCCCCTAAGCCTGACTTCCCTGGGGTTTTCAGGCACAGCCAACCCCCATGACATCTTCTGCCTTTGTGATTGGCCGGCGTCACATCAGAAGGCTGCAACCCCTTAGACCTGGAAACTGGGCCTTTGGCCTTTTTCAACCAATTTCAACCTTATCTCTTCCTCGTGGGCCGTATCTCAGCTGCAGGGCCCCCTCTGTCTTCTCAAACGCACCCAGCCCATCACTGCCTCTGCCCGTCTTCTTTGCTCGGAATGTCTCCTTGGTCACGACTCAGGTCTCAGCACACGCACCTCCCAGATCCCTTCTTAAATAGTACCCAGCACCAAACCTCATCTGACTGCCTCTGAACGTCCCTTACTACCCTTCTCCCCCTACCCCCCCAAGCCTCATGTCCACCAGCGCCGCGCACAGAGCCTGGCTCACAGTAAGCCCTTGGCAAATCCTGTTGACTGAACACGAGGATCCTACCCTGCCCTGTTTCAGGTTGGCCCCCATAGCTAGCCTACCCCGAAAGATCCCCACAGTGAGTAATTGGAGACACGCCTTGAAGCTGCAGAACTCACAGCCTCACCAGGGCTTTTCTAGAACTGGGGTCTCACTTCCAGACCTGTCCTCTGTCCCTGGGGCCAGTGGCAGCTGAAGTCCAGGACCACCCCCAGCTGTCAGCTTGTCCCGCTGTAGGAGGGCAGAGTGAGCAGAGGCATCCATGGACACCAGATTTTCAGACCAACCAGCTCAGCGTCTCCATCTCCCGCCTGAGGCTCCCTGTGTGGTGTGGGCCTCCAAGTGACCATCCCTCATGGCACCACCCGCCCCATTCATCCCCATTAGCCGCCGTCCACCCTGGGCCAGAGGGAGATCAATTACCAGGCTGGCCACTGAACCGTGTTAATGAGGATGTACGCTCCTGCCTGGTGGAGCAGGGGAGGGGCAGGAAGGTCAAGAGAGGCAGAGAAGGGCTCCCCGGCCTTCCTCATTGGAGGCTCTCTTTGAGGTGTGAGGAAGGCCCCTCTCTGCCTGGAACTGCATTATAGCTCCAGCTGGGGACGAGGAAGCAGCCTGCCTGGAGCTGGGTGTTGGGGACTCAGAAGCAAAGGATGGACAGAGGGGACATCCAGACATCCCCACCTCCCATCCCATCCCGTGTGCCTTTGCTCAGGCCCTTCCCTTGGCCAGCAGTGCCCTCCCCGCAATCTGTCCACCCCCCCTGCGACAAGGACCTCAGCACTCCTAAACCGTCTGCCAGACAGAAGCGCCACTGCAGTGTTGGGCTCCCTGCATCTGTCTGTGACACATTCGGTAGATCTGCATGGAGCAGACACTCAGCCACACTCGTGGGGGGAGGGGAAGCTGTGAGGAAGATAGCCTCCCTCGTCACACTGGCAAAGATGGAAAGGATATAAGGCCACTAGCAACAGGGCAAGGGTGTCACCTTGCATTATCTGTGGGACTGAAATGGCCGTGACTTCTTCAGAGGGCGCAGCAGTGATGTTATGTAAACAAAGAGTACCCATGTCCTTTAACCCAGTAATTCACTTCCAAGCATTGGTGCTTATAGGCTATGTGCGTGTGCAAAGATCATGGCTGTCTGTACATGCAACCTAAAGGAACCCAGCAGGCAGCTGGTCTTGGGGGATACCTGCATCGTGGGGCACACTGAACTATTTCCTTGAGTTGTGCCAAGCGGGCCAGTTCAGGTAAAGAGAACGCTGTGAGGACTGGAGCCGAGTTCTCTGTCATCGGTTTGCCGTTGCTGAAGGGATCAGGAGCGACTCCTGGTACTGATGGGCAATTATCTCCCCGAGATGCTGGGCAGTGCAAAATCAGCAGTGAGAGTCTGGGTCTGGCTTGCTTCATTTCTTCAGATTTGCTTTCTAGTAAATACACCATGGGGGGGGGACAGAGCTGATAACCGTAGCCCCACCCACCCTGACAGGAAGATTAGAAGACAGCAGGGAGAGGGGGTGCTTTCCATGCAGTTTGGGGGTTTTGGTGAGCTGACACCATGTATCTGAACATGTAAATCATACATCACTTCTGAAGACTAGTGATGAGCTTTCGAGCCCTGACTGTGAACCCCAAGCACAGGGGAGGCCCACAGCTGAGTCCCAGCCCCTGCAAGATTACAGTGTGTTTCCCTCAGAGGAAGAAGAGTGCTCGGGACGGCCTGGGAAGGGAGGGCTGGGCTCACTGCCAGTTGCCTTTCTCCAGGTAGCGAGTCAACCTGGACAGCCAATCCCCACCCAGCACAACCACTACAGCCGGGCCCAGCATGCAGATGTGCCCAAGCCTCCGGGCACCTAAGGAAGCTGCCAGCAGCACTTGGGCCACAGCATAGGTCCCTCTGCATGCAGGGCAGTGATGTCCCCATCTCTGTATGTCAACAAAGGAGGCAGGAGACATTGTTGTGGCAACAGCCTTTGGGATCATTGTGTGGCTTATACATGTCCTTTGGGGCTCAGATCTAGTACTGCAGGGTGGATGTCAGAGGGAGAAGCAGAAGGCTAGCTGGCCTTTGCTGGGGCCACCTCTGTACCCTGTCCCTCATCCTCCTATCCAGTGAAGCAGTAGCTGCTCCAGGCCTGCCCCCCCCACCGAGGAGATTTGACCACACATGCCCCTCCAGACTAACCTATTGGAAAGAGCCATCCACACCCCCCACTCCCCCCCAGCCCCACCCCCGCCTGGCTGGGAGGACCCAGTGCTGCCATTTGCTGAGATCAAAGCTGCAGACAAAGCCGCCAGCTGCCTGCCGCACACCATGCGGTGGTGACAGGCTGGGACAGAAGGCAGGTGGCAACGAGGGGAACGGCGTCCTGGCATTCGTAGCACACAGAGAGTGACATTAAGCATTCTCTGTGGGTGCATGAAATGGATGCAGATTTTAGGGTGTGGCAAGAGCAACAGCTGGCCCTGGGCCCTTGTCCCCTAGGGTGTGCATGTAAGGACCCAGTCCACCACAGAGAGAGCGCTGAAGGACGGACAGTACTCTGCTGCCAACGTGTGCTCCACAGTCAGGCCTGTGGCGGCTGCATCTGCCCGAAGTCACCTTCCCTGTTTTTACAAATGTTTATTTACTTAGGGGGGGTGTGCACTTGTGTGGAAGTCAGAGTACAGTCTGCACCTCTCGCCATGGAGGCTTCAGGGATTGAACTCAGGTCATCAGCCTCGATGGCCAGCACCCTATCAACTGAGCCGTTTTGCAGACTTTCTCCCTTCTCGTGATTCCTCGAGCAAAGCAACCATTTGCATAGCATCTGCATCTATTCTATCTCATAAGTAATCTAGAGGTGGTGATTTAAAATATAAGTGAGTAACTGGAGAAACGCTCAGTGGTTAAAGTCACTTGCTGCTCTTGTAGAGGACCCAGGTTCAATTCCCAGCACCCACAGGGTAACTGCAGTTCCAGGGAATCCACCTCCCTCTTCTGGCCTCTATGAGCATCGCATGCACACAGTGCACATGCATACATACAGGCAAAACACCAGTACCTATTTTTTAAACTAAGCAAATCGTTTAAAAGAGTGAAATTTGGAGTATTTACTGACCCAGCAGGGAAAAAAGGAATGAAACCTTTTAGTTTTCAGCAACGTGGATGCCAAGCGAAATCAGCCAGACTCAGAGAGACAAGCAGGGCATGATGTCACTCCTGTGGGCATGTTTAAAAGCTTCGGTTCCTGGTGTTGAGAGTGGGTAGGTGGCTCCCGGAGCCTGGGAGAGTCGGAAGAGGATGATGGGAAGTGGTGGCCAGTGGTGCTGAGTTACAGTTATGTAAGAACAGGGGGCTCTACACAGCAAGGCCGTGAGAGCCGCTGTGAGGTCCGTTTCAGAAACCTTAGGAGGAGCTGACCCGCTGCCCGGTGGTTTGGAGCACTTGTTGTTCAAGCCGGCTAGTTTTCGTCATCTTGGGAAGAGGGCGCCTCAACTGAGAAGATGCCTCCACCAGATGGGCCTCTGGGCATATCCGTGAGGCATTTTCCTGAATATGGATTGATATTAGAGGGTCCAGCTCACTGTGGTGGTGCCATCCCTGGGCAGGTGGTCCCGGGCTGTATAAGAAAAAAAGCTGTCCCAGCACTCGAGGGGCAGAGGCACCCAGATCTCTGAGTTTGAGGCCAGCCTGGTCTACCAGGGCTACACAGAAAAACCCGTCTCAAAAAAGGAAAGAAGGGAGGGGGGAGGGAGGGAGGGAGAGGGAATAGGGAGAGGAGGGAGGGAGGGAGGGAGAGGAGGGGGAGGAGGGAGGGAGGGAGGGAAGGAGGGAGGGAGGGAGGGAGGGAGGGAGGGAGGGGGAGGAGGAAATAGGCTGAGCAACCCACAGGGAAGCAGTGTTCCTCTGTGGTCTCTGCTTCGGTTCTGCCTCCAGGATCCTGCGTTGAGCTTGTACCTTGGTGTCCCTGAGGGACGGACTGCAGCGTTTAAGCCAGAGAAACCCTTTCTTCTTCCCCCAAGTTGCTTTGCTCATGGTTTTAAGTCAACTGAAACCTTAGTAGGATTCTGCTCAGACCTGAGTTCTGTTCCCAGCATCTATGCTGGGTAGCTCAGCACCTATAACTCCACCTCCAGAGAATCTGCTACTCTCTTCTGGCCCTGGTGGGCACTCAGAGCGCGTGCACACACACACACATACACACACACAAATGATAATAATAAGTCATTTTTAAACCTTAGAAAATTTGATTTTGAAATTTTTCAACATAAAGAAATGAAAAATATTTGAAGAAGTAAGTATGCCAGTCCTCAAATGTTCAATGTAATTTACACATGTATCAAAACCCTGTGGGGGCTGGAGAGACGGCTCCTTAACTCCAGTTCCAGGGGACCCAACGCCTTTCTGGTGCCACACACATTGCACTCATATGGGCACATAGGTAAAATACTCACACATAAAAAAATTTAATCTAGCTGGGTGGTGGTGGCGCATGCCTTTAATCCCAGCACGCAGGAGGCAGAGGCAGGTGGATCTCTGTGTGTTCGAGGCCGGGCTGGACCGACAGCCTCCAAAACAATACAGAGAAACTCTGTCTCGTAAAACAAAACAAAAAATGTAATCTAATACAATTTTAAAATATTACAAATAAATAATGGGCCATGCTGGAGAGGCAGGCCAGCAGTTAAGGGCACTGGCTGCTCTTGCAGGATACCTGGGTTCCATTCCCAACACTCATTGGTGGCTCACAACCACCTGTAACTCCAGTCCCAGAGCAGTCTGACACCCTCTTGTGGCCTCTGCAGGCATCAAGCGTGTACATGGTGCAGATACACACATGCAGGCAAAACAGCCACACGCATCTAAAACAGGAAGAAAGGGCTGGAGAGGACGTGTGCAGGTTCTATGCAGATGCTGCCACTTGACACAGACTTGAGCACCGTGGATGTTGCCTGGATGCTGAGGGAGACTGCACAGCCTCAGGGGTTGGAGGACAGAGGGGACATCTGGGAGGAAACCCAAGGCCTCATCCAGGCTGTGCAAGTGCTTGATTGCCAGCCGCACTCCAGCCCTGACACCCCATTCAGCACTGAGGCTAGCCCCCGCTCTCCAGCCATGACAACCCATTCAGCACTGAGGCTAGCCCCGCACTCCAGCCATGACAACCCATTCAGCACTGAGGCTAGCCCCGCACTCCAGCCATGACACCCCATTCAGCACTGAGGCTAGCCCCCGCTCTCCAGCCCTACACTGAAGCTAACCCACATGCCAGCCCTGACACCCCATTCAGCACTGAGGCTAGCCCCGCACTCCAGCCATGACAACCCATTCAGCACTGAGGCTAGCCCCGCACTCCAGCCCTGCACTGAGGCGAGCCCCTGCATTCTGTGGTTCCCAGAGTCTGGTTCCTGGTGGTGATGCTTTGTCCCTGTCCTCAGACCAGGGAACAGAAAAACTCCAGCCTGTGAGGCAAATCCAACCTGTAGCCTGTTTTAACCACGCTCCAGAGCTGAAGATAATTTTCTGTATTTTTATGTTAGAGAAATTAAAAGGAAGGCAAAGATTTATGACAGCTGAAAACAAGATCGCATCCCAGTTTCTGCATCCGCAGATCTTGTCCCTGGAACCTGGCCATGGGTACTTGTTTACATCCTGTCTCTGGCTGCTTTCTGCCATAGAGGCAGAACTGAATGGCTGTGTGGCTATGCAACTCTGGCTCAGAATATTTGGCTCCTTGAAGACAAAGTCTCTGACCCCTAGGTCTGGACATCTCCATGGGAACGTAGGGGATCGCTTTCCTTTCGTATTCCAAGTGCCAAGAACACTGCCAGCACACAGTAGGTGCTTAGCAAACCTACCTGAGTGAATGGGAGTGCACGCGGAGTCTGTTGCTTCAGTCCCCTAGAGAATGTGAACGACACACACAACCCCACCACGGTTACCGTCACATTCTCCAACTCTGTCTGGCATCTCTCACTGCACCGCCTCCTTAAGCACTGGGAGAGGCATCCCTGCGGGTGTCTCTGCGATAACGGCATGCCTGGCTTATTGGAAGGGACCACTTGTCACTCGCTGTTGGCCAGAATTGACAGGCTATGCTGTGTGGGTTGCACTTTGCTGCTCTCTGGTGGTCATTTGGAGAGGCTGTCACCAAGGAACATACGATTTAGCTTCCTGGGACCCAATGGGGTCTTCAAACCCATCAGACCAACTTACCAGAAATGTAGGAACTTGTCAGTCTGGGCTCTGTCCCAGCTCCCCACTCACACCCTCCCCTGGGGGTATCACGGGGGCATCAGGAGTGACGGCAAGCCCTCTGGTCAGTCTGAGACACTAGCTACTTCTAGGGACATCCAGCTTGGCGCTGCTAGTGTGCTCTCCATCCTGACAGTTGGAAGGTGGCCTTGATCCCTACTGACCAGAGACCCACCTAGAGGAAACCTTGTCTGTTCCCTGCGTTTTCTGCATATCTGGAGAGACCCCTCTGATGGTGAGGGCGGCTTGGTACAGAGAACTAATCCATGGGCTGTTGTGAGGATGGGAATTGGGTCTCCAGTCAACCTCAAAGTGCGCTGGGAAGTGGTTTATGATTTTGAAATATTCTCCCAAAGGCTCAGGCATTTTAAGGCTTGATTCTTTTGTTTTGTTTGTGATTCTTTTGTTTTATTTGTTTTTTGAGACAGGGACTCTGTATTGCTTTGGAACCTGTCCTGGAACTCACTCTATGGACCAGGCTGGCCAGAGATCCACCTGCCTTTGCCTCCTGAGTGCTGAGACTAAAGGTGTGCGACACAAACGTCTGGCCAAAGGCTTGATTCTTACACAGCAGTGTATAGAGGTAAGACCTTTGGGAAATGGCAGGCTTGTAAGGGCTCTGGCTTCACTGATGGATTAACCCACTGATGACTTCATACCCTGAAGAGAGGTGATGACAAGAGGGGGGACTGGCTGGAGGGAGTGGGTCCTGGCGTGTGTTGTTGGGAGTCACACCTTGTCCCAAACTCCTCCCCTTGCCCTTTCTGGCTGCCCTGGGTCAAGCAGCTGTTCCAGCATGCCCTCCCTAGCACTAACCACAAGACCCATGGGGTGGGAGCAAGCAACGAAGGACCAGATCCTCTGACAAAAGAAACCGTTTTTCCCGACTTTTCTGAGGCATCTTGTCAGAACAAGAAGTTGACTCGGACGTAGTCACGTGCTTCTCACCCCATCCTGGTGCCACCAGCAACTGCTCCCTGCCTGCCTCTGCCTCAGGAACCCCGGTCTCCTGTGTGGGCGACGGTGTGTTTGTGACGGGCAGTGGAGGGCGTGTGGAAGGATGGGTAGGCAGATGAGCGAGCAGATGGAGCGCTGGGGAACTCGGTCCGGCCTGGGTCCCCACTACCACACCGTCTCGCCAACTTCAGTTCTAAGTACCCCGGCACCCCACCCCCTGGGTCTGTGCTCTCCACTCTTCCCCCACTCCCGCCTTCCCTGCCCTCCCAGCTCCCTCACACCAAGCCCGCCATGGCCTTGGAGACCTTACAGAAGCTGTCTCCAAAGCCTGGATCACTGTTCCCCAGAGATGGCACCCTTCCCAGCCCTCCACCCAGGCTCCCCAGCTGCCACTCATCTTCATAGCACACATCACCAACAAAACTGCTTGCCTCCTCACCATCTGTCCCCATGAGGAGGCAGCACAGGGCAGGGGCTTTGTCTTTCTCCCTGCTGTGTCGCCACCTGAGTGGACTCTGATCCCACCTTTGGGGATGCAGACAACTTTACACCCTTACATCCTTCAGGGCTGCTGGTTCACCATGTAGGTCTCACCCGACCCATCAAGAAGACACATGCAATACCAAACTCCAGCACAAGGGGGTGGTAGGCCCTGTGCGCCTCACATGCTCTGGGCAGCCTCCCTCCCCTCTCTGGGTCTGTTTCCTCATCAGAAAAAGAAACTGCGATTCACGAGGGAGAAATGAAACCATTTGAAATGAGAAAGGCGATGCTTTTTGGGCTGTATTTATTGCAGCGTACACACCACCGCAGCCAGCGCCATCAAGAGCTCTGAGCAGCCTACGCCAGGGGACAGGGCAGCCAGGTGCACACTGTCCTGGTCAGTCAGCTCCCGGCACCCCCACACGGCTTAGCGGTCAGGGCCGCTGAGAGTGATGCTAACACAGGAGTTGGAGCTGGACCCCGGTTCTTGGTGCTGCCTGCAGGTTTGAGTTAAAATCTGGCTGCCTTACAAGATGTGCAGATTCCCAGCCTGAGACTTCCGCTGCCGGCCCTGTATTCTCACAATGAACAGCCCTGTGGGTGCGGACCTGGGCTGACACACTGTGGCCCCACCCTGTGCTCCCAAGCTGACAATCATCATCATCATCATCCGGACTGCAGATGTCTCATCATTGTGGAATCTGTGTCTTCCTCTGTCTGGTCTCCAGTGCCAATCAAGGCCAAGGCAAAGCAGGCCCCACTACTCCTTCCCACTCTCATGGAGGGCGCCTGAACTGTGTGACCTTTACCCTGCCCACCCCTCCCTTTGTCCAGCATAGGGGAAGGGCAGAGACAGCTCATTTTGCACATACCATCCCTCCAGGCAGCTAAACTGCCCAAGCCTGAGCTGGTTACACTGCCCAAGCCTGAGCTGGTTACACTGCCCAAGCCTGAGCTGGTTACACTGCCCAAGCCTGAGCTGGTTACACTGCCCAAGCCTGAGCTGGTTACACTGCCCAAGCCTGAGCTGGTTACACTGCCCAAGCCTGAGCTGGTTACACTGCCCAAGCCTGAGCTGGTTACACTGCCCAAGCCTGAGCTGGTTAGCTTCTTCAGAAGTCTGCAAGCCACCCAGTGTCAGTAAGGTCGATGCTGAGGCTGGGTGTAAGGAAAGCCTGAAGAGAGACTGTGGTGTTGGTGTGCCCTCTGGTGGCCTCAGGGTTCCACTGCAGCCCACGGAGGAGGCTTTTAAGCCAACCGCTGAGGGACCTCAAAACAGACTCACAGACAGCAAGACATGGGCTTCAGGGCACCCCCTTTGCACAGCCCCCTAGCCCTCGCTCCCACCATGTAGTCACCCTCCTGGACGCTCTGACAACCACCTCAGTGGCCAGCACAGCTAGGGCCCACCAGTCCACACCCTCTGAGGGGTGATCTCCAGCACCCGTCCTTCAGATCCCGATGCCTTTCTCGAGGCTGACATACAGAAGCCCTGGAGTATTTCCCAGGAATAATCCACAGGGGTCGGAAAGGTCAATGCTCAGGTGCTGGGGGTCAGGCACATAGAACAGGCCATGTGAGGTGTCTCTATGTCCTGCTGTGGACGACACTGACACTGAGAAGAGGTGTGGCCACACATTCTTCAGGAGGTGTGGCCTTGGAGGCAATACGCCCACTTAAAAGGCCACCTCAGATGTGTAAGTCACCCAGACCTGTGAGGCCTTGACAGGCGGTTGGGTTCAGGCCAGGCCCTCACTGGGGAACTCTGGGGCTGTGCTGCCAACAGAACTCTCGAAGACGGTGAGTATAAGCCACGGTTTTTCAAAGTGTTGTTTATTGAGTAGTTTGTAGCCATCGCCATGGGGGACCCTGAGAGGCAAGGGAGAGAGAACATTCTTGGACTCATCTCAGAGGTTGTGACACTGAGACCAAGGCAGGCTTCTGGTCATGGTGAATGGGGAGAGGTCAGAGACAACAGGCTCCTACGCCCACTCCACAGTCACACAGATACATCTCACAGTAGACCAGGGGACACAGGAGCGTTCCCTACCCACCTGGCTACTTCTTCCCACAGAGCCCTGAGAGGGCCATCACCTCACAGCAGCGGGGTGGCGGCGACTCCAGGCGCACTTATATGAGCACACACACACACACACACACACACACACACACACACACTGCACGCACACACACACACGCACACACACGCACACTCTCTCTCACACACACACGTACACACACACGCACACACACACACACCGCATGCACACACACACACGCACACACACACACACACCGCACGCACACACACACACACACGCACACTCTCTCTCTCACACACACGTACACACACACACGCACACACACACGCACACACACACCGCACGCACACACACACGCACACACACACACCGCACACACACACACGCACACACACACACACCGAACGCACACACACCGCACGCGCACACACACACACACACCGCACGCACACACACACACACGCACACTCTCTCTCTCACACACGTACACACACACACACGCACACACACACGCACACACACACACCGCACGCACACACACACGCACACACACACACCGCACACACACACACGCACACACACACACCGCACACACACACACACGCCGCACGCACACACACACACACACCGCACACACACACACACACACACGCCGCGCACACACACACACACACACCGCACGCACACACACACACCGCACGCACACACACACGTACACACACACACACGCCGCACACACACACGCACACACACGCGCACACACACACGCACACACACACACACCGCACGCACGCACACACACACGCACACACACCGCACACACACACACACACGCACACACACACACCGCACGCACACGCACACACACACCGCACACACACCGCACACGCACACACCGCACACACACACACGCACACGCACACGCACACGCACACACACACCGCACGCACAGAGCTCTGTGGCGAACAGCCCAGCGGCTCCCCAGCGGGCAACGCGCACCTGCTCACAAAACCTCAGAGCTCAGGTCATAACAGAGGCCCTGCAGGCCTTGACACTGGGAGCGGAACAGACATCCTAAGAGGCCCCCACCAGAGGCCCACTAGGCCAGGCGGGTGGCCGTCACCCCGGCAGCCTCACCAGGTGGCCTTCACTGCCTTGATGTCACTCACGAGGTTCTGGGCCAAGCAGATGCCAAATATCTGTAAGACAGAGCGCAGGTGAGGGAGAGCCCACGGCTTCGGGCAGGAGGAGGGGAAGCGAGGCAAGGCTGTACCTGGAGGAGGGCAACGCCCACCATGACCCCGGCCACCACAATCAGGTTGTCTTGCAGCCACTTCTCAAACTGGCCCACACAGCCTTTGGTGTAGATGGAGCCCTGCTGCTCAAGCTCCTGAGGACACACAGGGCCAGGCTCAGCCTGCCAGCCGTTGCCTGCCTCAGCCCAGGTCCACAGGCCCAGCCTGCCTGCCTCAGCCCAGGTCCACAGGCCCAGCCTGCCTGCCTCAGCCCAGGTCTACAGGCCCAGCCTGCCAGCCGCTGCCTGCCTCAGCCCAGGTCTCTTCCTCTTCTCTCTTCCCAAGCGCATCCCCATTCCAGTGTCTTCCCCAACGTCTGCTCCCTGGAATTCTGCCACAAGGCCCTCACACAGATGGTCCCCTCTCCCGGGGTCTTAGCCTGGCTCTCCGCTCTGAAGAGGCTTCCTCTGAGCACACAGACCCTACCTTATCAACCTCCCAAGTTGTCATGTCTGTCCATACCAATGTGTCTACACGTTCACTGTCTTTGAGTGCAGAGACAATGCATCAGCCCTGGCTCATCCATCCCAAGGTCGAGAGCAATACCAACCACAGCAGGTGCTCCACAGGGGTGGAATGAGCAGCCTGAGACCTTAGACCCACCCGGGGCCAGTTCCGCCCCTCAGAAGCCCTGAGACCTGCCCCGGGGAGTTTATGAGAGGCCACTAAGCCACCCTATATCCCAGGGCCCCCAACGCTGTCCCTGCCCCTCTCACCAGTTTGAGTCGGATGTCATAGCCACACTGGGTGTTGAGGACATCTTCCTGAGGGGGAGACGGACCATTAGCAATATGCTGAGGGAACACCCATGGCCTCACTGGGTCCTGAACGTCACGGAAGGGCAAACGGAAGCCTGGGTTTTGCCATGCCCACTCATCTCCTATGAACTGCAGACTTCTCAGCTCTCTCTCTCTCGGACACCAGGGCACAATGGCACCTCCCACTGCTCAGGGACCCCGCCTCCTCCCGTGGCCCCACTCACCGCAGGGTCCCTAACACAGCAGGAAAAGGGCACCCCACAGCGCTCACGGCTTGGGTTCAAGTCAGTGCAGTTGAAGTAGATGTTGAGGTTCCAGTCATTGGGCCCTCGGGCACCACAGCAAGACCACTAGGGAGACAGAAGAGTCTGTAGTTCAGGCCGACACAGCTGGCAACCAGGTCTAACCCTGGAGCTTCACCCACCCCCTGTTTGGGGCAAACCCAAAGGAGAGGGCGGGCGGGCTGGAAGGAGCAACCCCAGTCCCCCCAGCAGATAGGATGGAGCCCATAGGAATCAGAGTGCGCAGGTGACTCGGAGAGGAGAGACATTGCTTGAAGGCTGTGGCTTCCCCATGGATCTCTCTGAGGGGCAGGAGCAAGAGCAAGCCCCGAGGGGACAGAGGCACTGCAGACCCTGATGTCTGCACTAGGACTCTCCACACTCGCCCCAGAGATTTTGCAAAACCTTTACTGCAGGGACAGGAGAGGAAACCAGACAACTTTCCCATCCCAGCCCAGTCCACAAATGCCTGCTAGAGCCACGGTCCCCTCCCCAGACAGCCTCGCTAGCCTTCCCAGATGCCGCCATGGCAAGCCCAAGGCCGCAGCGCAAGACGCACAGTGTGTGACAGAGCAGAGCCCTGTGTGGACTGCGCCAGCTGCTGAGGAGCTGCCTGTGAGGGCTGGGGAAGCTCCAGGATGAGCAAGAGACAAGGGGCAGACACAGCCCTGAGAGAGGGCCGGGGGCAGACACAGCCCTGAGAGAGGGCCGGGGGCAGACACAGCCCTGAGAGAGGGCCGGGGGCAGACACAGCCCTGAGAGAGGGCCGGGGGCATGATGCCTGCCCATGCGGCTGTGTGTGCAGGACTCAGACGCAACTGGACCAGCACCTGCCCCAGCACCTGCTAAGCACCTGCTGGCCCTGCTGGGGACCAGTCCTGTTCTTCACACCACCCGCTTATTCTTTCCCTCCTCAAGGAGGCGTCAAGGGCACCATTCAGGGGCTTCCCTCTCTCCTTTCTCCATCTCAGCCCTTGCCACAGTGTGTCCCCCCCCACAGTGTGTTCTCCCCCCACAGTGTGTTCCCCCCACAGTGTGTTCTCCCCCCCCCACAGGGTGTCCTCCCCCCCACAGTGTGTTCTCCCCCCCACAGTGTGTCCTCCCCCCCACAGTGTGTTCTCCCCCCACAGTGTGTTCTCCCCCCACAGTGTGTCCTCCCCCCACAGTGTGTTCTCCCCCCACAGTGTGTCCTCCCCCCACAGTGTGTTCTCCCCCCACAGTGTGTTCTCCTCCCCCCACAGTGTGTCCTCCCCCCCACAGTGTGTTCTCCCCCCCACAGTGTGTTCTCCTCCCCCCAGTGTGTCCTCCCCCCCACAGTGTGTCCTCCCCCCCACAGTGTGTTCTCCTCCCCCCACAGTGTGTCCTCCCCCCACAGTGTGTTCTCCCCCCACAGTGTGTTCTCCTCCCCCCACAGTGTGTCCTCCCCCCACAGTGTGTTCTCCCCCCACAGTGTGTTCTCCTCCCCCCACAGTGTGTCCTCCCCTCCCCACACTTTCCCTGTTCTGTACGTTCATCATCATCTCCCAACGTCATCACCATCACGAAGAGAACAGGCCGCACACTTTAAAAACCCTGAATCTCCCCGCACCTGGCTCAGGGCCTGTCCTACTTCCATACTGAATAGAGACGGAAAGCACATGGGAACTTCGGGCTACATGGCTGCTTCTCCAAGGCCCTGCTGAGTCCCAGGGCCAAACCTTAATGAAGGTAACTGGGTGTGACAGGGAGTGGCCCTAATAACCTTGAGGACTGAAACGTACAGGTGGGAATGGTCTCATGGCTGTAAGTATAGAACTTGAAATTACAGACAGTGCACAATACTTGATGAGAATAAGCAACTATGCTCCAGCTGGAGAGACAGATCAGTGGTTAAGAGCACTGGCTGCTCTTCCCAAGGACACAGGTTCAATTCCCAGCACCCACATGGTGGCTCACAGCTGTCTGTAACTCTGGTTCCAAGAACCCAATGCCCTTTCCTGCACTCTTCAGGTACCAGGAACACACATGGTGCTCATAAACATATGTGCAGCCAAAACACCCATATACATAAAATAAAACTGAAAAAAAGAGACTAGGCAACTGATGTCTGCACAAGGGCAAATTCATCCAGCAATGAATTTCTCAGAGAGTCCCTGTCACCAAGCCTAAGTGGCTGTACTGGAAGAGAAAGAGGGCTGGCCGTTGTAGTTTTGTACAGAATCTGAGGTCCAGCAATGGGGCATCAGCATCACAGCCACTGCAGGCATTCTGGGCCCAGGCTGAGCAGAAAGAGAGACTTGCATTGTATGTTCCATGTCCTCCTCTGGCCACAGTTTCACACACCAGTGTCCCTACGGGGCTAGGCACAAGGAAGCCTAGGGGAATGAGCAGGAGCTGGCTTCTCCTGGGACAGGGGCTCTCCTCGGCTCATTCCTCCCCTAGCATCCGCTGGCCTGGGTAGGTGAGGAAGTGGTCTGTGCGCACAGAGAATTTGCTCCCTCTCCTGTGTGCCCATCAGGGATTGCGTGCATGGGGCGGGGTGTGTGTGTGTGTGTGTGTGTGTGTGTGTGTGTGTGTGCACTCATGATGGATGTTGCACTCACGTATTCCTGTGCAAAGTCAATGAGGTTCTGAAGGTCAATATCATCCCGGTAGGCTTTGACGTTGCTGTTGATGAAGAGATTGAGCTGGTCTCGAATCCAGTCTTTGAAGACAAAGGCCAGGATCCCTGCCGCCAGCTCCAGGAAGAAGATGAGGCCGAGGAACACAGAGAACTAGGTTGGGGGCATACAGACAGCAGGCATTGGATTGACCTGTCAGGGGGCTCCACAGGCAAGAGCTCCCCGCTACCTCCTCCAGGAATCGCAGGAGCCGCAGTCTCCAGCCTCTACCCATTCCCGGTGCTGCAGTGTGGAACCCAGAGCCCTGTGCGCTAGGCAAGCGCCCTACCACTGAGCTTGCCCCTGCCCTGAATTATCATTCTGTTGACAAAGACTGTGGGTTTACCTGTTCCTTGTCTGGTCACCATGCCCAGGCAAGAACTAACTGAATGGAAGGCAGTCAGGGGTCTCCAGTGTGTCTGGGGTGGAGAGATACTTACAAACTTGAGCAGGAAGGTGTTTTCCCGGAGGGCCCCAACACAGCCAGCGAAGCCCAGCACCGACATGACACCCCCGGCCACCACAAACAGCCACACAGGGTCAAGGCCGCCTAGATCTGTGAGCGCTGAGATGTTGGAGAGGACGCCCTGCAACAGGGGAGTGGACAGCGTGAGGGAGTGACTGCCCTCCCGCTTCACCCCCGAACCCCACTCTCTTACCTTCTCGCCCCAAGCCCAGAGGCCAATGGCCAGGAACAGGGCTCCCAGCACCTGCAAAAACAGCAAGAGGTCAGAGCTGGGCACCAGCACCAGGACGGACTCTTCCTCACACCCCGTCCTTGAAGGCCACCAGGAAGGTGAGGGAGAAGGGCCCAGGCTGTGAATGGGACTTGGTTATGTACCTACACATAAAGATACCTTTCAGGAACTCTTTCCCATAGGCTAGCTAGAGGAAATGGAGTCATCCCAAGCCCCAGACTGGACATCAGCGCCTTCCTAGACTCTCCAAGGACTCTCCACATAGAGCAGAAGCCTGCTGAAAAGCCCCCCCAGACTGGACATCAGCGCCTTCCTAGACTCTCCAAGGACTCTCCACATAGAGCAGAAGCCTGCTGAAAAGCCCCCTCAGACTGGACATCAGCGCCTTCCTAGACTCTCCAAGGACTCTCTCCACATAGAGCAGAGGCCTGCTGAAAGGCCCCCTGGCCCAGAAAGCATCTGGCCTCAGATGTACTTGTGCCTTGGTCTTGGTTTTGGTGTTTTTGAGACAGGGTCTCAACGTAGTCAAGACTGGCCTCCAACTCGCAAGGTAGCTGAAGATGACCGTGGGATCTTAGCCTTTTTTTGGGGGGGGTGCTTCATTCAAACCCCAGCTGAAGCCCACCACCCTCTCCAGCCTGGATATCTGCTCATTTGCTCGGCATTTCCTCTACTAGGGATAAGCACCACAGGGCCAAGAGCAGGGCTGGCTTCTTCTCTGGTATGCTCACAGGTACGCTAACAACTGCCTGGGTCACTGAGGGGTCTGAAACAGGAGAGGAGGTGTGAGGGTCTGGAGCCAGAGAGATGCCAGTGTCCCAAGCTGAACCTGCCATGGAGAGGAGGGAGGACGGGTGGTTAAGGCTGGAACCCAGGGTGAAGGGCAAAGATGGGGCAGAGGGAGACGGAGCAGGAGGCTGGGGAAGTTAGAAAAGGAGGAGGAGGAAAGGGGTTGGGCTGAACAGGGAGGGGTTTGGGAAAAAACAAAATGTTAGCGGATCTCTTGTCCAAAGATGAGATGATCAGATGGGATGGAGCCGGAGAAGAGATGCTTGGTTGTATGCCCCGAGGGCCCCCCCCCGTACCAGCACAGGAAGGGCATTTCCAGGGAGAATCCAGCATCGGACAGAACCCAGGACCAAGGAAGGAAAGGGTGGATGGAGGGGGGGGGGAGTAAGCAGTCTTACTCCACTCTAATGGTGTGTCCTCTTACAGACCAAGTGTCTAGGGAGCTGCCTGGGGTCAGGGATGAGAGGGTGGTTGGCCTTGACTGTCATGGCTCTCCAAACAAGGAATTGAGGCAAGATAGTTTGAAGGACTGAGTGGTGCAGGGAACACAGGCTGCCCAGATGAAGAGTCTGTTGGTGTCCAGATGGCCCAGGTAGAGCCAGGAAGAGCTGCACAGGACTATAATCCCCACACTTGGGGGTGGGGCATCAGGAATTCAAGGTCCCAGACCCCTCCCCATTTCCTCTGTCACCCTTGCATATAGCTGCAGCCAGCTAGATCTGACCCAGTTCTGCTTGACGCTGCCCCAGCACAAAACCTCAATGCTCACCCACCTTCACTCCCCAGCCCAGACTCCGGAACAAAGCAAGACTTCGTGCCCGCCCCCCAGCCTGGCCATGAACACACAGAGTCACTGCTGACTCCTACCTTACCTCCAGCCACTGATAAGCATCTGCTGCTCTCAGCAAATGACTTAACCTCTTGGTGTCTATTCATTCAATTCCCTATCTGTAACTATAGATAATAACAAGGTGGTTGGAAGAATGTGCCTCATTAGAACTCCTTTAATATGAAACTCGGTGTGATGGCTCACACCTGTAATCCCAGCACTCTGGAAGCTCAGACAGAAAAACTGCAGCAAATTCCAAGCCAGGATGGGCTACAGGGTGAGACCCTGTCTCAACAACAAAAAGTATTATTTAGTCTAACAACCAAGAAGGACAAACTCCTATACCACCCACTCCTAGGCTGGAAAGCTGAGGCCCAGAGAGTAAAGGTGTCTTGCCCCAAAGCCTCTGGACAAGGCCTGCTACACTCAGGTCCTCTGAGTTCCAGGGCAATGCTCCCGGCAGCTGCCCATATCCTCCAGAGCGGACAGCTGAGATCCAAGGGCACCCACCACAGGGCAAAACCAGCAGCACGTGGGTGAGCAGAGTCCTTGAACCCGGTTGCAAACAATCTGGGAAGGCCTGGTGTGAAGGAGAGCATGCCTTGGTGACAGGAGGAAGCAAAGAAAGATGACTTGGCAGGCCAAGACACAGATGCTACCCTGGAAGGGAAACCTCTGTCCCAGCAGCTATGGAAGGCTGAATTCTGTGCCCCAGGGACAGCTCCCTGCAGCCCCAGAGGCCCTGGCTTTTGTTCACTTCCTGCCCTCCTGGCTCACAAGCTTCTCGTCCGTCCGTGGAGTAGACTAGGGCTAGGACCCAACCTCACGCACCACTCCGGAGCTGGAGTGCCCAGGAGGCGGGGCGGGGCTCATCCCGCAACTACCGCGCCCTTGCGGTCTTCCGGCAAACGCCGCCTCTTTTTCGCCCAAACTTGGGGCTGCAACGCAAGATTCCCAAACCCCCTCTGCTGGGACTGGGTCCCGCCCCCCAGTAATCCCAGTAGCTTCCCCCCAGAATAGTTCTTGGGGACTGGGAATCGGGATGGAAGGAGTCGGGGAATAGTTCCCGGTCGCAAGCTCCTGAGGAGGGTCTCCCCCTCCCCAGAAACTGAGGCTGCCTCAACCCCTCCCCAGCGCAGGGCACGAAGCAGACCCCGCGCTCACCCAGAAGACAATGTTGAAGCCAAACAGGAAGTATTTCCCGCAGCAGCCGACTTCAGGGTCCTGAAAATGCTGGTGCTTGCCGGGCATGGTGAGTGGTCACTCGCCGCCCCGGGAACCGGAGCCGGGGACCGGCTCAGCCCTCTGCGGGCAGCCCAGGCCAGGAGCCGCCCCGGGCCTAGCCCGGCGGCTGCGGCTTCATGGCCGAGGCCACACAGCTCGCCGGCCGCCCGGCCCGCCGTGGCACCGCCCCCGGCGCTGGGGCTGCCACACCCTGAGTGCGGTGCCCTCATCCGACCCCGCCTCCGCATAGCGCTCCGGCCCCGCCCACGGAGTCAGCCCACGCCCCTCCCCGGCAGGGGTCCGCCTTCGTGGAGCTCCGCCCATGCCCGCGACCCCGCCCCCATCCGGGTTTAAGATCCCAGGCTCTGTCCATGTCCAGCCGCCGTCCTCCCGAAATCCCGCCCACTCCCGCCCAAGACTCCGCCCCTATCCCACCGCCTCTAAATTGGATTCCGCCTCTGGTCCGCCCAGACTCCGCCCCCAATCGGTCTGGGTTCTTCTGGAGCTCCACCGTAATCAGCTTCAGTTCTGAGCCACGCTCCTCCTCCTTGGAGCCACGCCCCAGACTTCGTTCACCCCATCCGCTGCTCCTCAGAGGGCTCACTGCTCCCCATGGTCCTGTTTCTGGACCGTGGTTTGACTATACCTCCATCCAGACCAACCCCACCTCTGAGGAACCCCCACTCTCCATCTCCTTCCGACCTGCATCGCAGCAAGGGTCTCCAGAGGTTCCAGATGAGCCGGCCCCCGCCCTCCCCCGCCGCAGTGCTGCTGATGGAGTGTGAAGACCCTGGACCTCCAGTCTAACCAAGGCTCAGGACCAGTGGAGTCCATCCCCAGGGATGAGCGGTTGGGATGGCGGGACCAGTGAACACCGAGTTGAGTACGAACACATCACGACCTGGCACTGGAGTGCCATGCCTGTTCCGTTTTTGCCTAGTCCGATCATAGCCCCTTCCCATACCGACTTGGGGCTTTCTCTGGTTTCCTTGGTACCTGGGACTCACTGGACAGGGCAGATCCAAATTTAGGGAAGCCTGGATCTTAAATATTTAGAGTCCACGTTTAGTCCAAAGTATTTATTTAGAACAAATACAAAAAAAAAAAAGCACAGAGACGCGTTGGCCACGGGATTCTCCTGTCCTCCCTCGTGTGGCGGGTTGAGCCAGAACTTTCCTTCACCCTGCCTTTGCCAAATGGCCACACACAGAGTTAGAGATCAAGTGTGGCTTGTAAGTATTGGCCAGATGCCACAAGGCCTAGGCCGGACACATGATGAAGAAAACCAGTATGAATCCAGACACAATGTGAGCCCCTGTTACCCCAGTCATTTAGCCTGGAGCAGGAGGACATCTCAAGCCCGTAAATGTGAGGCTAACCTGGGCAACATAGTGAGACCTTATCTAAGGGGTGGGGTGCTCATCTGTACTCTAAGGCGCGTGGAGAATCAAGCTGTCTGCCCAGGATCCCCAGTACAGTCTTCCCATTCACCAAATGGCAGTAAGAGGGTGTCGGGCGAGGGGGGGCTGAAGTCGGCCTCACACCACAAACTTGTTCTTGGCTAAAGAGTTGCTCTTGGCAGCAGTGTCCGCATGGGCCTGGTACCCAATGATGGTCTTCGAGGAGAGGCCCAGACGCTCTTTGTACACGTGCCTGGAGTGGGAGACGGGAAAGGCTCCTGGTTCCAGCCTCACAGATAAGACCAGCACCCACACAACCCTTGGGTGAAAATGAAGTCTTTAGTTAAAGTGGCTTGGGTCCACATTCCTAGCCCTTTTATAGGAATGGCTAAGGAAGAGCCGGTAGAGAGAGTTCCGGAGGCCTCCTTGCAGGCCAGGCCGCCGAGCCCACGAGCCCCCAGAACCCGTGCAGGGAGGGCGCTCACCCAATGTGCATCACTCCCGCTTGGTTCTCTGCTTCACTTGTCCAGACAGCGATCTTGTCCCCCTTGGTGCGGATGTTGACAACAGCTCCACAGACCTCCTTGCTGTATCTCTCGAAACTCTCCCCAAGCAGGCAGAGCAACTGGGCCCACAAGGGGGGTGGTAAGTGCCCCTGCTTGGGTGCAGGGTCCGCCCCACCAGCTTTGAGACCACCCGAAGGCCCGCGCCAGCACCCTTTCCCGAACTCACTGTCTCCAGCCACAGACGGTCCAGTTCAATGTGGCGCTGCTGTTTCGCAAGACTGAGCAGCCAGCGGCCACCCCGCTTGTTCCTGTTGTCTTCCCACATGGGCCGGATGCCTTCCTGTGGGGAGCGGCAGAGCCTTCCTTTGTTTCAAGGGAAGCGGGCACCAGGCTCCCTCTGCACACAGCCTTGTTTGTTCCGTACCCAGGCCTTACCCAGGCTTGCTTCTCTCTCTACAGCCTCTCTGCACAAAGTGCTGCCACCGATCACTCAGCCCCCCCCCCAGGCCCCTTCCAAAACCCTGCAAGCTGCTAAGCCTCCTTTTACCACCTTCGCAACCTTATCTGTGTGCTTGTCGCCTCTACTGAACAGGGTGCCTCTGGGTCAGAATTTCTGTGGGCTAGGGTGGACATCCCAGGCTTGGCTGTGTGGTCCCCACACCTTAAGACCCTCCTCCCTCCAGACTCAAGCATCCATAGCTGTCCATGCCCCAGTCGTCCGTGAGGGGAAAGCCCTGGAATGAGTCCCTTGAGCAGAGCCTACCTTAAACAGAGCATAGTCACAGCCGGAAGAGAGCTTACTGGCCAGCTTGATATGGCTGTACGTCCTGGAAAGACCCACGCAGAGTTCAAGGCTTTGCAGCACATGGCTGACCTGACCCTGACTGTCCAGCTTCCTCATCAGAACTACCCTCCCATCACCTGCATCCTTTCTCCGGGGGCCTCCCCACGCCTCCACACACACCACTGGGATCCTCCAGCCTGGAATCCCTTCTCTGGGAACCTGACCCAGCTAAGAAAGCCTGATGGGAGTCCACACCAGTGGGGCACTCCAGCTCGGCATCCTTGAGTTTATGTGGCCTTTCTCGGCTTCCTTCTCTGGCACATAAACACCAAAGCAGCTGCCTGCTCCTCACTATGGCTGAGCCCGTTTACCAGAGAGAAAGAGACCTGCTCAGGGTCATAAAGCCACAAGATGGCAGGCTTCACCTCTGCTTCTCCCAAGCCTGAGTTCTCCCTAAACCCAAGAAGCTTTTTTTTGGGGGGGGCGGGAGGGATCTGGCCAGAAACTGCCAACCCCCAGCTGCCAGCAAATGTTGACAAGCCCCTGAGAAGGTGGCAGGCTGGGATGCCTTTGACCCCCAGCTCAGAGCCCCTGAGGACACTCACGACCAGAATTCCTCCACGGTGTTAAACGTGGTGACTAGCTGCAGATTGTCCTGCCAGGGCCGGCTTCGGTCATTCTTGAAGAACCACAGAACCCACCTGGGGAATGAGGAGAAAGGAGGGTCAAGGCGCCATGCCCAGCTCTGCAGCACCTGCGTTAACAAGTGTGTGAGGCAGGGGTGAGATCTGGGGGACACAGCCCCCAAAGACATGGGAAGTCGGTTATCTCCTGGTGAGAGGGTATTTAAATAAACAATCCACCGAGGGCTGTAGAGGCCTCAGTGGTTAAGAGCACTGGCTGCTCTTCCAGAGGTCCCGAGTTCAATTCCCAGCAACCACATGATGGCTCTCAACCATTATAGTGAGATCTGGTGCCCTCTCCTGGCCTGCAGGAAGACAGAGCACTCAGATACATAAATATTTTTTTTTAAAAAAGCCGGCTGAGTGGGAGGCAGGGTTCAAGGGTCTCGGGCAGCTCAAGCGGCACAGACTCTGGCCTCACACAGGGCTGTGTCTCTGTGGCCTCCCTACCTGTACTGCAGGGGGTGTTGCTCTCTTGGGACCTCGAGGGGGCATTCTCTGTGGTCCTTCTTCCTCGGAGTCTGAAGGGGTCCAGGAGGGTCACTGACTTCTTCTCCTGGGGGGACCTCCACACCCGCTTCTGACGGCTTTTCTTTCTCCGCCTCCTCCTTCCGCTCTCCAGCCTCAGCTTTCTCAGCTCTGATCGTCTGACCAGAGTAAATAAAAATGAGCCGGGGCTGGGGCACCCCTTTGATCCCAACACTCTCTCGGGAGGCAGAGGCAGGCAGATCTCTGTGAGTTCAAAGTCAGCCTGGTCTACAGAGCGAGTCCCAGGACAGCCAGCTACACAGAGAAACCCTGTCTTGAAAATTTAAGAAAAAGTGATCCGTAAGCCCTGGCTCTGGCTGACCCCAGCTAGTCAGTGACACTGGCATAGGCGGGTGGGAAGACTCACAGCATCTGAAGTGGCCATGATAGAAGTGGCCAGGACAAGGATCCACCAGCAGCTGAGAGGCCCACGGGGCCTTGATTTTAACCCGGCAGAGAACCCAGTCCCACCTGGGCAGACAGGTGGGTGGAGGAGCGTGTGAGGATTGGGTAGGGTGGGGTGGGTTAGGGATTTACCGGCATCCTTCAGTTAGAAGGTAAGTGCTCGTCCTCTGCACAGCTGTGGCTAGAAAAGCTCATTGGGCAGCGGGTGGAACTCAAGAGAACTGACACTTAAAAGGCATCATTTGGGGGCTGCTCTTAGGGTATTTGGGACCTACAGAGGGAATCCTGACTTTGACGCAGGCTGTTCTGCAGATGGACAGAGGTAACAACATTTACATAGCATCCCCACCCCCACCCCGGTTCCATTTCCGCCTGCAGTCTGCACCTTTGATATCATCCAGTGGCACTCATCTGGCTCTAGAAGCTGCTGAGTTTTGTGTTTTGTTTCATTTTGTTTTTTAAGTCACTGAACAGTAGTGCATGCCTGTAATCATCTGGGCGATAGAAGCAGGAGGATCAGGAGTTCAAGGCCACTCTCAAGTACTAAGGGAGTTTGAGGCTGGCTTGAGCTATAAGCCAACAAAAGGGTAGCCATTTGTTAACATTTAAAGACAGCAGGCTTTCTGGGTGGTGGTGGCGCACGCCTTTAGTTCCAGCACTCAGGAGGCAGAGGTAGGTGGATCTCTGTGAGTTCGAGACCAGCCTGGTCTACAAGAGCTAGTTCCAGGACAGCCTCCAAAGCCACAAAGTAAACCCTGCCTCAAAACAAAACAAAACAAAAAACTCAATAAAGGCTACAGGCTTTTGTGTTAAAAGCTGCACTCACTCCTGATTTGTCCTGAGAATCTGGAGGGTTTGCACCCTGAGGCCCTCCACCTTGTGGGGTCCCCACCCACTATGGCATGGCCCTCCTTGCCTCATGCCAAGAAAACTCCTCTGAGTGTTTCTCACCTGGACCATCACTGGTAAGGCACAGTGCCACAGTCCCAGCATGTTTAAGCCCTTCCCTGCACTGATCCAAGTTACTGAACCCCTGGAGCCTCATTTCCCCCATTTTGCAGACCAGGAGATCAATATATGACTCAGAACTGCACGTGAGGCCTGGAGAATCCACTGCTCAATGGACATCAGGTGAAAGCTCTGTCCTAGCAGGGGAGGGAACCAAATGAGACGGGGAAGATAAGAAGCCAAGCTTTGCAGCCTCCATATTCTCAAAAGGTTGCTCAGCCTCCTCTCACAGAAGGTGCCGGGTGGAATGATCAACTTGAGGCTGACAGTCCGCTCTTGTCAACCCATCACTCTAACCACACCACCGTACTTGGCCACGAGGCTAGGTACTGGCATGCAAATGGGCATCAAATACTCGGGTGGAGCTGAACAGCCCTGGGTTCCAGCCCAAGCCACACCCTCTGTGCTGGGGTCTGGTGGGAACGAGGCTTGTCTGTGACCTTGAGCACAGACCTCAGTCCACACCAAGGCAAGCTTCTGCCAGGAAGGGCTGGGAGGAGGAGTCTAGGATCTGACCCGGGCCTTAGAGAGGTGTGGGTCTTACATGCATGATCAGAATTGACTGCTGGGGGCTGACACTGTGGCCCAGCAGGAAAAGGCATTTGCCTCCAATTTCCTGAGGACTGAGTCCCTACCCAGATGGTAGAAGTAGAAAATCAGCTTCCTTAAGTTGTCTTCGGATCCCGAATGATGGTGTACACATGCCCACCCACGTGCACGCACATACACACTTTAAAAATATTTTTTATTTGTCGGGCGTTGGTGGCACACACTTTAATCCCAGCATTTGGGAGGCAGTGGCAGGTGGATCTCTGTGAGTTCGAGGCTAGCATGGTCTACAGAGTGAGTTCCAGGACAGCCTCCAAAACAATACAGAGAAACCCTGCCTTGAAAAACAAAAAACAAACAGCGTTTTTATTTAAAGACAACTGGGGTCCTGCTCCCAGGTTTCTGGTTGCTTCCATCTGAGTTCAACCTGAAGATTTTCATTTCTGATTAGTTCATTTGGAAGTCCTTTGTGTCTGGGAAGGCACAGCCCACATGTTTGTGGCTCAGAAGCAGAGAAAAGTGAACGTGGAGGCTCAGATGGCCTCCTCCTTTTCTCTTTTTCTTCAGTCTGTGACCCCAGGCTAACCCACAGAATGGTGCTAGCCTTCCTCTCTCAGCCAAGCCTCTCTGGGAATGACTTTACAGACACACTCAAGGTATAACTCACTAATGCCTTCTTAGATGCTTTTTAATCCAGCTTAATAGGTAATCAAAATTAAGCGCCACAAAGCTGGGTGTGACAGCACGCGCCTTTAATCCCAGCAGAGGAAGGAGGATCTCTGAGTTTGAGGCCAGTCCAGTCTACAGAGTGAGTTCCAGGACAGCCAGGGTTACATAGAGAGACCCTGGAGTGGGGAGACCTAACCAACATAGCCGGGTTCTCAGACTACTGCCCAAGACAGTAACCATGAAAAAATAATTAGGAGGACACCCACCAGGATGTTAATGTGTGCCATTTGGAAGAGGTAGCAGAGAAGATGAAGAGGTGATATGTCAAGGAGTATTGCAAGACAAGAGGACAACAGCCCATTTTCCTATTGCCATGTAACACAGCCAGGCCTAGTGACCTGTAACAGTAAGAATCACTTACTATGCTTGCAGATCTGTAGTGCCTGTGGGGTCAGCTCAACTCGGCTCCAAAGCAAGAGAGGCTAGGCTGGCTCACATCTTGGGGCTGAGGCATCTGTCACTCACATAGGGTAGCTAGTGCAGCTGTCAGCAGGGACCTCAGCTCTGTGTGGCTGCTCAGCTTTCACAGTGTGGTGACCAGGTTCCCAGGGCAAACATTCCCAAAGACAGGAAGCAGACCTGGCCAGAGGCGTCAGGTTCAAGTTTGAAACCTGGTTCACCCTTAGGCCTGCTGTGTTACCCTCAAGTGCAAGGATGTAAATTCAAGGCAGGGATAGAGCCCTTCAAGGACACTGTGGGATGCCTAGGCCCAGGCAGCCTTGAAGGAGGCCCAGGCAGGGACAATGCTATAGATCTTTATTTGATGGACCAAGGGAGACTCTCTCTCCAGGGCTGGGCATGGTCTCAGCTACATCAGGGAGAGCCCTGGCCCCTCCCTGGCACAAGATGGCTTCCAGGCATGACCCAGGCACAACAGCACCTTCTGCAGCTCCTGGAGTCAGGGTTTGTGGTGACTAGGGAGAGGTCCCTGGGTCTGCTGGGAATCTGGCTCTTTGCCAATGACAGCCTGTCTTTAGGGAGCAGCTAAGTGGGTTAACAAGCGGGGACTCTTGAACCCCAGCACTGTTCTGAAATTTGTTTTCTTTCTTTTTAAAACTTTTACTTCATTTGCATTTGCACTTTTGGTCGGTCAGCGCCATGCTATGGGTTTTTTGTTTTTGCTTTTGTTTGGAAAGCTTGAGCCACCCGGGTATTCTAGTCCCTCCATGACAGACGTTTCCAGCCTTTGTGGGTCACAACCCTTTGGGGTCACATATCCTGTATGTCAGATATTTACGGTATGATAGTTATGAAGTAGCAATTAAAGGTGAGGAGATGTGTTAAAGGATTGCAGCATTAGGAAAGTTGAAAGCCACTGCTCTCTGCTAACCACCCCTCTCTTTAGATTTCCTTATCCTCTGTCAGTTTGCCTGTCAGGGTCTGTGAATAAGGACCTGGAGGGGGGCAGCCTGTCCTAGAATCAAGAGTCTGTGTGTCGCTGCAGGAAGAGGCAGGTAAAACCCAACCTGGACCAAGACACAGACAGTCCTGTGTGTCTGGATGGGTGATTGACCCATCCCAAGGAGGCCCCTGTGCCTTGATGAGGGTGAGAAAGGACGGTCTGCAGGACTGTGAGACGTGTGGGAAGGGGGGGGATTAGGGGACTAAATCGATGGCTGACCGGTTAAGAGCACGGGCTGCTCTTGCAGAGGGCCCACAAAGCTAACAACCATCTGTAACTCCAGTACCAAGGGATCCAATGCCCTCTCCTGGCCGCCTCAGGCACTGCAGGCATGTGGGGCACAGACAAACATGCAGGCAAAACTCACACACACAAGATACAAATAAATCTTTTTATAAAGGCACGTCGAGTATATTTTTAAATGTTTTAACTGCTTTTTTTAAAACTAAAAGAATGTATTACACTGGGAGTAGGGGCACATATCTTTAATCCCAGCACTTGGAAGGCAGAGGCAGGCAGACCTCTATGAGTTCGAGACCAGCCTGGTCTACAGAGTGAGTTCCAGGACAGCCAAGGCTACATAGAGAAACCCTGTCTCAAGAAACAACCAAACAAAAACATTGCATTACAACTATTTAAATTCTTTTACCATTTACTGATTGGCCTTTGTTGCTGTGTGTGTGTGTGTGTGTGCGTTACTTTTATATTGCTGTGAAGAGACACTATGATGAAGACAACGTGTATGAGGAGGCATTTAATGGGAGTTTATCCTTTCAGAGTGTGAGTCCATGATAACCTCAGCAGGGAGCAGAGAGCAGGGGGGCAGGGGGGGCAGGGGAGCAGGGGAGCGGGGAGCGGGGAGCAGGGCAGCAGGGCAGCAGGGCAGCAGGGCAGCAAGGAGCAGGGGAGCAGGGAGCAGGGGAGCAGGGGAGCAGGGAGCAGGCAGGCATGGTGCTGGTGCAGCAGCTGAGAGCTCACAGCTAACGCACAAGCATGAAGTGAGTGAGAGAGGGCTAACTGGAATGACCCAGACTTTTGAAAGCTGAAAGCCCGTCCTCAGGAACACGCCTCCTCCAATAAGGCCACGCCCACCCCAACAAGGCCACAGCCTCCTAGGCCTTTCCAAACAATTCCACAACTTGGGCCCAAGCATTCAAATGTGTGAGCCTATGGAGACCGTTCTCATTCAAACCCCACAGTGTGTGTGTGTGTGCACGCGCACATGTATCCACAGGTCAGTTTGCAGAGATTGAACTCAAGTTGTCAGGCAAGCAAGCACCTTTATCCACTGAGTCATCTCACTGACCCTGCATTTTTTACTAGTTTGTTTGTAGTGGGGAGTAGTGTAAGCGAATGAGCACACCACACACACGTGGAAGTCAGAGGACGGCTTGTGGCAGCTCTTCACCATGTGGGTGTGGGGATCAAACTCACGTCACCAGGTTTGGCAGCAAGCACCTTTACCTGCTGGACCACTCATGGTCCCTCTCTCAAGTTTTGAATTTTGTGATATAATATTATTTTACGGTGTGTGACTTTTGTTTATGCTGCATTTGTTTAACTCTGTGAAGCTGTGTTACTGTGCCTGTCTGAAACACCTGAAGGTCCTAATAAAGATCTGAACGGTCAATAGTGAGGCAGGAACAAGGATACGTAGGGCCGGCAGGCCGAGAGGATAAGAGGCTCGGGGAGGAACGAGAGGGGGTGGGGGGAGGACGTCAGGGGCCACCCACAGAGTAAGAAGAAAAGTACGATATATAAAAGTAAGAAAACTAAAAGCCCAGAGAAAAAAAAGAAAGACAGGCTAATTTAAGTCAAGACAAGCTAGCTAAAAACCAGCCAAGCTGAGGCCAGGCATTCCTAACTAAAATAAGCCTCTGTGTGTGATTTATTTGGGAGCTTGGTGGTGGGCACCTTAAAAAACAAAAAGCCAAAAGAGTAAAGATAAAAGATTCACACACCTCCCTGTGTGATAGAAACTCCTCAGCCACCACTGCGCGCTCTCTGTCTGTCTGTCTGTCTCTCTCTCTCTCTCTCTCTCTCTCTCTCACACACACACACACACACACACATCTGTACCCCTAATACACTATCAGTTTTATTAATTTAAGTTTCTTAGTGTCTGCACTTTTCCAGCAGAAGAGAGCAGTTGACGCGAGATTTAGCAAGGTGGACGTCGCCATTGATGCTGACAAGAGGAACACGATCCCAGTACCATATGCAGCTCTGTTCACTTGAGATCTCTTCTCCCTGCAAGAACGTGGGTGTCCTCTCACCTTGTTAGCTGAAGCTCCCGTACCCGATGGACACCCAGGAGACACTGGGTACAGGGAGACTGGCCAGTGACATATTTGTGGGCAAGATTGTCAACTGATAGAGTCTGGAATGACCTAGGAGACAAACCTCCATGCTGCCTGTGAGGAAGTTTCTAGATCTGGTTAATTCAGGTGGAAAGAAACTCCTTACATGTGGGCAGCACCATTTGATGTGCTGAACTGAAGAACAGCTTCCATCTCCTTGCTGTGGACACAATGTAGCTGCAACCTCAAGCAGCCATTGACATGCCTTCACCACCGTGATACACTGTACCTTAAACTAACTTACAAAGTAGAACTTTAGTCCGGCACGGTGGCACAGCCCTTTAACCCCAGCACTCATGAGGCAGAGGCAGGTGAGTCTCTGCAAGTCTGATCCAGTCTAGCTGCATAGTGGGACTTTATCTCAAAGCAAAAGAAAAACAACAAAGCCCAACGATCGTTCCATGTCTTCCTGTTTCCTGCAGTGTGAGGTGCAAACTCTTCATCCCTGTCTCTTCTTCTCTTCTCCCTCTTGGCACCCCCTCCTCTACTCCTTATTTTACTGGCATGCAGAATTCTGAGCGCAGACCACAGAAGCCCTGCGGCTCATCGAAGCACCTAAGGCACCTGTGACCAAACACCAGGCAGCTCCGTCTCTGGGAAGGCGACCCTGCAGCCTGGAGTGATGCTAAACCCACTGCTGAGCGACCGTGTGGCCCGGAGTGATGCCGAACCCACCGCTGAGCAGACTGTGAGGGCTTTCAGGGCACCAGGGCTCCGGGCAACGTCTCCCTAGCTGGGGGAAACAGCACACACAAGAGAAAGGTGAAGAAACAAAAGCCCCTTCCTTGAGCCTGCCCCCTTTGGGCCTCACTTCCCGGGAGCACTTCAGTGCATGGTGGTGTGCCTGTGGTCCTGTGTTTCTCTGGCTACGAGTGTATACAAACAACCTTTGGTATCCTCAGAGTTGATTCCGGCCAGCGCCCACAGCCCGCACTGGAGTCAGTAGATGCTCAGGGCCTCGTGTGTAATGTCACGGCACTGCTCTCGGGTTCGCCCACCTTTGCAGGCTGATCTTCCTGGAGGACTCCTAAGACCTGACACCATGCGGTGCTGGGCAACTGCTGCTTAAAAGGCAATGGCAAGACTTGTATGTGTCCGGCATAGATAGCGTTTGTTTTCACAAATTTTCTTCTTCTTTAAAATGTGATTTGAAAGTTTGTATCATGCTTACATATGTGGGTCTGCACACGTGAGCACACTGCCTGTAGAGGCCAGAAGATTCCCCTGGGGCTGGAATTACAAATGGGGGTGAGTGGTCTTGTGTGGGTGCTGGGAATTGAACTCTGGTCTTCTGGATCACTCACTGGATTCCCGCGCCATCTCTCCAGCTGGTCTTCTGGATCCATTGTTGGTTGAATCTGAGGATGCAGAACGCTTTGATAGGGAAGGTAACTGTATGTGTATGTCTGTACTGAACGTGTCTGTATTTAATACATGTAGTATGTGACATATGCATCTAATGTGTACATACTGGTGCTTACATATAACACATGCATATTGCTATACAGAAAGCTGTTCTTACATGTAACTTATTAAATATGTAAGTATGTGATGTAATTTTCTGTGTCCCCAAGTTAGCTACAAGCTTTGCGCCCTGCTTCTCGTTAACGCTACGTCTTCTTTCATTAGCGTGTCGGTACACAAGGGTCTGGCTCATGGTGCCTCACATCATCAGTGTGCCACTGGGCGGATGTGCTGAAAGGAAGTAGCCAGACCTCTAGGAGGACGGTTGGAACACCGCCGTGTGTTCTACAATGCACACGTGTCAATGCACTCATGGGGATTTGCGGGGTGAGCTCCTGATCCAACAGAGTGTGCACTCCCGAGAGACGCTGCCAAACTGGCCTTCTAAAGGCCTCCGCCAGCCCGCAGTCCTGCCCTGCTGCCTGCAGCCAGCACACCTTACCTCATCACTGCTCTCTCGAACACCCACACGTCTGCCACCACTGTCTCTGCCTGTGTTATATCCCCAGCTTAAAACACCCCTCCGTGCTTGTTCCTGAGGGAAAACCTTACCCATCCTGGGAGCCCCACACTCAGCCCCACCTCCTTTTCGCCTATTCCTCTGACTCCCTGACCTGGCAGGGTCCCTTTCCTCGGGAATTCCACACCCGCAGGGACACAGTTCCATCACAGAACGGACCCAGGTCCAATTGTGCCTCTGGCATCCCCACCCACAACTATACTCAAAGGTCTGTGTCCGCTTCTCTTCAGCTCCCTTTCTAGGTCACGATGCCTCCTGGCTGCCCCTCGGTGTGGTAGCCTCTAGCCTTTGCACTTGAAGGTCGGGCTCTGTGGATTACCTTCTCCCGGATTTCTACTCCAGGTCATTTCTTTGCAGAGGCCTTTGTTGTCTACCAACCCTGCCTCAAGCAATCGCCGTCTTCCTGTCACCTCTCATAGTGAAATAACCCTGTTTGCTTTGAGTGTGGATGCATTGCCTTTGTTTCCTACCTATCTCTGCGTGGGCCTCTCCCTGAGGTCAGAACCTTGGTCCTCTTTCCCAGTCTCCACCCTTGAACCTGCACCACACATCCGAGCGAGGCCCAGACAGGCATTGACTCCCTCCTTGGTTTCCCAGAAGACCTACCTGGCGATTCAAAGGGAGAGCTAAGCGGTGGGAACAGTTACTAACAAACGCGGCTAGGATTCCGATCTACCCGAACTCCCAAGCCAATGGCATCATTTCCTCCCACTCCTCTCTCGCAGCATTGCCCCCTCCCACGCTCCCCAAAGACTATGTCTCAAGCTCCAGGGTCCCCGGCTGCACGTCAGAGGCCCTCCCCTGGAGGTTGCTTGCTCTAGGGAGATGTCATCCTCCCCGCCCCCTGTCAGTCAGGCGGAAGGGGCGGCGCGGCCACCAGGGGGGGTGCTGAGCTCAGAGCTGCCGCAGCGCCTGAGCAGGAGCCGGAGCTGAGCCTGAGCGCGGGAGTAGCATCCTTGGTGGCAGCGCACCCAAGACCGGTGCACCGCTGCGCTTCTGCTCAGGGCGGGTGACGCGAGCGAGCGCTTGACCACGACCGGACCCCACTGGCCCCGAGCCCAACCCTGCCCGGCACAGCCCAGCCCCGGCGTCTGCTCGCCGCTGCCGCCACCACAGCTCCATCCCCAGCCCGGCCCCAAAACCCAGGTGAGGTGCAAGGATGGGGATCAAACCGAGGGTCCAGAGGGGCCGAGGGTGAGGTGAGGAAGGGAACTGAGACTGCGTTTGGGGGAAACGTGGGCACGGAGGTAGGAAGCGCTGGGCAGACGCGGGCAGGTGCCCTGCGGGATGCGTGTGTCTGTCCTCTCCGATTGCTACAGTCTGGGTGGATGTGCGGACGTGCATCCGTGCCCGTGTGTCAGAGCGTCCGTGCGCTTCTGAACGCCTCGTGTCCTGTGTGTGCACGTGAGCGTGTCCATGGTGTGTGTTTGTATGCAGACTGTGTGACTGTCGTGTGTACAGAAAGGCCCGGGTGTTCGTGCTGAGCCCAGCTTCCGGTTCTGCGGGCCTGCAGGTTGCAGATCTCCGGATAACCGAGATGGTGGCCCCTCCCGCATCCCGGGGTTTCAAGGACGCTAGGACTCACCGCAGCATGGCCCTGAGGCCTAGAGCTGGGGAGTGGAGTGGGTAGGAGGGGGTTCTGGGTCCAGAAGCGCGCCAATTCTCAGGGATGGAGGGAGGGGACACCACATCCCCCGGGAGGGCCAGAATGAGGGTGTGGAGCCGGCTCCTGGCACTTATGTGTTCACCCTCCCCAGGCCGCCAGGATGGACGTGTTCATGAAGGGCCTGTCCATGGCCAAGGAGGGCGTTGTGGCTGCAGCTGAGAAAACCAAGCAGGGGGTCACCGAGGCAGCAGAGAAAACCAAGGAGGGCGTCCTCTACGTCGGTGGGCAAGGGGCTGCAGGGGCTGCAGGGGGGTGCAGGGGGCTGCAGGGGGTGCAGGGGGCTTCAGGAGGCTGCAGGGGGTGCAGGGGCTGCAGGGGCTGCAGGAGGCTGCAGGGGGCTGCAGGGGGCTGCAGAGGGGTGCAGGGGCTGCAGGGGGCTTCAGGAGGCTGCAGGGGGTGCAGGGGGCTGCAGGGGGGTGCAGGGGCTGCAGGACTGGGTGTCTCCTGGGTATCAGGAAGGGTGCTCAGAGGAATTGAGGGGTCTGGGCGTGGGAATATGAGTCAGCAGATGGACGAGGTCAGTAGGGGTCACTGGGGACACAGCTAGCTTGTGGGATCGACCAGGGGGAGGTGGGGACAGGGTGAGAGCTATTGAAGGTGGGGTCCGAATGAAAGCCCAATGGAGCGTGAGCGTCAAAGTTCCCTTCTTCTTAGCCTGTCATCACTATTAATAGTGGCCTGATGGGGAACCTTTTCTTACTGTGAAATGCCACAGCGTTTGATGCTCCTGGCCTTTTTTCCTACAGCTCAGGGACACTGGGGCCCTCTGTTAACCACTCTGCCCAAGGTCACACAGCTGGGAAAGCTTGAAGCTGGGGTATGAGTTCAGCTGGGAAGCCCCACCTTCCCTGGGTATTGGCGGGCTCTCTCCAGCTACCCCCTTACACTCACGCACACGCACATGCACGCGCGTGCGCGCACACACACACACACACACACACACATACACACACACTGTCTGTGCAGTCCCTCCAGTCCACCCTCCTCTCAGCTGCCAGCTGGTGCCAGGACAAAGGCCAGGAGGTTAATGTCTCTCACCCAAAGTGTGAAAGGACTTTGTGGGTTGTTTGCATACTGAAAGAAAAGGCTGGAGACGAAGCTGGCCCGCTTGGAGCTCACATGGCGGGCCAGAGCTTGCCTTTGTAGAAAAGATACGAAAGAGCCAGATCATTTGCCCAAGGTCAGAGCACATTTGGATTGTGATCATTAAGAACATGCTGTGTGCCAAGCACCGTGTGGATGCTTAGCTGGGACGATGAAAGGGGACAGCACTGCGAACTTCTCACGGCTACGAACAGCATTTGGGCGGTGGGTGGAACTCACCGAGGGAAAGAGGCCAAAGGCGAGCTTACTGTACAGGCCGTGCGTGCGTGCGGGATCAGTCCTGAGCACTAAGGATGGAGCACAGGAAGGCAGGAAGGTGGGTTCAGGGACCGTAGATCCAGCCTGGAAAGCAGAGGGCTGGAGTCGTGGTGAAGGATGGGCTCAGGCTGGTGGGCAAGAGCCAGTTCACAAGAGGACCTTGCATGTCTGGCTGGAGCATCCTCTGGTCGCCATTAGACTGTATAAGGGAGAGAGAGACTGGCGTGATCCGGCCAGTTCAGAATGGTCCCTCCAACCTCCAGGGGCAGAGCAGATGCAGGGAGGCCAGGAGGCATTACCACCTGAGACAGGAGTGGTGGTAATTAAGCCCACCCTTGAGGCCACATCTGCCTAACCAGTCTCTGGCCTCTCTTCTTCTCTCCTCCCAGTCTCTCAGTATTGTCTCTCTGCTAATGGGCTCTGCCTCTCCAAGCCACAGTGCCTCTTCCTTGGCAGGCACTTCCTACTCTTCCCGTGCCCAGGAACCTGTAGCCTTTCACGAAGCGCCCCTCACAGCCCTGCTTCAGCCTACATTTCAGCACTGGTGTCCACCATGCCCAGTGCTCCTGGTACTCGGGTGGGGTTTTGCCTGCCTGGTTCCACAGCTTTGGCTCCTCCTCCCGAGTCTCACTTTAGAATATCCATGTTCCCCATTTCTCAGATCCCAGGCAGCGCCCCCACTTCTTGCAGTCCCTGGAGTCTAAATGTTCTTTCCCTACAGTGAGCCGCTGGCCCAGGCCTCGCACATGAAACTCGCAAACGATTTGCTGATGCGTGAATAGCGTGTAGCATGACTCTTGTCCCCTCTGCCTCCAAATTCTCGCTGGCCTTAATTTTGGGCACACTTCATGCCAGCCTGGCCTCACCCTTGGCTCTGGCTGACCTAGCCTCGTGCTCTCTGTATCGGCCTCAGCCTGGATTTACCAGCCTTTGTCCGGTTGCTCAGACTACACATGCCGGATTACCCAGACCCAGGAGGACACACACCCTGTGGTCAGAGTGTCTTTCCTCTTCCAGTCCTGCCCCACCATCCTTTGAAGACCCACCCTGCGTCACAAGTGCCTTCTACAATCTGAACGTCACCTTTACAGTCATGTGTAGCTGACATTCCCCACTCTAGTCAGAAGGAGGAACTGACCCTTGCTGGGAGGAGACACTCATGACAGACATCCATGAGACATGCATGGGGCACCAAGGGCGTCTTCCAGACACATGGCTCTCTTCCTCCCAGCATCGCTGCCTCCCATCATGGGCTACACATTCATGCAGTATCTGGGAGCGGGAGTTTCAAGTTGGCTGTGAATGCTCGCTCAGCCACTGACTGACTGCAGGGCCCGCACTGAGCTTCTGTTTTCCAAGTATGAAGAAAGAACAACTCCCACCCTCCCACCTCCCGAGCGCACACGTGTACACACACACACACACACACACACACACACACACACACACACACACTGCTGCCCAGGCTGCAGAACAGGAGAAGTTAAGAGCTCTGCATTGGCCCTCAGCCAGACTCCACTGGGAGGTGTGGGTGTTGGGGCAGGGGACCAGAAGGCCTGAGGAAATATGTGTAAGGCCTGAGTGTGATTGGCGTGGGGGTGAGAATTGTGGGATGTGGGGGTCAGGGGACCCATTGCTACCTGGGTGCTCTGCTCACTGCAGGACCCCTGCATTGGGTTGGAATCTCTGTTCACTGAGCTTGAACTCCTAAACACATGCCTCTTTCTTCCCATAGGCAGCAAGACCAAAGAGGGAGTGGTACAAGGTGTGGCCTCAGGTACCAGTCAGTCCTAGTGTTTTATGGGGGTGAGGGGTCTCCTGAGGCTTCTGTGGGGGGCTGCCCCTGGGGAAGAAAGGCTCTGTCTGGGACACTATGTGGGGTTCCCTGGCACTGAGCCCTCCCCCCCCCCACTCCCTGCTCTAGTGGCTGAGAAAACCAAGGAGCAGGCATCACATCTGGGAGGAGCTGTGTTCTCCGGGGCTGGGAACATTGCAGCAGCCACAGGCCTGGTGAAGAAGGAGGAGTTCCCCACAGACCTGAAGGCAAGTGACCCCCTCCCCCAGCACACACTGTGCACACCAGCACAGGCACCCGCCACCACCCGCTCCACCTCTACTCCCCAGCCTGAGGCACGAGCTGGCTTGTCTCCTCTCCGACAAGTCTGTGCTACCCTGGGCTCAGAATGCAGCTGTGTGAATGGCATGCTCGCTGTGGAGGGACCCAGAAGGGGCTGTAGTGCATAGCCCACTTGCCAGCATGATCCCAGATATCCCTGGCCACGTCTGAGCATGCCGTGGTTTGTCCCTTCCTTTCCTTTCACCGGATGTATGTCCACAGCGGTGAAGATGTGTTCTTAGTGGCTCCACAGTGGGTGGTCCCCTGCATTCATGCTTCCGAGGTCGCAAGACAACACAGTGCGAAGCCAGCCAGTGCTCACGACAGTGTCAGACATGCATGAGCAGTGGAGAAGGGAATGCTGTCTGTGGTGGGGTAAAACACGACCACAGGACTAGTTGAGCGTTTCCCTGGGGAGGTGCCATTTGAGGTGACATCCAAAGGATCAAGCAAAGACAGCCCTGAGAAGATATGCCGGAACTGAATTTTAAGCGGTTTTAAACGGGAGACACAAGGGTCCCGAGGCAGAAGTGAGGGGATGAAAATATTCACAGGTGACCTTAATGCTGCAGCTCCAGAGACCACACCTTTCGAGCTATCGAGAAGGAGAGCTTGGCCTGCAAACAGCGAATGCCCCATGACCAGGGTAGCAGTGAGCATGTGACCCGTCAGGGCTGTGTAAGACTCTTGTGGGGCTGGAGAGGTGGCCCAGCAGTTAAAAGCACTTGTTGCTCTTGCAGAGGAACTGAGATAGGTTCCCAGCACCCACATAGTGGCTCACAACCATCTAACTCCAGTTCCTCATCTGGCCTCTTTAGGCACCAGGCCCACAGGTAGTACACAGACATATATGCAGACAAGCACTCATACAAATAAAAATAAATCTTTTTTTAAGGCTGCTTTAACCCCCTCTACACACACATACCAGAAAGAAAGGCATTTTGGAAAGAGATCTCCCTAGTGATGGCAGCAGCCAGTTCAAGACACAAAACACCGGCAGCCTCTAGAATTCCTGCACTGCGCTGCTGCCTTTAAAATCCTGGTCTTAGCCAGGCCTTCGTGAGGCAGTGGAATGTGCCTGGTTCATGGAGGAAATGCCTCTCAAACATGGCCTCCCATGTGCTCTCTCAGCTTCCTTCAGTCTAGGCCCTGCCTACCCTCTCCAAGGGCGCCTGCTTCCCGACTTCCATCACTGCAAACTGGCCGGGCGCCTTCTAACCTCGCCCACGTGAGCGCATGGTCTTCCGTATCCGCTTTTCCTAGCCCGCTATGTTTGTGCTCTTTCTCCATGTCCAGTGGTCCATGTTCCACTCCAGTTAGGCCATGTGCCCAGGGCCGTTCTGCTACCCTGCTGTATCCACTTCCAAAGAAAGGGCTCCAGCTGGCATTTACATGGGACATGGGGCGCGGATGCTGCAGACTGAGCCAAGGCCATTAGCACGCTGCTCACATGTTCTCGCATGGAGCTATACCCTGAAGGACTCAAGCCGAGACTTTGAACTGTGTCTTTCCTGGGTTCTGGTCGTAGCTGGGTAACTTGGGACAAACTACTATTACTTGGTCATCCCCACAAAGAGAGGAATGAGCTGCCATCCTCTCTTGCAGGAGATGAGAAGCCTGGACCCAAAGCCTCGCAGATAGACAATCCTCCAAGGAGCTGAAGCTGCCGGTGGCTAAGGCAACCGGAAGCGCCGGCCTCTCAGTGCCGCAGCTCCAGGGTCCTAGGCATGTGCCAGCCCACATGTGGTCTTCTACAGCCCCAAGCTGTCAGGTGTTTACATATATGTGCTCATCTGCAGGTGGCCAGCCATGTGTCTAGCAGGCCCTCTACATGCATTAGTCATTGGTCTGTGCCCATCTGGGCAGCAGATGCAGGGGGGGAGGGGACAGTCTTAGCTCACACATCCAAGCAACACCATGAGCTGTTGCTTCCAGCTTATCTTAAAATAGCTACAGTGAAGAAATCAGGCCAAGCTCAGCCCTGGGGGAGGGAGGGATGGGTGGAAAGCGGTGGAGAGAAGGGCGCAGAGCCCCTCTCCAGACCCATGCCCGAGCCTGCAGCTCTCTGCCGCCCCGCCCAGGAGGGGAGCTTCCAGAGTTCTCTCCTGGGTCCTACAGTTAGTCCAGCAGTTTGACTGTGCCTAAACGGAAGACCCATTTGCTGTCTCCCTGCCTATTCAGTCTCAGAGACAGAGGTAGAGGCTGCCAGGTTCTGGACTGAGAGGAGCTCTCATCACTCTCCAGACTCCTAACTCCCCCTGCCCCCCTTTTGATTTCGGGGAGGGGGGAGGTATTTACCATTCACAACTCTATCTCACTTCTCACTTTTAAGACCCCCAAATAAACACCTCACCTAAACACCCCTTGCACTGCCAAGCCTAGTCTGCCTCACTCTTCCAAGCCACCCACAGCATACTAGCATGGGGTTTGAAGGAGTGCCCAGCTGCCCACACAGCCCTGCTCTTCTCTGTTTACAGCCGGAGGAGGTGGCCCAGGAAGCAGCTGAAGAGCCACTGATTGAACCCCTGATGGCCCCTGAAGGGGAAAGTTATGAGGAAACACCCCAGGTGAGGGGGCAGCAGGATGGGGGGAGGGGCATCCCGAAGACTGAAGTCATCCCGCCTGGGCGCTGGGTGGGAAGTCCCCAGCATGATAAAGTTGGGCTGGGTGGGCTTCCGTAGCTCAGGCTCCAGGAGTGGGGAGAAGAGGGCAGACAGCAGGCAGATTGTGCCTAATGCTTGCCCTCAGGCACAGCTGCCTTGGGCTATCTCAGCTGAACCCAACTCCAGGTTTCTCCTGGAGGGACACCGGTTTGTTCCTCCTCGACGGGGAGGGATCTGGCAGGCTGCGGTTGACCACTCAAGTCTCCCAACACTTCATTTATGCTCTTCTCTCTCCCACCCCCTCCCTCTGACGCAGGAAGAATATCAGGAATATGAGCCAGAGGCCTAAGGGTCCAGGAGGGCCCCGCACCAGCAGCACAATTCTTCCCTGTCCCTGCCCCATCCCTCACCCCCAGAGCCAGGGCTGTCCTTCTACCTTCTCCCCAAAACACGAGATCTTCCTTCGGCCCGAGGCACCTCCTCCGGGCCTGCGTTAGTGTCTGCCCTGCCCTTCCGTCTGTCTTACCTGCCCGCGTTCATCCCTGAGACGTGGACTGGAGTCGGTCTGGGAGCCCCGCCCTACCAGTGTTACCCCTCACCCTCCATCTGGTCCAGTGTCTGCGCGGATGTAGCATGTTCTATGTATTTTTAAACCAAGAATGGGAAAGCTATGGCTCCTTCCCCCATCCCAACAGAGGTTCTCCGAGGGGGCCCCCGGGCAGCCCCACTTGGACCCCTAAAATGTTTTTTTAGCCCAAACTAGGAGCCAGGTTGTGTCATGCCCCCCTCCCTCAGCCCGCTCAGTCCGAGAGCGGGCGTCGTGTGTTGTGATTGTGGCATGGAGAGTCCCCCACCCACCGTGTGAGCGTGTCCCTGGTGGGCTGGCCCAGCCGCCCCCAGCGTGTCCATGAATAAAGCCAATCTGTCTGTAGCTGGCGCCACCTGGGCAGAACTGGGCTTCCGGGCCCCGGACTGCCCCTCCGCTCTTTGGGCCCTGGAACACTAGCACAGGTACATGGCTAGCTACCTGAGACCTCAGTTCATCCATCTCCTATCCAAGCCAGCTCACGACCCGGAGGGTGAGAGCCACCACTGCGGCCCGCACTGGGACCCAAGTTGACTGGGAGGCGGGAAGTTAGCATTGGGCGCCACCTCCTGGCAGGAAAATGGATGCAGTGCCAAGAGAAGCAGAAGGACCGCACCGGTCTCGAGAATACGCATGCACGATCGTGCACGCGCGCCAGTCTCTGCGCGCGAGCCCGAGTGCCAGCACCAGGGCCAGAGCGCACGTGCAGACCTGCGCTCTCTATCGAGGTTGCAGCTGCGCCGCAAAAAGACGTCGCTAACCGTTAGCAGGCCCCTCCCACTCCGGTCCTGTACATTCACATTTACGCACACCTGCCCAAACGCAAACAAACAAACCGCTGGAGTCATTGACCCAGGAGAGGGCACAGCCCCCAGCAGGTGGTACTTTTCCCCTCACAGAAGCGCCACTGAAAGCTTGAGATTTCAGCGGGAGTAGGGGAGGGTCTGCAGGAAACTGGAAAGCCCGCCAGACACCTGGAGCAAACCAGGATCAGCACTAGGGGGCCCCGTCGACTCAGAGTAAGAAGGGAACTTCAAAAAGACCCGCATTGCGTGGAGGCTCCTCCTCTGCAATCACGCAGCTTTTATTGGCACACAGTGCCTGGCTCGAGGCTCCGCCCCCAACTGTGCGGCGTTCCCACTTGCAGTAGAAACCTGGTCTTGTCTGCTAAAGCCGGACAGACGCCTGATTTACTGCAGAGAAGCCCCCCCAACCTCGCCTTGACCTCCAGCTGCTTAGCGGACAGCAGCTTGCTCTATCCAGTCAGCCCCTTTCCCCGAGAGTCGTTGGCAGGAGAGGAGTTGGCAAGTCTGGGAAGGCAATTACCCTGTGTGTTCTGGTCACCTGGGCCTTCATGTCGGGAAGCAGGAAGCCGCTAACAGATGACCCTGTAAAACAAACTGGTGGGCTTGGATGAGACAGGGGGGGAGAGAGAGGGAGAGAGAGAGAGAGAGAGAGAGAGAGAGAGACAGAGACAGAGACAGAGACAGAGACAGAGAGAGACAGAGAGAGACAGAGAGAGACAGAGAGAGACAGAGAGAGACAGAGAGAGACAGAGAGAGACAGAGAGAGGAGCTGGAAACCCCATTAGGCTCAGTTACACTACTTACAATCTGCTGTCTTCTAGAAGTGATTCTCAACCTTCAAATGCGTCAGCCCTTTAATACAGTTCCTCGGGTTGTGGTGATCCCCCCAACCATAAAATTATCTCCGTTGCTACCTCTTAACTGTAATTTTGCAACTGTTATGAGTTGTAATGTGAATACTTTTGAAGATAGAAGTTTGTCAAATGGGTCACGACCTACAAGTTGAGAACCGTTGTTCTAAACACAGCAAATGCATGACCCTCTGGCTGAATTTTGGCCTCTAGATAGGGTTAATTTACCAGCATGCTATATTTTTGTAAGTTTGGATATCTGTGGTTTATGCACACCCTTTCCAGCCCTGTCTGTCCTGATTTTATTACACCCAGTTTGCGGGCCGTGTGTGTGCGTGTGTGTGTGTGTGTGTGTGTGTGTGTGTGTGTGTGTGTGTGTGTGTACCTGTTTTCCTCAGGCCCGGAATCCCATTTTAGATGTCAAAACCAGGCTTACCATCTGGCCTGTGAAGAGATTTATTTCCTCCTTCCCAAGTGCCAAATCCTACACCTGGCCCCACTGAGAATGTGCTCAGAGACCACATTCTCACCTGCCAGGGTCACTTAAATGCATTCCAGGCACAAGTCCAGAAGACGCCAGCCCATGTCTGATGACTGTGTGTGTGTGCATGCGAGTGTGTGTGTGTGTGTGTCCAGCTCATGGGGTCTGAGCCATTTCCCAAGCTCCCGGTGTATCCCAAGCATGTAGTACTTATCTTCACTAATTTCACTTAAAATAGCCCTCAATGCTTCATTGCTACAACCTCAACCTACAAAGGAGGGAATAGGAGTTACAGAGGCAATGCTACCTGCCCAGGGTTGGTTGCTGAAAAATGTCAAAAGGCATATTGAGCCCTATTCCTGACTCCAAAGGCCAAGACCTTTGGAATTTTCAGAACCTGTATTCTCTGGCTTTGAAGAGAGACGATGAAAAAATAAGAACAGGCAGATGTGGACAGACATCTGTGCAGGGTCGTGGGGACCATAATGGCACTACATACATGTTGACCTATGTGTGATGATTGCAACAGTGATGGGATGAACACATGTGCTATGCTTGCATCTGTGCTCATGTATGCTTGTGGCGTTGTCTATATGTGCTGTCTGCACCATGATCCGGTCTTACACATGGGAGCTTTGGGGAAACCCTGATGTTCTGACAGCTCAGTCTTACATGTGAGGGCTCCTGGGAAACCCTCATGCCCTGACAGCTCAAACGGTCTTACACTCAAGGGCTTTTGGTAAGCTCTGATTTTCTGATGGCTCAAAGCTCAGGAGTCACAATGTGATCAACAAGGCCGAGTGTGGAGTTGACCCTGGAGGATTATGAGTTTGGGGCTAGCCTGTGCTATATAGCAAGACCCTGACCTTCTCAGAAAGAAAAGAAAAAGAGGTCATCTCAAGCTTTGAGAGAAACAAGAGGATGTGATAGGGAGTCTGGAGGGAATGGCATTGAGCGACAGTAAAAGGCAGCCCTGGAGGTCATGGAGCAGTGAGCTGCCTCAGCCGGTGCTTACTGCCACAACTGACGAGCTCAGACTGATCCTGGAACTCACATGGTAGAAGAAGAAAACTAGCTTCAGAAAACCATTCTGTGGCCTCCATGAATGTGCTTCCCTACCCCCCAAACGAATAAATGTAAAAAAAATTAAGTCATAAAATTAAAAAATACGATGGCCAGGTCAAGCACCTCTGAGATGATGTTGGGCTGACCCTTGAATGAAGAGGACGTCAGGAGGCCATCTGGAGAGCGTGACTGTTACGGCAGGTCTGCCTGTGTGTGCAGTCGGGAAGGCCGAGACCAGCCAGGCCTCCCAGGATCCCCGGGAATATCCACCCTCACCCGGGCTGATCTTGGCTTTCTCTTCCTGTGTCTGCATTCTTTCCTCCTGGGCATCTGCTCTCAACTCCACTCTGTGGAGATGAAGCCCGTTCTTTTCAGAGATTTGCTGTATTTCTGAAGCCGTTCCTTCTCACCGTGGTCGTCTGCATCCACACCCTGGAGACTCCCGCTGAGCAGCTAGCTGGGAAACTGCTCCCCTAATGAAGGGTTAGGGGCTGTCCCCATGTCCTTATCATGCCATGTGTCTGTCTCCCCACCCCCAGCCCCAGTAATGTGGCTTCAGGGATTTCTCTGGAACTTTATTTTTGTTTTCTCTCTTCCCTATTTATAGCTCTCTCCCCTCCTAACCATCGCTGCATCCATCTGGTTGCCTAGGAACAGGCTCCTGGGCTGAGGGTGGGGGAAGGCCAGCCGGAGCCCAGGCAGGGGGAAGGAAGAGACGTTACCCACTTCCTGTGCAGCACTGCCCCCAGGCTTCCAAACTCCTACTCTGTATTCTGTCCCGTGCCCGTGGATGTTTGTTAAATGGCAGAGCAAAGTGTGAGAAGCCATAGCAGGCCTCTGTGGAGTCCTTGACAGCTTCGAAAGGGCAGGGCAGTGACTTCACTCAAGTCTCTTTGATAGCTTGCCTTAAAGAGGCCTGGGCTCATTTCTTTTCATGTAAGAAAACTGAGGTTTCCAGGAGAGTAAAACCTCCAAAACCAAAGCATTCTCCAGGGAAACTCTATGCTCTGGATTGTATCGATCTTTGAATACTGACCCGTGACAATGAAAGATTTGAAGACGCCACACAATTCCATAATCCATTAACTACAGGGAGGTAAACAGTTCTAATAATCTTCCACACACTGTTCTCTACGAGCCATGGCTGTCACTACCCCATCCCTGGCCCACCTATGCCACCCGCAGTGCCCTTTTGATGCCCATGGAGTCCAAACACATTACTTCCCACGCCCCACCCACCACGTTTCTCCAGGCCCTTTGTTGGGCTGCTCAGTGCTCACCTCCACCAGCTGGACCAAGGAGGCCTGAAGCTTTTGCCCCGGTGCGTCCTCTCACCAACTGTGTGGTATTGGCCAGCTCACACAAGCTCACACAAGCTCACACAAGCTCTCGGAACTTTGGTTTCCTCATCCAAAGTGAGGGTGTTCATTTCCACCCCCAGATAAAAAGGTACTTCATGAACTGCGGAGTGAGACCAGTTAACCGGGAATGATCAATTAGAATAGTTAATGTTGTCAGTGTTATTTTATTAGGGCTACGAGGTGTGGGGAAGGGAACCAAAATGAGCTCAGGGATTATACAGGGAGTTCCTGGCCCATTTCCAAGCAAAAGGGGGTCCCCATTCCTGGTGGAATAGGAGTATGGCTTCCTGGGAAGCCCTTTTGTATTGTCTGTTTCTTAAATACTCTGTCCCTTACTGCCCCCCCCAAGACTCCCTATTCCTCCCCAAAACACCAAGGCCCACCCCTGCCCTCCAAATAGGCTCTCTGGGCAGAAGGGGGAGGGGCTGTCAAGGAGCAGCTGGGCCATGATTCAGACTGAGTCACCCATCCAAATCCCAGGCCACCCCAGCCTTCAGCTGCTAGGCGTGGGGCATTGCAGGAGGGTAGGGAAGGGGTCTGTGTGGGCATCAGATTGTGAGCTCTCTCTTTTACTTTTTTTTCTTCAGTGCTGGGGATTGAACCCAGAGCCTTGCATATGCTAGGTGAGTACTCTACCGCTGCGCTGCAAACACAGCCCGTTCTTATGTTTCCTTCTAGACGGCCAGGTTTTTGCTTAATTGCCCAGGCTAGTCTAGAACTCATTATAACCTAGGCTAGCCTCAAGCTCTCAATCCTCCTGCCTCCTGAATATCTGGATCACGTGCCTGTGCCACCACACCCAGCAAGTTACACTCAGGCCAAGCAAGCACTTCTGTGAGTCTTGGGACAACATGGTGAGGGTCTGAAAGCAGTACACGTGTGGAGGCCGGAAAGGCCTTGTCAGGTGTTAGTTATCTGGGCTAACTGGGGGAGTGCCCATACATGGGGTGCTGTGTGTACACGTATGACCACACTACAACCCCTGGCTCCGCCCCATTCTAACCGTGTGGCTCTCGTGAACTAATAATGATCCACCTCAATGGGCTTCCCCTAAGAGTTAAATAAGACGAGGTGACAGCTGTGGAACACTTAGGGGGCATCACCATAGTCACCTGGGGGCGGGGTTCAGTGTGCAGGAGAGGCATGGAGCCCGAAGGCATGTGCAGTGTGGGTACTTCTTGATGAGCATGTGAACATGAGTTCACAGTCTCCCTGAAGCACATGAACCATGTGCAGAATGGTGCACAAAGACTGATCAGCTGCTCTTGCCCACCGTAATCCTAAGGCACACCACACATACACATACCACACACACACACACATACACATACCACACACACACATACACACATCACATACATCACACACATACCACATACCACACACACATATCACACATACATATCACACACATACACATACCACACACACATATCACACATACATATCACACACATACACATACCACATTCCACACACACATATCACACATACATGTCACACACATACACATACCATGCACACACATATCACACACACATATACATACCATACCATACACACATATCACACACATACACTTACCACACACATACATATACCACACACACATACCACACCACACACACACATACACACATCACACACATACCACATACCACACACACACACACATATCACACACACATACACACATCACACACATACCACATACCACCCACACACACAAATATCACACACATATACATACATGCCACACACACATGCATATACCACACACACACCACACACATACACATACCACAACACACATACACATACTACATACCACATCACACATACCATACACACACCACACACATACACACATCACACACACACCACACACACATACACACACCACACTCACCACACACACATACACACACCACACACACACACACCACACACACACCATACACACCACACACACCACACACACATACATACACACCATATACACACACAGGCACACACAGACACCACACATATATACATACACACCACATACACACACACACGCACCACACACACATACACATACCATACACACATACAAACACACATCACACACACACATACACACACACCACACACACACACAGGCACACACACACCACACATACATACATACACACCACACACACAAACACACATACCACACACATCTCTCTCTCTCACACACACACACACATCTCTCTCTCTCTCACACACACATCTCTCTCTCACACACACACACACATCTCTCTCTCACACACACACACATCTCTCTCTCTCACACACACACACATCTCTCTCTCTCTCTCTCTCACACACACACACACACACACACACACACACACCATCCCTGGATGCTTTGATTTGCTACAAGCTGTCAACCTAGATCAGAACCAGAGGACAGGCAAAGGGGACAGGAACTATGGATGTTATTAATTGGTCATCTCAAAGCTTTCCCAAAGCCTTCAGCATCAAGAAAAGCTGAAATGAGGTTATCTGGCTAGAGCCCAGGAGTGAGCAGTCCTGGGTGGGAACGTGATTGTTTAAGGCAGACATGAACATGACATGGACATGACAGGGAAGGAGGGCAAACATGAGACACACAGTGACACTTGTGAGCATGTGCACACAGGCACTCGGAGTGGCATGGGGGCTGGTTGCTGTCTCTGCCCTGATACAGTCTGCTTGTCTCCATGGTGCCTGTTGCCACACACGCTCCCTTTTCAAAAAGTCACTGGGATTGTTTATTCCACCCCCAGTCTGGGCATCCGCCAAGGAGCTGCAGGCACTTGTTTATCTCCCGGTGCATACAAATGTGTACGGCTCCCCAGCCGTAGTCCAACCTGAGGCACAAGCACAGGTGTGCATGCACAGACACACGCACATGGGTGTGGGTGACCATGTGCGCTTAGTATAAGGTGAGCCCAAATTCCAGGCCTTGGGAGAGTCTCCATAAAGAGACATGTAATGCCCCAGAAAGCTCCAAGTAGGCACGTCATCGATATAGCAACACCTAAAATTACAGAAAAGCAAGAGAGTCATTTGCCCTGGGTTTGGTCCCCTACATCACCCTATCCCCAGAATGAATTGCTGGATAGTGGTTGGCCAGATCTGGGTCACTACCTACTCCATAGATGGGTCCAGAAGTAATCCCCTAGGGGAAGTGGGGGTGCCACAACGAGAAAGGACTTCTGTGTGAGACTTGCAATTAACAGTGGTGTTCTCCACAAATGCTATACTGTGCTGGGCTCTTGCAGACCTCTGGAAGCCTAGTGTTCTCTATGGTGGCATGAGGCTCAGAGACCTCGAAGCTAGCAACTGGCAATGCCAACACTGAGCACACAGGAGCTGCTCTCTTGCCCCTTTTCTGTTCCTCATCCGCTCTAGCAAGTGTTTCGTTGCCCGGAAAATATTTTAAAGATTTATTTATTTATTATGTATACAGTGTTCCGCCTGCACATATGCCTGCATGCCATAAGAGGGCACCAGATCTCATTACAGATGGTTGTGAGCCACCATGTGGTTGCTGGGAATTGAACTCAGGACCTCTGGAAGAGCAGCCAGTGCTCTTAACCTCTGAGCCATCTCTCCAGCCCACCCAGAAATTTTAAAATACAGTTTAATGAACAAGTCCTTTTGGAACAAAGGCAGCCATAAGGCACAGCAGGGAACACATGGAAAGAGGCCTTGACCGTGACCTCATAACAGACACAGCCAGAGCTCTGACCTTAGCCTTCAGATGTGCTCACCAAGAGGACTCTCCAACAATCCACTACCTGAGTCTTTATCAAGGAGAAGTACTCGGCCTGCTGGGACCATTTTGCATAGGATGCCCAGAAAGAAACCACATCGCCATGAATAACCCAGGGCAGCCCCTAAGCAACATCTGCCAAATGTTGTCACGTGTGTACCCAGATCCCTTGCCCGTGGCCAGAGGAATACTCAAGTGCACACTTACTCCATTTTCCAAGACTTCACTGCAGACCCAGGTGCTGCTCATCCATGTGACCTCATATTGGCTGCTTCCCCTCCCTGGGTCACCTTCTCACCTTCCCTGCTGGTGTCCTAGCTCCTCCCAAATGAGCCTCACGCCTTCCATATTCACCCCCAGGATGTGCATCTCACTCCCCCCCCAGACTCCCGCCCCCTTGCTGGCATCTTTCCCTCCACCCTGGGCCCCTCCCATCTCATCAACATCCCCCTCTGTGGCAGCTGCCACGCCCATTTCGCCCTTTCTTCCTTTCTCTTCCTGACAGGATCGTATGGAGCCCGAGCTGGATCTTGAACTCCTGGTGTCCTCTCCCACCCTGAGTGCTGGACCTACAGATGCGCGCCACCAAAGCTCCCCTCTTTCTCAGGGTGCAGACGTCCTGGGAAGGACGTCTCTTTGCTCACTGCCCTTCCTTCCTCCAGTTTTCACATCAGCCTGTCGTCCCCTGGGAGGTGCTGGGGCTCTCACGGTTGCCTGCTTGTTTGACGCCCTTCCTCCGTATGCTGACTCTCTCCCCACCCCCATGGCTGCCAGCACCCAGTTGGTGTCCCTCCAGCTGTGGCAGCTCTAGAACTCAGCTCTGGACCCGTATCTTAGGGTAGTCATCCCACAAGCACCTCCTTCCTCCAACACCCGTACAGTATATGTCCTCCATCCACAAGGTAGAGCCTCAGAGGACCAGCAGGCGTCTCTCTCAGCATCCACCTCATGGCTAAGGCCGGTCCATGTCCCCCAAGTAGGTAAAGGCCACCTACTATCCATCCCAGCAAAGGCTTCCAGGCCCATTTATCACCAGTGCTCGCCTGAAACACTGCCACCGTCGCTTGGTTCTGCTCCAGCACCACTCTGCCTGTGGGGAGAATCTTGCCAATCACAGCTGGTTCTTGCCACTTTTGGTGTCTTGTGGACCTCCTAAGCCTCAGATGCTTCCTCCGTGACACAGAGCCCCTAACCCCGAAGGGGTGGCCGGTGAGGGATGGAATGATGAATGTGGAAGAGGGTCTGTAAGCTCTGAAGCTAATTAAGTACCCTCTTGAGCAGTCGGAGAACCATTTTCAGCACCAATAACAGGAGAGAGAGAGAGAGAGAGAGAGAGAGAGAGAGAGAGAGAGAGAGAGAGAGAGAGAGAGAGAGAGAGAGAGACCTTGCGCTGTCCGCGGTCCTGAAAAACGGCCCCGCTCTCGTATTCCAGTGAAGCGGTCTGTATCATGAATTTCACTGTTTTTGAGATTTTTAGAAACAGAGCCTTGCTGTGTTTACTAGATCAGTCTTGTCCAGGTTTATCTAGTATTTACTTTGTATCCCAGGCTGGCTCAGAACTCAGGGTTAGTGACCTGACATACACTCCCGAGTGCTGGGTTAGAGGCAGTGTCCCGACCCCTAGGTTTTCCTGTGGGTTTTAAATCCTCCCTTGCCATCTAGATTTTCTTTTCATTTTAAGTTAAGGCGATCAGATAATTAGTGGTTCCTAAGACATAAGCCCACGTGTGGAGCTGCGAGAAGTGACTTGTGTAAGTTTGCAATCCCAATTCGACCTACTAAGGAACGGTGTTTGGAAAATGTGGATAGACTATTCCCTCGCTCTTGAGTGACCGGACATGAAAGTCATCCACATCTATAAATCAAATTTTAGGTCCGTATCCCTGATTAAGAGTTTCATTTGCCTTCGTTGTTATTTTAGCTGGTGACTTTCACAGTTGAGGCACAAGGATCTCTTATCACTTCCAAGACATCCAGAGTTCTCATTTGAGAGGCGGATGTGGAAGGGTCCTCTCCTCAGATGTAGAGGGAAATGGGCAGTGAGTCCTCACACCTTCTGCAGTTGACTCATTTGGAAGCCCTGGACATCGACACCAGGCACCTTATTTTTACGACCGCCCTGAGGAGATTTAATGCTAGTCCCATTTTACAGACTAGAAACTGATGCTCAAAGAGGTGAGATGAATTGTTGGAGGGTATCCAGGAGGAGGACCGGGCTTACCCGGACCAGAAGGTGGGCGGACTCCCCGTAGGGAAGGATGCTGCAGGGAGGATGCGGGGAGCCTCCCAGCCCAGGGCGGACACTCGCCGGAGTGTGGGCAGCAGCTAGACAAAGGGCCGGGGGCGGGGCGGGGGGGCGCAGAGGCCGGAAGTGCGGCCAAGGGGGACGCGGGAAATTTCCTCGCCTAGCCAGCTGGCAGATCGGGACGACCCGGGTTCCGGTGTCGCCGCCGCTCGTGCGCCCGCGGTGCTCCCAGCTGAGCAGCGGGCGGGCGCGCGGCCCCCGGGCCGAGGCGGCGTCTGCCGGCCCTCGCGCGCCCCCGCGGCGCCCCCTCCCGGCTCTCGAGTGCGCCCAGCGCGCATGCCCGGGGCGGGGCGCCCAGCCGACCAGGGACAGCGCGGAGTCGGGTCCGCCCGCCAGCGCGGCCGGGAGCACCGGGGCGGTCTGCGCGGCGCGAACCGGAGCTACGAGGAGCCTGCGCAGGTAAGCGGCGGGCGCGCGTGGGGCGGCGGGGCGCGCGGGCTGGGGTCGCTGTCCAAGGTCCTGGACCGCGCGGGGCTCGGGCTCGGGCTCCGGCTCCGGCTGCGGGGCGGGGGCGGCGGGGCGGGGCGCAGTGGGGCGGGGCCCCGGTGCACTGCCCGGGCCTCTGGTGTGGGCAGGCCGCCCCGCGTCCAGCCCCGCTGCTGCCCGCCCGCTTTGTTCCACACCGGGATGCAGGAGGGGGCGATTCCCGCCACGGGGGGGGGAGGGGCTGATCTCATTGATTCATCCCACTCGTCACACACCCAATGTGGCACACACTCCTGGACGTGGTCACACACCGCGACCATGCCTGGGAACCTCATTTTTGGACGAGGCCACAGGTACACACACACACACACACACACACACACACAACCATGGCCCTTGGTCATTCCATCAGACATTCACATCCGGCCACCTGTACACCCACCCGGTGCACCCAGTGGGGGCTATGCACTCACAGCATCCATCCTGAATCAAGTCAGCGTCACTCTAGTCGGCGTCCAACCACCCCGCTCCGGCCAGCTTGTGCTCATGCCCCTTTGGCACATCCTTGCTTTGTCACCTTGGCGCTCTTCTTCAGCCCACGTTAGCACAAGTCTACACAGCCTTGGGCGTCCATCCTTGCCCTCCTATGGGCTGGTGGAAGGAAAAATGGACAGATGGTCTGGGGAGTGCTTCTCAAAGAAGGTCTTTTGTTGTTGCAGAGTCCTTCGCCTGTGGTAGCAGGCTTTTTGCTGTGGGGCTACGAGATGAGGGGACAAGTGGCAGGAGACTGAGATTTTTCAGTCACACTCCCAGGCATACACAAGCCTTTGTCAGTCTTGTTACCATAGCAGGAGATGTTTGCAGGTGCCTGGCAGCTCTGGCCCTGACCGGGGGTGTAGAGATGACTCCAGACTGGGAAGAGATCCTAGAGGGAAAAGAAAAGCCAGGCTAGCCGTGGATCTGCACGCACAGGATTGCCCTGCCTGTGAGCCAAACACAAGGGCCTGTGCGCACACTCAGGCCAGCTCTCCCAGGCTGAAACTGTAAAGCCATGTAAGACAGACACACACACCCACAGGGTCCAGCAGCCCCCACAGGGCACAGATGCACACCAAGCTTTTCTTAACTGGGACACAGGAGCCAGGTCCTGGGCCCAGACTGGCCTGAGCTGGTGCAGTCCTCCACAAACCGTCCACTCATTTGCATACCAAATTAATTGGCCCATTCACATGCACGGTCATTTCAGCCTCCTACCTAGACTGGACCACACACACCTCCTTACACACACCTCCTATGCAGCCATGTGTCCATAGGGTGTGCGTGTTCCCGAAGGCATGTGTGTAGACTCAGGGACATTGGCTTCCTCTATGCATGCTTACAAGTACTGTTGCCTATGAGGACCATAGGATTTGAAGGATCTTTGGCTAGGCCAAAAATAAAGGGGCTTTAAGAGCCAGATTTTGGACCTGAGTTCAGATCTCTAGAACCCATCTAAAGGCAAACAATGCCCCCGTAATCCCAGGGCTCCAGCTGTGACATGGGAGAAAGGAGAAGCCCTAGAAGCTGAAGGTGTGCAGCAAGAAGACATTGGAAGGGAAGGACTGACACCCGAGGCTGTCCTCTGACTTCTGTGAGAATGCCCACCTTCACATACACAGAGAGAGAGAGAGAGAGAGAGAGAGAGAGAGAGAGAGAGAGAGAGAGAGAGAGAGAGAGAGAGAGAGAGAGAGAGAGAGAGAGAGAGAGAGAGAGAGAGAGAGAGAAGAGCCTAGCATTAGTGTCTGGATGTTGACTGATAGACTGGGAAGAATCCAGGCTTGAGCTCAGACACAACTAATTGTGAACCCCAGTCTTCCTCCCTTCAGACTTGGTATCCTCATCTATGGTGCGAAATGATAAGGGCCCCATTGTGAAACTGTTGTGAAGTCTAAGGACAGAGGGTGCCGGGTTCAGGGATGAGCTGCAGTGGGATGGTAATGGAGGTGTTTTTAGCTGTAGGGTGGAGGGAGAGGATGTGGGACTCTAGGCCTGGGCTGCCTTAGAGGAGTGGCTGGAGGCTACTGAGACTTCCTCTCCAGCCAGGATGAACCCCCACCCCAGAACTGTGAGCAGCACTCCTTGGAATTTGTCTTTGGGTCATTGGAATGGGTGAGTGAGGCTCCCAGAGTGGGAAACCCCATACAAACTCACAGAACAAGTCAGGGTTTGACCCACATCTAGCCAAGATGTCTGTTCCCTGTAGTGGGCCCAATCCACTCTCAGATGCTGAGAGCCTGGAACTGGGAACTGGGAGGCCAACCTCTTCCTGGGAGGCTTTGCAGAAGGGGCATGGTAACATCCGGCCGTGCCTGCCTGTTGGACTTTCCACTTCCTTCTTGGAAAACAGGAGCGTGTCACCTGCCTGACGGGTGTATGGGCTCTGTACGCACTTGGGCAAAGTCGCTTCCTGCGTGTGAATAAAAAAGTCAAAACTTAGATGCTACAGGGCAGGAAGGTAACATACATGAGGATCTGATGATAAGAAAAACATCCAAACTCAGTGAGGAGCGGCGGTGGACAGTTAGCCTTACTGTCCAGGACACCAGAGGGAGGGTGGGGACTGTGGCTGCTTGCCTCCCTCAGGCCACTCTTCTCAGCTCCAGCTGGCTGTTGCTCTGCAGGAAGCACGGTCAGCTTGCCAAATTTTAGTTTGCCAGAATAACCTGGACATCTGATTTCCACATGAACTCTATCAATGTTTAGATTTTGGTGACTTTGCTCCTTTATTTGAAATCAACTTAAGGGGCTAGAGAGGCTTGATCTCCTCCACCCACATTAAAAAAAAAAACCTGAAGAGCCAGAAACAGGGTTGTCCCTGGGCCTCACTGGCCAGCCAGCTGAGCCTAATGGGTGAGCCCCAAATTCCATCGAGAGATCCTATCCCAAAACACAAGGTGGACAGCTTCTAATGAACACAAGCCAAGGTTGACCTTTGGTACACACACACACACACACACACACACACACACACACTGATTTAAAAAATAATTTGTTAGCATTGTAGGCCAAACAAGCATCTCCTGAAGCCAGATTCTGCTGAATTTTGTCTCTGTTGCAACCATTTCAGACTCAGCCCCCCGCCCCCATCCCCTCCTGGGAGCACAGCTGGGCCCTGACAGACTGACTAGATAAAAACAGGTTTTCCATGTACACAGCCTGGCCCTAATGTGAGCAGAACCGTGCACACCCTTCATCTACTCTAATTCTCACCACAGGCTTGGGGGGGAAGGCAATGAGTCGGCTTGGGGTGGGGTTAGGAGAAGGGCGCTGCTTGAAGTCTCAGGCCCGCCGGATGGTGAGGTGTCTGCACTTTCTGCCCAGGAGCTGGTGCGGAGAGACCCCTAGGGTGGGCTAGGTTACCAGTGTGAAATAAAGGGTGGGGGGCTAGGGCACCCCACCTTTAGCCTTTTCTGACCCTTGCAGGCTGTACTTCCCTCCATGTGTAATTGCTCCTATGTTTCAAAGGAGGAAACAGGCAAGTGTGGCAAATAGATCTTGGTTCTCACCGGAATTCTAGTACTTTCTTTTGCCCATCTGCCCAGATACTAAGGCTTATAACATCCCTTTCTGCAACCCCAAGGACAAGATGGGTCACAAAATTGACCTGTGCAATTGTTTTGTTTGGCCTTCATGTTATGCCAAAAAAAAAAAACCGAGCCAATATGAAAAATATTTAAAAAGTCCATGTGTGTGACTTTGCTCAGTGAGTTAAGGACCTGGTCACAGAACAGTCACACACACACTTCCTGTTTGAAGCACGCCAGTGTTTGCTCAGTACCCTTAGGATAAGTCCTCACCACCCCAAAGCTGCCACTGCCCCTTCCTCCCTGATTCCAGCTCTACTCCAGCCTCTCTGGCCTTTTCATGGCTGGCTCAGATGTTAACCTCCTCACAGGGGCCTTTCTGGACCACGTGTCCAGACCAGCTGCCCACTCCTTTGTCCTCAGAGCATCTCATATCAGCAATGACATCATTTATTTACTACTAGCCTATTACCCTCTCCTCATTCTCTTCCATATCTGGGGGTCAGGGACCACAGGTTCTACATTGCTTATCCCCAACACGTGGAATCTGCACAGGTGTCCGGTGAGCGTTGCGTTAGTGGGTGCAGGGGCTGGAACTGGGTGCTGTTACCACTTTCTAAGACCCAGCAGTCTCTGTTTTTGTCACCGTCCCCACTGTGACTCCTTCCAGTCTCCCCCACTTGAGGGTACCGGGGTCCCTCTTGCTTCGGGTCTCCAGACATCTCCCTTGCTCTATTCCATGTCACGGTCGGTGGGCAAAGTAAATGAAGACAGACCCGTCCGTGCCTGCCAGGTCCCTGCACGCTGGTGTCCTTCCACACCCTCATCTCTACCGATGAAGACCAGATCCAAGAATTCAACCAGACCCCTGTCCCGCTTGGCTCTTGCGCACACCCCATAAATTAAAAAGGTGCCCAGTCCAGCTCTCCAAAACCGAGGGTCCTATAGTCGTCAGCAAGACTGCTTTTCTGTGTGTCCATCCTTGTGGTGACCTCCATCCCCCCAACCCTCAGACTTGAGATTTAGGGAATTCAGTGGTGAACAGTACCAGCTGAAACACATCAGGATCCTGAAGACCAGTCAGGGACTCAGGTTAAATGGACACAACAGAAACCTGGATATCGGGATAGGAAGGGGCCATGAGACTCCAGAGGAAGATGGTAGGCAAAGGCGGCTTCCTGGAGGAGGGGACGTTTAAGCTGAGGACTAAAACTTTAATAAGACACAGCCTGTCTAGCAGGGGAAGATTCCTACAGCAGAGGGTGTGTGGAGGCTGAGACGGGAGGGAACGCCAAGCCATGACTGTTCAAAAGCAGTCACTCGTGTGTGTGTGTGTGTGTGTGTATGTGTGTGTGTGAGTGTGTGTGTGTGTATACTTGGGTGTGAGAGTAAGTAATGAAAAATGAATACCAACAAAGAAAGGCAGTGAATGTATACGGCTTAGATGTGCACTAAGGAGATGTCCACCCTCCCAAAGAACCGGTAAAGGTTTCTTTCACGTTCCTGTTTTTCAAAAAGGGGCAGCCATGCAAAATGGAGCTGGAGCTCACCTACCTCCTAAAGTTCAGCACCGGGTGCCCCTCACCTGTTCGTGGCGATGCCAGTATCAAGCAGCCTACAGTGCTGCCAGTCCTAGGGACGCAGAAAGTGTGCGATGCGCCGGGCGTTGGTGGTGCACGCCTTTAATCCCAGCACTCGGGAGGCAGAGGCAGGCGGATCTCTGTGAGTTCGAGGCCAGGCTGGACCAACAGCCTTGAAAACAATACAGGGAAACCCTGTCTCGAAAAAAAACCAAAAAAAAAAAAAAAAAAGAAAGTGTGCGATGCACCAGGGTGACACCCGACAGTGGCAATCAGTGGCTGCATCGCTGGTTTAGGGGACGTACAGTATGAAGCTGCTACTTTGTTTTCTTGCAGTGCGGGGGACGGAGCCCAGGCCCTTGCACACGCTAGACAACCACTCTACCGCTGAGCTACATCCACAGCTCTTCATTGTTGCTTTAGTGTGAACCCTTCTTGTTTTTTTTTAAGCTGATATAGGGCTGGAGAAATGACTCACTGGTTAGAAACACTGTTCTGGCAAAGGACCCCCATTCAGTTCCCAGCATCCGTGTTACAACCACCTGTAATTCCAGCCTCTGGCTTCTGCACACAATGTACATATACCTATATGCAGAAAAACACCTGCATGTAATTTAAAATAAGTATTTTTAATTGACTATAGACAGAATGCTGTATCACCAGTATCATCTCAAGTTCACTGAAGCCACAGGGAGTTTCTGACCCATACTGTTTAGGATTGTACTAAGAACCCATCGTGATGTTCAAGCCACCACAAGATCGCCGACCGCACATGTTTCTCAGAACACACATCCGCGGTTGCAGCACACGTGCAGTGTTCACCCGCAACCCAAATTCAGACACCACAGAGGGCATACAAAAGCATCATCCAGCTCTTGCGTTAAAGAGGCCACCGCAATGAAAGTTTCATGAGACTTTATCTGGAATTTCTGCCTATAAATAACCCCAGGAACACGTACATGTTTCTCCTTGGCCACACGTGTAGAGCCCTGGTGGTTATACCGTCCCTGTCCTTACATGCTCTTGCCCGATCGGGCTATCCTGGGCATCTCCCCTCGCCACTCTGCATGTTCCAGCGACTGTGCAGGGGTCCATGTGGATGAATCACATATCCTCACCACTTCTGATTCCCCCCAGGTGCTCTCTTGCACCCCAATGTACCTCCCTGTGTCTGCAGGAACACCCCTGAGAGGGGACATGCTGGACTAAACACTTTGTGCCTTGTAAATCTGTGTAGAGATTGACAAATACCCTTCCTGACTTAACTCCTGGCAAGAATAAGGAGAGTCTGGGTCTAGGAGCAGCATCACTAGACATTAGAAGGAGCGTTCTGTCTTTCACATAGCTAATGTATACTGAGAATTTACTTTCTGTCTGCATGCTGGCTGTTCTTGACTCTGATGTGTGGATGAGAATAAAGTCCCTATCACTTAGAAGTGTGTGTGTGTGTGTGTGTGTGTGTGTGTGTGTGTGTGTTATGATTTGTTCTGAGACCAGGTCTTGCTATGTAACCCAGGTTGACCTCAAATTCAAGCTCCCACTTTTGTCACCAACACCGGGATTACACCGTGGAGCTGGCATTCAATGAACATGTATCTATGACACATCAGACAGTAACGAGTAGTCTGGATTTTAAAATTTCAGTAAAACAAGGCTGGGTGTGGTGCCTTTAATCCCAGCACTGAGGAAGGAAAGACAGGCAGATCTCTGAGAATTCGAGGCCTACATAGAGAGTTCCAAGCCAGCCACACACTGTCTACACAGTGAGACTATCTATATATAGAGAGAGACACGGTGGATGGAGAGTGACAGCCAGCATTGGAGATGGCTGTTTTATACAGGATGGGCCAGGAAAGACCTCAGAGAATAGACCATGCAGGTACCTGCAGTAAAAAGGCCAGTGCAAAGGCCCTAAGGGCATGGGGTGGGTGGTTAGGGAACCAGAGGGTAACCCACTGACATTAAAATCAGACTCATAGAGGGGTGGGTGTTTAAGGAACCAGAGGGTAGCCCACTGACATTAAAATCAGACTCAGAGAGGGGTGGGTGTTTAAGGAACCAGAGGGTAGCCCACTGACGTTAAAATCAGACTCAGAGAGGGGAGGCAGGAAGGAAGGCCAAAGGAGACAACAGAACCAGCCAATGCAGTCTCATGAGTTCCTGTATTTGCTGCTTCTTCGTATCAGCTGGGGAGACGCTGAGCGGTTCTGAGCAGAAAGACGTGACCTGTTTGGGGTTTAGGATTCCTCCGACAGCTTTAAAGAATAAACTCGACAGGGGAAGGAAAAGCAAGGGGAATCTAGTGCAGAGTGGTGACCCAGGGTGGAAGTCAGATTCTGGATATGTTTGAAGGCAGATTCATTCTATTTTGCCGGTAGGTGGCTCATGGTATATGAAAGCTAAGAGAGATTCTAGAGCAGTGGTTCTCAAACTTCCTAAGCTGGGACCCTTTAATACAGTTCCTCATGTTGTGGTGACCCCCAACCATACAATTATTTTTGCTGCTACCTCATATCTGTAATTTGCTACTGTTATGAATCATAATGTAAATATCTGACATACAGGATAGCTGATATGCAACCCGACGGGGTCGCGACCCACCGGTTGAGAACTGCTTCTCTAGAGATTCTGGCCTGATCACGGGTGAGATGGTCTGGGGGCAGGTAAGAAACAGTCACCATCCGTCTCTGCTCATTCTGGATGCTGCATGAGCAACGGCAGCGTCTCCGAGTCCATCTGCCTGCCCGACCCTCTTCCCAAATGCTCCCCAGGCATCCCAAACTCATCCCAAACATCCCCGGCTCCTCCCATCTCCAGCTCAGTGCTATTGCCCAGCAATCCCCAGCCTACCCAGAACTCTGCAGACCACCCCCACTCCCACTCTCTGAGGCCTTCCACCTGCTCTTCAGACCTTCAGGGCACTGTCTTCCACGAGTCCCTCGGTGTAGCTGCCTGGGGTCCACGGCATAGCAGGGGCTATGGGAATGAGTGAAGATCACTTGAATGAGAGGCTCAGTGGCTTCCTCGTGGGTGTCAGCCAGCTCTCCTCTGCTCTGAGCCCAGCTGCCACACCACCTCAGAGCGGTCTTTGAAAGCACGTGACTATGCCCTTTCCTTGACAGCCCACTCACAGTTCCCCAGGCCTACACAGACATAAACTGGTGGCCTGCAGACATGTTTTCTTTGGCCCACATAGTGTTTGGGGTTTTTATTTAAATCTTGAATTAGTTAGCATATTTTACATCAGAGTCTGGATGTCTCATTTTCCTAAGACACTAGGAGAGCTAGGCTTCCCAGGGTTCATTTCTCCAGGTCAGCATTTGGCCCCTCTTTGAAAATCCATGTACTCTACAATTTGCCATAGATGCCCTACTGCAACCCCCCCCCCCCGTGTTTTGTATGCAATCTACCCCCTTCGCTTAAATGACCCATCTAGCCCAGTGGCATCAGAAGTTTTCAGTCACTGGCCTTGAAGACAATGCGTCAGAGACGGACAAAGGTGAGGAAATGGTAGTGGAGTTGAAAGGTCGAATTGGAGCCAAGCTGTGAAGGGTCAGTTTGTCTGTCTGTCTGTCTGTCTGTCTGTCTGTCTGTATTGCTGAGGCTTCGTCTCACTGTGCAGCCCAGCTTGGCCTCAAACCAGAAATCCTCCTGCCTCAGTGCCCCAAGTGCTGGAGTGCTGGCGTCTTAGATAACTTTTGGATGAAATGATGCAGGGAGCGAGAGGGTTGGGTTTATGTTTTTAGCCGAGGTCTTCTTGACAAGAGACCACACAGGGAATCCGGTAAGGAGCCTGACATGGTTGGGTGGTTCCCCCTGGAGAGTCTCCTAAGCCTGTGTCTGTGCTTTGTTTCAGAGGCAGACAGCTGTCTCCAGCACAAACACGCCTGTGAAGGTAGATGCGCGGTACTGAAGACCCAGCCTGGTTCCAGCAGCCACAGAAGGATGGGAGCCTGGGCACTGAGGGCCCGGTCATGAGGGACTGCTGCTCATCCCCAGAGGCCATCCCCGCATCCCCAAGGCACACCCTTGACCACAGCTTAGGCATGGACTCCAGACGCGGCAGTCCCAGCGGGGCTGGGGAAGGGGCCTCCCTCTCTGAGAGCCCCGCTGTAAGCCTAGCCTGCCCCTCTCCCTCCTGCAACCCTCTCCCAGAGGCAGTGAGAGGGCATGGAGCCTTGATCCCAGGAGCCTCTGACAAGACTCTGGTAGGGAAGCCAGAGCCCGCATCCTCAGCAGACGCTCCTCCTACAGCCCCGGAGAACAGAAATCCTGTGTTCTTGGAAAAGATGGAGTCCAACTCCTTGAAACAGCCAGATTCTGCTTCCACGGGAAAGGAAGAGGCTGGGCCCTTGAGGAAGGAAGAGTCCATGCTGATGGGAAAGGCAGAGCCTGCAACCTGTGGAAAGGGAGATCCTGGGGCTGTTGGAGGGATGGATTGTGCGGCCCCAAGGAAGGATTCTGTGTCCTTGGGAAGAGTAGATCCAATGTGCTCCAGCAAGGTGGATACAGCGACTCCAGGAGGGGAAAATCCTGGGTCTTTAGGAAAGGGAGAGCCTGTATCCTCAGGCAAAGTGGATCCAAGAAAGGAGGACCCCACGTATTCCAGAAGAGAGAACCCTGGATCTACAGGAAAGGAAGATCTTGTGTCTTTGGGGGGGAAAAGAAATGGAACCTCCAGAAAAGACACACCCTGCATCCACAAAAAAGACAGATTCTGGGTTCTCAGGGAAGTCAACTCCAGGGTCATCAAGCAAGACAGAACTTGGATCCTCAGGAACCAAAAAGGTGAATCCTGTATGCTTGGGGATGGTGGATCCTGCAGCTGTGGGAAATACAGAAACTTTGTCCTCAGCAAAAGAGGGCCTTCCCTCCTCAGGAGAGGGAGGGCCTGTGTCTGTGAGAATGGCGGAAACTGTACCCGTTGGACAGCCAGAAGGTGTGTTCCCAGCAAAGACAGAACCCACATCTGTGAACAGCACAGGACCTTCAGGCAGCATGGACCCAGTTTCCCTAAGAAATATGGAGCTTGTGTCCCCAGTGAAACCAGAACTCTTGTCTTCTGGGCAGGCAGAACGTGTGTCGCTGGTAAAGACAGAAACCCTATCCTCAGGAAGAGAGGATTCACGGTCTTCTAGAAGGGTGGATCACACAAGTGTCACAGGAAACATAAAGACATCTCAAAAAAGGGAATCCCGAGTCTTCAGGAAAGATAGAGTCCGTGTCTTCAAGTTCAGGAGATGCCAAGTCTTTGGGGACATGGGGGTCCGTGTCTGCCTCAAAAGTTGAGGCGGTGACTGAGGGGAAAGGAGACCCACAGTTCTTGGAGAAGGCAAGTCCCACAGCCCCAGAGAAGGCTGATCCCCTCACTCTCAGCAAGGAACGCTCTGCAAGCCAGGGAAAGGCAGAAACTGTTCCCTCTGAAGAAATGGACTCCACGCCTTTAGGAAAAGTGGCCCCAACGGCTTCAGGAAAACTAGGTTTAGTGTCCCCAGGGAAGGTGGATCTCATGGCCTCAGAGAGAGCAGAAGGCATTTCAGAGGCAAAGGCTCCAGAAAGGAAGGATCCTGTGAATTCCACCAGTGCCTCGGGGAGTGCTGAGCCCAAGTCTGGGGTCAAGGTGGTAACCCAGCTTCCAGGGGCCTCGTCCCCTGGAACGGTGGAAGCAGCGCCATCTTCGCAAAGAGAGCAGCCACAGGTGTCTGGGAAAATGGATCCCTCCGGAAAAGTCGACCCCACTGCGTCTATGGAGCCTGTGTCCCTGGGGAAGGCTGACTCCGCATCTCCATCTCCGAGAAAAGCAGAGTCTCAAGCGTCGGCAGAGACTGCCCCCCTGCCTCTGGAGAAGGCCAAGTCCTCTCTCAGGCAATCAGATGGTGCACCCTGCAGCTCAGCCCAGCCTCTGGGAGACGCCAGGAGCAGCGGGGCCCTGCCAGAGCCAGAGCCCTCCGCCAGCACCAGCCAGAAAGACCCAGCGGCAGCTGCGGCTCCGAAGAGCCCCCGCGCCGAGGGCACAGCGCCCCCGCCAGGACCACGGACTCGCGACAACTTCACCAAGGCGCCGTCGTGGGACGCGGGAGCGCCGCCTCCCCGCGAGGACGCGGGCACGCAGGCCGGCGCCCAGGCCTGCGTCTCGGTGGCGGTGAGCCCCATGTCTCCGCAGGACGGCGCGGCCGCCCCGGCCTTCAGCTTCCAGGCGGCACCGCGCGCGCCCAGCCCCGCGCCCAGGCCGCCGTCGCGCCGGGACGCGGGCCTGCAGGTGTCGCTGGGAGCCGCCGAGACGCGCTCGGTGGCCACCGGGCCCATGACTCCGCAGGCCGCGGCACCGCCCGCCGCGCCGCCCGTCTTCCCCGAGGTGCGGGTTCGGCCCGGCTCCGTGTTGGCGGCCGCCATGGCACCCCAGGAGACGGTCGAGCCGGTGCGCGACGTGAGCTGGGACGAGAAGGGCATGACGTGGGAGGTGTACGGTGCCTCCATGGAGGTGGAGGTGCTGGGCATGGCCATCCAGAAGCATTTGGAGCGCCAGATAGAGGAGCACGGCCGCCAAGGGGCGCCGGCGCCGCCGCCCGCCGTCCGCGCGGGCCCAGGCCGTGCAGGCTCCGTGCGCACCGCGCCTGCCGAGGGCGCCGCCAAGCGTCCGCCCGGCCTCTTCCGCGCGCTGCTGCAGAGTGTGCGCCGGCCGCGATGCTGCTCGCGGGCGGGCCCCACAGCCGAGTGATTTGTCCCCGTTTTGTAGGCCCGGGTTTCCAACCTTCTCAGGCTCCCTTCTTGATATCAAGTCCTTGAAAGCTACGCCCCATCCCCAACCCCGCGTGCGCCAGGCCTCCGAGGCGGCCTTCAGGGGCTTCTTTCCAGTCCCTCCTTTCCCAAACACCGACGAAAACCCCTTGCCCAGTCAGTCCCTTTGTGGCCATGAGCCCACACACCCGACCCTGACAACCCCACCCCGGTGCCCTCGCAGCCTTTCGCGCCGCTCCCTCAGGTAGTAGTGGGAGAGCACGGGTGCCTGCGCCCATCCCTCCACCCTAGAGCCCAGGCAGGCTCCTGAGGTGGCCAGACTGACGCTCTGAGGCCTCCAGCGGGCCAAGGTCCCCAGAACTGGGAAAGACTGCACGCTTAAGTGTTCTTCCACGTGTGCCAGGATCGATACGAAGCCACCAGAAAGGCAAACTCTGAATGGGAGGTTGGGGTGGGGGGCGGTGAGTCTCTGAGCGGTGAGGGGTCTCCACATGGTGCTGGCCCCACGGCCAGGGTGTCTCTTGCATGCTGTTGGTAGTCCTACTCCCTCCCCTGTCTCCCCATCTAGTCCAGTGCCCTGTTTCCTCTCCTACCCAGTCACTATGCACAGTTCCCATAGAGGCCAAAGGCTAGGACTGCCCGGGGCTCGGCTGAGAGGGGAGAGTCATGAAAGGTGTCAGGCCACTGGGAGCCTGGGCGACACCTGATCTTAGGTATTGGGAACAGGGTGGAGAGCTCCTTTGACACCCACAGTTGTCTTTTAAAGGTTCACCTCCTATCTCCCATCTTCCCTCAACACACACAATGCTGTGAGCCCCGACAAGTTCCTTGTAACCACTGAGCGCCCTGTTTTTGGCTACTAACTGTCACAGTATACATTGGTAATAAAACCTTTCCCCAACTCTTGTCTATGATTGAAAGACCATATATTATATTTAGGGGAAGGTAGGCAGCACAGATTGCACTTGAAGAATGGAGGTCTCCATCACAGATCTGAGGTGTCCAGGCCAGGATTAGTGAAGGACAGATCCCTCTGCTCTGGTCCGCTTGTGCCCGAATGCCTTCCCGAGAGCACTGCACTCAGGGGCTCTGGGTCTGGTTTGGGTGAGTTGTGTGGAAGCGGCTTCTGGAGAGACAAGAAGGGGAGGGTGAAGATGGGGTTCTCTCCCCAGACCCTAGGACAGCCTGGGCCTTTACACTCATCACCAGGTGGTTCCTTAGCTAGAGTTTCTCATCCTCGCTCCTGTTGGGGTCTCTGTGCCTCAGAAACAGCCGTGGCCAGGTGGGGTGGGCTTCTGGCCTGTGCCTAACCCCAAGAGAACAGTGTTCTAGCATTCTGCCCAGTCTTAGGCCCAAGAGCAACCTTGTCAGTTCTTGTCACCTGTACCCCAGAGCAAGCCATGCGCTGGGCAAGGGCGGCCAATGCCCTGACAGAGCCATAGACGCCCTGCTGAGCAGGGATAGAAGCTGAGGCTCGCCCTAGCTAAGAGGCAGAGCAGGAACTGGGCAACCATTCTTGTAGATGTCCACAGTAAAATACTAGGTTCTGCTTGAATTTGCCGTGTCCTGTCTTTTTCATGAATGCCACCCAGGGCTACACCTGTTCCTTGTCGTGACTCACATCTCTGCTGTCCCTTCCTCTTGCCTTCCCCATGTGAGGTCATACACAGCCCACCACCCCACACTCCTCCTCACACATGCCTTCCATAGGGAGGGCCCAGCCCCTGAGCTACTTACTCCGCTGAGCAACCACTCCCCTTCCTCCACAAGGCCACAGCCTCGAGTCACCCCTACCTTCCCTGGATGCTAGAAGGACTTTTCCAGCCTGGGGATGATACCCTCCCTGGTAAACAGTGGAGTGTGCAAGAGCCTGGAAGGGGTTAGTCAGACCCTGAGCCCAAAGCAACCGACCAGCATTGGACTAGATAAAATAACAGTCCCCCCACTCCCGCATCCCGTACCTAAAGTCTTAACTTCTGAGCTGAGTTACTCTGGAGGCTGTCAGGCCTTAAGCCAGACAGCACTCCCTGAGCGTCTGTGTCCCCGCTACTTGATTGACAAGGGGGATTGGATGGTTTCCTGGCTACTCACACCTTATACACAGTGTTTACAGGGCCCTTACAGGTCATGCATTCAGGGATTTCAAGAAAAAAACCTGTCTGTCCCTCAGCCAGTCACACCCTCTCTCCAGACACTTCTCTTGGAAGTCCTGTTGTTTCCCAGCCCACGGGTCAATCAGGAACCCCTGACTCTACTCTTGGAGGGGAGTCCACAATGCCGTCCTCGGGGCCTTGAACTTTTTTTGCCTCAGTTCCGTCAGAGAAGTTCTCTAGAGAACTTCACACAGAGATGGGCCACACACAGGGGCTGCCTGGCTTGTTACCCAAGATCCCCATTCTTGGGAGCACATCTAGAAGTCTTCATGCCAGATTTTTCATCATCATACATTTGGACTCCTGTACAAGCCCAAGAGAAGCTTTGGCTTAACCTTTCTATCCAAGAAATTAGTCCTCTACCAGTGGTGGTGGCGCCCACCTTTAATCCCAGCAGTCGGGAGGCAGAGGCCAACAGATCTCCTATTTCAAGGTCAGCCTGGTCTACAGACTGAGTTCCAGGACAGTCAGGGTTACATAGAGAGACCCTGACTCAAAAAAAAAAAAAAAGAAAGAAAGAAAGACAAGAGTCCTCAGGGAGAATAAGGTCTGCAGCACGGGTAGGCTGGGGCCCGTGGGGGAAGGGTGGTGTGACAACGCAAACATCATTTCTTTCCCCGAAAATGAACTATTGCGGCTAATGGGCCCCAAAGACCTTCCGCTCCAGTGGGAGGAGGGGTCTCCTCTAGAGAGCCCCTCCTGAGGTCACTGACCAGTTCCTGTGAGTCTCCACTCTACCTAGACATCGGAATTGCCTGAAGAGTCAAACAAGGCAACACGTACCTGTAATCCCACCACTCAAGAGTCTGGGGCAGGAGGACGGAAAGTGTGAGGTTGACCTAGGCTACACAGTAAGACCCTGTTGCAAAACAAAGCTCAGGGAAGGAACTAGAATGCCCTGGGGAGCTTTGGCAGTGTATCCTTGCTCCGAGCCACCCTGTCCCACGCTGGGCCATCGGGATCAGGATCTGAATGTGACATGAGCATCAGTTGTTTTAGAACTCCCCAGGTGATTCCAAGCTGTGCGTTCCTTATCTCATTTACTAAGCAACTAAACCTCTAACCGGCTAACCAGCTAACCAGCTAACCAGCTAACCAGCTAGCCTAGATAACGAGGAGTGGTGTCGCTTCATGATTGAGCTTCCCTCTTCCCCTTTGCTGCCTTTGTTCGTGTCCAGATCTCTCCCTCACCTACTAGCATTTGGGTAGAGACCAGAAATAGGCCTTTTCTTCCCTCTTTTCATTGGTTTGTCGTTTTGTTTGTTTTTACTTTGGAGACTGAACCCAGAGCCTTGGCAAGTGCCCTACCCTTCCACTGCGTGCTTGCTCTGACTTAATCCCCACGTCAGCCTTGCAGAGTTAATGTTTTCATTGCCATTTACAGATGAAAGGAACAAAGAGCCAAAAGCGAGAAGCAGTTCACCAAAGAGCACGTTAGGGAGGAACAGGGACCGGGCCTCATTCACCCCGAATCCCACCCCCCAGAGAAGCCTCAAGTCAGAAGCCCCAGGTGCCAACTCATCCCCCATCCTACCTTGATTTTCTTACTGTCTGCGTCCAAGTCCACAGCATTTTTGTCTAGGGAATTGAGGCTATGGGAGAAGCGGTAGAATTTAGATGGTTAGCAAACTGACCCAGCCTTCCCAATCTGTGACCTTGCCACCGCCATTACCATGACTACCAACATTGCCATCGCGAGCACTGCCAATATCACTGCCACCAACATTATAAGTGTCACCACCTATACCACTGCTATCACTGCCACTATCCCCATTACCATCGCCGCCTTTGCCATCAGCACTGTGAACACATATTCCCTGCTACCAACATTTCCATTGCCATTATCACCATGACTACCACCATCACCATTATCCCTCATCACCATTTATTCCCTGCTACCAACACCTAGTCTGGTAGTGAGAGACGCTGTTCACCTGACGTTGTCCAAGTCACCGGAGGAGAGGCACTCCAATCCCAGATCTTTGGTGGGGAGGTCCAGCATGGGGTTGGCTCTGGGGAGAAAGTTCGGCTAAGCAACCATGGCCTCCAACCATCTTACAAAGTCTCTTGCTCCCTTTTGGTTCATGCTCACCGATCAGTATTGTACACGTTAGTCCCAGGGAGAGCAGCAGTTGAAGTCACTGCTTCTGTTGGTGTCTTCCGGGCCTCCTTGCCAGCCTTCATAGCTAGAAGCTTCCGGTGGTAACTGTTGAACCAGGAGGAAGTCACATTTGGAACACAATCACCTAGTGCCTACTGGGGGCCCTTCGACTGTGACTTTACAAGGATCCCGGCTGGTGATGATTTTAGCTGCATTTTATAGGGAGTAGAAACCACCAGCAAAGGGAATGTGTCGTCAAAGAACCACAGAGGCAGCCAACAGTGATACCTAGAGGAGAACTCAGGGGAAGCTACCAATTGTGTTCTGGGAAGGGGAAATGGCAACGGTTTGAAGTGCTCAACATTTCTGCCCCAAATTCATGGAGGAACCTAGTGCCAAACCAATTCTGCAGGCAAGGAGACAGGCGGTCTTGCACATGTCCCTGGTGCCACATACATCGGGCATCTGGGCCAGGAGGGAGCTGGAGACAAAGGGAGACACATAAGCCATACCTCTTCCGCATACACAGGATGGCAGTGATGAAAATCACGAGGACCAGCACCAATGCTACCACCAGTCCTATAATGACACTGGTGAGCAGTTTCGGCTGATCGGACTCCTGGGTCTCCTGCGAGCTCTGGAGAAGAGGGAGGGTGAGGAGGCTGCGGGATCCATGCCCCCCCACCCATGACCTCTGACCCCACCACACTCACCACCACCACCAGGCCCCGTTGCAGCAGCTGCGTCAGTGCGTCCTGGTCTCTCCGGATCATCCTGCCACGGAGCCCCGCTTAGACCCAGGGCCACCGACCTCCCCTGGGGACTTCCTGATCTGCTTTCCCCTGCCCGCCCTCCCAGACAGCCCCACTCACATATTCAGCTCGTTAAGCGTCAGGGCTGACCCATTGGGGAAAACAAAATAGGCATCCATGTAGGACTGGACTTGGGCCCTGGAACAGACACATAAATAGCCCAGGAACATCACAAGCCTCTCCAACTATTGTCGCCTCAACCCAGCCCCTGCGCCTGGGGACACTCACCGAGCCGCAGTGTCTATGTTCTGGATCGTCACAACGTAGACAGAGGTCCTGGTCGCCTGGACAAGAGCCCTACAAAGATGCAGGTGTTACAGATCCGTGGAGTGGGGCCATAGTCCAGGGCTGTGACCAGGGCTGTGTCAGTGGAGCCGTGCAGAGGGAAGGTATGTTCACTAAAGAGCTGAAGCCTCTGCACAAACTAGAGACGGAAACCTTTTTTTCCCTGGACCCCTGTTCCCCAGGGCATGGCTTCCACAGCTGTACACGACAGTTTTGTTCATGCTCACTCCACCTTTGACTGAGCATGGGCTTCCGGATCAAAGATAGGGACAAGTTCAATGTAGCCAGGGACAGGGTGGAGGGGTGTTTTATCCAGGACTAGCCCCTTAGGCCCTGTTCTTCCCACAGCCCTTCCCAGACCTACGCCTTAATCTCCTCCACGTTGGCACCCACTTCCACCTTGTTGGTGGAGAACTGCAGCCTCACACGGTAACTCTGGTCCACAGTGAAGAGCTAGGGTAAAAGGGGGTGTGGAGAGGAGACATCAGAAACACAGGGCGACCACAAGATCGCCGACCGCACATGTTTCTCAGAACACACATCCGCGTGCAGTGTTCACCCGCAACCCAAATTCAGACACCACAGAGGGCATACAAAAGCATCATCCCAGCTCTTGCGTTAAAGAGACCAACACAATGAAAGTTTCATGAGACTTTATCTGGAATTTCTGCCTATAAATAACCCAGGGACACGTACATGTTTCTCCTTGGCCACACGTGTAGAGCCCTGGTGGTTATACCGTCCCTGTCCTTACATGCTCTTGCCCGATCGGGCTATCCTGGGCATCTCCCCTCGCCACTCTGCATGTTCCAGCGACTGTGCAGGGGTCCATGTGGATGACTCACATATCCTCACCACTTCTGATTCCCCCCAGGTGCTCTCCTGCACCCCAATGTACCTCCCTGTGTCTGCAGGAACACCCCTGAGAGGGGACATGCTGGACTAAACACTTTGTGCCTTGTAAATCTGTGTAGAGATTGACAAATACCCTTCCTGGAAGATTACAACTGACTTAACTCCCGGCAAGAATAAGGAGAGTCTGGGTCTAGGAGCAGCATCACTAGACGTTAGAAGGAGCGTTCCGTCTTTCACATAGCTAATGTGTACTGAGAATTTACTTTCTGTCTGCATGCTGGCTGTTCTTGACTCTGATGTGTGGATGAGAATAAAGTCCCTATCGCTTAGAAGTGGGAAGGGGTATGGTATATGATTGTTTTGAGACCAGATCTTGCTATATAGCCCAGGCTGGTCTCAAATTCGAGTTCCTCCTGCTTTTGTCCCCAAGCAATGGGATTACAGGTCTGCCTCACAGTGACAAGTATTCTGGATAAAAATTCAATAAAACACGCCTTTAATCTCAGAGCTTGAGAGACAGAGGCAGGTAGATCTCTGTGAGTTCAAGGCCAGCCTTGTCCATATAGGGGCTCCAGTCCAGGCAGAGCTACATAGTAAGGCCCTGTCTTAAAATAGCAAAATATAAAACCAAAAGAGAAAGGAAAAGTGCAGGGCTTGCCCAGAACTCCGAGGCTGGAGGCAGGGAGTGGCACTTACATCCAGAGTGATCTGAGTGTCCAGTGCAGGACCCACAAGAGGCTGGTCCTGAGCCTGAACTGTCACCTGGTATCTGCCTTGGAGAGTGGAATCAAGGTTGGTCACCAGCCTGTGAGAGACGGCAAGACACGGCTTATTCTGTAACCCATCCTTCCAGCCCTGGGGAAACCTACCTGCACACCTTGCAGGATGGAGACCCTGCCTGAGCCCGTGCTCCCCACCCCACCCCACTCCACCCCACCCATCCAGCCATCCATGGCCACATTACACTATGCTGGCGGTGTACAGGCCAGCTTCCACCGAGCGGATAATCCGGAAGACCTGGACAGGGTTGGTGGCCCCGTCCTTGGAGATGAAATCTGCTTTCGGGATGGAGAAGTCGATGAGGCTGTTTTGTTGTGAGTCCTCATCTCTGGCCTGGGAGCAAGGGTGGATGTCTGGGGTAAGGCTAGGAAAGGCCTCCCCATTCCCACCGCGACCGGAAGCTGCAGCGGCCACTTAAAACATGCGTGTGCTTTTTAGTTTTATTTTTAAATAGGGTCTCACTATGGAGTCCTGGCTGTCCTGGAACTCACTATGTAAGCCAGGCTGACCTTGAACTTTCCGTGATCCTCCTGCCTCTGCCTCAGAAATGCTGGGGCTACAGAAGTCTACACCACACCTGGCTAGACTTTTGCCCAAGTACCTTCTCATGCACCCCAATATAGCAGATCCCCACCCAAAGCCCTCCCTTACTGAAACCTGCCTCCCTCTCCTCTCCCCAACTGCCAAGCACATGCACGCCTACTCACAAACACAGCCACACCTGGCTTAAGAGCGCCTACAGTGTGCTTCCCCCCTTAGTGTTAGTGTGCACCCCCTTAGTTAGTGTACACCCCCTTGGTGTGTATCCTCCCTTTAAAGCCCGCATTTCAGAACTGATTAATGTGAGCCCACATTCCTTAGTGAATCAAAAATGAGCAAGGAGGAGGGACAAACATTCTAACGCCTTTAAAAACAATGTGACAGAGAGTTGGGGTGCAGGAGCACACCTTTAATCCCAGCTTTTGGGAGGCAGAAGCAGGAAGATCTCTGTGAGTTCAAGGCCAGCCTGATCCAACCCTGTCTTGAAAAAAACACATTAAAAAAAGAATGCAGTAGGTCCATAGAGCTTCAAGCTCAGTGTGAACAGCAGGACTTCCGGTTGTAAAAGGAGCTATTTTTTAAAAAGCACCAGTTGGGTCAAGAAGAGTACTCAGTAAAGTGCTTGCCCCGTAGGCACAAGGCCTGACTGTGTTTGTGTGCCAGAAGCCACATAAAAAGACCAGGTATGGTGGAACGTGCATGTAATCCCAGCACTGGGGAGGTGGGGACAGGTGGATCCCTGGGGCCTGTCAACCTAATAGGCAAGCTCCAGGCTACTGGGAGAGCCTGTCTCAAAAAAGAGGTTAGGAGCACTGGCTGCTCTTCCAGAGGTCCTGAGCTCAATTCCCAGCAATACATGGTGGCTCACAACCATCTGTAATAAGATCTGGTGCCCTCTTCTGGTGTGCAGGCATACATGCAAGCCGAACACTATAGACATAATAAACAAATAAAACCTTAAAAAAAAAAGGATAGCTTCTAAAGAACAATACCCTACATTGTTTTTAGCATATACACACACTGCCTATACCACATGCATGCATATGTGCATATACATAGATATACATCTATGTACACACATGTATACACATATGCATAGTTATGCACAGATACACACACAGAAGCGTGTGCACCCACCCGCACATGTGTACCTGCACACGCACACACATACAAAAGAAAACAATTCAAAACCATGACTAAATGGGGACATGGGCATACAGTTGGCATGAGGACTAGAAACGAACTGTCTTGAGTCTCGAAAGAACCTACAAAGGGAAGATTGCTGTCCCCAGGAGAAGAGCTGTGCTGAGGACACCCTCAACTCTGAAAGGGCCTTTCCAAGCCTGGGGCATACCATTCGTGTAGTGTTAGCCAGGAGCCACCGGCCTCTTGTCAAAGCTGAGAACTGAGTTGGGTGTGGTGGCTCATGCCTTTAATTTTGGTACCAAGGAAGCAGAAGCAGGTAGGTTTGAGTTCCAGAATAGCCAAAGCTACAAAGTCAGACCCTGTCTCAACACACTCACTCACACACACACACACACATACACCACACATACACCACACACACACACACACACACCACACATACACCACACACACACACACACACACACACCACACATACACCACACACACACACACACACACACACCACACGCACACGGGAAACCTAATCCCCGAGAAGCCAGACAGCTCCAGGGCCTCACCCTACATGGCCTGGCCACCCTCTCTTCACACACACATCCATCACCGTAACAAATTGAAAGTATTGCTGTAATTGTGCTCAGGAAGCTATTTAAGTAGAAGAAGCCCTTTTAATTTACAATTGGCTATGGGTTCTCGATCACGCTCAAGGATTCTGGCATCGTCGGGAAATCTAGCCTACAAGTGGTGTTTCTGGTCATGAAATTTTTACGAATGCTAAATGGAACAATTAACAGAATGGGAGAGTATCAACTGGGCAAGTACTGCTGCAGCTTAGGCTTTGTGTCAGCCGGTTGTGAGCCCAGCGGCGTGTCTAGGGCTGAATGCCTTAGGGGCAGTTGGAAGGCGGGGTCCCTAACTCTGTGCCCGGGAGTTGCTGTGACTGGTAATGGCTGGGGCTGAGGACTCACCTGCACAGAAGCCACCTGCTGGCTGGGCAACACGAGCTCTGGGATGATCACTACACATGAGAACAGGAAGAGGTGGTCAAGGCTGGCCCAGCGCCTCCTGGCCCAGCACTGCCCACAAGCTGAGTCCACGCCGCAAGACCATCCCCCATCCCTCTGCGAAAGTGACCCCACTGCAGCTGTTCCCGAGGCTGTGGCTGGCAAGGCGTCCATCCTCACTGTACATATGGGGAAATGGAGGCTTGAGGAGGAAAGGCCTGCCTTAGAGCCAGCCAACAGTTGATCCAGAGCTGCGATGAAAACTCAGATATCCCTTCTAGCCACAAGCTGGCAACAGAGGTAGACTGGACCCCTCTGTGGCCTAGAGAGGGTTTACAAGGGTAGGAGAGGGGGAGTGTCTAAGAGTAATCCCGTGTTACGAAGTGTGTAGCTACAATGGGGGTCATTCATTCACCAAAGGTCTGGTTGACAGGCAGGAAGTAGGGAGCATTGTCATTCTTGTCCTCGATGACGATGGGGAGGTCTCCTGAGGAATGAGGTCACGTAAGTCAAAACTCTGAGCCAAGTCCTCACCCAAAGAGCCTGGGCCTCGTCAGGCTTTCTCCACCCCTGCTCCCCACCCAGGGGGCCCCACAGCCTCTTCCAGATTTCCTGTCTGTCAAGGTTGTTCCCACCCTCCCCCCCCCCCGAGGATGGACAGCTGACAGTCGGAGCCACACAAGAGTGGCAGTCAGGGTCTTCCCCAGCTGACCAGGGCATTGTTTACATGAATGGGTGTCATTCAACAGCACACTTGACTGTCATGAGAAACACCCAGGGTTCCATTCTCAACACGCCTAAAGTGTGTGTGTGTGTGTGTGTGTAAATGTTATTACGTTTGTCTGTATTAATATGTAAGTGTGATGTCAGCTGGACATTTAAACACTCACTCTGAGCAAGGAGTAGTAACACACAACTATAAATCTAAGCACTTGGGAGACTGAGGCAGGAGGATTATAAGTGTGAGGCTAGCCTGTGTTACAGAGTGACACCCTGTTTCAACAAAACAAAACAAACAAACAAACAAATCCTATCCACTCTGTGCCTTGGCTTCCTCATCTTTAAGATGGTTGGTGATCACTAGCTCATGAGTTGTGCAGGAATGAAATGAGCAAATATTTTAAGGTGCCTGTGTGTCTGTCTGTCTGTGCTCACTGTCAACACGGCCCATGTGGACGAGGATTTAACTAGCTCTGGAGTGCTATCTTTGTGCTGTTTCACAAATGGCAGCCGTCAGTAGGTGCTTCCAGACACCCCACTAAACACTGAGTGCATGCTCTCACGCTCCACAACCCGCCCCTTGGCCAATCCCCACTGGACAGATGGAGAACAGAAGCCCATGGGCAGTGGCATAGTTGACCAGGGCTGACGTGGGTCCCCGGGCCCTGCAGGCCCTCTCACCATTGCTGCTGTAAGCATCAAAGCGGGGGTCTGTGGTGAGGTCGTGTGCCCGCACCACCAGTGTGACCAGATGACAAGCCTCATAGTCGATGGCCTCGCTCTGATTGATGTACACCGAGCCATTGGCAGTCATAGCGAACCAGCCGTGGCACACGCTGCCCACGTCAACGTTATCCTTGGTGCAGATGACGTCCACTAGTTCTATTCTCAGCAAGGAATCGGTATCCACGTCCTGGGCTGTCACCTGAGCCACCTGGCCATGCTGGGAACCATTCTCAGCCACATAGACGGCCTGGAGTGAGGCTGCATCCAGGGTAGGCGGCTCATCATTTACATCCACCACAACCACCGTGACACCGGCTGTGGAATCAAAGCCCTGGGGGCCTGGGTTCTCAGCGCTCACTGTCAGATTGAGGAATGTCTGTGTTTCATAATCCAAGCTCACATCGGGGAGCAGCCAGAGGTACCCCTCGGCCCACCCGTCTTCCAGAACACTGCCTCGGACAGCAAAGTTGTTGACACCAGTCCCGGACAGGCTGAAGCTGATGCGGTTGTTGGTTTCTGTCTGGTCAGCATCCCAGGCTTTCACTGTGCCCACAAACTCTCCTGTGCACAAAGGACAGAGGTTGGGAGGGACTACCCACGTCGGCCTCAGACACTCCGGACTGGTCCTATAATGGAGCTGTTAGCATGGGCCTCACTATGAGATGGGATATGAACGGACTCTGCTCCAGTGTACCCTACCCAAGTGCTGCCTCACCAAAGGATGGCACCAGCAGGAGTATCCCGCATAATACCCGTGGCGCTAGGATACATATCCCCATCATCTGCACAGCTAGCCCGTGAGGGCACATACCTGGATCCCTCTCCTTTACAAAGAATTCATAGGAGGATTGGTTGAATACAGGCAGGTTGTCATTGATGTCCTGAAAGGAGAGGCAGGTCTGAGTCCTAGGGACCACGTAGCCCCAGGACCGTCCTCCCCAGAGTCATCTGAGAAGCAGTAGCATCTCTATGCGGTTAGAGCCATTGTTTCTGTGTCCCTCAGACAGCACCACCCAGGTTCCAGATGTGTGGACAGCCTTCCAGAGAGGCCCGGAAGTGGTCCTTCTTCTGTTTGTCTGGCCCCCAGCCCAGAGCTACTCTAGTTCCACTTCCCAGAACTGTTACAGGCTCCTGTCTGTGTCCCCATCTGGCTTAGTCTGAGGTCCCATTTCTCAGACCCGTGACACGGGCTCTGCGCTCAGCCTGAACTGGGATCTGAAGTCCTGGACGCCTGTCCTCAACCACCACACACAGCTGGATCCCTGATTCCATGTTGTCCCCAGTGTTGTCATGTGCCTGGGAGATGCCCTGGATGCTCCCAGCCCCTGCCAATCTGCCAGCGTGCAAGCACCTTTGGATGGCCGGTTTTCTCTGAATAGCCATAGGGTGGAGACCTGGGAACAGAACTCTAACCCTAGGATAAGGCATGCCTTCCCTACTCGTCCTCCCCCGCCCTTCCCTTCCTTCTGTCTTTCTTTTCTCTGTCCCCTCTCTCTCCTCCTCTCCTCCTTCTCTCCTTCCTTCTCCTTTGTCTTTTTCGGAGATAAGAGTTCTCATCATGTGACCATCTCCTGAGCTCGTGAGATCTTTCTGGAAGTGCAGAAGGGGCCTCTGCTCATCGAGGCGCACGGTCTAATTGGGGACTCCTCAGGCCTGTGTCACCGGCTCCTTGCACGGGCTGCTGAATTCTCGTGGTCCTCCTGACTCACACATTTGAAAACAGGGCAGCCTCGGACACTCACATCAAGAGTATGAAACTCCCAGGGGCAAAGGGACCCCTCTACTTCAATAAATATAATTCTTCGTTTTTTCCTTTAGTGTTCTACCTTGTTCCCAGGATGCCAGCAAGTATGAAATCTACTTCATTGTCTCCTTTATCTCACAAGGTCCACTATGTATCCCAAGATGGACTAAAATCCCTCGATCACCCTGCCTTAGTCTCTTAGGTATTGGGATTATAGGTGTGTACCATCACGCTTGGCCCCTCCCTTTCTTCTTTTTCTCTTTCTTTCTTTTTGTTTTTTATTTGTTTGTTTGTTTGTTTTGTTTTTTTGAGACAGGGTTTTTGTGGGTTTTTTTTTTTTTGTAGTTTTGGAGCCTGTCCTGCAACTCACTCTGTAGACCAGACTGGCCTCGAACTCACAGAGATCCGCCTGCCTCTGCCTCCCGACGGCTGGGATTAAAGGTGTGCACCACCACCGCCCGGCAGCCCCGGCTTTCCTAATGAAGTGGTTGTCACCATCCCTGTCTTGGTGTCTAGGAGACACAAGAGGAGTCAGCTTCAGCTGCCCATGGCCTTTGCTTGGTTCCAGGTGAGACCGCACATGGCAGTGAGAGCTAAGGCCTTCCCTGAGCGACTGACACACCTTCAGAGCCTCTGCACTCATTCTTGCTGATTTCACCCCTAGTCTTCCTGACTCCAGGGCTAGGTCTGCCATGCTGAATTCCATCTACCACGCTGTACAAGGCAGGAAGTATGACTCGTGCTGGAGTCAAGGAGCGAGGCAGTGTGAGAGCCGCTGCCTTACCTCCACAGTGATGCTGACATTGACTTCAGTGCTGAGGGGAGGGTCGCCACAGTCTGCCACGAGCACAGTTAGTACAATGTGGCCCTCCAGGGCTGGGTCAATGGCCTCTCGGTCCAGCGGCTCCAGATTCCTGAGGAGCCCTGTGTTGGGGTCTATGGAGAAGTTGTGGCTATAGGGCCCAGGCAGCAGGCTGAAGAGCAGGCGGCTGTTGTTAGTGTCTGGCTGGTCATCATCGTAGGCCTGTGAACACAGGAGGCCTCGAATCAGGTATATAGGCCTCAGGCCCAGTGTCTCCCTCCCGCCCTGGCCTAAGTGACCATTGACTGGAGCCAGGGGGAGACGGGCCATGGCTCCCTGCTGACATGTGGGGTACAGCCAGCAGGGACTCCTGGTCTCAGCCTTGAGCTCGTCCATCTCCCAGATAACTGCTACGTGCTTCTTGCAAAACCTGGGCCTGAGCCAGACCCCGGGAGAGTCCTGAAGTGGAGGTTCCCACAAAGCTGATGTTACCCAGAGGGTGTGGGAGAGCATATGCAGGGACTTGACATTTTTAATGTAAAGTGTGAAATTAAAAAAAGACCGATTTACTCATGACTGCTACAGCGCGCTCCTTTTCTGCTTCTCTGTCTCACTGTCTGTGTGTCTTTTTATTCACACACACACACACACACACACACACACACACGGTGGGCTATTTATTCATTTAGTTAGTTAGTTTGACACATGGTCTTATGTAGCCCAAGCTGTCCTCACACTCACTATGTAGCCAGGGATGACTTCAAACTTCTGGTTCCCCCTGCCTCCACCTCCAGAGGTCTAGGATTGCAGGTGTGCACCGACACACCCTGTTTACGTGGTATTGGGAATAGAACCCGGTGCTTTTTGCGTATGCCAGGCAAGCACCCGCCCCAAACACACACACACCAAGTGAATTACATCTCTCGCCTAGTACTATGTTTTTCTCATTTTCAAAGTTTAAAAGATTTTTCACGTTACACATTTGAGTGTTTTGCCTCCATGTACATAATTTAGTATACTATAATATAGTATAGCATTTGTGTGGAACCATTTGTGAGCTACCATTTGGGTGCTGGAAATCAAATCTGGGTCCTCTCCAAGAGCAGACAGTGTTCTTAACTGTTGAGCCGTCCCTCCAGCTCCACACCCAACTTTTCTTTGAAATAGGGTCTCGCCACGTAGCCCTGGCTGGCCTGGAATTCACAGAGATCTGCCTGCCTCTGCCTTTCAAAGGTGAAATCAAAGGTATGCATCACCACATCTGGCTACAGTACTGTGCCTCTTAAACGGCTCATGCTTCATACAAAAGGCATGTGCGTATGCACAGACGTGTTCTTCTCAGGGCCCCGGACATCCGGGTCACACTGGAATGAGCCTGCACAAAGATTGTGTGTGCCTTCACCCCTGCAGCTCCTTACCATGCCGTCACCCCTGCAGCTCCCTACAGTCCTGCTACCTTTGACCGCACAGATAACACCATCAATAAAGACCTGTTGCTTAGTGGGAGCCCCAGGAACAGGAGTCAAAGTGGACCTTAACCGCAGTAAAGGTCCTCTGCACGGGGTTCAGCAGAGGACACAGCAGGTGTCGGGACGTGAGCGAATCCTAGTCCTTCTGCCCAGTTCATCACACAGCATTGCCTTCGCTTCAGTTCTGTTGGCTCTTGCTCAGTAAATGCCCCCTTCATAAGCAGCCAGAGGTGGCCCGTCCAAAGGCACAGCCCATCTGTCCCCACGAAGGGCCTCAGTGTTTGGTCAGTTAATTCTCCAGGCACTCCTCTGCATCCACAAGGGCACCACAGTTCTGACGAATCAGAAGCGTCTCTCCCACAGGGTTCTTAAAGACCAGGGACAGGGGGAGCAAGTCCAGGGGCATCTGGACCGCAGCCCCACTACTGCCTGTGGTGGCAGCGCAATGGCGGAAACACTTGACCTTGAAACATCTGCAGGGAGCCTCAACCCCTGAGCAATGAAGGGACTGAGACAGAGAGGCGACCTCCTAAGATCCCTTCTCAAAAGGTGTCCGGCTGGGTCATCCTACAGGAGAGTCTCAGCCTCACACCGTGAAAGACGGAGATCTCCCCTGCGTCTTTGGAGTCACAAGTGGGTTTTTACCGTATGACCCTGGGAACCTGGCCACTGAGCTGTGTATTTCAGCTCCGGCTGCTAGGAAGCCCACCGCCAGGGGCTGTGTTCCAACTGTGTTCTTTGGGTTCTGGGTTTTCGTGCTACCTTTGGACCATGAGGCCACCCATCTGTGTTATTTGTTCTCTGTTCGGATCCTGGGTTTTGTGCTTGCTTTGCTTTTCTCCAAACATTGCCTGCATAGCCCTGGCTGTCCTGGAAGTCAGCTCTGTAGACCAGGCTGGCCTCAAACTCAGAGATCTGTCTGCCCCTGCCCCTGCCACTCAAGTGCTGGGGACTGCACCAGCACACCTCGCTTGGACCTTCCTTTTTGTGGAAGCCACATCAAATCTTTTTGGGATGAGTTGGGGGGGGTGTGCATGTTAAATGTGTTTGTGAGGCCTGTTTAGCCCCGCCAGCCCGCTGCAGAGCAACTTATACCCATTATCTCACGCCCTGCTGACTCTGAGTAAGGACTGTGATTCTTCATTTTCCAAGAGGAAACAGATACCCAGAGAGACTGAGTGACTTCCTCAGAGCCACGCAGTAGAGTTCAACTTCATACAGGGCCAGCACAGTCCCCTCCCTGACCTCCCCACCAGGTCCAAGGTGGCTCTCTCACCTGGATGGTCACGGAGACATTGCCACCCTCCTCCTGCACGAAGACGTTGTAGGAGCCCCGAACCACGGGAGCGTTGTCGTTCACGTCCAGCAGGGTGATCTGTAGTGTGGCGGTGCTAGACTGGTTCCCGCCGTCGGTGGCCTGCAGTGTGAGGTAGTATACTGCCTGCTTCTCCCGGTCCAGCAGCGAGCCATTTTTCACCATCAACGTCCCTGAGTTTGGATCCACCTCAAACAGGTCCTCTCTGCTCGAATTTAGCCAATACAATGACAGGACATGGACTTACATTTGAATTTCAGACAAATGATCACACAGTCGTGAAGGATCTCATGATGCAGTATTTCTGGCATCCTCACGACTGGGGATTGGTCGTGCTGTGAGCGCCCTCAAGCCTCCAGGTGTCGGACACTTGGTCCACAGTATGTGATGACGTTAGGAGGGCCTCTGAGAGGTGGAGCCTTTTGGGGAGTTGTCCCTGGCCCCTTCCCTTCCTCTGGTTTCCGATCTTGTCATATGATCTCTCCATGTCATGCAGGGTCCCACCGGGTGATTCAATATACTCTGAAGTCCTCACATGGAACAGTGGATGGCGCCCCACCCCAGAACTAAATATCTCTCTTTATAAAATACCCCGCCTCGAGTGTTTTATTATAGTCACGGAGAACTAACCACTTCTAAAATTGTTTTTCTGGAATGGACACACACCTGAGCACCCTGTTCGTCTGCAGGCTACTCTGCTCTCCCACCCTACCCCCCCCCCTCAGCTTCCCTGCACACCTTAACTGCTTACCCATTTCCTGGAAGCAGACTGTAGGTGATACGGCCCCACTCATCCTTATCCTGGTCTGTAGCCTATGAGGCAGAGATGGCAAGACGCTGGAGGCGGGGCCATCTGTGGCACCACACAGCTCCTTCAACAAGGCTAGCGTGCATCCCGACTCCGAAGGTTCGCACACATCTGCATTCACACATGTTCACACTCCACACACCCAGGTACACCCACGCGTGTATGCATGCTTGCAGGGACCAGTGACACTGAATGGAACCAAGTCTGGGACAGTCTTCGATTGGCCCCTTCAGCATCTCCCTCCCAGCACGCCAGCCAGTGTCACTCACATGTACACTGCTGGTGACCACAAACCCTGTTGGACTGTTCTCCGGCACGGTGAGTTCATACAAACTCTGAGAGAACGTGGGCCTGTGGTCATTAATGTCTCTAAGGTGGATGGCCACAATGGCAACAGAGTAATTCTTGCTGACTGAGTCAGTGGCCACAACCTGAAGACAGAAGAAGAGGCGGCAGTATAGGGGCCTGGTCGCCTGTGGCCTCTGTCACCTGCAGCGCCTTGGCAAACCATACCTGCACAGACATCACCGAGTTCTTCTCGTAGTCCACCATCTCTGAGTTCCTTACCACCACCTGCACGCTGACAGACCCTGCCGCTCGCTCTGGGGACACGCTGAAGGCTTCAGCCTCTTGGCCTTCCAGCGACAGCAGGAAGGTTCCATTGTCGCCCTGTAAGGAAGGTGGTAGAGTAGGGATTGACCCCCTATGTGCATATTTCCCCGGTCTCCAAGCTCCGGCTTTCTGCAGATGCCCTGTCCAGTGAGACCCACAGAGGGAGTCAGAAAGACCGAGACAATAATCCAGGTGCAGGAAGTTGGGCTGGCTATTCAGCTCTGTAAAGGCAGCCTCGGCAGTTGGGGACTGCCCACAGCCCTGAGGGTCGCCAGGGCTGGAGGGATAAGCCACGCTCCCCCCAGCTCCCACGATATTCCCACCGGCCTTCCCGACAAGCCGACACTCACCCCCCACACCCACCCCAGCCTGTTCCCTCTAAGCTGCCCTTCAACGCTAGCTGCCGGCTAGGCACAGCCACCAGCCTCGCGTCACTGCTTGGCACCCAATCCCATCAAACCATGGCCTGGCCCATCACTTCTGTGGTGGTTCACTTTAAAGTCAGATCACTTTAAACACACCAGACGCCTTCCCCTAATGCTCCCACTTCCCCAGGCCACAGGCTGCCCAGAGCCAACGGCACCGGTGTCCCAGTCACCCACTGCTGCCTAACACCTAACATCAACCTCCATTCCACGCTGCTTCTGCTCAGCACCACCCAGAAAACACTGCCAAACAGTAGGCACCGACCTCCGCTGTGCACGACTCGCAGACCGGTGCCCCCCCCGTCATTACCATTGTGGTCTCTACCTTTGTTCCCCGTGGACGCCGCATCATCCTGCGTGTGCTCCGTAATCCACCACCCGTCTCAACTCCGCTCATCCCCCACTCTCTTCCCCAGCTTGCCCTCCCCCTCCACTGCTCCCTTCTCCCGTCTGTGACCCCCTCCCTCCTCACCCTCCTCCAGCAGTGCCCCTCCCCGCTCCCGTGCACCTGCCTGATCTGGGTCATAGACCACCATGGTCAGGCCGTCGATGGGGATGCGGGCAGAGGTGTGCTCATCCACGTAGCCTGTGAAGTTGACCTGGGCCTCTTGGGGGCTGAAGGAGCAGCTTGGGAGGCTGCAGTTGTAAAACTCCGGCTTGTGGTCATTGACATCAGTCACCCGGACTGTGACCCACATGCTCGCCTTGGCCTCCTGCCCGTAGATGTTCAGATGCTCCTCAGTGGCCTGAGAGGCAAAACAGAAGTCAGAGGGCAGAGGCCAGTCCTCCGAGAGTGAGACCTAGGGTGGAGGGTTAGAGAAGGGAGTCTCACTCACCGTCACCTGAATCTGCACTTCCTCGTTGTCATTGAGCAGCTGCTCTCTGTCCAGGGGGCCGCTGACCGTGATGATGCCATCATTCCCGACGCTGAACCACCCGGGCCTTGTGGAGTCTGATAGGGAGGCACTTGCAGCAGCTATTCCAGGGGCTCTGACCCCCGCCCCACCCTCACCCCCCGCCCTCTCTAGGGGACACCCCGCTTCTCACTGGTGATGCTGTAAGTCACGTTGTCATTGATGCCCTTGTCACCATCCACGGCCTCCACCTTCAGCACCGAGGTTCCCTGGGAGGAGGTTTGATGAGTGCGTCTGACCCATTGCTTAGACCTCACCGCTAACCCTCACCCTCACAACCCACAGCACATACCAAGGCCGCATCCTCAGCCACGGACGCTGAGTAAGACTCCCTGACAAAGTGGGGGTCCAGGTCTGGCTCATCAACCACTGAGATGGACAGGAAGGCTGGCTGGGAGCATAGGGTGACTTGACTGTTCTCCCACATGCCACCTGAATCCTGTGGGCGAGAATGCCTCCGGTAAGCCAGGGCCACAACCCTGAGCCCCCGGCTCTGCCTGCACCCCCACTCACACAGGCTTCCAGCTGCAGCTGGTAGAAGGCACTCTTGCTGTTGTAGCTGAGGCTTTCACCCAGCACAATGGAGCCGTTTTGCAGGATGTGGAAAAGATTCTTGCTGTCGTCGGTGCTGGGGATCACCTACAACAGAGGCTACTTGGGTGAGGCCTGTTCGTGAACCCTACTCTGAGAGACATATGGTCACATATGGGCCCCAGCATTGACCAGAAATGCCCATGCTTCCAAGCCACGTAATCTCTCTGAACCCTGGCTTCTCCCCTGGGCTGACATAATTGCTACAGTGGGTTGAAAGTAAGTTTTTAGTTGGTGTTCGGGAAGTGGTTGGATCACTAGCAAACCAGCCGTCACAACACACATGTGCTTTGAGTGTCTGGATGAACTTGGGCAAGTTGACCCAGGCCTCTCTGAGCCTTGATTTCTCCGGGAGCTGTGGATGCTTTAGCCTGCAAGAGGCTGGTGAAGGGGGTGGGAGTAAGGATTGGACCCTCCTCCAGCAACTGAGCAAAGTGAGATTTCCCTGTGGTGGGGCGGGGAGGGGGGAGGGGCAGAGAGTGGTCAGAGAGGCTGGGGAAACCAGAGCTACGATTGCCTGTAAGGATGCTGCCCCCTGGTGGACATAAGGCACAGTGAGATCAGCTCTCACCTGGGTTCCCCAGGGACCCTCAAGCACTCACCTTCACTATGGAGTACTTCACTAAACCTGCTAACCCAGAGTCCTTGTCCACAGCCAGCACAGAGAACACCACGGAGCCGACTGGCAGGGTCTGTAAAAAGGGACTTTTCACCTGTGTGTCCAACCCATTCCAACCCTGGGCTGGGCCTTCAGGGGAGGCATCAGGCAATTAAGATGGGACAGGCAGCCTGGCAGTGGTGTACACCTTTAATCCCAGCACTCAGGAGGCAGAGACAGGCAGATCCCTGAGTTAGGGGCCAGCCTGGTCTACAGTGAGTTCCAAGACAGCCAGGGCTACACAGAAACCCTGTCTCGAAAAACAAAACAAACAAAAGCAAAACAAACAAAAATAAAAGATGGGACACGCAGCAGGACCCCTTTCCCCAAATATCCCTGGTATGGAAACTCCTCCGTACACCGCCTCGTACCCCCAGAGCTGATTTATACAGTCCTCCAAGACCACAAGCGGAAGAACATGCCGGAACCCAGCCTGACTGAGGCACTCCACTGCTCAGTGTCCCAAGGGCTCCCTATAGCCCACAGCCTGTTTCAGACTTCCACACTCTTGACTTCCGGAAGTTCCCCATTCTTCCTAGAATATGGTCCAAACAGTTTTGGTGGCCCTCAGAAGTCACACAGCGGCCTGTCTCTTGCCACTCCCCAGCCTCTACCCTCAGCCTCCGAGGCCAGCCAAAGAGTCGAGAGCAGACACAGGGAGAAGCAAGGTGGGCATGCCACACTGAGAAAAGGAACCAAGCCACATGGCAAGGCACTGATAAGAAATATGGGTTAATTTAAGTGTAAGAGTCAGCTAGTAACAAGCCTGAGCTATTGGCCGAGCATTTACAACTACTATTAAGCGTCTGTGTTGGTTATTGGGGAAGCGGCTGCTGGGACAGAAAACTCCACCTACAGTCACCTGCTCAGAGAAGCCAGAAGCAGCCCTGCCTTGCCATCTTCACTGAGTTTCACACCTCTGAAGCATCCCCTGCAGCTTGCTCTGTGCTGCCTGGGCTCTAGACAGTGCGTCCTGAAGCTCACACCCGGGGGAGTCAGTGTCCAGAATGTGGGTGCTAGGTGGGACCTGTCCAGCAGATCTCATCCCTGACCCCACTTCAAAGGTTCTCACCACCAAGTGGCCTTGGGAACCTAAGACAACACTTTGTTAGTCAAGTGCCGCACTGGGGCACCTCCAGGAAACAGTCAAGATGAGGTACCTCTGGCTAAAGAAGGGGCTGCAGCACAGACCAGCCATTCTAGGCCTCTGAATTGCCTCTAGAATGAACACATGGTCCAACGTGAGTGTTTGAAAGCCAGGCCTGTGTGTGCTGGAAACAGGGAAACAGCCAGTCTTCCTTCCGAAGCTGCAGGGGTGGTGAGGTATTAGCTTGGAGCCGGGGCTGCCGGCTCCACACCTCAGGACAGAGGCAGCAAGTAATGGTCTGATCAGTGGGCTCCGGCCACACCTAAGTCAGAGTACCTCCAGCTTTTCAGAAACACGGGAAAAGTGTATCCCTCAGAATCCTTTTCCTACGTAAAGAATCCTAATCGGAGGTGCTTGCTTATAAACTGTGGCCCTGTGGTTCATGGCCTCACAATGTCCTTCCTGGCCTCCCCAGACAGATGCTCCACTAAGTGGTGCCCCGGATGCTGTCCACCCCACAAAGACTGGGGTACCTCATTGATGCTGGTGGAGTATCCAGAACCCTGGAAAACGGGGGCATTGTCATTTCTGTCACCTACCAACACCCGCATTTCCTTCCGCACCTGCAGACGAGAAAGCCCAGGTGAAGTCAGAAAATGTGGTTTCAGATGCCAGAAGAGTTTCGGGGGCACTACGCAGAACCCTGCTACATTTCTTCTAGATGTGCTCCCATCCCCCATCCCAATCACCCTCCCCTCTCTCCCTCCAACTCACGGGGCTGTTGTAATTGTCATTTACGGAGATGGTGATCCCGAAGGAATAGTGTGTCTGAAGCAGTGGGGAGAAAAAGTCCCTGTCAGTGTGAGACCCCAGCCATGCTCCCGGGACTCCGGCTCCAAGGTCCGTCCTGCCCAATCCCTCTCTCCAGGCTCTCCCTACCCCAGCACTCTTTACCTCGAAGTCCAAAGGGCTGGCCAGCTTCACTTCCCCAGTGTCTGGGGTGACAGAGAAGAAATAGGCATAGGTGCCACTAATGTCATAGGTCAGCTTGTCATTATCACTGTCTGTAGCCACCAACCAGAAGGCCACGGCACCTGCAAATGAACAGGACTGCCCCAGGTCCACGGCCACCTCTGCTAGGGTGGCCTGGTCTAGCTTCCCAGAGGGCAGAGGTGCAGACGCAACTTGAGATCTGGGGTTCTGATCCCCAGGCACCATCCGGCCTCCCTCCCTGCCCCTGGCCTGCAGTGAGACTAAAACTGTGCAGTGTTCTGTGGAAGGAACACTGTCGGCCGTGAGACTCAGTGCCCATTTGATGGCCGCTTTTAAATTTTCTTTCCAAGGAAAAAAAGAACTGTGTTAAATGACCATCTCTATGACAAGAAAGACACTTTCTGACAAGGTGACGCTAAGATTCAGACACAGTTCTGGTGCCTAAGGAAACATGGGCAGCAAGAGCCAGTGAGTGGGGGTCTTGTCGGAGGGGCTCTGTCCTCAAGCTGGTGAGGAGTCACGACCGAGGTTCTCCGTCCTCCACAACCATGGGATCAACCAATCACAACGGGCTAGGACCCTCCTCAGAAGCCCAGATCGGTGAGTACTCAGATCCCTGATGCAAAGTGATGGAGCATTTGTGTAGAACCCAAGCCTGTCCCCCTTGCCTCAATCCCCTCCAGACAACTGTAACACCAGATATGGTGGAAGTGGTTGGTTTATAAAGTAAGGGCAGGAATAAAAGCTACTATAAGCTTTTCCCCAAGTATTTCAGCTGAACTTAAGCTGTGAGACTCAGGAGCAGAGGGATGACTGCACATGTGACCATCTGGGCTGTTTCTGGGACATGGGTGGGGAGCCTGAGCCTATGTGACCACCTTGGGATAAACGCTCATCTCTGTCCCAGCGTAGGGACCATTCATTACTCACCCACTGGTAAGTCCTCTGGCAGAGTCACTACCGACAGATTGCTCGCAAACACTGGTGGCGCATTGGCTGTCACTGCAGAGACACACAGCAAGGAACATCTGTACACCCCACACCCCACCACCCACTAGTCCCTTGGATGCCCACCCTTATCCTTACAGTGAACCTTGTGCCCAGGTCACCCACCCAGACCAAGACTCCTCTATAGCCCTCCAGGGCCTGCCTAGGGCGGACCATTCAAGCTGGGGCATTTACTAGTGAGGCCTGGCCCCACAAGGCTCTGCTGGGGGTCTCCAGTTTAACACTCACCAGACAGCATGAAGGCAGGAAGCAGTGCACAGAGCAGCCACAGCCAGGCCATTGTGGAGGGACCTAAGAGAAAAAAGTGTCAAGGAAAGGGATCTGGGCACCGCCCGCCCTAGTGGCAAAGCCCACTTGCCTAGGCCCAAGCCTGAGTTATCAATAGCATTCACTCTATAGCTCTGCCAGGGCCTCTACCACCCCCTGTTCATCTTCCACAGGGAAGTCAGGGGTAGGAAGGATGCTTAAACCCACACCTAACCCACTGAATGCCAGGCACTGTTTTAAGTGTCTGGGTGTGGGGTCACCTTGTTTCTGTAAGCACAGGGCAGCTGTTGAGCACTGGGCTGAGTCAGTGGCACGCCTAAGGCCACACAGGAAAGAGTGACAGGACTTACTTTGAACACAGGACTTTTGACTCTGGAATTCACACCCTTGACCACCAGGGCATCTCCCCTGTCTCCCACAGAATCGTGCTGTTCAGAACCAAGGAAAGGTTCAGAGGACCAGGCAGGTGGGGGAGAGGGAGGCAGGGGAGGGAAAGGCCGACTCGACGGTGAGTCACGTAGCTGATGACCTCTACCACACACCCCTTCGTATCTCTCCTCTAGAACTGTCACATCCTCCGTCGTCCCGCTCTCCCATGTCACACAGGCCGCCTTCCCCTCCCGTGTTCAGGGTCTTCAGCTGCTCAGGGTTCCCTCCAACTCCAACCCACTCCCTGCTCTCAGGCCGTCCCACCATGCCTCTTGTCCCTTGCTTAAAGCCCTGCGGTGGCCGCCGGTTATCAGGGTGCAGACTCCATGACAGAGCTTCCAAGACTGCCAGTAACCTCCCCCGCCTCATGGCTAACATTCCCACATGCCCGACCATCCCTTTCCAGCAACTTCTCTATCCCTCTGCATACGGAGCACCTGCTTCCCCAGCCTGCTGACCTCCAGGGCTGCTTTCTGCCCACACATCCCAGCGCGCTTTCCCGAAGGAACGGACCCCTCCTCCCATCCTTACTGAGATAAGTGAATGACTCCATGAGCTCCAAGCTACCTACGGCCCACATGGGACCCTAGAGACTCAGCAGGGTGGTCAGCGCACCCCAGAGCCTGGGTACAACGCCTCCGGCCCTGGCTTCCATGGGGAAAAGATACGCTGGCCTCTGCCCCGCAGTGCCAGCTCCAAGCAAGCATAGAGTAAAATGTTAATGGTCAATGTTACAAAAGAAACTCATCTCTTGACCCTTCATGACCGGTACCCTTACTCCCGGTCCCTTTCTTCCCCAAACTGCCATGACTGACTGCCTTGTACTCAGTGTCCCCTCAACGGTCAAGACTGGCTTCCACCTCTCTGCAGCCCTCCTGCTCTGAGGTCCCAGCACAGCCTTCTGCTTCGATGCAGATCCATCTTGCCTCAGTGTGGTAGTCTGAATAAAAATAGCCCCATAGCCAGGTGGTGGTGGCAGGCAGATCTCTGTGAGTTCCAGACCAGCCTGGTCTACAGAGTGAGTTCCAGGACAGCCAGAGCTACACAGAGAAACCCTGTCTCAAATAACAAAGCAGTAATAATAATAATAGCATCCATGGACTCAGATATTTGAATTCTTACTCACCAGAGTGTGGAACTATTTAAAAGAATTATAAAGATTAAGAGTAGGTGTGGCCTTGATGGAGGCAATGTGTCATCGGGAGTGAGCTTTAGGGTCACAAAAGCCCAAGCCAGGCCTAGTGTCTTTCTTTTTCTGCTGACTCAGATCAAGACGTAGAATTCTCCAGCACCATGTCTGTCTGCACGCCATCAAGCTCCCCACCATGATGATAATGGACTAAACCTCTGAAACTGTAAGTCACCCCAATTAAATGCTTCCTTTTATAAGATTTGCTGTGGTCTCTTCCCAGCAACAGAACACTGACTGAGACGTGCCGTTTTCCCCAAGCTGAAAGAAAACACTGAAGTGAGTATCTTCTCACTTCAGGGTGCAAAAGTGTCAGGTTGGGGTACTGGCCATTTTAAACATCTGCTGACATGTTCTGAGTGCCTGCTACATGGTGAGTGTCCCTACTCACTCCCTCCACAGATGCTGGCTGCCGTTACATCCACCATATGCCAGGCCTGGCAATACACAGTGAGCAGACAGGAAGGGGCTGGCCTCGCTCAGCTGATGGCTGCCCAAATGTTTGCTGATTACCCACCACGAAGGAAGAGAGCATTGCGGGGGAGGAGGTCAAGAACATAAAGAATAGAGATTAGTTTAGGTGGTTGACAGACGAGTAGTTTTATTCATTTTTTTTTTGACATTTCTCTCTGCAAGGAATGGAAACTATGTCTCTTTCCCTATATCCTGGCTGGCCTGAAACTTGATCTGTAGAGCAGGCTGGCTGTGAACTTGTAGCAATCTTTCTGCCTCTGCCTCTGCCTCCTGAGTATTGGGTGAATCGGGCGTGCTGATTCTTTTCCGTAGTTTATGATGTTCTGACGTGTTTGGGGTGTGGCTGGCTGGAGGAGGCTGGAGCTAATTCCAGAGACAGCAAACAAGGCCTTCAGACAGGCCTTCCTGTACAAACCGAACAATCCAGAGCCGGGAGAGATTTGAGGGGTCAGGAGAGGCCTGTGTGAAGAGTGGAAGAAACTTCTGCTTTGTGGGATGGCCCCGCGTGCCGCTCCTCTGTCACCCTCTGGGAACCCCACCCCTCTGGGAGCCCCACTGGAATGGCAGCAGGAGTACTGGAAACTCGGGAACTGTTGGCATGGGGTCACTTTATCACTTGAAACCGAGTAGGGGTAGGAGTGGAGTGCACCCCTGCTTGGGGAATCTCCCCTTCCTGTTCTGGTTATCTCTGACTGTAAAACTTATCACCACAGAGATTACTGCCAAAGAACATGCAAGGACACATGTCATGATGCTTGCCTGTGCTCCCAGCACTTGGGAGGCCGAGGCTGGAGCATCCCTCCATGTCAGGAAACATGGTGAGACTCCCATTAAACACACGCGCACACACACACACACACACACACATTAATCACACATGCTCACACACACGCACAGGCACTCACACACGCATGCACGCACACACATAAATACCTTTAATTCCAGAACTTGTAAGTAGAGGCAGGTAGATCTCTGTGTCACCCACAACCCAAGGCCTCTAACCAGAGTTATCTAGATTCAGCCATAGTGATAGCACAATAAAACAGAGCCTCCCCCACGCCCCCCCCAGACTCCACAACCACCCACAGAACTGCAAACTCAAGCCAAAAAGAACTTGGAAAGACCAACTCTGAAGACACAGAAAACACAAGAGACCCAGGAACATTATAATACTGGGTACCCCCAGAACGATACAAGAGACTCCATGAAGACCAACATCCAAGATCATAATTGACTCAACATTTGGTGCTTTCTACTGGCATTCAGTATGTAGAGGCTCTACCTCACAGGCTGCTCCCACAGAAAATTACCCACCCCGATTCAACAGTGCTGGGGCCATGGGCCCCCGAGGCTGCTGAGCTGTGAGAACTATGCCCACTCAATTCCACTACTACAGCCTTGCACAAAATCCTAGCTGAGCAGAGTTGAGCAATTCTTGCTATACCTAATCTAAACTCCTGCAGAATCATGAGCATTAATAACAATAAATTGCTGTTTAAGCCGCTGTGCTCTGCAATATTTAATTATGCAGCAGTGAGTAGCCAGGACACTATTTCTGCAAAATGCTGAAAACAAATGATTTCCAACCTGGAATTCTATCTATAACCACTAAAATTATTCTATCTATACCCACTAAAATTATTGGCCACACAGTCTTAGACTGAGCCCAGATTTTTGCCTCTCAGAAATCAAGTATACGAGTCAGCTGGAGTCAGGAAAAAGGTTGCAAGCCCCAGAGTGGGATGCAGCTGGCCTCCGGTGGGCCCTGAAGACCAGGGGCTCCCACATTCCGCGGGAGGCTTGCATCTCTGGCGGAGTGAAAAGATGGACTTGTGAAAACCAAGCGAACAGGACCAGTGACGGCGGGAGTGGAAGTCAGTCCTAGCGGGTGACTCTCTGAGGGAGCCTGTGCTCTGCTCACCTGCCCACAGGCGCTCCACAGACCTGAGCCCTCCCTCCGTGCGGAGCTGGCGGCTTCACCTTGCCGGCAAGGTGAAGCCGTTGTACTCACTGAAGTCACCAGGGAGCTTGCTGCGAACGAAGACAAGGTCTGTGTTTGGGGCAATGGTGCGGGGTGGAGATGCTAGCGAGTGGATGAGAGGGATCTAGGCAGAACTGACGGAGGAGACGGTGTGGTCATGGAGGCGGTGCCGGCGGCAGGTGGATGACAGTAGGGTCTAGAATGTGGTGACAGATTGTTTACGATTTACTAAGGCAACTAAAGCAAAGTCATCCTCGAGCTATAGAGACCAGGCAGTGGTGACACACACCTTTAATCCCAGCAGCCAGAGGCTAGGAGGTGGTGACACACACCTTTACTCCCAGCAGCCAGAAGCTAGGAGGTGGTGGCACACACCTTTACTCCTAGGACTCGGGATTAAGAAACAGACAGATCTCTGTGAGTCCAAGGCCACCCAGATGTACACAAGAGTGATTCAGTCTAAAAGAGAATTATATCTCACACTTTTAATCCCAACGTTAGGGAAGAACGTAAAACAGGAGCAAAGACTCAGGGAGACATTCATTCATACTGAGGAAAGGTTACAGTCTGAGGCTCATGGAGACGAGACCAGCCCATCCAGCCTGAGTCGGACGTAAGAAGCTAGTGGCCGGCTGCTTTGCTTTTCTGACCTTCAGCTTGGAGCTTGAACCCCCAGTATCAGTCTCTGGGTCTTCTATCTTTTCCTGTCACATAGGTGGGACTACGGGGGTGATGGTGTGATCTCCGGTGGTGATGGATGAGAGTGAGGGACACCAGAGCTCTGACGCCGAAGAACATGCAGGGCTTTCCTGCCGCCAGGGCACATGAGGACCTGACATCTCCACGGGTCTACAGCTTCGAGTTAACGCCTTTGCCTTTTCTCCGGTCCTATTCCTTCTATTGGGAGTAAAGAAGCAGCTACAGGCTGATCAGTCACTACACACGCAGTTCACCCCCGTCACAAAGTTCATCTCAGCCAATCTCCCAAGAAGGAAGTTTCTCCACCCAGCTCACCATGGGAAAGGGAGTTATGATGAAGGGTGGTGCCGGGCTGGCCCTTTGAACACGCTATCATGTCCTTAGCAAAGAAGCTTGGGAGGAAGCCACCACAGTCACTAACGGGACCCCGGTCCAGGGGGGTGAGGTGGTGTGCCTGCAGCCCCAGCTAGTCGGAGGGAGAGGCAGGAGGGCTGAGATTCCAGCGCTAGCATAGAAACATGGGAGACTGCACTTTAAAATAAAATTTAACATCAGGCAGTGGCACACGGCTTTAGTCCCTCACTTGGGAGGCAGAGGCAGGTGGATCTCTGTGAGTTTGAGGCCAGCCTGGTCTACAGAACAAGTTCCAGGACAGCCTCCAAAGCTACATAGAGAAACCCTGTCTCGAAAAAACGAACCATATAAAAATTTTTGCAATTAGAAAAAGTAAAATTGAAAAGGTTTGGAGATGTACGTCAGTGGTAGAACACCAGGCTGGCGTGCACAGGGCCTGGGTTCCATGCTCCGCAGAGGACAAATCTTTCTTCTCTCTTTTCAGGGCTTTGCCTCTCTCTTCCTCCCCCTCCTCCTTCCCCTCCTCCTCCCCCTCCTCCCCCTCCTCCTTCCCCTCCTCCTTCCCCTCCTCCCCCTCCTTCCCCTCCTCCCGGTCTCTCTGGTGTGCCGCGTTTTCCCCCAGGCTCCATAGTACCCCCAGAGAGGTGAGCTTGAGGAAAAGGACACCAAACTGAGACCTTCATCCTCCCTGGCCACCAAGGTCTCCACTCACAGCCCTTACTGCCCACTGTTCATCCAAGTTCGCGTCACTTCCTGTCCTGTTCTCCCAGTGTGACTCAGGTGACAGTGGCCCACATCTGCACACTGCCATCTCCCCTGCCTCGTCACTAGCTCCTGGGAGGGAGTGACGGCTCAGACACACCTCTTTGCCTCTCGGGAACCTTAAACCTCTGGGGAACTGGATCTCCTGCCCAGCATCCAGTCACAGGGGCCACGCCCAGGGCTCCTTTTGGTCCCGCTTCCCATACTGCGTGAGTTGACCCTAGGTCTCAGGTTCTCGTCCCCTTTGTCACTGTGACTTTTCACAAACACTGTCACTGACCATAACGAGATCAAAGTCCCGCGGTTTGTAGCATTGTCTGCTGGGTTCCATCACTTAAGAAAATGTGCTGTGAGGTCAGAAAGTACCAGGTGACCCGCGTCACCTGGATGGACACAGACACTCCCAAGATCATGCGCGTCCGAGGCTCACGCTGGCTGTGGGACACACTTCCCACCCTTGGCGAGCCATGTCCTCAGGGGCCTTGGGTCTCTTCCACGAGTGGCTCTCCCCCCTTGTGGGTGTCCTGTCCGCTGTCCACACCCTGCGATCTCACGCTGCATTTGCATGTGTCTCTCTGCCCGAAAGGCCTTCTGTTTCCCTTGACATTGTGCAAATTCTGTCTGTCCTTCAAGGTTAAGGTCATAAATGGAGCCTCTGAGCCCCAGTCAGGGGACGTTTGTTCAGGACATAAGAGAGAAGAAAGGGGGGGTTGCCCACAGACTGGGGCTAGGGAAACTCCCCCGTTTTCTCCTGTGAAGAACCACAAGCCAAACTTGGGCGTGAAGTGAGACCCCACAGATGCGGCTGGGCACCTGACACAGTTTGCTTCTCAATGGGAGGCCGGGCCTGGAGTACAGCCCACACCCCATTACTCAGGAGGCCCGAGGCCTGAGCTACAAAGAAGGAGCCTGTAAAAGACAGAGAAGCGGGAAGGGAGGGAGGGAGGAGCGATGGAGATAGGGAGAGGAAGAGAGAACAAATCTAGACCCAACACATCCCAGGCCCTTGCTCCCAAGCTCCCGCTCCTGTGCCGCTAATTCAGGGCTGAGTGGAGGCTTTCTTCCACAGCAGGGTAGCTGTGAGGGGGAAATTACTGAATATTTCAAATTAGCTAGCCAGTGAGAAGGAGTTTGCTCGCTCCCAACACAAAGACGTGAGACCTGTCTGGGGTGAGAGATGGATGGGCCAAATATCCTGATCTAATCTTGAATTAATGGATGTGGCAACGCTGGGCTTCGCTTCATCAATATGTCCCATCACTCGGTGTCAGTTAAAACCAAAAACAGACTTCCATTCACACTCTAAAGTATCTGAGGAAAGTCAGCAGCATCCGGGGCTCCGGGCTGGCCTATGAACTCCCAGAACTGGGACATCCTCTGCTGGGCTTGACCAGCAAGGGCTCCTTCCCCCCAGCTCAGAGAGCCGCTTCGGCCACACCTAAAACTCCAGGAAACCGAACACCTCTAGAATTCGATCCACTAGGAGTGAGGACCCCAGACCTACCCAGGACTTTTGGGAGGACCACAGGGCAAGGGGCCCCTCCTCTGTCAAAAGCCCAGCGTGGGCTCCCCCACCCACAGCCACCCCACTCCTCCTCATCCCCAGCTCAGCTGCCTTCCTTTCACTTCCGCTTTCTCTCCTCCTTCCCACAGCTGCTCCCCAGGAGGCGCCGTCCTAAAAACACTGGCAATCTGGAGGGACAGCCAGGAACAAAGAGGGTCAGATACCAGCCACACGCAGGCAAGGCTGGACCCAGGTGCCCCGCTGAGGTCGCACAGGGGTCTCTCCTGATCCCACCAGTCCTGCCAAGTGGTCCAGCAGCAAAGACAGGGAGCCAGGGGTATTTTAGCTTCCATCCCCCAGGGACACCAGAGACTACCCCCAGCCTGCTTCTTCTGGAGACAGGTACGGATCAGGTCCCAGGTCTGGATTCCAGCATTTCACACACTGGCTGTCCAGCACCAGGCAAGCCTCCCTCTCCCTCAGCTACGATTTCCCTGTTGAGGAGCACGTTGACGATCAGGCTAAGGCCTATGCTGACCAGGGGAACATCAGTGTTCTCTGAAATGCTGCCTCAAGCCAACCAGCAAGTGAGTCCTGTCTGAACAAGGGCTGGTCTGGCTGAGTCTCCACCCTGTGACCAGGACAAGGACTGAGCTAGGGTTGGGACCAGCATGGTTAGTGCTCCCTGAGGTGACCCAGCACTTGATCTCTGAGTCTGTGAGGGACAGCCTTCATATTCCTCCCTGCCTGCTTCATGAACCCTCCAGGGACTACTAGAAGTACCACACCCACTCTACAGATGCAGAAACTGAGGCCCCAAAGCAGTCAGCAGCCCACTCACAGTATGAATGGAACTGAATGAAGCTCTGAGCCTAGCAGAAAGGAGCCAGCCTTTTCCCCTCAGGCCCAGCGTCAGACTCAGCCATCTTCCTCATCTCCTAGATAGCAGCTGAGGAGGTTAATTCCTCCTCCCTCAGCCTTGAAGGATCCCTTTGGCTGCTCCAAATACCCCAGGGACTTGAGAAGGCAGAACAAGGACCTGCCACAGCCTGGAGAGGAGGTCTTAGCCCTACATTCTAGAAGAAACAGGCTTCACGGGCAGCTTCACCAATTCAAGCCCAGCTCTGCCCAGCCCAGTAAAGTGGCTAGTGCCACAGCTGGTCCCGCCCACCGGTGCCCCCTCACCCCAGATGCCAGCAAATGAGTCTGAAGGACCCAAAGCTTGCCTCAATCCCAAGGACCCCACTTACCCCTGGCTAGGAGCCCCCAAGGCAGCTGAGCTGGACGGCCCCCACCGGTGCCCTGGAAGGGACTCAGAGGCAGGGATGAGCGCCAGTCACAGGTGGGCACGGTCTGGGGACAGCAGCCACACAGCCGCAGACTTTGGCACCATCTCCGCCTCCTCTGAGCAATCATTAACTGTACAGAGACCACACCTCCCCAGAAGGTGCCGGAGGCAGCTGGAGCAGGCAAGGCCCTAGGGCTGCGGTCCTGGAGGGACGGGCAGGTCCGCCGCCAGGGATGCCCAGCTCAGGGTCCTGCAGTGTGCTGCGGGTATTGATCGTCAGAGGGCACGCCAGGACCTCCTGTCCTCTCCTGGCCGTTCTTCAGTGGCAGGGGCCTGTGGAGAAGGTGGGTGGGGCGGTCAGGTGGGATGAGGGAACTTGTAATGACACAACCACCAAGCACCTGGCCTCCAGGGCAACCCCTGAGGCTGGCATGAAGAGGCATCTGTGGCTTGGACAAGGCCCTCGCAGCCTGGTATCTGTTCCCACAACGCAGGCCTTCAGAGGGGGCACCAACACTTGACATAGTGGCTTATGTTCTTAATCCCAGCTCTCAGAAGACAGAGGCAGGTGGATTCCTGTGAGTTCCAGGCCACAAGTTCCAGACCAGACATAGTGAGATGTTATCTCAAAGACACAAAAACAAAGAAAAGATAATCAAAGGACAGGAACATTTTTCCAGGGGCTCCACCCACCCACAATGGTGGCCCCCCAGGAGGGCACAGGTCCCCAAGTTAATTTCATCCTACCACACAGTGGGAAAGGGGCCTGCACACCAGATCACCAGCCTGCGTGCCTCCTCCAAGCCAAGTGGTCTGGGGGAGTTGCCGCTTCCTCAGACACTGCTGTGCCCCCTTGAGGTTCCGGTCTTCGAGGGCAAATCCTCAGAGAGCACCAGATCCTCCACAAACGGCTGGGCTCCAGGTTCTTCAAAGTCCTGGTGAAGCTGTCCTCACGTCTCTGGGGAGGAGCTGGAATCTGCATTTATTGAGCACATGCTGTGTGCTTTGCGGTGTGTCTCACAGACACTGGGTGCCACAGGAACCAAGAACCACCATTTGTGGTGTCCATCCCCAGAAGGGAGCCTGAAGCCATGCCTGGCTCCCTTGAGTGCTGCTGTAGCTGAGGGGAGCCCACCTGATTCACAGGACGGAAAGTGCTGCCCTGTGCCTCCTAATTACGCCCCTTGGGGGTCCTCCTCTGTGCTTCTTCCCACCCACAAAGCATTCCTCATCCCACCCTCGGCCATGGGTACCAAGGTCCAAATAGCCCAAGAGCCCTTGTCCAGGTGATGATCTTCTAGTTTCCTTTAGGACCCCCCTTCCCCCCCCCCGCCCCACATGGCGCGTGACTGAGGTCTAGACAGTAAGGCTTAGGGCCACAGCAAATGGACAGGTTTGGTTATAAGAATCAATGAGAACCCCAGCATGGTGGCCTGTGCTTACAATCCCAGCACAGAGGAGGGACAGGATGATGAGGTCAAGGTCAGCCTGGGCTACATAGTGTCTTCAAATATATATAAACAAACCTAATGATTGGTCTCAAATAAAAGGCTTTATTTGGTTGGGGGCTGGAGAGATGGCTCAGAGGTTAAGAGCACTGACTGTTCTTCTAGAGGTCCTGAGTTCAATTCCCAGCAACCACATGGTGGCTCACAACCATCTGTAATGAGATCTGGTGCCCTCTTCTGGTATTGCAGACATACATGGAGGCAGGATGTTGTATTCATAATAAATAAATAAATCTTTAAAAATAAAAAAGGCTTTATTTGGTTGAAAGGATAGATTTCTCCCTCCATGTTTGGAGTCTAAACTGTAAGAAAGTGACAACAGCACCACACAGTCGTTTTAATGTCACCAGAACAAGTAACCAATATAACCCAAGACTAAGGTAAGCAGAACTAGGAAACAAAAACACAGTCATGGTGGCACAAGCCTTTAATCCCACTGCTCCAGAGGCAGACCCTTCTTCTTTTTTTTTTTTTTTTTTTTTTTGGTTTTACGAGACAGGGTTTCTCTGTATTGTATTGGAGGCTTTCGGTCCAGCCCAGCCTCGAACTCACAGAGATCCGCCTACCTCTGCCTCCCGAGTGCTGGGATTAAAGGCGTGCACCACCACCGCCCAGCAGACCCTTCTTGAGAACAAACAAACGAAAAAGACTTTGTGTTAGCTCCGGGATGCAGTCACACCAGATGTCAACCACTATAGGGCTCTTCACCTAAGCCAAAACGTTGCCTTTTTCTTTGATTTTGTCAATTTCATTTCTGCTCTGACTACACTCTCCTTAGATGTTAGAAGTCCCCGGTCCTTCCAACACTCCACCAGATGCAAGGGAAGGGGTAGGAGGCCAGGACTTGACTGTGGCTTGGCCATCTCCCAACAGCTAACTCTCTGGGAGAGCTCCTCCTCCTGAGGTTCTTAGCCCGGACTACATGAAAATGAGGGCAAAATCAATCACACTGTCTACTTCAATGGGATGTTTTTTGTTGTTTGTTTTATTTCTTGAGACAGGGTTTCTCTGTGTGGCCCTGGCTGTCCTGGAACTCACTCTGTAGACCAGGCTGGCCTTGAACTCACAGAGATCTGGCTGCCCCTGACTCCCAAGTGCTGGGATTAAAGGTGTGAGCCTCCACCGCCACCTGGCACTTTATAGCATTCTTTGGTGCTACAGGAGACTGCATTGCAAAACTGGAGCCAGGGAGGTGGCTGGGCAGGTAAAGACCGCCACTAACCCTCACCCCGAGTCCCTAGAGCCACACGGAAGAAGAGAACGGCTCCTGTCGGTTGTCCCCTGACCTCCACATATGAGCTGTGGCACAGGCGCCCCCTCCCTCCCCCCCATGTAGAGAACTAAGACAGCACTGCTGGAGTAGGACCTGGCAGACTTCCCATCACTCTCTTGGGCTCCCCAGACCGAACCAGAGCTTCCCTCTGGTCCTGCTTGTTCGGTGGCCTGCGGATCATAGACAGAGCCGCGTCTGGTTCACACTCAATGCGTGTGTGTCCTGTGCTCAGTCTAGGGGGACATTTTGACAGGGTAGTTTGAGTCTCCCAAATGTAAGACAAATTATTAAAATGCGTGTTGTTGGTTGTGCTGGCGCGAAACCTTTATTTTCAGAACTTGGCAGGAAGAAGCAGGCAGATCTGTGTTCAAAGTTAGCCTGGTCTACATAGTGAGTTCCAGGATAGCCAGGTTGACACACAGAAACCTTGTTTTGAGAAACAAACAAAAAGATAAATATGCTATATATCAGGATGAAGGGAGGGGAATCTATAATTGGGTCTTGTCTACCAAATACATCTTGACGTTCTGGGTAAATGAAGTAGTCCATGAAAGAGGTTTCTGTGAGTCTTGGTAGGCAAGGCAAAAAGAAAAACAGGATTCATCTATTTAAAAGCATATCTAAGGCCAGGCATGATGGTGCACATTTTTCATCCCAGCATTAGGGGAGGGGAGCAGAGGCAGGTGGACCTCTATGAGTCCTGAGTCAGCCTGGTCTACATACAGGGTTCCCAGCCTGCCAAGGCTACATAGTGAGACCATCTCAAATGACCAAACAAAAGCATGTCCAAGCCAGCAGTGATGCAATCCTAGAATTCAGGAGACAGAGATAGGAGGACCTAGAGTTCAAGGTTACCCCTGACTACAGTCTGGTCTACACAATGAAAATCTACAGACCAACTCTGGAGCTATACTGCACTACAAGGTTCAGCACCCGGGAGGAATTTTCTCCCCGAGGTCTTCCTGAGGACGCTGTGCAGGGCTGCACACCCGACAGGATCACTCCATGAGACATCAGGCACCCTTAGGGTCCACTGGGTGGGAAAGCTAAATAGCCTGGCTATGTATGACCCCTGCCTAGGCAGGTGGCGTGGACGACAGGAAAATCACACATTTAAAGCCCGAAGCACAGGACATCAGTGTCAAGGTCTCGGTGAACACACGCTTTTGTTGTGTGTGCAGCTGGTTGTTTTGTTATTGTTACGAGTGTAATCACTTCACAACTGTAGGATAACTCATCCTTTTACTACAGGTGGAAAAGAAATGAAGCCCAAGGCCAGACTATCAGTCAAGGGTCACGTGTGCTTGGTAACACTATCTGGGCAACTATTTTTGCCTGGTTCTCTGACCACAGCTGGTGAATTCTGCTCTGGGAATCAAAGGGACTAACCTTGGGCTGGAGGCTTGGGTGGTGGGAGGAAAGACAGATGACCTCAGCAGAGGCTCAGCTGTGCCTTAGACCTTGGGTCCAAGTACACCAGACTGGTCTCCGTGCCCAACCCAACAGGATGGACTCAGGACTCCTTCCTTGCCCTACAGCAGGCCAGCAGCTCTGAGTCACAACTCTGCCGTCAGAGGTGGACAAAGGCTAGACTTTTGCATAAGCCTCTGCATAGCCCTGATACAGCAGTGGCACCCTTTCCGTCTGCCACCAAGGCAGCCTGAGAATTCCACTGGGCTCTGGGCTGGGATGATCCATGTCCACTGTCAGTTTCAGGGATGGGAAGCAGAACGTGGGGCTGAGTCAGTGATGACCAGGTAGGTCCTAAGGTCTTCCTGAAACTTACCACTTTAGGTTCTCATGTCCTCCCTCAAGCCCTGGGCTGTGAACTGCACATAAGGATGGGCTCCAACTCATGGAAATGTTGTAGGGACAATTTTGTAAAGTTTGAGAGCGCCAGACACAGCAAGCCACAGAGCAGTGTTCTTCACACAGGTAAGAGTTTACACCAAGGTCATTCGTAGCCACCTCATTAGTGTTTGCTTTGAAAAACAACAGAGCACTCCTTTAATCCCAGCACTGAGGTGGCAGACATAGACTGGTGTATGTGAGTTCGAGGCCAACCTGGTCTACACTGCGAGTTCCAGGGCAGAGAAGGCTATATAGAGACCCTGTCTCAAAACCAACAAAACAAAATCAGAAAAGCTTCCTGTGGTCTCTGTTCTGTTGCAGCCTCTGTGCCCAGAAACTGGTCAAGGTTGAAATCTAGGGGCAGCTTGTCCCTGATTGTAGCCATTCTTTCTCTCAGTACTGCCTCAGGGGTGACCCATAGAGCCACGGCTGACAGAGACTCCTTGGTAGAATGTGCTCACGCCTTCATCTCCCATCCTCCTAGATCGTTGCACTTTGCAGGTACAAAGTTCCTTCGGTGCCTGTGTAGTTGAGGGTACCAGCCCAGGAACAGGTCACCCCCAGAATCAACTTTCCAACCCACTCCTGGCCTCAGACCCGGGGCCCCTTCCAGGGAACATATTCCCTTTAAAGGGCTCTTGTCAGGAGGAAGCCAACAAAGGAGGCTTTAAAAGCCCAGTTAACCCCGAGGACAACGGACTGCACAAAGGAGCCAATCAAGTCTGGAACTACAACTTCCGGCATGCTTTGCCGCATGGCCCAGTGGGAGTTGTAGTCCTCACCGACTCGCATCCCGAGTGGCTAAGGAATGGCACGGGCAGGATCTACCCCGTCCTGTCGTATCTGGAGTCTGTCTCCTCTGGAGAATCCTTGAAAGACCGTAGCGTCGTATTTAACTTGTTTAACAGAAGAGGAAACACAGGCCGCTCTCATGCCGGGTCACAAAGGCACAGAGCGCGAGGCGCTTCTCCCGCACTTCTCCCCGCCCCCCGCATCCGCGATGGTGCGGCCCGATAGGGCCCATTGTGCGCAGGGAGAGCCGACGTTCAGCTCGGGCTTTTCGCCGGCGCTGAGGGGGCGTGTCCAGATTCCACGGTCCCGTCCTCCCCCGCTCCGCGTTGGTGAGGCCCGACCAGCCCATTGCGCACGCCAAGCGGGGACTTCGTCGAGGGGGCGTGTCCGGACGCCCCGCCCAGGTCTTCCCCGTAGCCGCGATGGTACGGCCCGACGGGCCCATCGCCTGCAGCGAGGCGGGGCGTGACATTCAGCTCGGGCGCGCGGCAGCCGCGAGCCCAGGAGGGAAGCGGTCCCAGGCGCCCCGCCCCTACCCCCCCTGTCCGCGATGGTGCGGCCCGACAAGCCCATCGCGAGCTCTAGGGAGGGGGAGGCGACGAGCAGGGTCCACTGCGGGCGCAGGGGGAGGGCCGCGGCCGGCGGCTTCCGAGCCGCAGCCTGAGCGGGACCGGGCTTCTCCGGGAGCAACGCGCCGCCGCCTAGTGGGGGTGGAGCCCAGCCGTGGCCCCAGGTAACGCCCGGGCGCGGGCCGCTGAGGACGCGGCGGGAGGTGCGGGCGCTTCGGTGAGGCCGCGCCGGCCCTAGTCGCCGCTGCGGCCGGTCCGCTCGGTCCAAGTGCTAGGGTGCCCGGTTGGACGAGTTTCTGCGAGCTCTGCGCTCGGCTGGTGGGGCTCCAGCGAGGATCCCGTGTCCTGTGGCCCCGTGTGGGTCCCTAACATGTGAATTCACCCTTTGGCAGCCAGAGTGGCTGGAGGTTCAGGAAACAGCACTAACCCGGGGCCGTCACTGCATTTGGGATGTCTGAAACCCGAGGGGTCGAGAGTCGGTTTGCATCTTGCCCAGTCGCAAAGCGTTTTCTGTCTGCGCCCCGCTAGACTTGAGTGAAGCCGGGGACAGAGAGGAAGGGAATGGGGGGGGGGACGTGAAATTAAGGAAGTGGGGTATTCGTCCTTTGAGGCACTGCACTCCGGTAGCCCCGCGTTTTCCTCTCAGTGGTGTAATGCTCTCCTGTCCGACTGCAGACTGGGCGATTCCAGTGGTGAGGTGCGTGCAGGGAGGGGGGAGTGAGGAGAAAGCCCCCAGCATGCACCCAAGGCTCACACACCCCACTGCAGACACACACCGCCAGCTGCGTACCCACTGAGATCCGCCTAGGGATGTCGGGACAGGTCCTCTCTTCCGGTGTTAACCTCTGGACAAACAGCCTCAGGGAGGTTAGGGAAGCCCTCAAGGTCACAGGGCCCCTGAGGACCAGAGCAGCCTGCATCCAACCTTCGGTGGAGTCCTGCCTTCTTTCCATTCCGTAGGTGAGCAGTGCCTCAGTCAGAGCTGCCTTCACTGACCCCGTTTAGGACGAGAGCCTAAAGTGAAGACAGCTCACCCAGTGTCTCTGAGCTGGACCAGAGTGGTGCTCTCATGAGCACAAGACCCAGAACACATCTGCAGGGACCCACACTCTCTGCTCCCTGCCCATCTGCACAAATGATCGGTTATTTGGAGAGGCAAGGCTTGGGGTTCACCCTTGTCCAAAGCAGAGAGGATGTGCAATGGGGCCTGTCACCTCTCCCTGGTGTAGTAGGCTCCGGGCTCTAGCCTGATGCTTGGTGGTATTTTGAGAGGTCTGAGCGGACTGAGGTGAGCTGTGTGTCCCAAGGTTTCCTTAGTTTTGGGAAGGTTGTTGTGTCCTGCCTCTACCGAGGAAGATTTGACAGTAGGTGGGAACCCTGGCTGGGCAAGGCCCGGTCAGGAAAGACCTTCCTGCTTCAGCCCACCAGTGTCCTGAGGAGGAAGCTGGGGTGCAGCAGCAAGGGCTTTGCCCTGGAACCCTGCTGTGCTGCCGAGCCCTCACCTGCTACCTCAAGCCACTTGCTAGGCCCTGAGCCTGTCTGTGGTCTCCTTTCACCCCAGAAGCATGAGGAAGTCTCAGGGATGTGTGCGGACCGTCTTTCGCCTCAGTTGCCTCTTCTGCGATGTGGGGCAAACACTGACATCCACCTCGTAGCCCACTGTGAGACGATCAGGGTGGGCCCCCGAGGACTGTGTACAGAGCCTCGTAGCGCTTGCTGAAGCTGAGGCAGCTTACTGCAATGCACTGGGCCACCCTTCTGGGCTCTGTGGTGAGGGCAGTTACTTCCTCTCTGTGAGAGTAAACAGTACCCTGGCTACTGGGGGTAGGCTGTCATAAGAGGCGCACAATAGGTATGAGGGCCACACCCCGCAGGGGCTGAGCTGTGATGAGGGAGAGGCACACAGAGGACCACACCGGGATCTTGAAGCATTGGGTTTTGAAGAACAGTCCAGATTGCTGGCTTTTGTTGAAAATTTAGGAAACTTGGTAAAATTCTCCTTCCTTCTGCTCAGTTTTGCTTGTGGCCAGGAACGATCTTCAGGTTAGGAGGTGGTTTTGGCATCTGTCCCCGGGGAGAGAGTGACTGCGCCTCCAGGACCAGGCCCAGACTGAGTGTGGGGAAAGGGATTGCTTGGCCAAGTACGGACAACCCATCCTATTTTTGGGCATTTGTGGCCCAATGGGAGCCAGGTCCCAGATGAGTCTGGACCCTGCAGAACTGCAGGATGGCCACATGGAGATAGCTCCACCCACAGCATGAGCGTGGTTCTGCTGGGTCTGGGAAGTCAGGACAAACCTAACAGGCTAGGAAAGGCACCAAGGAGCTGTCTGGCTGTGTCTAGAACTTGACAGAGTCTGCCAGACGTGGGGAGGTGATGTTGACGACACATTAGGCAGAGAAAATGATACATGGGCCAGACTTGGGCTTAAAAGCCCTTAACTGGATTGTGAATGGAAGTAGGTAGGGGTTTGTGTGTGTGTGTGTGTGTGTGTGTGTGTGTGTGTGTGTGTGTGTGTGTGTGTGTGTGCTGATGTGTGAAGGCATGAGTTCAACCCAGGATGTCATTCCTTAGTCACTGTCCATCCTTTTGGAAGACAGTGCTTGGAGCTAACCACCTACTCATGGCTGGCCAGCAAGCCCCAGGGATCCACCTGTCTCCGTGTTCTTTTTATATGTGTTGTGGGGATTGAACTCAGGTCCTCAAACTTGTCAGGCAGGCCCTAACTACCTTTGTAAGTCTCTGGAGGTTGGTTTTCTGAGGGAAGAAAGCAGTCATGTCCGCTTGGGCAAGTCACCTCACTTCTGTGGCCATCAGGCCCTCAGTCATGCATTGAGCGGAGCTGGTCCTGTGCTGCCACATCCCTTGTAGAAGCTGGGTTTAGTGCCCTAAAATGATGAAGCCCTTCAGCCAGCCAGAAGCAGATTGTTGAGTGAGGCAGGGACTGTGACAGGGTTTTGTGTGATTAAGTGACAAAGTCGGCTCAGCCCCGTGAGAGGAGGTGGGAGTGGGGCGTTGGAAAGCAGGGGAGGAACTGATTTGTAGAAAAGGGAAGGCGCCGTCAGCAGGAGGGGTAAAAGGCCGATAGGGTGAAGTTACTAAGTGCACCTCCAAGGCCAGGGCACACTATGTGGCAGTAAGGAGCCACTGCAGGCCCCTCCTGTGGAAGAAGCAGGCAGGAGTGCAGATGTAGGCATCTTGGAACATGGGCAGGATTTTCTAGTTGCTTGTGACTGATGAAGATAAGGGAGAATTGATAAGGAGCAAACAGCATCCTTGTGTGTGTCCACATCTAAGTTCCCACACATCTAGGTGGAGTGGATTCCAGGGTGCATCTATGACACTGCGTCATGGACTTGATCGCCTGTTGCCTAGAGAACTGCAAATTGCCCCCAGGCTCCTCCCTGTCATCCTGTTGCTAACTGTCCATCCAGTTGTCTAAAGGACATTCTGAGCCAAAGATTGTTCCCCAGTTTCCTTCTGGATTCTTTCTACTGGCTACTTTTCCTAAGGGAATGAAAGTTTTAATGCTTAAAAAATTGGATGTATAAAGGACCAGAGCGGTAGCTAAGCAGTTAAGAGCACTTGCTGCTCTTCCAGAGGACCAGGGTTCAATTCCCAGCACCTACACCAATTGACTCACAACTACCTATAACTCCAATTCCAAGAGGTCCAATGACCTCTTCTGGACTCCACAGGCAGTGTCTGTGCAGGGTGCATAAACATATGCTCAGGCATACAAATAAAATCTTTTAAAAACAGGCCTAAGTTACCCCACCCAAAAAAAAGCCAAGCATTAGTGGCACATGACTTTAATCCCAGCACTTGGAAGGCAGAGGCAAGCAGATTTCTATGAGTTCAAGCCAGCCTGGTCTACAGAGTGAGTTCTAGGACAGCCAGGGCTGTTACCGACCCCCCCAAAAAAGACCTAAGATATATTCTTTTATCATTTTCAGCAAATTTTTCAGTAGGTTGTACTGTCTAGAATTTGTATTTTGAGACATAATTTCTCAGTGTAGCCCTGGCTATCCTGGAACTCAATCCGTAGACCAGGCTGGCCTCTAACCGCCTCTGCCTCCCAAGTGCTGGGAATAAAGGCATGCACCACCACTGATCTGGCTCTGTCTAGAATCTTTTAAAGCAAATATAGTTACAAAAATTTGAAAATCTAAGCCAGGATTAGTGGTGTATGCCTGTAATTACAGCACTGGGGAGACAGAGGCGAGAGGCTCAGGAATTTGAAGGTAGGCTGAGATATAAGAGGCTGTCTGAAAACTAATAACTAATAATAAATAAATGCAAAGAAAATTAAAATCTGCCCTCCTGAACAGGATAATTCCTGTATCCTTTCAGAAATACTACATGCACATACAGTATCCAGTTGAAATTGATAATATTGTTATATCTTGCTCAGCAAATTGATTTCATTTTTTTAAATATTTTGAGATTACGGGATATATCCACTAAGTACAGAGTGTACTCGACCCTGTATCCTGCCACACAGATGTAACTAATGTTGCCATTTTGTACTGACATCTTGTTCTGGGTTGGTGGGCGTTGGAGGAGTCCAGTTACTCCAGGTCATCCGAGTAGACACAAGAGCTTTAGGTAACTCTGATGTTCTGCTTATACTATTGGTGCAGCTCAGCTTCATCTTGGTTCACATCTCTGTTCTCTCTCGCTCGCTTCAGCTGTTAAGTGGGTGTGTGACACTTTCGGTGTCTTCTGAAGACAAGGTCTTAGTAGCTTCGGCTGTCCGGGAACTCGCTGTGTAGACCAGGCTGGCCTTGAACTGACAGATCCGCCAGTCCTACTTGCTAGACTTCGGGTGTTGGGAGGCGTAGGAAACTAGCGTGTAGAAACTTCCTGGGCCTGGTAGAGCCCCCCTCTTCCGACACCAGCTGACCCAGAGCCGCCCCACATCACCCCCCAGCCGGGGGCGGGGTGGCGGACTGTTTCTGTGACGTCACACGCGCAGGACCAATCCCCCTGCCCCGGAGACGTTAGGTCGTTTGCATGGGTCGTCAGTCATTGGTCTGTTGGGCCGTCGGGTGTCGCAGCTTTTTAAAGGCGCCGTGTAACGGAACCGAAGGCGGGAGAGCCGAGAGGCGCGGTGGGCTATGAGGTCATCGCCGATCCGCAGGGTTTGGGAGTAGTGACGTCACCTCCGGGGAGCGCGCCGGCCGGGGCCGAGGGCGGTCCTGTCACCTCGGCTGCGCGCCGCTCACAGGCCGCGGCCCCGAGAAGGTAACCCTGGCGTCTTAGTGCGCGCCGTGGCCCCGCGCTCGCGGCCGCCCCGTCCTCCGCCCGCGACCTGGCTGTGGGGGCTTCCAAGTGAGAGGTGGGGGCGAGGAGCCTTTTTTAACCCGGCTCGCAAGATGGCGACCCGTTAGTCACGTGCCGCCCGCAGACGCGATTGGCCGGCGCGGCGTTGCGGGGCGGGGCCGCCGGGGCGGGCGCCGGCTCCTGCGGCTGCTGTTTGCTAGAGCGTCCTGGCGCGCCCCCGCGAGCTGCCTCCCGCGCTGCGCGTCCCCGCCGCGCCGAATGTTGTGAATCAAACGTGGGGCTGGTTCCATCCGGCCGCCGCGGACAGTTCTTAAAGGGCCAGCCCGCCGGATCACACAGCTGCGTCCTGCGCCGCCCTCCTCTCGGGTCCCGGCCGGGGAGGCGGAAGACGGCAGAGCAGGCTCGGGAAGGAGCCGGCGCTCCAGCATCCGCACCCCGCACCGCGAACAAAGGAGCCCGCGTGTTGTCGGACAGCTGCCGGTGAGTCGGGCCAGGCCCCTAACTTCAGACCCGCACCCCGGAACTGCGGGTCCCTCGGGACTCGCTGTGGGTTGCCGGCTTCGTGGGCGTCGATCCTGGGTCGCCGGGGTAGGGGCGACGGCGGTGAGGTCCCCGGGCCAGGTGCTGCCTAGACTCGGCCTGGCCACCCCTCTGCGGAGCTGAGCGCTGCGGTGGAGGGGAAGGAGCCACCCCCTCCCCCTGCAGCCGCCACTTCCTTTGTTGTTGCTTTTGTCTCACGCCGAGCACATGGTCCGGGATCCTCGGTTCTTAAAGTCACAGCGCTCTAGCCCTTGCGCTGCTGCCTGGCCTCGTCCCTCAGTATTCCTCCGAGTGCGGCACTACAGAGTAAGGGGGGTCAGCGGAGTCCCTCCTGGGACAGGTGTGCGAGCTTGGGCCCTGTCCCCAGGGAGGTGGGGTGGCTTTGGAAGATTGCTGGAACCCCACTGCCGGCGTGTGGCCTGCTTTAAGGAGGAGCCTGGTCCTCGGGGACTTTTTTCCTCCCTCCCAACTAATATGAGCACCTGATTTCTGGTATCTGACTTTTTAGGGGCGCCCTGGGGAGATTTCAATCCCGGTTTTAATTTGTTGCAACTGAGGCTTGGCGAAAACTAAAGGATTTCATTAACTAAGGTCACCCAGGGAGTCTAAGCTGGCCAAGGTCCCACCCTCAACTGCCTCTGCTGTCTTAACTGCTAGTTGGGAAGCTCCCGTTTAGAGTGGGAGTTGGGCGCAAGTAGGGAGGGGGGAGGTTATCTTCCCGCCTAAGCTTGCTCTCGTCTCGGAGTCGAACTTTGCTGGTCTGCTGGAAGGGAATGAACGCCGATTTTTGCAAACAGGCTCTATGCCCAGGTCAGATATGTGCTTGGGACACTGTACCTGGCCGACAGGATTGTGGACTCATGGGGGCAGGATCAGACTTAGGGGAGTTTACACAAACTTCTTAGAGAGAACAGTGGAGGCGTGGAAAAGTAGTGTTGCTGGTTGACCCTGCTTGTGTCAATGGGTCCAGCTCAGTCTGTAGCTCGTGTCCAGGACAGCTGCTCATTTGTAGTAAAAGAGACTCAACATGTCCTGTGTGGCCCCAGAAGGAGTCTGTGGTTTTTCCTCTGACCACTGTCATCTTGAGAGGACTGGGACTTGGGGAGTGTAGGGATCAGCCAGGACCAGTTCCGTTCCTGTGGTCTAGAGTATCTCCTCTGGGGGCTTCAGTAACTGAACTGGGTGTGTCCCCTCTTGACCACCTTCGTCCCTGGTAGGAGTTAGAGTCACCTTTCCCTGCTGGGGTGGACAGCTGGGGCAGCGTGCTCCTAGTCCTTCAGAAGCTGCAGTCGTCCCTGGTGTCTGCCAGGGTGGACCTGCAGGCTGTCTGACTTCTGGTAACCATTGTTCACACTACAGCTGGCATTCCCTGTGAGGACCGAGTCTTCTGTTACCTTTAGAGTGGCCCTTACTGGTTCCCTGGGAGATCCTCCTTAGGGTGTTCCTATTTTTACAGTAGAAGAGTCTGTTGTTCAGGGACCAGAAGCCATGGGCCTAAGACCCACTGTGGCAAGAAATTGGGGGTGATGCTTTTGTCATTGGCACCATCCCCCCGTTAAATTCCTTCTGTCTCTTGGTTTGGGGTGGGCTGGGCTTCTTGTGGGTATTTTGAGGGGTGGGTTGCTCCTTGCCTGTGTGTGGGACTAGCATGGAGTCAGGGAGTGAGGAGCTGTGTGTCAGGGCATCTGCAGTTGGCCCCAGCCAGGGCTCACAAAGCCAGTCATCAGAAGACTGGTTTTCTGACTGAGGAGAACAAGTGCCCCCTCCCTATTTAGCTTGGGTCAGAGACTAGGATTTGTGGGGAGTAATTTATAATCTCCCAATCTTGACTCACTGGCAACACCCTGTCATCATTGCCAGACTGTGCTTTTACCTCCTGACGGGCTATCTTCAGTGAATCCACCCCTGCTGAGTGCCTGAACGCTTAAGTAACAGAAGTGAATTCCAGCTGGTAACACTCCAGGCCTGTGGCCTTGGCCAGGTACCCCTTGGATAATGTGGAGAAGGCACTCCCCTGTTCAGACTTGGAGAGTCCTGGGTATAGGGAATGGCTCTTCTGATGTTAGCTGGGATGACTGAGGCGCTTAGTTGGCATTACTGCCTTGCTCTGTCCGCAGGTGGCAACGTTTGGAACTGGACATGAGGCTTGCATAGGTTTGCTGGTTGAGAAAGAGTGGAAAGGCCACCTTGTGGCAGTGATGGCAGGGAGATAGTGTCTCAGGGCCTGATGGGGTTCAGAGTGTCCCTTGCCAAGGCATCCTCCTGACTCCAAGTCTGTAGGTGAAAGCCTGGGGTTGGAGACCCTGGCCTGTTCCTGCTCATCCTTCTCAGACTCATCCCTTTTCAAAAGACTCTGCTTCCCACGTCAGGTCCCAGAGCAAGGGTAAGGCTTTGCAGGCCCAGCATGCTGCCAGTGACAGGCTTCTTTCCTGGGCCCCATGAAGCCTTGAAGTGGCCTTCACTGTCAGCAGCAGGGTGTAGAGACAGGCTCGAAGTTGCCCTGTTTCCTAGCTTCAACATGTATGTGGGACCTAGGGCAGGGAGCCTCTTCTGCCGAGCCTGCTAAGAGCTTTCCTTAGTTAATGGGTGGTATCACGGCTGAGTGTGCACCAGGTGATGGTGTCTGACCTTAGACCAGAAGTTTCCAAGGGTGGGAATGGGTCAGGCCGTCTTACCCAGTGCTTGAGAGTGAGTCCCAGGCCTCTTTTGAGTTCCTCTTCAGCTTCCACATAAAAGGAGAACCTGGAGCTCCCAAGAGCCCCATCTGCCTGGAGGCCAAGATGTAGACCCAGGCTTGAGGCAGAAACTTCCTCCAGCCTGAGCCTTGGTGCAACCAGCTTGCCCTGAAGCATGCTGGTGTGTTCTCTGAATTTGCTGTGTTCTAAGATTGGATCCCACTAAGTTTGACTTGTCAACACTAGACCCCAGGCTCCAGAGGAGGACCTGTTCAGATTTTATCAGTCTCCCCATTCCTAACTGTACAAACAACTGGGTCTTTGTATCCCTCTGTCTTCCTCTGCTTGCCTCCTAGGGTTGTGAGCCCCTGCCCAGCCCCTCTACCTCCCTGCCCCCCTGATGAGACCATGGGCTCTGGTGGTGACTAAGTGGCCACCCTCTGCCTCGGTGGGTCACTGGCGATTCGCTACAAGACCTAGCAGCAGTCCAGGCCAGCTCTGGGGAAGGTAGGAAGAAGTCTCCATGCCTAGTTCAAGGGCAGCCATCTTGGCTTGGGTTGGGGGCAAAAGGCTTGGCCCTAGGGCCTTGAGCTATCTTGGCTTCCTAGTATGGGTTATAACCCTGGCTTCCCTCCCTGCACTATAAATGAGTGTTGGGGCTCCTCTGTGTGGTACAGCCTTGGCCAGGGCGGGGGGCGGCCCTGGCCAGCCCACCCGCCCGGGATGAGCACTAACCCTCCCAGCAGCTGCTGCCCCGACCGTCACACCTCTCTGTAGAGGAGCACCGAGCCTCAGCTCCTGCCGGCAGGAGCCCACGAATGCTGCACCCAGTCGCCCAGCAGAGCCCGCTCATGGTTGATCTCCACGAACAGGTCTGCAGGACAGCTCCTAGCCCGCCCCCGCCCCCGCCCCTGCCCCATCAAACGGTCTAAGAAGCAAAGCTGATTGTATCTTGCACATTAGTCCCGTGATACAGGTGGGGAAACCGAGTCCCAGAGAAAGGAGGGTCTTCCCTGGGATCCCTACTAAAAAGGGTACATTAGGACACAAGTTCTGCCCAACAGGACTCCTGCTTTTGGTTTTTTGAGACACGGCTTCTCTGTGGCTTTGGGGCCTGTTCTGGAACTTGCTCTGTAGACCAGGCTGGCTTTGAACTCACAAAGATCTGCCTGTCTCTGCCTTCGGAGTGCAGGGACTAAAGGCGTGTGCAACCACCACCTTAGCTACCAACAGGACTTTTTTGTGTTTTGAGACAGGGCCTCACTATGTAACCCAGGTTAACCTGAAACTCCGCGTAGACCAGGCTGGCCTCATGTCCCAGAACCTGCCTGCCTCCTCTGCCTCCTGTGTGCTGGAATTAAAGGCAGGCACCACATTGCCCGGCCTCCCACAGGACTCTTTTCTCAGAAGGTTGTCCTTACAACCAGACTTCCTCCTACAGGTCCCTGGTGCTCTCTCCACAGGTGCACCAGGGACCTGTCCCTCTGTCCTACACAGTCACCACAGTGACCACCCAAGGGTTCCCCTTGCCTACAAGCCAGCACATCCCTGGCTGCAGTGCCCAGCAGCTCCCAGCATGCTCCGTGATGTTCAGTGGGCAGCACTACCCCCTCTGCTGCCTCCCTCCTCCGGTGAGTGAGTGCTGTCTTCCCCGCCCCGGTCCATGCCACCCAGTCCACCCCAGCAGGTATGAGCACGGGCACCCTTAGCAGCTGAGCTCAATGCCCATGCGGGCTGACTGTGTACTAACTTGGCCTTCTGGCTGTGACCCTTCTCGGCAGCATACACTTGTGAGTGCGTGTACACACTCCCACAGAGGAATGAGGCAGTTTAGAGGTCAGGGACTGTTCCGTGATAAAGTGCCTGTCCCGTACATTGGCAGAGTCACTGCAATGGAGGCTGTGGCGTGGCACCCTGCGTTGGCGGCCTAGGGCAAGGATGAACCCTTAGCTGGGTGGTGTTCTCTGGCCTCCGTGGCAATAGGCCCAGCTTCTTTGCGCTCTCTCCACAGCTGATCCAGGCGTGCACCATGCAGCAGCTCCCTGTGCCCTATCACACCTACCCTCACCTCATCTCCAGTGACCACTACATTCTTCACCCCCCGCCGCCGGCCCCCCCACCCCAACCTACCCACATGGCACCACTGGGGCAGTTTGTGTCACTGCAGACCCAGCACCCACGAATGGTGAGTGGGGAGCCGAGGGGGAAGGGGGGAGGGGGCAGTGGAGGGGGAGGAGCTCCGAGCGGGAGAGGCAAGGACTTCTCGGTGAGCAGCTGGCTGACCCATGCCTACCTCTTCAGTCCCTGCAGCGGCTGGACAATGACATGGACCTTCGCGGGGACCAGCACCCCTTAGGTAGCTTCACTTACTCTGCCTCTGCCACTGGCCCAGCCTTGTCACCCTCAATGCCCGTTCACTACCTGCCCCACGATCCGCTGCACCAGGAGCTGTCCTTTGGTGTGGTAAGTGGCACCCCTGTCCCCTGTCCCCGCAGCCAGGCTTAGGGCAGCGAGCAGACAGGCCTGACAACTGACTGCTACGCCTGCTTGTGTTTGCAGCCCTATTCCCATGTGATGCCACGAAGACTGAGCACACAGCGGTACCGTCTACAACAGCCGCTGCCGCCGCCTCCGCCCCCACCACCATCTTACTACCCAAGCTTCCTACCCTACTTCCTGTAAGTGCTAGCACAACCTCTTTAGAGCCATCAGGCCTTGTTTTCAGGGCCTCCCCAGCTCTGGTCGCCCACAGCAGCTTTCCTCTGGTGTGCTTGGACAACCCCGTAGCCTGCTGGGAAACGGCAGAGCTGTGTGCTTTGTTTGCACGCAGGGGTAGGTGGCGGGGTGCTTTGTCCCATCCCCCTCTGCTGACCTGTACTCTGGGGCTCCCTCCAGCTCAATGCTGCCAATGTCTCCGACCACCATGGGTCCCACCATCAGCCTGGGTCTGGACGTGGATGACGTCGAGATGGAGAACTATGAGGTCTGTGGTGCCTGTGCTGGGAGGTGGAGTCGGGAGGCCTCCAGCTCCAGTGCTGCTGACCTCCCTTGCCTGGCTCTAGGCCCTCCTGAACTTGGCTGAGCGGCTGGGAGATGCCAAGCCCCGAGGCCTCACCAAAGCAGACATAGAGCAGCTGCCGTCATACCGCTTTAACCCTGACAGCCATCAGTCTGAGCAGACTCTGTGAGTGTTGCACCAAGACCCCTGGGAGGGTTCTCAGCCGTCGGTGTGGGGTGACACTGTGTCCCTCTTCAGGTGCGTGGTCTGCTTCAGTGACTTTGAGGTGCGGCAGCTGCTCCGAGTCCTCCCCTGCAACCACGAGTTCCATGCCAAGTGTGTTGACAAGTGGTTGAAGGTAAGGTGGCCTAAGCCAACTCCCAGGGAGCCCCAGTGGGCAGGTGTGGAAGTTTATCCAGGTCAGATAAGAGAGAGGGAGGTCTGTCTGATACGTGGCTGTTCCTCCCAGGCCAACCGGACCTGTCCCATTTGCCGAGCCGATGCCTCCGAGGTGCCCAGGGAGGCTGAGTGAGGCTCCGCAGCCACCCACAAGAACCCTGCCCAAAGCTCTGGAAACGGGTGGGGGGGCGGGGAGTGGCCCAGGGAGAATTGTAAGGGAGGGGCCCGGGCCTGTCTCAGCATTCCCACCTGCAACTCCAGAGCTGGTGCCAGGGTCAGCCCTGGAGAAGCCCCTGCAATAAGCCCCTGCGTTTGCCAAGCTCCAAAGACTCCTTCCCCAAACTGCCTGCCTGCCCGCCTGCCCGCCCGCCCGCCCGCCATGGAGCTGCCTGAGTGTCCCCAACTCAGTCCGCCTCTTAGTTTGTCCTTGGGCCCTTCTTCCTGCTGGCTCTGGGAGGCAGGAGTCCATTCCCCAAGTGTGGTGGCTGGTATTGTTCCCACCCCCCAAAAATGGGCAAAGGAGTAGCCACCCTGGGACAGCTGGTCTCCAGTCCTGAAGTGAAGTGTTCCCTGCACGGGTGGTACTGCCAGGTCTGTGGGCAGAAAGCCTAAGTCCCAGGTCTGAGTCCTGTCTGATTCCAGACACTCGGGCTGTCGGTCCTGCCTCCACTGACCTGCAGTTGGGTCTGACTCCCCAGGACCCCCGCCCCCAGGCACAGGCACAGCATCCCAGCCAGGCTCTTTGAGCAAATGGAATGGGGGCGTCAAGCTGAACACACATTCTGCAGGAGCCAAGCCACGATCTGGGCATGTCCTTGTGTTCCTGGTGTCACTGTGCCCCTACACCAGTGACGATGTCAGGCCCATGCTCGATCTCCTCCCTTGTGTCGTTTTGCATGAATGTGAGGAACAGCCGTTTTTGTTTATTCATTTGGCCCAGAATTGCGTGTAGGGTGTGGATATTTAGAGGTGTTTAGTGGGGGTTTTTGGGTTTTGTTTTTGTTTTGCTTTTTGTTTTTTTCTGGTTTTTTGTTTTGTTTTGTTTCCCTATTTTGGTTTAATAGGAGTGGGGTGAGGACATAGGGACCAACCAGGACCAAATGCCCAGGGGGCAGAGAAGGGTCAGGTTGTGCGGCACCAGGCCTCCGTATGGGTGTGCGGCTGGGACTGCACGGGGCGGCTGGGAGTCAGGGCAGACGGGTCTGTGCTCAGCTGATAACTGCCATGCACTGCACTGCACATGTCCCTAGAGCCTACCGGGACCGCTTGCTTTTCAGGGCAATTAAACCCTCCAGCCAGGGCTGTCTCCCACCTGCCTGGTTGAGTCTCCTCCTGAGTCTCCCTGAGGACAGAGATCAGGGAGGGTGTGAACCTCCACCTGGGGGCCCCTCCCAGCCTGATCCCTGCCCTCCACGGTCTGGAGGAGGCTGAGTTCCCTACCCTCCTTTCAGGTCCTACTTCTTTCCTTTCCCCATCCGGGGCTGCTGCCCCAAGTGAACGAATTGCGTGTGGGGCCGGCACATCCTAGCAGGCAGCCATTGGCGCCTGCTGCCTCAGGGATGCTCCATCCACCCTCGTTCCCATGCAGCAGCCCTGGCTCCCTGCCCCCATCCCAGCCTGCCAGGGGGCCCATCGGCCTGGTCCCACCCCACAAGAACCCAAAGTCTTACTGTATATAACTCCAGGTGATGTTTCTATATTTATAGCAGTGTTGAAAAATCCACGTGTTTTACACAGAGAACCACCTTATCCTACCCTGGTCCTTCCTCACCCCGGCAAAAGGTTTTCAAGCCCTTGTGGTTCCTGGGGCAACGGAATTGGCTCATGGATTGTGTCGGCTGCAGTGACGATTCCAACAAGCAGCTATGGGAGAATATACCTTTTTTTGTTTTAATCATTTAAGAAAGATTTATCAAACAATTACTTAGGGTGTTTGTGATTTGCCGACCTTGCTGTAGATGCCATGTTACCAATGATTTCCTGTGGTGGGGGCTTGGCATTGTTTACTCTTTATTTACCAACTTCTGGCCTAGGCATGACAGTGGGCACCTTCCCCCAGCACTGCTGGGCCCAGCGCCTGTGTTCTGTTAGAAAGGTTTTTATATATATATACACACATATATATATAATTACACACATATATAAACACGTGATTTGGGGGCCCTGTTCCTTGCACATCTTACAGTTACCTCATTTTTCCCATGTATGTATTTGAGAAAATGCTAATATATAGAGAAAATGGTTCTTAAAGCTTAAATGTGTGGTTTTTTCCATCCCGTTGGACTCACATTGGTTTGTAGCATTTAACATAACTAGTATGTTGTATTATATATGTGTATACGGATTGAAATTTTTAACAGATTTGTACTTTTTTTAAAATGAAAGTTGCTAGTTCTGCTTGACCAAGTAGTGCAATCATTATTTTTTTTAATATTGTTGCTGATTTCAGAGGGATATTCACTAATAAATGTATGATGTATACAAGTGCTGCCCAAGCTGCCTCTGGTGTTCGTGTGTTCTTCCCGTGGGGTGGGTCACAGGAGACATGGCGTCCTGCTTTGCAGCCATGAAGTTCAGCACTGACCAGAAACTGCTGCCTCCTGTGAAGCTACAAGTGTCCATCTAACTAGTATGAGAAGAGACATTCTTTAGTGGTCCTGACTTGTAAATTCTTTGAGGATTTCTGAGGTGAATTCACATAGCCCATGCTGGCCTCAGATTGGCTGTGTGTCTGAGAATGAACTCCAAATCCTCCTGCTTCTATCTCCCAAGTGCTTGGCGTTTTGTTGTTTTTTTTTTTTTTTTTTTTTTTTACAGTCTTGCTGTCTGATCCAGGAAAAGTCATTGGACAGCTTTGGTTGTAGACCAAACCTGAGCAATTCAGTTCATTCAGTCTGTCAGCTCTTCAACAGGGTGGTTGGCCAGACCACAACCCCAGAGAGGCATGTGCACTCCTGGCCTTTGTCCTCTGCCCCGAAGGGGCTTCATTTCTCTCCATAGTGGTATTGGATGCAGGAGTAAGCATGCTGTCAGACAACATAGTCTGCAGGGCACTAGGGTGGCCCCCTGAGGCCTTGTAAGATGCCTCTACTCAGGTCCTCCTCATTTCCAAGTTGGAGAACAGGATCAGCTGAGGTGTTCCTGCAGTCTCCAGAAGTCCATTGGAAGTTGATACAGGATAAGAGCTCTGATAATCTAGTCAGTTCCCAATGCAGGTGACAGGAATCTGGACGGCATGGTTTAGCTAGACCTGTGCTGTTGATTCTTGGGGCTGTGTGTCCTGTGTTTGCTTTGGCTCCAGCTGCACACCCTGCAACACACTGGGATATGGTAGATTATGTGTTGGCAGCAGCTGCATCCCTGTGGTCTTAGCGCCGTGAGTATTGAAAGTGGAAGTTTGTAAGCTCAGGGCTTCAGAGAGCCCAAAGAAAAATCACAGGGTACCAAAACAATTTACCTCTCCACAAAAACGAGATAGAGTAACTTCTCTTTTTTGAAAGAGAAACTTCTTCAGGTTGGTAATGTCAGCAAGAAGCTCAGCAACTAAATCCCAGTTAACACAAGCCTGGGTTCTTCAAGAACCTGTCACTGCTGAGTAGCAGCAGGAAGTCCCAGGGAAGTGGACAAGAAGGGAACATCCTGGATTTGTAGCCCAGGTAATGGAAACCAGTGAAGAAAACCCAACTGAAAACTTCCTGACAGTGAATTCAGCAGGCCACAGGGTACAAGGTCAGCATAACTAAACTGAGTGGTGGTTTGTGCCTGTAGTTCCAGTCACTCTGGACAATGAGACAAAATGACTCCTTGAGTCCAGCAATTAGGGGGCAGAGTGGGCAAGATCAGGATACATAACCAAAATAGAGGAAGGGAGAGAAGGGGGGGGGGGGGTCTAGAAGCCAGCAATAAATACTTGAGAAAGGAAAGGGCATTGCATATATCCTAGGCCAGCCTCCAAGTTGCTAGACAATAGGTTGAGCTTGCACTTTGGTCCTTCTGCCTCCTGAGGGAGAACGGCAGGCATGGACTACCAAACATGGTGTGTGTAGTCCTTCTGCCTCCTGAGGGAGAACAGTAGGCATGGACCACCAAACATGGTCTGTGTAGTCCTGCCTCCTGAGCGAGAATGGTAGGCATGGACCACCAAACGTGGTCTGTGTAGTCCTGCCTCCTGAGGGAGAACGGTAAGCATGGACCACCAAACGTGGTCTGCGTAGTCCTTCTGCCTCCTGAGGGAGAACGGTAGACATGGACCACCAAACGTGGTCTGTGTAGTCCTTCTGCCTCCTGAGGGAGAACGGTAGGCATGGACCACCAAACATGGTCTGTGTAGTGCTTCCATCATGCTGGGCACTCAACTGAGCCAACACCCAACTTGGACACACGGAAATCTACTTTAAAAACAACACTATTCCTAACCAGTCAGAAATCTGGAGCTATAGAGATGGCTCAGCAGTTGAGTGTTCCTCTTACCAAAGGACTAAGTCAAGTGGTTCAAAACTGCCTATAATTCTAGCATCAAAGGATGCCCTGCCGCTGGCCTTCATAGGCATCCATACATGGCATACAGTCATGCAGACATTATACACACAATTTTAATCTTAAAGGAAAACTTTAAAAGCCGGGCATTGGTGGCGCACACCTTTAACTCCAGCACTCGGGAGGCAGAGGCAGGCGGATCTCTGTGAGTTCGAGGCCAGCCTGGTCTACAGAGCGAGTTCCAGGACAGCCTCCAAACAATACAGAGAAACCCTGTCTCGAAAAAAAAAACAAAACAAAAAAAAAGGAAAACTTTAAGACTTACATCCTGGGAACTGTAAGAACTGATGTGTAGACAGTATAGCTGCACACACCAATCGAATCCAAATAAATGGAAAGTTCTTGGAATCAAATCGTAGACTCCATAAAGTGCTGCTGTTCCTCAAATCCATCTGTTTAACAACTTAACCAAAAGTTCAGGAAATCTTTTGGCCTTTTCTGAAATAAATATGAAAATAACAGAAGACCTAGAGAACAGCTACAACAACTTTGCAAAACAAGAACAAAGTGGGAAGAGTCTGCCCGAAAGTAACACTCCGTACATGGCTGCATCTACCAGGACCGTGGGATTGGTCCAATAAGACGGCTCTACAGGTAAAACCTGATGACTGTGCTTTCATGGGGGAATGTCCTTCTGTATATGTTTCTCTTATTGGTTGATGAATAAAACCAGTAGCCAGGCAGCAAGTATAGGTGGGGCTGCCAGGAGAATTCTAGGGAGAGGAGGAGAGCTAAGCCGCAAGAAGATTCCACGTACCTACAGGGAAGACAGGATGTTCCGCATGCACTGGTCCTTCTCTGGTTAACGTAGATTAATAGTTATGGGTTAGTAAGAAGCCTGAGCTGGGGCTAGAAAGATAGCTCAGTGGTTAAGAACACTGGCTGCTCTTCCAGAGGACCCAGGTTCAATTCCCAGCACCCACATAGCAGCTCACCACTGTAACTCCAGTTTGATCTGACACCTTCACCCAATGCACATAATTTTTTTAAGAAGCCTAAGCCATCGGCCAAACAGTTTGCAATAACTATAAGCCTCTATGTTTATTTGGGTTTGAAGGGCGGCGGGACCAGGCGGGACAGAGACCTCTGTCAGCGCTGCTTGATCCTCGAGACTCACACAGTAGAAAGAGAACTGTGTCCTCTGACTTCCATTGGTGCACACCATATCTCACACACACACACACACACACACACACACACACACACACACACACACACACACACACAAAGGCAACATGATAGATTATTACAGATTATGAAAATAAAGAATTCAGAAGTTGGGGCTGGAGAGGTGGCTCAGTCTTGGAGTGCAGGCTGCTTTTACAGAGGATCCAGATTTGATGGCCAGCCAGCACCCACACAGGGACTCACTCTAGTCCAGGGGGGGTAGAATGCCCTCTTCTGCAGGGGCCAGATGTGCACATACGCAGCACACAGACATACCACAGTCCAAAGCCAAAAATGTCACCCTGACTGTCCTGTTACTATTAGAAAAGACTGGCCTCAAATTCAGAGATCCGCTTGTCTCTCTGCCTCTGGAGTACTGGGATTAAAGGCATGCGTGAGCCACCATGATAAGCTTAAAACTCAAAAAACAAAAAACAGGGTTGGTGGGAGGATGGGAGGAAGAGGGAACTGGGATTGGTATGTAAAAAGATTGTTTTGATTTAAATAAAAATTTATTTTAAAAAAACCCAAGAAGTACGTCTATACAATCACAGTTGGTTTTACTAACAACTACATTCCAGTTTATACAACAGTTAATACAGAGTGGATCATAGATTTAAAGGTAAAGATAAAACTTGAAAACTAGAAAAAATTGTAGAAACTGCCAGATCTAAGGTTAGGCAAAGTAGTTTTGACTTTTACATCAAAATCAGTTCATAATGTAAGCCAGTAATTGGGCACCATCAAAACAAAAAACAAAAATCGTGCAAATCATATAGCTGAGAAGAGGCTCATTTCTCATATAAAAGCAAAAGTGTAGTCCTAGCTGTCCTGGAACTAACTCTGTAGACTAGGCTGGACTTGAACTCAGAGATTCATCTGCTTCTGCCTCCCCAGTGCCAGGACTAAAGGCGTGCACTACCATCTCCTGGCTGCAAGCCTCACTTTAAAGAAACCTGGGCGTTCGGGGTGTCATCCCGAGAGTCAGCAAGAGGGAAAAGTAGGAAGTACTGGAGTTGAGAAGGTTCGTCAAGCATGGCGGCTGAGCTCATAGGTGTGTGGCAGGGGCCTGGCTGAGCAGGCAGAAGTGCTTCCTGCCAACCCTGACAGAGTTCAATCTCCAGGACCCACATGGTGGAAGGAGGGTCAACTGACTCCTTCATGTTGCCCCTTGACCCTTTTAATCCTCAAAATAAATGAAAATCTTCTGTTTTTTCAAGCACACAGGAGTTCCAATGCAAATGAGGTTACAGCCAGAGCCAGGCAATAAGCCAAGCTCCACTTCACCCCAACCCTTACTCACACTTGGGTGAATTTCTGTTGTTTTTACAAGTCTAGGAAGAGACCTCAGACCTCCAGGCACGCTTCTGCTACACTGCAGGCCGCCCAGGCGAACCTCCTCGGGGCAAACCACACACTGTTGGAAACATCATCACGGATATGTAGCAAACGCCTGCTGCACAGCACTGAGCAAGCCAGTCATGCTAAAACGCTATGCAGGCCAGGCATGGTGGTGCATGCCTTTAATACCAGTACTGTTGATCTTGAGTTCAAGGCCAGGGCTACATGGCAAGTTCCAGGTCAGCCAGGGCTATGCAGGGAGACCCCGACTGAAGGAATAAAGTGCTACAGATGGTCCACTTTTTATCTGCTGAAACCTTGGCCTAAAGAACAGATATCACATGACCAAAATCGCTGCCAAAGTCAAACCACTTGTGCCTGACATCAGGGTTTAAAATGTCTTTGTTTCTGTTATTGCCAGTTTTTATAGTATAGGCGAACTTTTGATAAATTGTGAAATGTCCATTTTTAGTATCTTCTGACCTTAGGTGAATAAACTCTTGCAGACTTAGTCTGAGCAGAGGTTAAGTTTATACTTACCGTGTACTTTCCAAAGCCACAGAGAAACCCTGTCTTGAAACTGCCCCCCCCAAAAAGATATAAAAATGCAAGCAAAACACCCATGCACACAAAAATAAATAAGGACTCCCCCATCTGTGGAGACACAAAAGAGCGGGCTGAGGGTGACAAGGACCCATGGAATTCTCTGTAGCAGGAAGGGGCAGGGAAGGAAAAGGCCGAGGCTTGAATGAAAACTGGAGCAAAAGTCTCCCCTGTAGGGGACTTTGCCAAGTTCTTTGCTAGATACTCCCGTGAGCACGGCTCTACTTTATAGGAACACACAGCGACTCTTGCGTGACAATGCGCCTTCAAAATACATTCCTGTGGGACAGGGGAGCACACACTTGGTGTCTGTGTATTGGGTGTTCCATACACATTTTTATTTTATTTTTTTGAGGCAGGGTTTCTCTGTGTAACAGTCCTGGCTGTCCTGGAACACCCTTTGTAGACCAGGCTGAACTCAAGAGATCCCCCTGCCTCTGCCTCCCAGGTGCTGGAATTAAAGATATGTGCCACCACCACCTGGCTGATTACACATACATTTGTCAAACTTCTCCCAAGGCAAGACAGTTCCTGCTTCATTTATACTTGGGGAAACGAAAGTTGCCTGAAATGATAAAGTTGATGAGTGACAGCTCAAACCTGATCCTGTCTGCCCGTCTTCCTACACAGTTAGCTGTTTCTCACAGGGATGCAGTGTACCTGCTCGAGGTCTATTTGAACTCCAGGGTTCTCCCTTGATCCTTTTCCACATTGCCTTCCCCACTGTCCTTCACGTGGGAAAGTTTCTAGACAGAAAGACCCACAGCTGGTTGTATAATTTTTTTGTTATAAAACGTTTAATGTTAACCTACAATACAATGTAAACCTTTATGAAAAAATTTGAAGTACACTAGATTTCTTCAGGAAATTAACTACTCAGGTGCAGTACAGGCTGGGACCCTGCATCTTTTGTGGATGGACTTTCCGTTTTGCTGCGTTTTTCTCAAGTCAAAACCTCCCCCAGACAAACAGAAAACCCAACCAGCTGTAAGGTGGAGGCCCCTGTTCAGCACCAGGCGACACCCTCTGATTTTGTGTTTTGGGGGCTACTGTTCCTTCTCAGTCAGTTTCTGAAACTCTTTTGTTGGCCTTGGCACCATTAGCAACTTTCATAAGAGCTGATCAGTTGGAGATTTTTAGTTTTTAAAAATTCTCCTTCTCCTGCCATCTCTTCTCTGTTATCTCATGGTGGAAGCAGGCAAGCAAGGAGAAAAAATAAAAACAAACCTATTTGCTGCAGACAACTCTGCCGAGGAAGACCAGCTAGGACCCACTGAAGCTGCAAAACTCCAACTCACTCACGCATTGTTGCTTAGTCATCCTCACGGTCATTCCGCTGAGGCTACATCCGTGGGGAACAAGGGACAGAACTTGTATCACTCATGACTTGCCCAGAAGCAATTTCAACATAAGCAAAGGCTTGCAGGTCTCTCCAAGCTCACAGGTCTTAGGGAGGCACAGACTGTAGTGGCATGAACGACATGTCAAGGTCATATTTCACCTAGGAAGGGAGAAATGGCACCCAGATAACAGAACTAGCGGCAGCAAGGAAATGGAACCATTACCCAGCTCCCAGAGAACCTGGTGTGGTGATGCACATCCATGATCCCACCACAGGAGAGTGGGAAGCAAGAGGGTAGGAGTTCAAGGCCAGCCTTGGGTATGTAGAGTTTGAGGCCAGTCTGGGCCACCAAAGCTCAGAGAAAAACTCAGGAGAAGGGGGAGACAAGAGTCAGAGAGGTATTAGGTACTGTCTGACATCTAGTATCTTTTTGTAGTTATCAAAAGGCAGGAAGCATAAAATGTACACGTTACAGAATGAGATTAAGAGGGAAAATCAGAACTTCCTCAAGCAGGTGTGAGCAAGAGACTTCCACAGGACAGCTGCCTGTGTGCTAAGGAGAGGGGGAGAGAGAGACAGAGAGAGGGAGGGACAGATGGACGCACAGACAGACAGACACTACACACTGGGAGGCAGGCTCCAAGCCGAAAAGCCCCCTGCACAGCTGTCACTGAGATAAGCCTTCATCTCAAGTCATCCAGTCCCATCACTACAGTTTTGGCACTAGGTGTGGCTTCCACCTGCCCTGGCAGCCAGCCCGCAGAGCTAACATTGCCTAAGGTAGAATGTAGAGCTCTGTGCGAAGGCCACAGAACATTTTCAGGTTTTCCAAAGGACTCCACGAGCCAGTCTCACCACACTCTCTAACAGAGCAATGGCATGTTACTGTCAGAAGTGCTGTAGTTACAAACTGCTTTCTCTTGACAGTATGCTAATGATTACAGAAACTTCAAAGGGCTACAGTGTCAAGCGTGTACCGGTCTAGCTAGTCCACACGTCGGAATACTTGTCAGTACACACTGGTGTGTGTTAATGCATGGCTTGACCATGTATCCACCATAAACTCAACCACAGATGAGACACGTAAAAGGAAAAAGCCCCTGTTGCTTCACCATGGCGAAAGAGGAAGGCTAAAAGCTGCCTCTTCAGAAAGTGAAAGGTGCCTTCCAACAACTTCCACAGGCTGGGGTCCCATTTCCCCTTTCTTTGAGAGGGTCTCACCACGTAGCTCTGGCTGGCCTGGAAACTCAAGAGGTCTGCCTGCCTCTGCCTCCCAGTGCTGGGGCCCAGTTGTGCACCACCACACCTGCCACGGCTCTACCCTTAAAGCGTCACTATCACCCTGCACTCAGCAGGACTGGTCCCACTAGTCCTCTGGAAAGGCACTGGGCTTGGCAAGTTAGGAAAGCTGGGTAGACCAGCGTGTGCAGGGGCCACCGGACCCCTTCACCACCACCTGGTACAGATGGCAAGGAAAAGCTGTAGTTGTGTGTAAAGGTAAGCACACCCCACACAGGCGTAACCCGTACACACACAGCCTTGGTGGAGCACAGACCCAGAATTCCTCTTATCGCTCCAAATGGAGTACACAAGTAGCAGAACTGGACCAAGACAAATGACCTCTCTGGGAATAGGAGAGGAGCAATGGCAGAAATAAGCGCAAATTAGCCCAGGGCACCTTTATTACACTATCTTGGGCTAAGGAGCCCAGGGCATTGGCTCTTTATCAAATAAATTTAAGGAAAAAAAAAATACACCTAAGTCAGCCTCATTCCTTTGGTCGTTATCATTACAAAACAAACAGAAACAAAGTTATTCGTAAACTGAGCAGTCTGTTCCATCCTGGCTTCCACTCTTCCTCAGGAGATGCTGCTGTAGCTGGTTGGTGGAGGTTTTCATCTGTATTTTCTACAAAAGCAAGAATGAATGCGAGACAGAGGGAATGTCTCCTTCCCCACTAGGGACAGACGGGTCAGGTGAAGTCTCTTCCTGGAAGGTTGTGTAGAGGCTGGGGAAGGCGAGTCTGCCGCGCAGGCTGGTTCACTGCTGACCCTGCACACGCATGGTGTGGTTGTGACTCTCGCAGGCAGCATGGTTTCTGATCCTTCCTCAGGATGCAGCAGTTTTCTTAAAAAAAATATTGTATTATAATAATAATATGAATTTATCTCTTGTTCTCTTTTTGTTTTTCCATTTCTTTTAGGGGTTGGGGCGGGAGGAAAGAGGCAGAAGAGTGTCATTCGTCTGTCAGGTCCTGAACAAAGAGGACCTCTGTGTGGCTGAGTCCCGCCTCCTGCAGTGTCGGGGGAGTGGGCCATTCCTCTGAAGGGACACAGGGCAGGACCCGTCTTGGGAAATTGGCTTCAATCTGAAACTTCTCAGGGCTTTCCTTCAAGGAGAATAAGAAGTCATGGATGACCTGTAGATGCCACACAGAAAACAATGCAGTGAGGAGACACACTGTGAAGTCCGATGTCCCCAACCTTCCCCAGGATGACCCAGTATACAGTAGTCATATTAAAGGAATCCTACTGCAAGTATGTTTAGTTCCCTGGAAAAATATTGTGGTTTCTCTTTTTGAGAATTCACAAGGAGCCAGGCAGTGGTGGTGCACACCTTTAATCCCAGCAGAGGCAGGCGGATCTCTGGGTCAGCCTGGTCTACAGAGCAAGTTCCAGGACAGTCACGACTATGTAGAGATCCTATCTCCAAAAAACTGCACAAAAGCCCATCACTAGCCCTCTGAATTATGTTTTTTTCTTTGAGAATCTGTCAGTAGGTAAAACTAAACAATTAACAAAAAAATTTTTGAACAATTTAACTTTATGTGCATAGCGTGAAGTTGTCAGATCACCTGGAACTGGAGTTACAGACAGTTATGAGCTGCTATGTGGGTGCTGGGAATTGAACCCAGGTCCTCTGGAAGAACATCTAGTCCTCTTAACCACTGAGCCATCTCTCCAGCCCCACAATTTTAAACTTTATTTATTGCCTGCCTGCCTGCCTACCTGATAGTCTCACAACGTAGACCAGGCTAGCCTTAAACTCAGAGATCAACCTGCCTCTTCTGCTTCTCCCAGGGCTGAGAACAAAGGCATGCACCAGTATAAGGCAATTACACCCACCAAAGTAAACAATCTGTACTCAGAAGTAACCATAGTTACCAAGAAACCAGAAGGGTAATGTACAGAATATTTCCCTTAGGGGTTGCCTTAAGTGGTCTGCCAACCTGGTGTCCCATTACCCCAGAAGACATTAGTTACTTTGTTATACCTTTTCCAAAAGATAATTTACTTATTTGTGTGTGTGTGTTTGTGTGCACACGCACGCACATTGGTGTTTTGCTTGCATGTGAGGGCAGTGAATACTGGAGTTACAGACAGCTGTGAGCTGGAAATTGAACCCGGGTCCTCTAGAAGAGCAGTCAGTGCTCTTAACCACTGAGCCATGTCGTCTCCAGCCCCTTGATACACTTTCAGATGACCTCGAAAACAGAGGTAACTGATATATTATACAAATTTATACACTCATCCTTCAATACCTTGGGGTATTGATACAGTTTCAGGATCACTCCCCCAAGCCAAAATCCTCAGACATTCAGATATAACTAAAGCATTATTCTGTATCCTTTGAAAAAATTTTTTTTGGTTTCTCGAGACAGGGTTTCTCTGTATTGTTTTGGAGGCTGGCCTCGAACACACAGAGATCCGCCTGCCTCTGCCTCCCGAATGCTGGGATTAAAGTAATGCACCACCAACGACGGCTCCTTTGAATTCTTTAAAGTACTTATACATAATGAACTGACAAAATTATACACATCACTGTTTTGTTTTTTGTTTTCTTTGTTTTTGTTTTTTTGGTTTTTCAAAACAGATTTTCTCTGTGTAGCCCTTGCTGTCCTTCCTGGAATTCACTTTGTAGACCAGGCTGGTCTCAAACTCAGAGATCCAACTGGCCTCTGCCTCCAGAGTGCTGGCACTAATCACATGAAATGAGGGCATCACATGGAGCTGGGCAGTGGTGGGGCACACCGTTAGTGCCAGCACTAACCCACTCAAACCGGTTTTCTTTTTCTGTATAAACTGATACAGTGTAGAATTGTATAGTCTTGTCCTTTGAGTCTCCCTTAGCCTGGAAGCACCCCTCAGTTACTCTGTGGAGTGAGTAAGGCAGGGCATCTCTGGCAGAAACCTCATGAGGTAAAGGGCGCTCCATTCAGTGCACCCACTCAGGCGGTTTCCCCACCACAGGCATTCTCTAACTGGTGGTGTTTCTGAGACTATAAAGGCATGTGGTTTTTCGGTCTTTTAAATTTGTTTACATTAATACAGGCTCCTCACTTCCTATGTTAGCCAACAGGCAATATGTTATGCCAACAGTTAATGTTCACACTATCCTAGATGGAGTCAAGTTGAAATGGCTGGCTTCTGTGTCCTGTTCACGTGAGAGCATCCCTCTCTGAACAATGCCTTGCTCTCTGCACAAGTTGTCCTAGGTTTACTAGGCTAATGTTTTCTTTCTTCTGATCCAGCCCCAGAATCAGCCATTTCCAAGGATGGCATATTAAAAAACAAAACAAAACAAAACACAAAAAACCCTGTGGGTTTCTTTGTGTAGCCCTGGCTGTCCTGGAACACACTCTATAGACCAGGCTGGACTTGAACTCAGAGATCCACCTGCCTGTCTCCCGAATACTGGGATCAAAGGCGTAAGTCCCCAACCCCCCAGCTTATTTTAAACTGTCACTGCTCATACTACTTTTTTTTTTTTTACTTTTGATTGTTGGGGGGTGATGTGACATACACTTGCTATAATACATATGTGGACATCAGAAGTTCTCAGGAGTTCATTGTATCTTTCTACCGTGTGGGTCCCTGGGAATGAAAGTCATCAGGCTTGGTGGCAAACACCTTCAGGCACTAAGCTCTGGCACTGGCCCTTTTTAGTTTTGAGTCTGATGTAGCCCAGGCTGGAGGTCATCAACACCTCAAGTGAGTGCTGAGAATCAAACTAAGGTCCTCTGGGCCAGCAGCAAGTGTTTAAATAACTTATAATAACTTCCTGAACACCCGTAGCATCTGGGGATGGTTTCCACTGTGTCTTGTCCCCCCCCCCCTCCGTCAAGACAGGGTCTCAGATCTCTGAGTTCAAGGCCAGCCTGGTCTATAAAGTGAGTTTCAGGACAGTCAAGCCTACAAAGAGAGACCTTGCTCAAAAAACCAAAACAAACAAATACACATATACATTAAGTGCATAAATCTAATTAAAAACAAAAATCACGGGCTGGGGACGTAGCTCAACATTGGAATGCTTGCCTAGCATCTGGGAGACCCTTAATTCCATCCCGGCACTAAAAAAATAAAACCCAAAAACTGAGAGGTGAATAGTGCTCACCTCTCAATACAAAGAAGCACTAAGTGGAGCTGTCACCAGCCTCTCCCAAGCCAGCGCCTCCCTCTCACCCTGCGCTTGTCTTTCAGGCTCCGCTCTGTCCTGACCACTTGTGTTTCTGGTTCAGAACATGATGCAGTTCCAGCTCAAAGTCAAAGGGGTGGGGAGGAGCCGCAGCAAGGGCTCGGCAGGGAAAGGTACTTTCTGTCAAGCCAGAGGGTCCACCCGCGGAGCCCACAGAGGAAGGAGACTGGACCCCCGCTCTCACACACACCTACAGCCTAAACTGCCCACACCATCTGGCTTAGGTGACCCTTACTGTTAGAGACTGTGAAAAATGGAATCGTCTCTCTACTCTGGAATCATTGGGTAACTTGAAAATGATCTTGACGCTTTCGGGGTCATCTGGGGATGGCTCAGGAGGCAGGCACTCCAACTTTCTTTCCTTTTCCTCCTGTAAGTTCTAGAGAGACAAAAAACAAAGAAAGGTTAAGATATGGCTCAAATAGGGAAAAAAGAAACCAGGAGTACAATGGCCATGTAGTTTATTGTTCATCAGGAAGAAAACTAATGAACAATTACTGTAGGGCAACTCTCCTGGGGGCCAGCAGAATAGCTCAGCAGGTAAAGGTGCTTGGGCCCTGCAAGTACAAGCCTGAAGACAGACCCGAGTCCCATCCTCAGAAACCATGTTGAGGGCGGAAGGAGACAATGACTCCCCAGAGTCATCGTCTGACCTCCACAGAAGCACTGTGACAGTGTGCCAGCACCCACGTTATCACATTACACGTAACAGATACAATCACACTGACTGTTTCACTGAGTAGGGTCTCATTATGTAGCCCTGGCTGGCCTAGACTTGGATATTTAGATCAGGCTGGCCTCAAACTCACAAGAGACCCATCTGCCTCTTCTTTCCCAGTGCCAGGACTGAAGTTGTGTGCCTCCGCACCTGGCAGGAAAAAGTGAGGAAAACTACCCACCCCTAGAAGCCCACCTGGCAAGAGCGAGGAGCGACTCCACTGAACTACCTACCGGGCATTTGGAGGGAAAAGGACCCTGGCTGTAAGAAAGCAGCAATACACAGTGAGACAGCCCTGTGGGCGAAATGCCAGCCTGCTAACACCGACACCAAGAACAAATACAGGGAGAAACAAGTAACTCACAATCCCAACACACGGCCTCCACACACACGGCCTCCACACACACGGCCTCCACACACGGCCTCCACACACACGGCCTCCACACACACACACGGCCTCCACACATGGCCTTCACACACGGCCTTGGTGGCTCACCTGCCGCCTCTTCTCCTCGGCTAGCTTCTGCTGCTGCACCTCCTCCTCCTTTCGGCGTCTCCTCTCCCGCTCCTCTTTCTTCTTCCTTTCTTTCTCCTGGTCTGCCCTCAGAGAAGCCAGGTAGGCCTCATCCTGCTGCTGTCTCAGCACTTGGGTCTGGTTCCTTTCTTCCCTGCAGATCAAAAACACACCAAACAAAACCCTCGTTTCACAAAGTGGTCTCTCCCTCCTCCCTGTCACTCTTATCTCTCTGGTGACGGCATCCAGGGCCATCCGAGTGCTAGGCAAGGACATTTCTTGGCTGTTCCCCCCACTTCCCTTCAAGGTTGGCCCCTAGCTGGAGATCCTCCTGCTACTGCCTTTCAAGTACTGAGATTAGAGACATGCCCACCATGCCCAGCTCCTAGTTTTATTTTATAAAAAAAGAAATTTCTTCTGAGACAGTGCTGGTTGCTACTATTTGTCAACTCGACTCAAGCTAGAGTTATCTGAGAGGAGAGAAACACAACAGAGAATGCCTGGCTTACAGGCAAGCCTGTAGGGGCATTTCTTTCTTTCTTTCTTTCTTTCTTTCTTTCTTTCTTTCCTTCCTTCCTTCCTTCCTTCCTTCCTTCCTTCCTTCCTTCCTTCCTTCCTTCCTTCCTTCCTTCCTTCCCTCCCTCCTTTTTTGTTTTCAAGGCAGGGTTTCTCTGTGTAGCTTTGGAGGCTGTCCTGGAACTTACTCTGCAGACCAGGCTGGCCTAAAACTCACAGAGATCCGCCTGCCTCTGCCTCCCAAGTGCTGGCATTAAAGACTACATCACCACCACCCAGTATTGGGGAGGGAGAGCATTTTCTTAATTAGTGATTGAGATAGAGGGCTCAGTTCATTATGGGCAGGGCTACCCCTGGGTTAGCAGTTCTGGGTTCTATAAGAGAGCAGGCTCAGCAAGCAGAGAGACAGCAGTCGTCCACGGCCTCTGCATCAGCTCCCTGCCTGTTTTGGGTTCCTGCCCTGACTTCATTGTGTGAACTGTGATGTGGAACTATAAGCAGAATAAACCCTTTCCTCCCCAACGTGCTTTTAGTCATGGTGTTCATCACAGCAACGGAAACCCTGGCTAAGACACAGGGTCTTATATATCTCTGGGTGGTCTTGAAGCCTACTATGTATTCAAGGATGACCTTGAACTCCTGATCCTTTTCTCAAGTGTTAGGATTCCAGGCAGGATCAAACTCGGGGTTGGTATACCAGGGAAATGCTCTACTAACTCAGCTACATTCCCAGTCTACGTTCTCTTACACTGAAGATTTGGTAGCAAGGTAAAAATGGTGATCCATGAGAGTTGGAGAGATGGCTCAGAGGTTAAGAGCACTGGCTGCTCTTCCAGAGGTCCTGAGTTCAATTCCCAGCAACCACATAGTGGCTCACAACCATCTGTAATGAGACCAGGTGCCCTCTTCTGGCATGCAGGCAGGCATACAGACAGAACACTGCACACAAAATAAATAAATACAACTTAGAATTAAAAAATAAATTAGTTGATCCACAAAGGCATTTATTTCATTTCAAAAGCAGCACCGAGCAGGGTCTGAAACGAGCCCTATTTTTCTCAGTGGCAGGCTTTATGTGGGATTTGGTCAGGGTCAGAAATCTGGTGTCAAAGACTTTGTACCAAGTGTTTTACCTGCTGAGCTACCTCGCTGGCTCCCCACTTCCTATCTGACAATTTCATGGCTTTACATAATAAACTTTATTCACTTCAACTCCACTCCCGTCTCGTCCCTTCTCCACAAGTCCTCCGACTCTGTCCTGATGTGTGTGGCCACCGAGTCCAGTGTCTTGCCAGAGGGCAGCTGGGAGGCTATTTACAGCACGCCAGCTGGTCAGTGCCACCCTCTCCAGCAGCCATGACTGCCATCAGCCCTCAGGCCTGATCCTGGGCGGGTCCTGTGCTGACAACAGCACAGCTGCAGGAGAGGAGCAGTGCGGTGGCCGCGCTGTGTCCAGATGCCCCCTCTCCGTGCTGTGGCCTTTGCTTTCTTTCTGCTCCTACGTCTCTGTATTCCCTGAGCCTTGAAGGGCACGGTCACAGCTGTTACACCTAGAGCCAACCGCTTCACAGCACCTAGTCTCCACACTGTGGCCAGCTAGAGGCTTCTGCAAGTTTCCTGTGAGGATGCCACAGCATAAATTCGGGAGTCACGGACACCTTATGTGAGTCAGTGCTTTCCTTCTACCACGGGGGTCCTGAGGATTCAGGCTCAAAAACAAGTGTCATCTTGCTGGCCCTCAATCTTTGAAAAAAGAAAAGATTTACTCTCACTTTTTAAATTGTGTGTGTTGACCAGGTAATGGTGGCACACATCTTTAATTCCAGCACTTAGGAGCCAGAGGCAGGCGGATCTCTGTGAGTTCTAGGACAGCCTGGTCTACAGAGCGAGTTCTAGGGCAGCCAGGACTCCACAAAGAAATTCTGTCTCCAAAAAAAAAAAAAAAAAAGAATAAGTGTGTGAGAGACAATGTATACACAAGTGTCCTTGAAGGAGTTGGATTTTCCAGAGCTGCAGTTATGAGCTGCCTAACGTAAGTGATAGAAATTGAACTGAGTCCTCTGTAAGAGAGGTAACCCCCTGAGCCATCTCTCCGGCTCCTCTACCTTCTTCTTCTTCTTCTTTTTTTTCCCCCAGACAGGGTTTGTTGTGAAGCCCTGGCTGTTTTGGAACTCACTCTGTAGACCAGGCTGACTTTGAACTCACAGAGATCCGCCTGCCTTTGCCTCCCGAGTGCTGGGATTAAAGGCGTGTGCCACCACTGCCTGGCTCTACTTGATTTCTTACGACAAAGTCTCTCAAAGGAACCTGAAGCTTGCTCGCTGCTAGACTGACGGACCTGCAAAGCTCAAGGATCCTCCCTTTTGTGTCCCCTCGCTCGTGCAGCTGTACCTAGCTTTGCCTGTGAGTGCTGGCACTCTGACCTTATACCCTAGCGCTTGCAGAGAAAGCACTGTAAGACAGTCATTTCCTCAGTGCCTTGTGATGGCTGTTTATGCTTTCAGCATGCTCACACAATGGAGTCTGCACTAGACCCTGGAAGGACACAATTTAAACAACTTTCTGAGAACTGAAACAAGTGAAGCCAGTGCTTCCCAGGTTTGCTGAACTGCTTGAGTAAATTAACCAAAGTGCAAGCCAGCTATGGGAGCTCCATGGGTGGCTTTAAAACACAATCAAAACAGCGCAGGGCCACAGTTGGCATCTGAAGGGAAGGCGTGAAAGGTGACAGCCTGGGGCTTCAGCTGTCAACAAGAGGTCAGAGGTGAACTGATTAAGCATACACCTACCTGTCCACTGCTGTAGAATTAACTGCTTGTTTGGACTGTGGGTGAAACCACTTACATATCTGGTACCAAAAGTGATCTGTTCTGAGCATGGCAAGATAAGCGGACCTTTTGTCTGGTTTTCTACTATTATCCTCAGATAGAGGCATGCACAAGTGTCTACAAAATTAAAACTACCCTAGAATTTCTTTGACTTTCCCATTTAAATTTTTCTATAATTTGGGGAGGAGTTATAACCATGTTGTCCTTTTCCCATCAAATTCTCCTTACAATGTTCAGATTCTAGGCTATTTTTCAACATGAAGCTAGGCTTTTAAAGTGCCTAAGACAAGGGAAGGAAGTTTGTGGAGCCCCAAGTCAGCCCTTCAAACACATGTCTCTTTTTAGGATGGAACTCCCTGGTACCTTTCTAGGCGTTCTGACACCAGGTAAGTCTGGTTTGCATCCATAATAAATGTCAGCTGGTTGATGAGGTCATCGGGTTGAATGAGGCCTTCCAGCCGTCCCACCACAGTCATGCGGCGATCCTTCAACATAATCATAGCCAGGAACGGATAGGTGTTCTCTCGTAAAGCCTGTGAGACTGTCAGAGAGACCCAAGAGACCCGGATAAGACTCAAGGACGAAACACATCAACCCCAGACATGGCATACTGACTGACAGAATGCTTTAATCGTGGCTGGGAAAAAACAGGAAGGTGCCATTTCTTCTCTGCCTATTTTTTTTTCTACTGGTTTCTTATTTTTTTTAATAACAACTGCTGGAAATACATGTAAAGACTTGTTTCTTTTTCATGTATATGGGTGTTTTGTCTCCATGTATTTATGTGCATCACATGCAGGAGTGGTGCCTGCAAAGGCCAGAAGAGGGCATCAGATTCCCTGGAACTGGAGTTACAGACGGTTGTGAGTTGCCGTGTGGGTGCTGGGAATAGAACCCAGGTCCTCTGGGAAAGCAGCAGTGCTCTTACCTGCTGAGCTGTCTCTCTAGCCCTCTACTGTTTTCCCCCGACAGGTGTATGCAGAGGTCAGAGGACAGCTCTCTGGAATTGGTTCTCTCCTCCCACCATGCAGGATGAACAAACTCATATTGTCAAACTTGGTGGAAAGTGCCTTGTGCAACTGAGTCATCTCTTTAGCCCCTACCTGGTTTCTTCTTCATCTCTTCTGTGACGTTTGCATTCAGAACTGAGGTGAATGATTAGAATAGGACAAGCCTTTTTGTTTTGTTTTGTTTTTTACGAGACAGGGTTTCTCTGTATTGTTTTGGAGGCTGTCGGTCCAGCCCAGCCTTGAACTCACAGAGATCTGCCAGCCTCTGCCTCCCGAGTGCTGGGATTAAAGGCGTGCGCCACCACCACCCAACTAGGACAAGCCTTTTGATGAGTCATTATCGTCATGCTAGTAAGGTGGCAAAGAAAGGGCCTTAAAGCCTATCAGTCTCGATCATGCTTCAAAACTGTATGCTCTTCGATCTGTCTTAATGTTAGTCTCTGAGATTTCTTCATGAAATCAAAGAACAATACAACCTTCATCTCTCAGGACTATTGACAAAATAAATGATATAAATAAAAACTACAACTAGCATTATGTCAACCACAGAACAACCACCCAAGAAATGGCAGGCATATTTTCCAGTCCCCCAAGGATATTCCGGTACGCTCAACGAAGCAGAAGAAACACCACTCACCTCTGTAGCCCTCAGGTTTGTTTGTAGAACAAGCCCAAAAGAGCATCCTGCTGTTTATCAGCGCAATGACTTCAGGTGCACACAGGGTGTTGCTATGGGACAGGATGAAAACAAGGTGAGAACAACTGACAAATGTAAACCCAAAAAAAGGTCAAAAAGAAAGTGATTCATCTACTTACCGACAGAACTCATCTGAGTCCTGGTGGTCATCTCCATGAAGATACACCAAAAGAAATCGCAGTTCTCGCTTGGCATCGTTGAGCGCCTGCGAGAGACAGAAGACCACTACTCAATATTAAGATCCTGAACTTCTATTGAGGTCAAGGGTCCAAATGCATCTAACTATGTGTTAATCAACAACAGTGACCAGAAAGGTGGGGAGGGAAGGAAATAAGGGGGGAAAGGAAAGCAAGAAATTAAGTACTTCTCAGGCTTCTATCTTTACCCCCACCCCAAGCATTTTTCTCCCTATAAGGAGTCCAAGCCAACAAGCTCTAATGAAAAAGGTTTTAGTGTTGTTAGACTTTACACTGCACCAGGCACATGAGAGAAGACAGGGTAACACAAACAAGTCAGAGAAAGTCAGCTGTATTCATGGTTTAAAGATTAAAAGCAGGAGACTGTGACTATGTAAAAGCTACTTTGCAGTCATAAAGTGGTTGTTAATTAAAAAAAAAAAAAAAGCTGCAAAAATCATTTGGATCCAGCAGGAAGGCAAGCAAGCATGAAGGACCAGGCACCCAAAGGCTTTCTAAAGAAGACCTAAGACAAAGCAAGTGTCCACGGGCCTTGTGTCACACATGGTGTACTCCTGAGTAAGTACACTCCTGAGTAACCCCCATTCTAATTCGCACGCCCTCAATGGCTAGTGGTAGTCTACCCTCAAGATCATACAAGAAGTGCTCCTCTCCCTCATCCTGTCCTCTGCAGCCTGAAGCAGGGGTCTAAACTCTGTTTAGCAGGTGTGTGTAATGTTCAGTGAGTTGGATAGCAGCAACCACAAAGAAGACCAACTGTGAGAAAAAGCAGGTGTAGGGAACAAAGCAGACAAGGTGAACGCTGCCTTCTCCCACTAAGAATCAGAAACCCTGGAAACTCCTGAGCAGAATCACCTTTTAACTACGTCCAAGTGTTGAGTCTTTATTTTTCTCTGACAAACTATATATGCCTATCACCCAGTTCTCCTCCCTTAAAGGTGACAGCTGAAAGGGCTGAGGCTTAGTCTGAGTGAAAGGAGCCACCTTAAGCCTATGGCCTAAATTCTAGTAAATTCTATAAAGGATAAAAAAATAAATTCAGGCTTTGCCTTCTAGGTGTGTACAGTCTGATAACAGCAAAGATGGGAACACAAATCACTATAAGGAGGAATGTACATTGCTATAAATTTAAAATAGAAGGATGGAAAACAAAAGGGCAGGCCAGTACTTTAGAAAGCAATGTAGGGCAAGACAGGGAACAAATGGGATGGTTAGGAGGACAGCATGAACTGGACTGAAGGACAGGCAAGATGCCATTAGTCACAATGTTAGAAGGACATTCCAGGTGACAGGACAGGGATAAGCAAGGCACTGAGGTAGGGAAGTGTTCAGGGAAGGGTGTGGTTGGAACCTAGGGTGTGAGGAAACAAGTTATGCAAAAAGACATCAAAAGAAGATTGGGTTAGATCAAAGAGGGCCTAGAAGAAAGGTTTGGTGTGTCTTTAAAGAATGTCAGAGTGTCTCCTGTGACCGACAAAGAGCTGTCCAAGTCTCCTTCTGAGTGTGAAGAGCAACACCACCAGAGCTAAACTACACTGCCCTTTGAGGACAGAATCTTATGGTTGAGTTGGCATCTATTTGGTTTGTGGCACTGACCTGGCTGTACGTTCCCTGGTAGAAGACAGGGTGTGCCCTCCCATATTTCTCTTCAAAAGAGTGCATAAATGAAACAATGTCCCCAACAGGGTCAGTGACCCGGCTGCGAGGGTCAGGCCGTATAAAACGAAGAGCAAACCTGGGGAGGAAGGAATAAATATCACATGAATTGGCTTCCTGTAGTGCATATGGAGTGGGCCAGTTTGTGCAGACTTTTACAGCTGAGCCACAGGCGAGGCAGCAAAGGGAAGTGAATGAGGGAGTGGGCCACCAGACCTGAGGGTACAGCCTGGCTCAAAAGCCACGAAGCCGCCAGGTGTTCCACGCTCTGCTCAAGAATGCACACCACTAGGATAACAGTACCATGCTGGCCTAAACCATCCCGAGTGCTCTCTGCAGAGAAAGGGCTAGGACTGAGTAGGGAGGATCACAATCCTAGGCACTGTCTAACACAGCAGCCACTATTTATGGCTATTATAAATGTAAATGCATTAAGCTAAATACAGTTCAAAGTCAGTGCCTCAGTGACACCTGCCATGTTTCAAGTGCTCAACATATGTGGTTAGTGATTTCCACTCTGAACAACAGAGACGAAGACGGTGTCTTAATCAAAACCCCTGGCCTGGAGTAGACATCTCTTTCTGGGCCTTCCTACTTGCAGTTTCCCCTCTTTTAGTTCTTCTGGGACTTTGATGTTTTAACTCATACTCTCAAGTAACTCATCAACAGGGACTTCAAACCTGAACTTGGTCACAACTTATTTGTTCTTCAAAGGGACAGGTGACAGGTAAATTTGCTTGATGTGTTTACACCAATGACATCCATGGAAAGAGTCGTAAAACTGCCCCAGATGTGGAGCACTGGTGGCTACTTTAGATTCCAGGATGCACTCCTAACGGGCCCACACGTCTACTCCTAAAGAGCCTATCCTATCACACTGTGCCTTACCCTTTCTCTGTGCTTGGGTTTCCACACAAGGGAGTGGCTGCAGGACGAAGTGGTACAACTCACATTAAGTTGTCTGGATGACACAATTGCATTAAAATTAGTAAAACATGCCATGCAGATTTTCCAAGGAAAGCAAACATTATTCATTTACTTGAATTTTTAGCATAGGGAAAAACAACTATGCTCTGATGCTTTCTTTACCAAGTCTTGAGCCTATCTTAATACTTTAACAAATTCTCCACTTGTATGCAATGATAACATTTTCTGAGTCATCAGGCCAAATTCATCCATACAAACATTCCAAGAAAATTAAAGACAAAATGTAATTACTTCTATATATAGGGAAGTAATTACGAATGCTTCAGAAGGCTGGTACTTTCACTATTTTTCTAAAAAGATTATTTAGGTTTATCTCTTTTTAAGTGTCCAAATTCTAGGAAGGGGTAAAAGCTTTAAATCTACTGTTTCTCACTATTATATTTCCACAGCCAATGTAATTTAAGACAGATGTGTCAACTCAGTTTTCATTGTGATTTTGAAAGATTTTATGGTTCCACATGCCCATTCCTAAGTAAAACAGAGATGGGAAAACTACAAAGCAGGTAGCCACTAAGAGGTTTTTGATAGCCAGGCGGTGGTGGCACATGCCTTTAATCCCAGCACTGTGGAGGCAGAGGCAGGTGGATCTCTGAGTTCTGGACCAGCCTGGTCTACAGACAGACTTCCAGGATAGCTAGGGCTATACAGAGGAAAAAACAAACAAACAAACAAACAAACAAGAACTTTGCTACAGCAAGGATGCAATTAAACAAGAGACCAAGGGGAAACTATTGCGCAATCCCTGAACTTCTGCAGTGACTGGGTCCTTACTTCCAGCCTCTGCTACTCAGAACAGAGCAAAAGCTACCCTGAATATGGAAGGGGCGCTTTGCACACATTGTATTTCCAGCTCCACCTGCTGGCCTGAGTGTCATGCTCATTCATTCATGCTCTCTCCACCTTACCCAACTCAAACTCCTCTTGCCTCCTTCTCAGTAGAACCACAGGTGTGTGCTGTCACACCTTCCCTCTAATGAGTATCTCAGACTCACACAAAGTCTGGGCATAGCTCCAGACCATATTCTGTGCTAAGCTTGATCTGCCAGAAGTCAGGTCACAGTCATCATCTCCTAGCTCTGGACGCAGACCATGGCTTCCCATGGTGAGTTCTCTGAATGGTACATGAAGAAAGCTTGATGGTGAAGGCATAAAACAAGTGGGTGTATATGCTGGCAACCTAAGCATGGCCGAGGCAGAGGGAATGTATAAACACTGCCTAGAAAGGCGCCAACAATCTACGGCAAAGTGGGCGTTCTCAGAGCAGGGTCTGCTGGGACTTTGAGCAGTGGGCAGAGGAGAGGGTTAGGGAAAGGCTCCTGGAGTATGGAGTTAGGGACAGGAAATGGTGGTTAGAAAGGAAAGGGCACGGTGATTAACTAGGGGATGTAGCGGTAACAAACATGGTGGGAGAGGAGAAAGATCCATAAACATAGGCAGATTGGTTTGATTCTTACAAACAACAGCCAGGACTAATTTAAAGTCATTCATAACACCATCCACTATGAATCAGTTTAAAACATTTTTTCAACTATAGAAAAAGAAGAGTGCAGGAAGAATATTCAATATGGTATCAAACTGGCCAGTCAAAAACGATTGAGCATCAAGTGCACTCTATTCTAATTTCAGCGTCAAGGCCTACCCTGTGGCTAGTAGTGTATAAACACAGAGGTACATACCTAAATATATCAAGTATCGTGTAATAGGTAAACCGGAATGGAAGCATTATCAAGTAATAACCCCATCCAAGCAGCCCCTGAAATTCCAAAAACAAAGTTAGAGACCCCATTCTCTTGAATGTCCAATACTTCACAAAATGGCAGTTCACATTTCCATGCCCGCCCCACCAAGGTGACTCCTCTCTGTAACAGTGTCCTCTTCCTGCAATCTCACCCTTACATGCTACTGCTTTTAGTATTATGTCATCTAAGACTATTATTTTTCCCACAGAAGTTTTGTCTTTAATCTCCATAACATATCCATCAACTACTCATATTCATAGTCAACTTCAAGTTTCCTCCACATAATAAATATTCATTCTTTCCATCTGATATTTAAACATCAATACATGGCACATAGAAATATCATGAGATAATTATTACTTTGGACATCTGTATACAACAGTTAAGTCTATTACCAAAAGACAAATCCTTATAGCTACTAATCTTTGTAATAACACTAACTAGCCTTATCTTATTGTTGTTATATACAAACAGGGCTTACGGTCAGTGTCAACATGTCCTGTATAATCACTGGAGTGAGCTCTAAAGCTAAGTGGGGATCAGGGTCTTGATCACAAAGTAAGGCCAGTTCAAGCTAAGGAAACATGGGTCTACAGAGAACTACTCCTCAAGTTATGTATTGCTCTAAGCAGCTGGGGGTGGGGGGCAGGTATGCTGCTGTTGTTCTTTTGTTTTGAGACAGGATGTCTCTATGTAGTCCTGGCTGTCCCAGAACTCACTATATAGCCCAGGCTGGCCTGTTTCAGGCAGCTGAATGCTAGCATTCAAGCAGGTACCCTTAAACTTGGCAGATTTGTATTCATCTACTTTAGTCTTTCTTCTCTCTACCTATGGCTTTGTTTTCTGTAGTTTCAGTTACCTCAGACAACTGGGGTCTGAAAATATGAAGTGGAAAATTAATAAAACAAAACTAAACTAAATTTGTAAATTTTAAACTGCAAATTAAGTAGTGGGATAAAATAGTATACCCTGCTATTCAGTCTCACTCAGGGAGACACTCTTCATCCAGCATCCCATACATGACACCTTAATCTCTTAGTAGCCTTCCTGGTTAGCAGATATGTCAGGGTGTTGCTTGTATTCAAGAGATCCTTGTTTTTACTTTTAAAAAAAAGAAAGGCTTCTGCTAGGCATGGTGATGCATGTTTTAAATGCCTGGAGCAGCAGAGGCAGGTGGATGTCTCTGAGTTTGAGGCAGCCTGGTGCCCAGAGCAAGGTCCAGGTAGGTAGGGCCATATAGTGAGACCCTTCTCAAAACATTATCAACAGAATGGCTCCAAAGTGATAATGACGGAACCGATACGAAAAGGGAAATCACAAAATGATCCATTTAAGTGGAAAGGTTAAGTCTTAAGCCAATAAAACATATAGTGAGGTTGCCAGAATCTACAACCAATCTTTTATTCACAAAATTGTGGCAGAAATCGTTAGCTTTGCTGCTGCACCTTAAACAGCAAAAATGAGAGCAAATGCTTAATGAAGATGGAAAAATCATTTAAAAATAAGGCTTAGTAGTCCTGGGAGTTTAGGTACCTACTGAAGACCTTGCAAATGCATCCTCTAAGGAAAAAGGAGTAATTAAGCTCCACATTTATCTGGAGACATAGCTGCACTACACTGCCCTGGCTGAGACCCTCCTGCCTTAGCACTCCTTTGTTGTTTGGGTGCTTTTGCTCACTTTAATTTTATGTGTATGGGTGTTTTCCCAACATGATGTCTGTGTACTATGTGTGTGCCTGGGGCGTGTGGGGACTGGAAGAGGGCACTGGATCCCCCGGGACTGGGGGTACAGATAGTTGTGAGCTACCACGTGGGTGCTGCAACCAACCGAAGTCCTCTGAAAGAGCAGCCACGTGCTCTTGACTGCTGAGCCATCTGCGTAGCTCAGCCTTTCATCTCCCAGAGACAATGTCTCATAGATAGAGCTGGGCAGTCCTTGAACTAGAGATCCCCCCACCTCAGCCTCCCAAGGGCTAGGATTACAGGCACGCACCACCATCCAAAGTCACTTTTGAAACATTAATTACTCCATACACACATACAAAAAAAGTATGACACTGGAGTAATTTTAATTGCTCTAGGGTTGAATGAAGGGTTTAATTTTTTTTTAATTCTAGATGCATGTTCAAGGGGTGAATGTTATCACTCAAGGATAAAGAAAGATAAGCTCCATAAAGTTCTTTGGAGTTCATGATCAGTTACACATCTAATTTCCTTAAACAGACATGAGAAATCAGACTGTAAATAGAAAGCTAACACCGCCGGGCGTTGGTGGTGTACTCCTTTAATCCCAGTACTTGGGAGGCAGAGGCAGGCGGATCTCCGTGAGTTCGAGGCCAGCCTGGTATACAGAGTGAGTTCCAGGACAGCCTCCAAAACAATACAGAGAAACCCTGTCTCGGAAAACAAAAACAAAAACAAAAAAGAAAGCTAAGACCACAGGAGCCACGGAGTACAAGGACGATACCCTAGACTACAGATGTGGGTCAACAGGCCGGGTGTTGGTGGTGGCGCACGCCTTTAATCCCAGCACTTGGGAGGCAGAGGCAGGCGGATCTCTGTGAGTTTGAGCCGAGGCTGGTCCGACAGCCTCCAAAACAATACAAAGAAACCCTGTCCCTTAAAAAAAAAGAAGTGCGTCAACGGGCAGAGGTGTCCACAGCCACCTGACAACTTGAGTTTGAGCCCTGTGGCCCACACGGAAGGAGAAAACGGACTCTGCAAGTTGTTCTCTGACCTATGCGCACATACAAAAGAAATAAAATGCGATAAAACGGTGTTTATAAAAGAAAGGACGGGGGGAGGCAGAGGCAGTGAGGGAAGGGAGGGGGAGAAGGAAGGGGATGAGAAGGAGCACGTGAGCAGCGACGAGCTCTGCACACGCAGGTCGCAGTCAACTGGCGCACTCTGAGATGCCTAAAAGTTAAGTGGCCCCTCTTTACCACCAGCCCTTCAGGACCAACTTCAAAACATTGGCACAGAATCCCCAAAGATTCTAAGCACTGCTTAAAAGTAACTGATGTCTTTCCAAGGAGCAGGTGGGAGGTGGGGAGGGAGTGGGGGGAGCAAGAGGAGAGGAGGGAGGAGGAACTGGGATTGGAATGTAAAAAATAATAAGAAAAGAAAGAAAAAAAAAGTAGCTGACATCAAGTAAACTCCAGTCCCAAAGAACTTAGCAGATTTCAATTTAATGGTGGGAAGTTGCCAGGTATAGCATGTTGTTCAGGTAACAATTCCACAACAAAACGCGGAGGTAGGAAGAATGCCCACGGTTTGAGTGAGCCTATCTACACAATTAGTTCCAACTCAGCTTGGGCTATAGTGAGACGCCAACCAGTCTGGGCTATTTAGTGAGCTCCTGTCCAGCCTAGGTTACATAATGATTCCCAGTCCAGTGTGTGCTATACTGAGTCGACAGTCAGTCTGGGCTACAGAGTAAAAAATCATGTCTCCAAATAAAACAAAACACGCACGCACGGGCTGAAGAGAGAGCTCAGTGGAAAGAGCACTTCCTGCTCTTACAAAGGACCCCGGTGTGCTTCCCAGCACCCACACAGTGGCTCACAACAGCCCATCTTCAGCTCCCTGGGATGCAGTCCGCCTCCTCAGGTTTCCGTGGGCTCCTGTAGGCATGTGGGCACAGACATGTGCTCAGAAGCAGCTCTACACAACACGGCCCGAAGCAGACATTTCAAAAGCAAGCTGCTCAAAACAAGGTATAGAAAACACTCTCTCAGTGAAGAACAGAAAATAGTTCCTATAGGAATTCATTAAAAACTCCAGGGATGGGGAAACTGATGAACCCATCAGATCTTCCGAAGATCCATAGCTAAGAAGCTTACACTGTCAGCATTTCTTTGGCTCTCACACAAAGATAACAAAACCAAATGGGTGAAATCATTAAAAAGGGAGATGAGATATTCTAGCTACAAAACTTGCCCTTGGTTGTGGTCTTGAGACAACATAGCTGTAGATCCTGTGATCAGCTGTATTAACCTGTAGGGGTCGGGATGGAGGTGGATTGAAAACACTCGGTACACCCTCTTGCTCATTCAGTCTGTCCTGGACTGCAGCCTGAGAAGGAAAACAGAATGCAGAACTTCAGTGATGCTCAAATTCACCCAAGAGGAAACTATTGCTTGGTGTCTCAAAACAAGATGAACATTACATGATGGTCACTTAATGAGTGCATGCCAAGGGACCTTTATCCTGCTACGCTATGGGGCAGTGAAAACTCTCACATGGCAGAACAGGCAATTTGTCTTGAAGCCACATTTACACAGCAAGCACATTATTACTATTAGTATGTGTTATGCAGAATGGCTAAACTATAATGTGCTTTACCATCCAATCCCAGGAAAAGCAGTATTGACAGCACCTTCAGGGCTGTGCAGTGGGCAGTACTGATTACTAGTATCTGATAGATAGTCTTGGCAAAGAGAATGCAGTCTGGATATAGCTCCACAGCCCAGAAAGAGACTAACTTACAAGCCTTAGAGTCTTTTTTTTTTCCTTCATTTTTTTATTCATCTATTTATTTAAATCCCAGCCACAGCTTCCCACCCAGCCCCTGCTTCCTAGTCCCCCAACCCAACCGCATCCCCGCCCCTTCGGTCTCCATCCCAAGAGTATCAACAAAACAATAAGACTTAGATCCTTATGTGCAAAATTGAAGGAAACTTAATACTTGGAATTAATCTGGAAAAAAAATTTTTAAAGAAAGTCTTCAAAGTAGAAGGAATTTGAAGGGAGGCTCAACTTAATCTGAAAATCTGAATATTAAGGGCTTGGGATGTAGCTCAGTTGATGAATGTTTGCTTGCATGTATGAGGCGGAAACCGTTGCTTTACTCCCAGAGCTCAGGAAGTGGAGAAAGGAGGATCAAAAGTTTGTGGTCATCTTGGACTATGTAGGGAGTCTGAGTCTGGCCTTGGCTAGAGATTCTGTCTCAAAAACAGAACAAGACAAAACTTGCTCTCAAATCCTGTTCCACAACGTCTCTTAATGGTTTTAGTCTCCATCAGTATCCTTTCAAACACTATTATCAGGCTGGGCGCTGATGACGCGCGCCTTTAATCCCAGCACTTGGGAGGCAGACGCAGGCAGATCTCTGTGAGTTCGAGGCCAGCCTGGTCTACAGAGTAAGTTCCAGGACAGGTTCCAAAGCTGCAGAGAAACCCTGTCTCAAAAAACCAAGCTAAAGCCAAAAAACAAACAAAACAAAACAAAAAACTATTATCAGGAGAATGGAACAGTTTTCAGTTTGTTTCTAGTGAACTATTATGTCTGAGGGTCATTTTATAATTCATTTGAATTCACAGTTGGTGTCAGAAGAGTGGTCTTTTGGGGGGAGGCTGTGTGTCTTCTAAAATTGATAACTGAACTTAACCTTTATGGTTTGACTAATTCCAGGCAGTCAAATCACATCAGTGGGGAAAGAACAACATTTCAGGTCTGGCAAACTGGCTCACTGGGTATCTTCATTAGTTTTTTTGTCAACTTGGTTCAAGTTAGGGTCATCTGGGAAGAAGGAACCTCGACTGAGAAACTGCCTCCATGACACTGTCCTATAGGCGAGTCTGTGGTACATCTTCTCGATTAATGGTTGATACTGGTGGGCCTAACTCACTATGGGAGATGCCACCCCTGGCAGATGGTCCTGGATCATCTGGGAAAGCAGACTGAGCAAGTCATGAGAAAGCCAAGCGGCGCTCCCTCACTGCCCTTGGCCTCACTTCCCTTGGTGAGGGACTGGGATGTGACACTGAAAGCTGTGCTCATGGGATTTTTAATCACAACAACAGAAACTCTAGCCAAGGCAGTAGGTAAAAGCTGAGCCCCAGGACCTATATGGTAGAAAGTGAGACAGTTATGTAAGGAAGAAAGTCTACAAGGGTGCACACTGAAGCAGTGTGTTTCTTACTAAAAAGTGGAAGAATTTTGTGTTTAAACTTTTTCATTTTTGTTTTCGGTTTTTGAGACAGGGTTTCTCTGTGTAGCCCTGACCATCCTGGAACTCGCTCTGTAGACCAGGCTGGCCTCAAACTCACAGAGATCCGCCTGCGTCTGCCTCCCAAGTGCTGGGATTAAAGGCGTGTACCACCAATGCCAGGTTTTCTCATAGTCTCTGTACTCCTACACGTGTGTTTTAAGCACAAAGAAGCTATAATTCTTTTTTTTTGTTTTGTTTTGTTTTGGTTTTTCGAGACAGGGTTTCTCTGTGGCTTTGGAGGCTGTCCTGGAACTAGCTCTTATAGACCAGGCTGGTCTCGAACTCACAAAGATCTGCCTGTCTCTGCCTCCCAAGTGCTGGGATTAAAGGCGTGCGCCACCAACGCCCGGCAAGAAGCTATAATTCTGATATCGGGGAGAAGGGCTGTACCAGCAGAACTGAGGGCACCCATACCTCCATGTTCCAGTTATGCTGCTCCAAAGCAAGGCGACACTGCTCCATGGATTCTATGCCAGTCAGATCCTAGAAGGTGAAGCACAGGTTACTGTGGGCTGGGCTAAGGGGGTAGAGCACCTGTCTAGCTTAGCATACACACAGCCCCGGGTTCCATCTCCCACACTGCGTAAGTCAGATATGGCAGCATACGATGTGTCAGCGGCGGTGTAGGGAAAGGGTCATTGCTGGCCACAAGAGGTGCTGCAGAGACAGCTCATTTAGTAATGTGCTTGCCTTGCACATACAAGGGCCCGAGGTTAACCCTAGAAACTAAGCACGCGGGAACCATGGCGCACCAGAAAGTGAGCATAAGTGGCTTTCTAGATCCCTTTCTCACTATTTCCTTTCAGGTGTCCAATGCACAGCAAACCTAGCAGCTCATGTGCCTAACACATGCTAGGCTTTCAACACAATACAAAAGCTGCTCCACTCATAGGCCTTTCATTCAGCAAGTGCTTACTTGAGGACTTTACACAAAGGCAAGTTAAAATAGTCTTTACTGTCAAGAAGTCCTAACCACTGGCAACCACAGAGGCAGAGTGGTCTATCTCAATCAGACTGGTAAGTCAAAACAAAGTTTCTTATCTTTACTGTGTACTCTGTATCCAAGGACAAGGTGTTTAATTCTAGAATTTAGTTTCCTTTATGTACAATGTTTAATCTGGACTAGATATCCTTTCCAGACTTTTTCGTCACTTTTACTTTTTAAGCCACGTCTCAATGAACCTGAAGCACAGACTTCAAGGCCCCACTAGTGCGCCTGAATGTCTGGGGTCTGAACCTGGGTCCTCAAGCTTGTGCAGCAAGCGCCATAACCAAGTGTCAGAAATACCCCAAAACACCTAGCTTCACTGGCCTACAAAGTTGTATCTGAGGACATGATGGGGAATGGTCTTCTGTGTATATGTTTGTCTTAAACATATAAATAAAGCACTGTTGGCCAATAGGGAAGCAACATAGGTAGGACTAGGAGTCAGGAAGGTTCCGGGAAATGCAGTCAAGAGAAGAGTTGCCATGTGATCCCAGGAGGAAAGGGCACAAGTCTGGTGTGCTCAGAAAGATAAGTCCTCATAGAAATATATATTAGTAGTCATGGGTTAATACTTAAGACAGAACTAGCCAATGAGAGGGCCTGGGACATTGTAACTAATAGTCTCCCTGTGTTATTTGGGGTTGACAAGGCCCTGGGACCAGGCTGGCGGGGAAGAACGCACATTATCAGGACACCCTGGGCTATCTAACAAGAGCCACACACACACACACACACACACACACACACACACACACAAATAAAATAAGTCTTAAAATATACATATTTTCCCCTTGAGCAGAAGCAATGGCTCAATGGTTAAAGAGTTTACATGTCTCTTACAGAGAACCTCAGTTCAGTCAGTTCCCAGCACTACAAAGGTAGCAAACACTAGTAAGTAACTCTAGCTTTAGGGAGATACTGGCCTCTGTCCTCCATGGACACCTACACTCATGTGCATCAACACATAATTTAGAAAAAAATACTCTTTACAAAGGATATATATAAGCTAGGCATAGTAGTGCACACCCTTAGTTCCAGCACTCTGGAGGCAGAGGCAAGTGGAACTCACAGAGATCTGTCTACCTCTGGTTTTTGTTTTTCTGCATAGGGAGTTTCCACTAGATTCTACTGCATACATACTACTACTGAGAATCACTAACTCCAGAGCTTGAAATTCTAAATGCCAGGGCATCATAGTGAAACCCTGTCTCAAAAAAACAAAACAAAGCAAAACAAAACCATCAAAGAAACCTAAGTACTGTGTCTGAAGCTATTCTGGGCATGCAACTGAGTTAGTATAGTGTGCAGTGTCTGTCTAGTATGCAACCATATAAGAACTAGGTGGCACAGCTCGACATGATAGTGAGCACTTTTCATCCCAGCACTGAAGAGGCTGAGGCAGGTGGATCTCTGAGTTCAAGGCCAGCCTGGTCTACAGATCAAGTTCCAGGACAGCCCAGGCTATACATAGAGAAACCTATCTGGGGGACCCAAACCAAACCAAAAGCCAGTATTCTGTCTGTCTCAGACTTCTGCAAATTCAGGGCCAGTCTAGGCTTTTGGGTGAATTCCAGGCAACTTTAACTAAACTGTGAGACCAGGCCACAAATACCTTGATCACTGGGTAGGGAGGACCCTTTTGGGAGTTGAATGATCCTTTCACAAGAGTTGCCTAAGACCATCAGAAAACAGAGGGCAATTTGTAACAGCAGCAAAATTACAGTTATGAAGTATCAACAGAAATAATTGTATGGTTGGGGGTCACCACAACATGAGGAACTGTACCAAAGGGTTGCAGCCTTAGGAAGGTTGAAAACCACTATCCTTGATTGGCTTTTCAATTTTTTTCCCTACCTTATGAATATACACATTTTAAAAACTTGATAGACGGGGCTGGAGAGATGGTTCAGTGGTTAAGAGCAGTGGCTGCTCTTCCAGGGGACCCGGGGTTCAATTCCCAGCACCCACATGGCAGCTCACAAGTGTCTGTAAATCCAGTTCCAGGGGATCTGACACCCTCACACAGACATACATGTTAGAAAATTACCAGTGTGTGCAAAGCAAAAATAAATAACTTTAAAAAAAACTTGAAGACACTGCCCAAGCCAGTATGTCATCTTCATAAAGACTATTTCATTTTACATTGTCTAAAGCTGGTTTCCAGTGCAAGTCAAAAGTTACCTTATTCCCATTTAGTGCCAACATATTTCCCAAAGCCAGTGGGGAGGGGAGGGTTTTTCCTAGAACAGACCCCATTGGCTTTGAAGCCACCTGTGCTGTCACGGAAAAACATGTTTAGCTATTCTGCAACTTAAGGAAGGAGAGCTATGTTGTGGCTCCGGTTCTACAAGGCAGTCCGAGGCACGTGGCAGGCACTGCCAGGAAGCAGAGAGGATGAACACTGAGCCCACCTTCTCTTCTCCTTTATCCAGCCCAGGACCCCAGACCATGAAACTGTGCTGCTCACTCTTGGGGGGTCTTCCCACACCAGTTAGCCCAATCTAGATAACCCCTCACAGGCACACCCAGACATCTGTCTCCATGGTGATTCTGAATTCCATCAGGTTGACAGTCAAGATGAACCATCACCAAAGTAGAACAGAAACAAGGAATGTTAGACTTAATAACCTCAGAGATTTCCAGTTCCTTTCCAAGTAAATTTGTTTAAAACTCAACAGATTATAAACCTGTCTTTTAAGAAAAGATTTATTTGTGCTTTTGTGCATGTGTCTATGTATGTCATTTGTGTAAAGGACAGATGATTGCCCTGGAAAGGGGTTAAAATGGTGTTGAGCTTCCCCACATAAGTGCTAGGAACCAAATTCAGGTCCTCTGGAAGAGAAGCCTATCATTTTTGTTTTTCAAGTGATTTCTTTTTTAGTGAGTTGGGGTTTGAATCCAGGGCCTCACACAGGGTCAGTACACGCCAGCCCTGCTTGCCAGTGTAATACCTTATCATACATTAGACAATGAATAACTCAGCCCAGTGGTGGTAGTGGTGGCATTTGAGGTGGCGGCAGCTCATGCCTTTAATCTCAATACTCAGAAGGTAGAGGTAGGTAGGTCTCTGAGGTCAAGGTCAGCCTGGTCTACAGAGTGAGTTCCAGGACAGCCAGGGCTACATAGAGAAACCCTGTCTCAAAAAGAAAAAACAAAACAGAAAAGTAAGGCAATGGTGGTGCACACCTTTAATCCCAGCACTGGAGAGGCAGAAGCAGGTAGATCTCTGTGAGTTCAAGGCCAGCCTGGTCTATAGAACAAGTTCCAGGACAGTCAGGATTATAAAGAGAAACCCTGTGTCAAAAACAAAAAACAAAACAGACAAAATAAATTAATTAATTAATGATTATTATGCTACCCTGACAGCTTTTTTTTCTTCTCTCATTCTCCTTTTCTCATATAGGCAGGTGAGTGTGTAAGTGTGAGTGCATGTGAGTGTGTACGTGCGATCATGTGCATGCACGTGCACGCTTGTGGGGGGCCATAGGATGACCCTGGCTATTTTCCTCAGGAGCCGCTCAATTTATTTGTTTATATGGCTTTGGTTTTTTGAAATGGTGCATGTGGCACCACTGGCAGGCTTCTTCCTCATTTCTTACGCATCACTCTTATTAGTTTCCATAGTATCAAAAACCGTTTTGTCTATCTTCACTATGCTGACCAAATCCATGAGAAATTAGCATCATGCCATGCCCACCACAAGTTAAAAAGATCTGCATATGAAGTCAGTGAACAACAGAAGCAAATCTGCAAGTTCCTAACTGTTTGCTCCTCAGAGTAACCTTGGCCTGCATTCAGACCCACTGACATTTGCTGTCACTCGAGACAAAGCTGGGAGAAGCAGCTGCAACTGAAACAAAGGCTAACTTCATCATGACGGCTCCTTCTCCCACTCATCTCTTGCCACAAGGCAGATGTCCCAATTGTTGTCACACACCCGCTCAGGCAGTCCCATCTGAGAATGTCTTACTCCCCAACTTCTCAGACATACTCCCCTTCCATGAATTGACCTCCCTATGGTTTAGGAGCTGCATTCAGATGCAGTAATTTACATAAAAGTATAACTGATGACAGTATTAGAGAGACGGATGGATGATATTTATTGTTGGGGACCAAAATATCCCTGAATTCCAATCAGTCACAAGTACTATGCAGAGGGATATTAGAAGAGTGTGTGAACTACTTTCCTCTACCCAACCTGTTCTAACATCTATCTAGTCAAAAGTTAAAGGGATGCTGATCACTTGAAAAGTAGATACTGAATTATTATGGTTGCTGATCTAGTCCTTAGGAGAGTGTAAGTCAGGGAAGAAATCACAACAGGCTGTGTGTGTAACAATTTAACCAGGTGTCTTAAAGAACTATTTGGATATGGATTGGGAAATCAGGGTATACTCGCCTGGCTTTCCTAAGTGCTTCACTTTCCACATCTCAAATGTTTGTAATAACACACTCAGTAGACATCTAAGTGCTCTATGCTCCAATTGACTTGTTCAGGCTTATATTTTTAAGTCATTCCCAGAGTAAAATTTGGCAAACAAAACAAACACACAAAACAACAACAACAAAAGCAAAAACAGGTAACCGCCTGGCATTGGGTGCACGCCTTTAGTCCCAACACTTGGGAGGCAGAAGCAGGCGGATCTCTGTGAGTTTGAGCCCAGCCTAGTCTACAGAACGAGTTCCAGGACAGCCTCCAAAACAATACAGAGAAACCCTGTCTCGGAAAAAAAAAGAAACAGGTCAGGTAACCTTTGCTTTCTCCTTCCCACCACACAGGACAGGTTTGCTTACTCAGGAGAAAAATGGAATTTAAAGTCCATTCAGAAAGTGATGACTACTAGGCTTTGAGCTGTAATTAAAGCTCTTAGAGATCTTTATTGTTTACATTTAATTCTTATCTCCCAGATTAAACAGCAACAATTCCCACTTACTAAGCACCTACACAAGGTAATAAGTACTTTCTCATTTTTAACAATGAGAAACCCAAGTTATCCAAAGGTTACATTGCTGAACCAAACACTAAAACCCAAACCTGTCACACAGCCATTTCTAACAGCCCTACTTGTCTGCAGTTTAAAACAAATTAACAGGATCCAGAAAGGTGATGCCAGTGACAGGAGAGTATGGGCACAGAGCTAGACTTCCAGATCAAACCTCAGTTACCTATCGATCCTAGTCAACTGATCAACAGCAGAACTTACCTCATTTGTTTATTTGGAACCTTGGTCAAAGTTAATGCAATAATGTTCAAGCAGCATCATATTATACTTTTAAATCTCAAGGGGTAATCAGAATACATCTGTCAATTCCCTTCCATAATGTAATTGTTATTTATTCCAAATCACTGTCCTTAATTCTCTAAAATTTTAGCTATCACTATCTCCAACTCTATTGCTGTCATAGGATTCTACTATTTGCATAACTGTTCTAGTATAGTCTGCATTCTATATCCACAAATTCAATTAGATCAAAACATTCAGTAGCCACGTATAGTAGCATATATCTATAATCCCAGCAATCTAACCCTGGAAAGCAGAAGCAGCAAGTTTGCCAGCTAGAAGCCAGCCTGGGCTACATAGCAAGACCTTGTTTCAAGGGCTTAGATGTTTCAGAGTATTTGTTTAACTATGTAAAGACTGTTGCTGTTTTATCTTGCCTGCCTAAGGCACCTGAATGGTCTAATAAAAAGTTGAATGGCCAATAGGAAGGGAGGAGGAATAGGAGGGACTTCTGGGCAGGGAGAGTAGGAGGAGGAGGAGTTCAGGTATGAAGAGACATCAGGGACAGACAGACAGGGAGGAAGCAGGACACACAGAATGAAAAAAAGGTTTAAAAGCCCTGAGGCAAAAATGTAAATGAACAGAAACAGGTTAAGTTATAAGAGCTAGTGGGACATGCAGAAGCAAAGGCCCAGCATTCATAATTAATGTCTCCATGTGTCTTTATTTGGGAGCTGATTGGCAGCCCAGAGAATTCCAACTACAGTGAGGGGCTGGGAATGTGAGGCACTCGGCTGACCCCCAACACTGCATCCTCCTTAAAAAAAAAAAAATACCAAACATGTACATGTAAACATTTTTAGCTTATTATTTCCTAAACAATATGACTATTTCTATAACATTTATTATATTATAAAGTGCATAGGAAGATGTTTAGATTATATACGAACTTTCTATCATTTTAACTTGAGCAGCTTTAAACTGGTTATCAGTGGGAACTCTAAACCAATCTGCCTCAGGTACTAATGAACACCTGTCTATAACTCCTCCACTGACCTCTGGAGAGAGGTCAGATATTCACTTCTGGGGTCAAATCACGGTTCTCATCACACAATAACCAAAGTCCTTCAATCTATAAAGTTTTACCCAAGTGAGAAGGAGAAATTCCTTAAATGAAAGCCCTTCCTCTAAATTCCCAAGTTTCCCCACAATGCTAAACACCTAATGTTCGCCATGCTTCACTTGCTGACCTGGTCCTGTCTGTCCCCACTCTGTGGGTTCCACCAGGGTAAGAGCTATGCTGACTGCTACCGTATCCAGTACCTACAACCATAGCCGAGTTTACTGAGAATGGGATAAGTCTCTATGTACAAGGATATACACGGCAGCATTGATTGTGGTAACAAAAACAAAGAAAAAATGGAGGGAAGGAGGGGGGAGGGAGAGAGCGAAGGAGGAAGGAAGGAAGGAAAAGAAAACATGATTGCCCATAAGTGTTATGGTGGTTCACGCAGCACCAGGAGGTAATGGCAGGTGGCTCTCTGTAAGTCCAGGCCAGCCTGGTATACACAGCAAGTTCCAGGTCAACCAGTTACTTATAACATGGGGAGACCTTATCTCAAATTGATTAATTAATTAAAAATAATGCTTAACATTCGGGTATTTAATATTTGCCAACACTTCAGCTATATTAACATTTAAACTTAAAGCAACCTTGTGAGGTGGATAATATTATTAGTCCACAAAGAAACTATGTCACAGAGACAAATTAAATGGTAACTTGTCCAGAGCTGAAAGTTAGTAACTATAAAAGGCAGAGTTCGCCGGGCCGTTGGTGGTGCACGCCTTTAATCCCAGCACTCGGGAGGCAGAGGCAGGCGGATCTCTGTGAGTTCGAGGCCAGCCTGGTCTACAGAGTGAGTTCCAGGACAGCCTCCAAAACAATACAGAGAAACCCTGTCTCGAAAAACCAAAAAAAAAAAAAAAAAAAGCAGAGTTCGAATCCTGAGCCTTCACAAGCATCCACACACTGCTGACTTTCACAGTACACACATGACCCTGTAAGAGAAAGACATCCTTTTGCCCAACGAGAGTGGGCACTATAACCAGTTAGTTAGCGAGCACCCACCCACTGAATGGTTCAACACCAAATGCATCATTGTGATCCATCTTAACAAGCGTGTATACCCAGATAGCAGTCTGCTGATGGACCACGGCACGCTTGGATTTTCCTAGCAAAAGCATACTGTACTTATTTTAAGGAGAATACAACCTTAAACACCTGCCAAACAAGTGTATAACCCTTATCTCAGTCACTTCCCTCAAGTATCTTAGGGTCTTGTACCAGTATTAATTGAATACCAATTTTTCCCCAGTTAACTGGTTCCGTAGAGCCTTTCCAAACCATTTTAGTTCATATAAGCCAAACAAACTTTGTAGGAATTTTACTTGTTCATATAATATTTAATGGTGGCAGTGTCAAATACCTTTAATCCCAGCACTAGAGAGGCAGAGGCAGGTGGATCTATGTGAGTTCGAGGCCAGCCTGGTCTACAGCGTGAATCCCAGGAAGACTCTAAAGTTACACAGAGAAACTGTTTTGAAAGAAAAAAAAAAAAAACAAAAACTGTCTGACAAACACCAGTACACGATGGCTCAGGAGCACACATAACCGACTCTTGTCAACAGTACAATTCAAGGAATGGGCTGCATATATTCAGTGAAAGGAATGGGCTGCATATATTCAGTGAAAGGGATGGGCTGCATATATTCAGTGAAAGGAATGGGCTGCATATATTCAGTGAAAGGAATGGGCTGCATATATTCAGTGAAAGAGAGCTTGCATGAGGCCCAGCCAATGTTCTATCCTCACTACTGCTTTTGCCCAAATACAACTAAAAAGATAAGGGCAGAAATACTTAAGCAATAGCTGCGCATTGGTGGCGCACGTCTTTAATTCCAGTACTTGGGAGGCAGAGGCAGGTGGATCTCTGTGAGTTCAAGGCCAGCCTGGTCTACAGAGCGAGTTCCAGGACAGACTCCAAGGCAATACAGAGAAACCCTGTCTCAGAAAACAAAACAAAAACCTTAAGCAAGGCCATGAGTTGATAGTTTGTTCAGTGGACTAAGGTTCTTGATACATAAGCTTGGTGCTCAACCCTGAAACCCATGTAAAGGTGAAAAAATTAACTTGTGATCTCCATATGTATTACAGCAGAAACAATAATGTCAATAACATCTAAAGGAGAGAAATAAGTGAGCGTATTTTTAAAACTACGCTTGAGCTGGGGACATAATGCCACAGTTAAAGCACTGCCACGCAAGTGAGGACTGGCGTTTGGATGCTGAGGCCACTTGTAATTCCAGGCAGGGAAAGCATAGATGGAGATTCCCAGAGCAAGCAGGCTTGCAAGGCCAGCCTCATCACTGAGCTTGGTGTTTCATGAGAGACCCTGCAACAATGAGCAAGGCAAAAGAGCAACCGATGGCAATGCCCAATATCAGTCTTAGACCTCCGTATGCGCACCCACATATGCAAAAGTGTACACACACATATGCAAAAGTGTACACATATATGCAAAAGTGTACACCTCCATACCCACATATGCAAAAATAAAGTGTACACCCCATACACACCCACACATATGCAAAAGAAAGTGTATACACACATATGCAAAAGTGTACATACACACACCCACACACATATGCAAAAGAGAGTGTACACCCCTACACACATACAGGCATACACGCAAAAAGGTGTATACACACATATGCAAAAGAAAGTGTACACACACACACAGAGGCATATATGCAAAAAGGCATATACTCACACACACACATATGCAAAAGAAAGTGTACACACACACACACAGAGGCATATATGCAAAAAGGCGTATACTCACACACATATGCAAAAGAAAGTGTACACACACACACAAAGGCATATATGCAAAAAGGCGTATACTCACACACACACATATGCAAAAGATAGTGTACACCCCTACACACATACAGGCATACACGCAAAAAGGTGTATACACACACATATGCAAAAGAAAGTGTACACCCCTACACACAGAGGCATATATGCAAAAAGGCGTATACTCACACACACATATGCAAAAGAAAGTGTACACACACACACACAGAGGCATATATGCAAAAAGGCGTATACTCACACACACACATATGCAAAAGATAGTGTATACACACACACATGCAAAAGAAAAAGTGTACCCCACACACAGAGAGAAAAAAACTGAAAACACCCAGGCTGGAGGTTCTGTTGTTAGAGCACTTGTTCTTGCAGAGGACCCGGGTTTGCTTCGCAGCACCCACAATTGCCCATCACTCCAGACTAAACACACCATTCAGACAGGCGTGTGAGCAAACATCATGCCTACCACTCCAGACTAAACACACCATTCAGACAGGCATGTGAGCAAACACTCATGCATATAAAGCAAAACTTAAGATGGTCTAAGAACCATTGTTTTAAAAACAGACAACAACTAGACTTTAGGAAATAGAGGCTATCTCTTATACTTGGTGAGGTGAAGATAAAGGTAAGAGGGCTTCTTTTCTAAGATTTATTTGTTTATTATGTATACAGTGCTCTATCTGCATGTATGCCTTCAGGTCAGAAGAGAGCACCAGATCCCACTATAGATGGTTGTGACAAACAAAACAAAACAACCAACCACACAAACAAGTCAAATGCGGTGTGCAGTCCATATCCGGGCTCCCTGAAGGCAGAGGCAGGAGAGTTCAAAGACGTCTGGACTACATTGTGAGACCTGCCCCACTAAGAGAGAAGCTGGGGAGCTGAGGATGGGCTAGAAGTGGGTTAAACTAAACCAAGTATGTATGAAAACCTTATGGAAACCACTAGTTTATGAGTTAACAAAAAGGGCAGCAGTTAATACGAGACCCCTAACTGTCAAAGGGCTGAGAGTAAGCACTGTTGCGGGCTCAGCTCTAAACAGGACTTTCCTATCAGCTCCCTTCTCCCACAAGGTTCAGGGAACACTGCGGAAGGAGGAGCAAAGTCAACGCTAAGAGCTGAAGAGTGTACATTCTGGATGCGACATGGCCCTCGCAATCATGAACTCACGTCAGCTAAGACTACCTGCACAAAACCAAGCTCAGATTATGTTAATATTACAACAGGCAGCAATAACTGAATTTAGTGGATTACTCAAAGAAAAAAAAAGACATCATGGCGAGAAGGGAATGTGTTGGGAGATGTCTGGCTGAGGAGAGGAAAGAACTGGGGATGAAAATACTCAAGATAGCCGGGCGTTGGTGGTGCACGCCTTTAATCCCAGCACTTGGGAGGCAGAGGCAGGCGGATCTCTGTGAGTTCGAGGCCAGGCTGGTCTACAAAGTGAGTTCCAGGACAGCCTCCAAAACCACAGAGAAACCCTGTCTTGAAAAACCAAAAAAAAAAAAAAAAAAAAAAAAAAAGAAGAAGAAGAAGAAGAAGAAAATACTCAAGATACATTGTTTTTTTTTTGTTTGTTTGTTTTTGGTTTTTTTTTTTTTTTGGAGGCTGTCAGTCCAACCCCGCCTTGAACTCACAGAGATCCGCCTGCCTCTGCCTTCTGAGTACTGGGATTAAAGGCGAGCGCCACCACCGATACATTGTATAGGCTAAGCAGGGTGGCCTACACCTTTAAAGCCAGCACTCAGGAGGCCGAGGCACTGGACCTCGGAGTTTGAGGCCAGCCTGGTCTACATAGTACCAGGCCAGCCAGGGCTACATAGAGAACCTGTCTCAAAAACAAAAACAAAACAAAGATACATTGTATACATGTATGAAACTGTCAAAGACGTTTTTTCCATACAGGATTTCTCTGTATTGTCCTGGAACTCACTCTGTAGACCAGGCTGGCCTTGAGCTCATAGAGATCTACCTGCTGGTCTCCCAGTACTAGGATTGAAGACGTGCACCACCACACCCAGTCATGATAATTTTTTTCAAAAAAGGAAAATGGATACTGTCCATCACATAATATAGTGCTCCCATTTCACAAGAAAAAACAAACAAAAACAAAAAACAAAGACAAAAAAACAATTCAATGTGAGAACTCACCCAAAACTGTAAAACTAACTAGTAGCTTCCTTGGCCAGGATTATATGAAGGGAGAAATCAAAACCCAAACAGATCACTGTGATTTTTTTTAGGTGGATGAATGAAAATTATCATATACTTGTACAACTCCCAATTTCCAAATGGAAATTCCCAAAAATTACTTATAAATTTGCTCCTAACAGCCTAGAATTCAGGCTTTACTTTAAATAACTTAAAAAAATTAACTTTATTTGCATGAAGGTATCAGATCCCCTGGAACTGGAGTTACAAACAGATGTGAGCTGCCATGTGGGTGCTGGGACTTGAACCTGGGACCTCTGGAAGAACAGCCAGTGCTCTTAAGCACCGAGCCATCTCTCCATAATTTAAAGAGAATATGAGTCATGCCCTGCTATCCACTTACAAATTTTTTTCAGCCAGGTATGGAGGTATACACCTGTCATCTCTATCCCCAAGTGGTAACCAAGGTAAGGCTGGGCTAGGCAGGCTACCCAGGGAAGCCCTCTCTCATGAACAAACAGAGCTGGAGATGGCTCAGTGACTGAAGGCACGTTCTGACAAGCCTGATGACCTGAGGCCAATCCTTGGAACCCACAGGGCAGAAGGATCAAACTGCCTCTCACAAAATGTCTTGATTTCCAGTGTCATGGCATGTATGGTCCCACACCCACAAAATTTACATAAATAAACAAAATGTCAGATCCGTGTAAGCAGAGCGTCACTTCCTCCTACAGGAATGGTACATTTACTCCCTTCTTTCTGACCATGCCATCCCTGCCTTGGTGTTAAAACACCAGCCCAGAGGCAGTAAACTAAAGCACTGGAGAAGTCTACATATTTGGTAATTATCCACACACCTACATTAGCTCTTCTTTTTTTTCTTTTTCTTTTTTTGGTTTTACGAGACAGGGTTTCTCTGTATTGTTTTGGAGGCTGTCAGTCCAGCCGGGCCTCGAACTCACAGAGATCTGCCCGCTTCTGCTTCCCGAGTGCTGGGATTAAAGGCGTGCGTAGCTCTTCTTTAAATTTAAATACCTACTGTTTTCCAGTGGAAATAGCTCAAAACATAATGTCTACATTATTCTACTCAGTTGGCTCTAAAATAAACCAGACCTATGAGAATTATACACACATAAGACAAAACAAAAACAAACTTAGAAATATCAAATGGACTAAGATACATATACCTTAGAAAATTCTAACCTAATCACATCACAAAAAGAAACATAAGAAATTTCAGCTTTCCTGAAATGTTTTATTTTCACTAATTTATTTATTTAAGCTTTTGGAGACCTCACCTTGCAGGATAACCTGAAACTCAATATGTAGCCCAGAGTGGGCCTGAACTTACATCAATTCTCTCTTTTCTTTTTGGTTTTTTCAAGATAGGGTTTCTCGCTCTGTAGACCAGACTGGCCTCGAATTCAGAGATCCACCTGCCTCTGCCTCACCAGTGTTGGACTAAAGATGTGTGCCACCACTGCCCAGCCCATAGCAATCCTCTTAACCTCTCAAGTGCTGGCACTGGGATTACAGAGTGAACCAACATGCCTGGTGCGGCTGTAACACGTGAAATGTGACACACACACAGAGCTCACTGTCAGCAGTGCCACCCAGTTCTGTTCTGACACCCATGGAAATTCCAAGCACATGACCCATATTGCTGGAGAAGCAAACCCCAAACCTGGTGGTGTTGTTACTCCCTAGTTAAGAAAAGCTCTCAGCCGGGCGTTGGTGGCGCACACCTTTAATCCCAGCACTCGGGAGGAAGAGGCAGGCGGATCTCTGTGAGTTCGAGGCCAGCCTGGTCTACAAAGTGAGTTCCAGGACAGCCTCCAAGGCTACAGAGAAACCCTGTCTCGAAAAACCAAAAAAAAAAAAAAAAGCTCTCATGACTGTCTCTGTCTACACACTTGAGCACAGTATTAACAAGTCTCCAAAATCTGGCTCGAGTTTATCTTTTCAGTCCCAGGTCTACTTACGACAACAGGCATATCCACACTTCCCATCTCCAAGCGAGAAGCCCATTTTCTCAGCTCTAAACACTCTCCTGCCCACCATCTGCTGAAATTCTAACCCCTTCAAAACTGCAAAGTCCTGTGCTAAGAGCTCAGCCTTCCAGTCCAGGGCTAGACCCACTGATTTCCACTGACAGCTGCACTACCTTGAGCACATAAATCAACAAATCTATTTCATTACCAGATACGACAGAGGGTCTTAACCCCCTTTGTACTTTATGAGGTAGCTGTGTATCAAGATGATGGCTATACATCATCTTAAAACATAGTAGATAACAAATATTAACCTCTCAGTCTTCCTTCCTTCCTTCCCCCTTTAACATCAGTAGGTTTACTCTTCCCTAAACTCCAAGATAAAGACACAGACACACAGACAAACACCCCAGAGAACTTTCTGGGAGCTGCTATTATTCAGGCTATGCACCTTGGCTCCAACATTAGGATACAAACACAACACTCATGAATGTGGATTTCTAAATATATGCAAAGCACTATTTGTGCAAATTATCTGACCTCTCACATCTATCTTCTTCAGTAATAAAAGAATGCAGTTAACACTCTACAGGCTTCTAAAGAAGTTTAAGGTTATAATGCTTGACGTCTGTATATGTCAAGCAATATTTAAGAGCAGTCTGAGATGGTAAACCTGATCTGGCTTGCTTATAGAACACAAAAATACAAAGTGCATTTAATAAATTCAACTTTATAAATCTTGACAATATTATAATATTATTAACAATAATATTACAATATTATTAACAATAATATTACAATATTATTAACGTGCTAGACACCCCTTTTCTTTTTTTTTTTTTTTTTTTTTTTTTTTTTTGGTTTTTCGAGACAGGGTTTCTCTGTATTGTTTTGGAGGCTGTCCTGGAACTCACTCTGTAGACCATGCTGGCCTCGAACTCACAGAGATCCGCCTGCCTCTGCCTCCCGAGTGCTGGGATTAAAGGAGTGCGCCACCAACGACCGGCTAGACACCCCTTTTCTGATGACATCCACTAAAGAAGACAAAAAGTGTCTTAAGCTCTTTATCTCACAGACACTGCCATTCACACTCATGTACTTCTAAGTGCGTCACAACTTATAACTCACATCTGTTTCACACACGGCTTATCCCTAAGAACTGTAAAGTGTAGTCTGCCCAAGTTAAATAAAACCCTGAAGGAGTAGTCTACAAAGAAGTGAAGGCTGTCTGTTCATTCTTTAATTCTACTCTGGTGTCATTAATTTCTCTATTATAAACTCCACGCAAATGTCAGCTATGCCTATGATAGTATTTTACTATTTACACACACCCAACACATTGCTTAAACAACACACTCGCACACACAAAATCAACATCAGGGCAGTTACAGCCCACTCTTAACTACATACACACTCTTACACAGACTGTACAGCAGAGATATCAAAAGCCCACCAAGGGCTCAGTCTATGCTTATGTGACACCACCATTTACCACCAAGGGCTCAGTCTATGCTTATGTGACCTAAGCATGCTGCCTCCTTTTGTTTGGAAAAGGCTGGTTACAAAATCGGAATCCTCCTGCTTCCATCTCCTGTCCCTGGAGATTACCGTTCTGGGCCACACCCACTGGTGTTACTTCTTACAATCCATACCCATGTTTGAGACAGGGGCTGTCAGATCAGAGTAGAACGCCATAGGGCTGTGTGTTAAGCAAGGTAACATGCTAAATGTTAGCGACAGTCTCACAACATCCAACATGTTTAGTGGGCGGTATTCTAACTAGCAGTGTCTGGCACTAAGAACTGCTCACCATGAAGATTTAGCACATTTCCTGTTAGAAAACGAGTTCTAGTAACTTTCGTTCTATCTCAAGTTAAATGTTGATTGATAGCAGCAACTGTTTAGGCACATTTTACTGTTTACAAAGTCCTTTTAATACCTTGTAGCATCCATAAACTCCAGTTTACCTCCAAATCATCCTCAAGGGAATAGACATTTTGAAGTCATGCATTTAAGAACTAAGGCAATTGGCTAATAACGCCACGGTTACCACCACGGTGGTCTCCTCCAAGCAGACCCTCCACCTCGGTTAAGTGTTTAGTGCCTTTTTTTTTTTTAACGTAACATCCACTAATAGGAGGTCGAGTCCTGCAAGTTTCCACCTTCCTCAAGCATAGTCAGCAGTTCAGGAGAAAGCCGAAGGTAACAAAATCCAGTGAGAGGCCATCGGCGATACTTAACGTTGCATTGTTTCTGTATGTGGCGTCTACATCTCTAGGGCAGGGGCCAGGTCTGCGTGTAGGTGCTTCCTTCCCTACTACAGCCCTCATCGCAAGACCTAGGAACCACGAGACCCTCAGAAGTGTCTGTGAACGGCACGGGGTGGTGGTGGGCGGTCCAGACCCGCGAGCTGACGCCAACTCTGCGATGGGGACTTAGGCTCACTAGCGCATCAACAGTCGAGGGGCGGAGAGGGTCTGGCGGATTAACCAGGCTGGCAAGGACTGCGGGCCCGCGCCGCTAAGGGAAACCAAGGCAGCTGACCCAGTGTGGTCGAGCCTGGGCGGCAGCTGGAGGCTGGAAGGCTGGGTACCGACAGAGCTCGGGGGCCGGGGAAATCCGGGCAGTTGGCGTCTGGGGGGAGGGGGCCGCCTGCCGGTCTGAAAATGGGCCCAACCCCAACCTGAGGATGGTTCTGCGCTCCTCTAGGGCCCCGCTCCCCATCCCGCGGCGGCCTTGGCTGCACCGAGAACTCGCTGCTACCTGAAACTGCAGCAGCTTCTCGGTCTGCTCCTGAGTTAGATCCTGCTCCTCAGGCGCCGCCATTTTGCCGCCGCCTCTACGCTCCTGACCCGTCCGCACCGTCACCCGCCGGAAGTGATCTCAGGTGCAGCCACATCCGGCCCGAACCGCCGCCGGTCCTCAACTGCGTCTGCGCGCGCCAGCTCGCACGGCCCCGTCCGAATCCCGCCGCCAGAGGGCGACGTTCTCGAGTCTATGCCGACCAATTCCGGAAACCCGCCGAAGTGGGGAGTCTGTCCGAGAGCTGGGATAGCTCAGAAGGTGTCAGACAGAGTCCAAAGGGTCCCAGTGCACCTGCAGTAGCTCCGAAAAGTCCCGCAGTCTGGCTGCTTCTTAAACATTTTCCAGCCATTTCCGATATTCTTGACGATGACTCAGGAAACTATTGCTTTAACGAAACAGCGCCAGTTTGATTCTCAAGTCTTTCCTAAAGTGCGGGCTGCCTTGGAGGCTTGCTCGGAGTGCTTGTCCTAGGGTTAGCCGTGCTTGCGGACCCTCGGGGCTTTGTACCCGGGTGGGAGCCTCGTCTGGTCTCAAGCCCAGGTCCTATGCCACTTCATCCCTTTGACAGACCAAGCAAGGATAGATACTTGGACTAGGTCCAGGCGACTTGACTTTAAGTGTATTTGACACCTTGCAAACGACCAACTACCTGAACTGTTACTTTTTGTTGAATGCGGTTAATTTACAGCCTCATTATGCCTCCCCTACCTTTTCCAGGGCCAACGAGGCACACTCCAAAAACCTCCAGCCTTGAGAGGCTAAGGCAGGAGGATCTTGAATTCAAGGCCAACCTGGGCTGCATAATCAGACCCTGTATCAAAACCACAACCAAGGACAACACCCCTCTCGGCTCCCATTTTTTTCTAAACTTTAGAACATTCTAGAGCAATACTGTCCAATAAAAATATGTGGACCACACATACAATTTAAAATAGTAGTCACTCTAGGGACAAGTGAACTTGTGCTGATGGGAATTCCATTCACTATGGAAATCAGTATAAAGATGCTCCTCAAAATTAAAATCAGAACTACTACATAATCCAGCCACACCAGTTCTGGTATATGCCTGCAAAAATCAAATTAGTTTACTATAGAAATACCCATATTCGGGCTGGAGAGATGGCTCAGCAGTTAAGAGCACTGACTGCTCTTCCAGAGGTCCTGAGTTCAAGTCCCAGAAACCACATGGTAGCTCACAGCACCTTGAATAAAATCTGGTTCCCTCTGCTGGCATGTAGCCAGAAGATTGTATACATAATAAATAAATAAAATCTTTAAAAAAAAACAAATACCCATAATCACATATTTACTGATGCACAATAAATTATAGAATCAGCCTAAGTGTCTACCAATAAATGAATCGATAAGGAAAATTCTGTATATAACTGGGCATGGTGGTGAACACCTTTAATTCCGGTACTCTGTTGGCAGAGTCAGGTGGAAACCTGAGTTCCAGGCCGACCTGATCTACAGAGCAAGTTTCAGGACAGTCAGGGCTATACAGAGAAACCCTGTCTTAAAAAAGAAAAAAAAAAAAAAAAGTAAGGGGCTGGAGAGATGGCTCAGCGGTTGAGAGCACCGGCTGCTCTTCCAGAGGTCCTGATTTCAGTTCCCAGCACCCATATGGTGGCTCACAACCCTCTTCTGGCATGCAGGTATACATGCAGAGCACTCATTCATAAAAAATAGAAATAAAAATTTAAAACTCTGCATATATGTAATGGGATTTTATTCAGCTATAAAGAAGAATGCACTTATGTTGTTTGCGGGGAGGCGGGTGGGAATGGAGACCCCCATGTTAAGTGAAGTAAGCCATTTTCACAGTGTAGTACGTTTTCTGACATATGTAGAATCCAAAGATGAAAGGAAGAGGATTAGCAGGGAAGGACGAAGGGGAAAATGTGGTGCTGGGGGGTTAAGAAAGAATGAAATGATCAAAGTATACTTACATATATATGTGGAAATATCCTTTACTTTGTATAATTAATGTAATACTAATAAACGCCCCAAGGGCTCTCTCAGCCGGGACTCTTGTGGGAGGACCTAGGCCCTGCCCTGGATGAAATGACAGTTACTGGAGATCCACCATGGAGGGCCTCACCCTCCTTGGTGATCGGAGTGGATATTGGGTGGAGGACTGGGGGACCTGGTGGGGAGGGCAGAAGAGGAGGGGAGGGAGAAGGAGCTGGGATTGACATGTGAAACAAGATTGTTTCTAACCTAAATAAAAAAAAAAAGCTCCAAGGGAAGGACTAGGCAGATGAGCTAATTGGTTAAGTGTCTGCCCTGAGTTCAGATTCCTAGCATTCACATAAAAGTCAGGCCCCACAGTGCTGATCTGTAATACCAATGCTGAAGGGCAGAGACAGGCAGATCCCTGGAACTCACTGTCCATCCAGCCTAGCCAAATTGTCCCAAATTTGGGACACAGCCCAGCCAGCCTGTCCCAAAAAAGTAAGGTAGAAAGGCTGGAAAGGTGGCTCGGTGGTTAAGAGAACTTGCTACTCCCGTAGAAGACCTGTGCTCAGCTCCCAGCACCCACATCTCACAACTCATACATCTCCTAACTCAACTCTCAGGGGATCTGAAGTCCTCTGGGCTGCTGCTTGGGACTACACCTCCCTGCCTTGACGGACTCTTATCCCTCCAGAATCCTAAGTCAAAATACACTCTTCCTTCAATAAGTTGCTTTGGGCGTTTCACCACAGAAAGGAAGAAGTAATCAACATACATTCTTAATTATGTTCTATAGATATTAGGAAGTCATCAAAGAAATCTTTATTCAATGTTTGCTTTGAGGACAGATGTCATCAAAGGTAAATGGTGCATAGCTATTGCCTTCTGAAAACACACAAATAAATAGAAAATTAAATGGATTTCATCAACTCTCTGGAAATGTGTGTGTGTGTGTCAGAGGGATGAGAGAGACAGAGAGAGAGACAGAGAGACAGAGAGAGACAGAGACAGAGAGGTGTTATTATTTACTGGGTTCTAGTCTTATGCCTATACCATACCAAGTCTTGTGACTGAACAATTATCTCAGAGAATTTACTTTATATTTGTTTCTCTAGTAATAAGGTTTGCCAATGCCTTGCAATTTTGTTTCTTTTTTTAGTTTATTTTGTTTATGTGTATGGGTATTATTTTTTAGTTTATTTTGTTTATGTGTATGGGTGTTTTTTTAGTTTATTTTGTTTATGTGTATGGGTGTTTTTTTGTTTATGTTGTTTATGTGTATGGGTGTTTTTTTGTTTATGTTGTTTATGTGTATGGGCGTTTTGCCTACATGTATGTGAGTGCATCACTTTCATGTCTGGTGACTTCAGAGGCCAGGAAAAGGTATTAGATACTCTGGAATTGAGTTGCAGAAGGATGTGTGCCCATACTTGGGTGCTGGGAATCAAACCCAGGTCCTCTGGAAGATCAGCTAGTTCTCTTAACTGCTGAGTCATCTCTCTGCCCCCCTTTTTTTATTCCTTAAATTTGTCCTATTGATTTTTTACTTATTTATTTTATCATCTGGGTGTTTTGCCTGACTGAATGTATTGCACCATATTTGTTCCTGGTGCTCTTTGAAGGTCAGACGAGGGCATTGGATTCTCTGGAACTGGAGTTCTAGATGGTTGTAAGCCACCATAGGCGTGCTGAGAATTGAAGCTAGATCCTCTGCAGGAGCAATATGGGTTTTTTTTTGTTTGTTTGCTTGCTTTGTTTTAGTTTTTGGTTTTCAAGACAGGGTTTCTGGAATTGCTGAACAGTCCTGGGTCTTGCTTTTACCCCAGGCTGACCTTGAACTCACTGAGACCACCTGCCATGACCTGCTGAGCCACCTCTCCTACCTCTACTATTTGGTTTCTGATGAAGAACAAATTCTGTCCCATAGAGACATGGAAACCCTAGGGCAAGTCCTCATTTCTGAGTAGCTAGAACATATGATGTTTCCTATCAGTTGAGAGCACGGCACTTTGATTGCTGGATGCAGCACGCGGTGAAATGTATGGTGTTTGGATAGCAATGGTCACCAGAGGATCTTAGAGGACAGCGCTATTAGGAGTAGGTGTAGCTGGAGGAAGTGTGTCACTGGGTGCGGGCTTTGAGGTCTCAGAAGCTCAGATCCGTCTTTTCCCTACTTCTTGAGATCAAGATGCAGAACTCTCAGCTCCTTCTCCTGCACCAGGTCTGCCTGCAGGGTGCCAGGGTTCCCGCCACGGTGACAATGGACTAAACCTCTGAGCTGTAAGCCAGTCCCAATTAAATGTTTTCTGTTGTGAGAGTTGCTGTGGTCATGGTGTCTCTTCACAGCAATAGTAACCCTAGCTAAGACACCATGTCAGCAGTAGTTTTTATTGGCCGTATGCTGAAGACCCTCAGGGTTCTGAGAAGGCTATCAGGACTGATAGAACAAGTTAGACTTTATGTGAGTCACAAGACATATCTCATGTTCTTCAGGAAGATCTGGGTACAAATACTGATGTCACCAAGGTGTGGTGGCACATGCCTTTAATCCCAAGACTTCGGAGGCAGCCCAATCTGTATAGTGAGTTCCAGGAGAGTCAGGGCTATGATACTCTGTCTCAAACACACACACACACACACACACACACACACACACAGAGAGAGAGAGAGAGAGAGAGAGAGAGAGAGAGAGAGAGAGAGAGAGAGAGAGAGAGAGAGTACTGGTGTCATTGATTGATTGTGTGACTACAGCCAGTTAAGCAATTCCTCTAAACCTGTTTGCTCGCCTTCACCTGAAAGCATACTGACATGATACCTGTCACACAGGACTGTGACGAGGCTTAAATTGGAAGGCATCTGAAATGGCACTAGGGAGTGGGCCGGCAGATGCCACACTGTTGCTGTAACCACATATGCCACCTTTGTAGGGGCTGGTCCTAGGCCACACCATGAAGAGGCTTTGTCAAAAGGTCTTCTTCATTCCAGCCCTCCATTGCATAAGCTGTTTTTCACGGTTCCTAAGGTGGGGCAGATGATGGAGTCCACCTTAGTAATGCTTCACTTACAGGAAGGAACTACTCTCCTAGTGTTTGCCCCACCCCAGCCTTAGTGCAAAATCCTACCGGAACCATTTGCTCAGATTATTTCTGCTGCAGTGCCAGCTGCCTTTTGAGCTTCAGGTGATTTTTTGTGTGTTTTATTTATTTTCCCAGACACAGTTTTTCTGTGTAGCTTTTGGAGGCTGTCCTGGAATTCGCTCTGTAGACCAGTTTGACCTTGAACTCACAAAGATCCTCCTGCCTCTGCCTCTTGAGGGCTGGGATTGAAGGCATGCGCCACCACGGCCCGGCCAGGTAACTTCTAACCTAAAGGGAACAACTGGGGTGACAGGGCAACAGCTATTTAGCTTTATTTACAAAAAAGAAAAGCCCTTTAGCCTTTTTGTCTGAATTCCACACGATAGTCTTTACAAGTTCTGTGGAAGATGGGCAGCTTGGGCTAGGTAGGGTATAAGAATCCTCTATCCAGGGATCCCAAGTGCGGAGTCTGTGCCTCGAACAAATCCGAGATATCAGGAAATGAAAGACAAGACGTCTGGCTGTTTGTGCTAAGAGAAGCGACTGCCGCTCTTGCAAGGAGAATGCGTGTGTATCTGTGCTGCGTCTGTGTGTGTGTGCCGTAAGGAGTGAGCAGCCTTATATACAGGCTTACAGCACAGCGGAGAAGCCCCGGGTGTGAGAGTCCATGTTTTCCTCGTGCTAGATATTGATGTCAGGTGGGCAAGGCTGGGGCTGTAAGACAGGACTAGAGAACAGGATGGCACCTGTGGCTATCAGCTGACAAGCAATGCACAGAGGTCTGGGACCCAACACCCAAGAACACTGGTGCTCCTTTACATTGACAGGCACAGACTTTCGTCCAATGTTTTCAATTATGATACCAACATGGTTGGGTACCATACACGTCTCATAGACCATGATACTCTCAGGAATCGCACGCCTGTGCCTTGCCCCTTTCCCACATCCCTTGCGGTGCACCAGTGCCTTTTAGAAACCTTTGTTTAAACCTGTGAAACGGACGTTCACATTGTCATCTACATAAAGACGTCTCTTTATAGAAGAGAACAGGGTAGGAAAACATGGTCCTGAGCCACCATCCACGGCAGGCAGAGGAGCTGTGAAGGTAATCTTAAAGGAGCACTCAGGTCCCTAATGGATGCAAACTGGTCCTGGGATCGGAGCAAACGCAAAGCGGCCCCATAGCTAAAAGCACCACCTGGTGGCTACAAGCCCTTACCGCAATTGCAGAGAATGGACTTTCGTTCCTGGCACCTGCATCGTGCTAGATCTTTGAGCATTTGAGCGCTGTCTGTTTGGTATATCTCAGCAAATAAGATTTGTCTTTAGGGGCTGGAAGATGGCTCAGCGGTTAAGAGCACTGACTGTTGTTCTTCCAGAGGTCCTGAGTTCAAGTCCCAGCAACCATATGGTGGCTCACAACCACCTTGAGTGAGATCTGGTGCCCCTGCTGGCACACAAGCAGAAGACAGTATACATTAAAAAAAAAAAAAAGATTTGTCTTTAGTGACTTGCCTTAGGCACACAGGTGGCTGAAGAACCCCCCCCTCCGCCCCGTGTGTAACAGAAGCTTTACCCTTGGTAAACAGCTTACAGGAAGGAGTGGGCGCTATACATATTCTGTAAATTTGAAATAGAGCCTTATAACTTTAAATCTTTACCATCATTTAAACATACATAACCAGCTAAATTTAGGTTGTTTTGTTAATTTGAAATAGACCTCTATACCTCTAAATGTTTACCATCATTTAAAGATACATCACAGGGTGGCTCATGGTCGTCTGGAATTCCACTCGCGGGGTGGATTCAGCATCCTCTTGGGATCCCTATGGACAGCAGACACACATGTGGGGCACATATATACTTGCAGGCAAATGTCCATATATCTGAAAAGTTAAAAAAACTAATAAATAGGCTGGGCTTGGGAGATAGAGTCAGACGGATCTCTGTGAGTTCAAGGCCAGTTTGGTCTACAAAGTGAGTTCCAGGACAGCCAGGACTGTTATACAGAGAAACCCTGTCTCAAAAAAAAATCAAAAATAAATAAATAAATAAAATATTAAAATTTAAAAAAAAATCCCAGAGCCGGTGGTGGTGGCGCACGCCTTTAATCCCAGCACTTGGGAGGCAGAGGCAGGCGGATCTCTGTGAGTTTGAGGCCGGGCTGGACCGACAGCCTCCAAAACAATGCAGAGAAACCCTGTCTCGTAAAAACAAACAAACAAACAAAAAAATCCCAGACAGTGGTGGCACATGCCTTTAATCCCAGCTCCCAGGAGCCAGATGTAGGCAGATCTCTGAATCTGAGGCCAGCCTGATCTACAGAGCTAGTTCCAGAACAGCCAGTGCTACACAGAGAAACCCTGTCTCAAAAAAACTAATGATGATGATGATGATTAATAATAATAATAATAATAATAAAATGCCCCAGGGAGGTCTACTCCAGCTTAGAAAGATCCCTGTCACATGAGTTGTCAGATGAGCAACGCTGGGTGGGTGGGGTGGCGCCACTGGGAGGAGAGGGTACACATGACACTACTTACTTAGATCTCTGTAATCCACGGATGCTGTCTGAGTTTGGGCTATGGGAACGAGCTCCGACTTCTCTGACCCCTTGACGGCGTCTGTTGCTCTGCCATAGCTCTGGGAAGTCTGGGCTGTTTGATGTGCCCCAGGGAGACCATGGTGAGAAGAGAGCCTCAAGTTTCAGGCCCTTTGCCCACGTGTCCTCCACCATTCAGTGACATTTAGCAAACTGATATCCAACTGTCTCTACTGACCTACTTAGTTTCAGTTGTCAGTTTGACACAGCGTGGAGATCAGATTGGCCTGTGGGTATGTCCAGGGGAAACTGTCTCTGTAGCAGTTCATTAAGGAGAGCCCAGCACACTGTGGGTGCTCCTGAACTATACATGAAAGCCAGCCAGCAACAAACTGTTCCTCCTTCAAGATCTCTCTTGGAGTTCTTGCCCAAGCAAACAGGAGCCCTACTGCCTAGACATCCTTGATGAAAACCCTTTACCTGCAAGTTTCCATTTCCAGCCGCATACTGTTCTGCTTGCATGTCTGCCTGCAGGTCAGAAGAGGGCGCCAGATCTCATTACAGGTGGTTGTGAGCCACCATGTGGTCACTGGGAATTGAACTCAGGGCCTCTGAAGAGTGGCCTGTGCTCTTAACCTCTGAGCCGTCTCTCCAGCCCTGACACTAGGAAACATTGACATACACTTTGTCTCTATGAATTTGCCTATCACTTCTTCTCCCAAGAGATGTATACAAATGAGGTGGACATAGAAAATATATAGCTATAATCTCGGCATCAGGAACAAAAGCAGTATGAGATCAAACTGAAGATCAGCCTGAACTACATGGCATGACCTTGTCTTTAAAACAAAACAAAGAAAATGTACAAATGGCCAGCAGTCACATGAAGAGAAACACAGCATTATTAGTCATTACAGAAATGCAAATCAAGCTCAATTAGATGCCACTTCACACTTTTTGGATAGCACATACTTTTTTTCTTTCCAAAAGGGAAAAGTGTTAACAAGGACACCAAAACCTGGATCCACTACAGACTGTAGAATGTAAAAATGTAGCTGGTGTTTCTTCAAAAAGTTAAAAATAGAATGACCAGATGACCCAGCAACTTCAATCCTGGGTATATATGCACAAGAATCAAAACAACTATTAAAAAAGAAGTTAGGGCTGGAGCGATGGCTCAGAGGTTAAGAGCACTGACTGCTCTTCCAGAGTTCCTGAGTTCAATTCCCAGCAACCACATGGTGGCTCACAACCATCCGTAATGAGATCTGGTGCCCTCTTCTGAAAAAAAAAATGTTAAATATCCACAGCAGGGTTACTAATGACAGTCAACAGAGAGCAAGGCATGGTGACATGCACCTACACAGCCAGCACTTGGGGGGTCTGAGGCAGCAGGATCAGGAGTTTAAGATAGGTTGTTATAACAATAAAGACCCTATCTCAGAGAAGAAGAAAACAAAACACGACAAACTAACCCCAATATCAAAATCATTCAAATGTCTATTAGCTGATCAATGGCTGAAAACTGTGATCCCACCATATAGTACAATACTATTCAGTCATAAAACTGTGATATGTGCTTCAACACAGTTGAACCTTGAAAACACTATGGCAAGTGAAAGAAGCTACACAGAAGGCTAGCATATTATTACTCTATTACACTAGTTAGTATTTTGGTGATACTGGGAATCACAACCATCTATAATGATATCTGGTGCCCTCTTCTGGCATGCAGGCAGAACACTATACATAATGAATAAATAGATCTTTAAAAAAATATTTAAGGGGTGGAGAGATGGCTCAGTAGTTAAGAGCACTAACTGCTCTTCCAGAACACCAGGGTTCAATTCCCAGCAAGCACATGGAGTTCACAACTGTCTATACTTCCAGTTCCAGGGGATCTGACACTCACACATACATGCAGACAAAACACCAATGCTCATAAATTTAAAAAAAATAATAAATCCTTAAAAGCTTTTTTCACCGGGTGGCGCACGCCTTTAATCCCAGCACTCTTAGGCAGAGGCAGGCGGATCTTTGTCAGTTCGAGGCCAGCCTGGTCTACAGAGCAAGTTCTAGGACAGCCTCCAAAACAATACAGAGAAAACCTGTCTTGAAAAACCAAAAAAAAAAAAAAAAAAAAAAAAGAGAGAGAGAGAGAGAGAGAGAGAGAGAGAGAGAGACCAGCCTGGTCTACAAGAGCTAGTTCCAGGACAGCCTCCAAAGCCACAAAGAAACCCTGCCTTGAAAATGCTCCCCCCCAAAAAGCCCTTTTTATTCATTTATTTCATGTGTGTGCATGTCTGTATGTGTACCATGTGCATGTGGAGACAAGGGCATTGGATCTCCCGAAACTAGAGTTACAGGCAGCCGTGAGACACCTGACGTGGGTTGACCCTGGGTCATCTGAGAAAGCAGTGAGTGCTCCCAACCTCTGAACCATCCCTCCAGCCCAAATAAACAGCTATTTTTTGTTGTTGTTTTCTCAAGGCAGGGTTTCTCTGTTTAGCCCTATTATGCTGGAACTCACCCTGTAGACCAGGCTGGCCTTTAATTCACAGAGATCCACCTGCTCTGCCTCCCGAGTGCTGGGATCAAAGGCGTGCGCCAACACTGCCCGACTTAGAGATGCTTTTTTATTCAACTCATCTGTGTTATTTTTTTTTAGAGGCAGAGTTTCTCTGTATTGTTTTGGAGCCTGTCCTGGAACTCACTCTGTAGACCAGGCTTGGTCTCCAACTCACAGAGATCCACCTGCCTCTGCCTCCCGAGTGCTGGGATTAAAGGCGTGTGCCACCACCGCCAGGCTGTTATTTTTATTTTTAAAGAGTTGTTTAGCCAGATGGTGGTGCCTGTAATCGCAGCACTCGGGAGGCAGAAGCCAAGTGGATCTCTGTGAGTTTGAGGCCAGCCTGGTCTGCAGTGTGAGTTCCAGGACAGCTAGGGCTTGAAAAAACAAACAAACAAACACAACAACAAAAGCATCTCTAGCAACAGAAAGCAGACCACTAGTGTCCTGGGATTGGGCTGAGGTAGACTGAAGCAGACTGAGAAAGGACACAGAACCTTCTGGCTGATAGACGCTTCACTTCCTCATTCGCTAGGAGTCACACTAGTGGCATCGAGCTTTCATGTGCTACAAGGTGCTGCTGAGGCTTCTGGGGTGGAAAAGACATCAACAGTATCCCTGTAGGCGTTTTTCATGCTACAACATCAACCTGCTAGGAGGCTGAAGAGCATGCGCTGCTCTTGCAGGAGACCTGAGTTCAGTTCTCAGCACCCACATCTGACAGTGCACATCCTCCTGAAACTTCAGCTCCTATGCACCTGGGTCTCACAACTCCGGCCTCTGCTGGCACCTGCTCTCTCTCTCTCTCTCTCTCTCTCTCTCTCTCTCTCTCTCTCTCTCTCTCTCTCTCTCACACACACACACACACACACACTCTCTCTCTCACACACACACACAACTTAAAAAATATTTTTAAAAAAGCACTCAGGAGGCAGAAGCAGGTGGATCTCTGTGAGTTTGAGGCAGCCTGGTTTACATAGCAGGCTCAAGTCCAGCCAGGGCCACATAATGAGACCCTGACTGGGGGAGGGGGGGAGGGAAAAGAAAACGAATGGTCTCACTGGCACAATCGTGGCATGAAGGCTATGGGGTAACCAGTTACTTTTGGGTTGGATTTAAGCAGTGCTCCACAGGACACAATTCATACCTATGAGTGTGAACTAGTTAAAAGCCCCATGGTACAAGAGGTCCCAGGCTCTCGAGGGACCCTGCTACTGTTGCCCGACTGCCTTCTAAATATCTACGTTAATATCTATAAATTAGCATTGCTCTCGATTTTGGCCGGATGACCTGCTCTCTGCAGTGGCCAGCAGCTGATGCAGACTCATAACTAGTCAATGCACAGAGAAGAAGTGACTGTCGAATGCCCAGCCCTGCACGGCCCTGCACGGGACATCTGTATCAACACCACCCAGCAAGGGCCAGGAAGCATTGCAGCAGAGGAGGCAGAAAGAATGCCAGAACGAGGGGATGGGAATGAAGCTGTTTGGGGGCTGACATCAGCCTCGAACTCACTGCAGATTACCTGCCTGAGATCAATCAGATCAGTTAACTCTCCACCAGGTGGCATTAATTGAACTCAGCGGGTTACTAACACAAAAAGGAGAGGATATAAGGGGGAGGGAGGTGTGTTGGGGATACCCGGGAGGAGGAAGATACATTAGAGGGGGTGGAAATGATCAGGATGCATTACTTGCATGTATGGAATTGTCAAAGAAAAAAAATACTCAAGAAAAAAAAAGAAGAAAAAAAGAAAGTCAGGCATGATGCGTGTGTGCCTATGAGCCCTGCACCTGGGAGGATGAGGCAGGAGGTCACTGGTTTGAAACCAGCATCAGCTATGTAAGACTATATGAGTCCCAGGTCAGCCTACGGCTATAATTAAAAAACAAAAAAAAGTAGTCGGGCATTGGTAGCGCACGCAGGCGGATCTCTGTGAGTTCGAGGCCAGCCTGGTGTACAGAGCGAGTTCCAGGACAGCCTCCAAAGCTACACAGAGAAATCCTGTCTCGAAAAACCAAACCAAACCAAAACCAACCAACCAAACAAACCAAAACAACTGGCCAGCTGCCTTCATGAACACCAATGCCACCAGACACAGAGAAAGAGGAATCCTCCCGATTTCAGGGACTCAGCCCACAGATAGGGCGGCGGGATGCTACACCCGATAGATATCCTGGGCCAAGTGATCAAGGCTCTGCTGCATCGACCGGGCACGCAAGTCCTTCCCAGCCTCCGCTCCCTCCTCCCACGCAGGAAAAGGACGGTCGTGTCACGCCGCTCAGAAAATGGGCTCCAGAAGAAACTTTCGGTGGACGGCCCCGGAGCCGGCCGCGCAGCCCCCGTGCTCGGGAGCTGACCAGGCGGGTCGCGGGCCGCGGGGGCTCGCACCGCGGGGGCTCGGGGAGGTGGGGGGGGGCGACCACCGAGCCTCGCGGGCCCCGCCCCCGGCCGCTGACGTCACCACATTCCCGCCGCGGCTCCTCCCGCCGCCGCTGCAGCCGCAGTGACAGGCGAGCCGGGCGGGTGACGGGAAGTGCGGGCCGCGGGCGCGGGCGGGAGGTGACAGCAGCCACGCGGGGAAGATGGCTGAGGACTTCGGCTTCTTCTCGTCGTCGGAGAGCGGGGCCCCCGAGGCCGCCGAGGAGGACCCGGCGGCCGCCTTTCTGGCCCAGCAGGAGAGCGAGATTGCTGGCATCGAGAATGACCCGGGTTTCGGGGCACCTGCCGGCAGCCAGGTGGCCTCTGCGCAGCTGGGACTCGCGAGCGGGGGTGAGTCAGCGCGGCGGCCTGCAGCCGGGGGCTGCGGCCAGCATCGGGGGCAGGAGGCCCAGGTTCGGTCACACCCGGCCTGGGTCCCCGCTGTAGTCTGGAGCCCGGCTGTCTGGGCTGACCAGGGGCACCCCGGGGGCTGTGTGTGTCTGTGGGGCCTGGGAAAGCAGGGAGGAGCCGGGAAATGAGCTGGAGTCCGGGCTGAGGCTGGATCCGCTGACTCTGGGGACAGGAATTTATTTCGTCGTGACATTTTATCCCCAGGCCAGCTCCCCCACTGTGTGGCTCTGGAATCCTCCCCCTGCTCAGTTCTGAGAGTCATTCTCTGTCCCAGTGTCCTAGCTAAGTGGTACAGGTGTGGACGAAGGCAGTCCTCCTGACCCAGGGCTTAGCTTTCATTCTCTGGGCGGCAGGGGGCACTCCAGGAGCTACAGCTCTTCCTTGGGGACCACCTGCCGTCCTGCAGCGCTGGAGGAGACATGTTAATTACATTTAGTAATTTCACACACACACACACACACACACACACACACACACACACACACACACACACACACACACACGCAGTTACTGAATCCATTTCAGAACTGGCCACAGGAAGCCTCAAAAGGTACGCTAGTAAAACAACTAGGAAGTATCGATCAGGGATTGAACCCCTTCTGTCCCATTCTGAGTCCTGCGTATCCTGACCACACAGTCTTCTGTGTGTCTGGCTATAAGTCTGGACAGGGACACCAAGGAAGTCCTAACCCTTCCTGTTTGTAATCGTATTTGGTGGATTTACCAAGGTGATCCAGGACATTTGTGGATGGCTTCAGACATAAGGGCTCAGGACCTGTTTCCTACAACCTGTTTATCATTTATACTACTGCCTCAAGAAACAATTTGCTATATTTAGTAAAAAAAAAATGGGCCTTCCTGGGTACACGCCTAATAGACCTTGTTTCTTATTTTTTTTGTTGTTGTAATTTTAGGGAGGTTCAGTGGGCTTCTTGCAAACAAATATTACATGTATATGTTCACAAGGCTCTTTAACAGTCAGATTTCTTTCACTCAACATTTTGCTGTGTTGCCATCCCCACTGGGGACACAGAATGAAGGAACCAGATCTATGGCTGAGGGGTTGAATCAACTCTGCCAGGAGAAATGTAGTAACCCTTTTGTGACACACAAGAAACTGGAGTTTGAGGGTTATCATGATAGCTCAGTTGGTAAAGGGGTCCGATGACACCTGAGTTTGGAACCCACATGTAAGAAAGAACTCACTGTCATACTTTGTCTTCAGTTCTCACATACATGTGTGCACCACAAACACACACACACACAGAAGTAAATAAAGTGTCGGTAATAATAATTAAAGGAAGAAGAGACTGGGGTTTGAGTGTCTTGCCTAAGGTCACACAGCCATGAGTTGTAGCTCTGGAAACTTGATTTCAGGCCTCCTAGCTCCGTACTGTGTTATTCCAAAGACCAACTGTGTAGATCTTCCTAGATGACTGAATGTGGCAAGGAGAAGCAGGGGCCTGACGAAGCCAGCCATACAGGCTCTGTTCCTCAGCATGGGCCCTTGTGTTCCCAGGGAACCTGCCCAGGTTCCTATGGAACTTACTTGACCCATTAGTTACCCCTTGAGAACAGACTCTCCTACTCCCCTTTTCAGGAGGTCCTGGGTCTTTAGAAACTCAGGCTGAGGATAGCCATAGGGCCTAGGACTTAGCAAGCTGTGGTCTTTTCAGGGACTTACAACTGGACAGGGAGGGCACTGACTGACCCTAGACTTGATATGAGATGACAGGGAGAGAGACAGTGAGTGATAATCCTTGGGGAAGCTGCTAGAGACACAGCCCTCGGAGAGTCTTCCAGACTCCTACATGTGATATTGCAGGTGCCCAGCTGCCCTCCTGAGTGGCAGTTTGGGGAACAAGGAGGTACTTCAGGAGCGGAGCTCAGTGGGTATGGAGGCACAAACAGAATGAACCCGATACTCTTAAGCCTGGGCAGCACTAGGCAGCCATCCTTTTCTGAGCAGCAGGGAGTAGCAGGAGCCTAGGTGGTCTGAGGGAAATGGCCTGGGTCTTCTGGGAGCTGGGAAGAAGCAGGCTCCAACAGCAGCCACCAATGCAACCCGAGTTACCTCCCCTTAGACAATGGGGTCTTCTGACTAACGGTGGCTCTCAGGAGGCCCTGGGGAAAGCCCAGTATGGTATAGGCCTGAGCCCGGAGCCCCACTGAGCCTGCTCTGGGAACAGATCTGCTGCAGGCTTGGGGCATGGACACTTTGTTTCCATTCATCAGCCTTGGGTAGGGCCCAAATGGGCTACACTTTCACACCCAGTGTTCCGGGCTCGAAGCCTGATTGACTTATGGGCCAGCTCTGTGTAATCCTGTTGCCCCTGCTGGGCCTCAGTAAGCTCACAGGAATGTTCTGGATTCCCAAACGGGTCAGGCACCCGAGGAGGCCCTGCACGGAACAGCTTATCCTTAGGGCTTGTGTTTGCCTTGCTGTATTTGTTCTGTGGGTGCTGTTGTGGACTCAGGATCATAAATGTGTAAGAGCCAGAGAACACTGTGGAACAGACACTGGTGATTCTGTGAGTGGGTGTGTATATGGCCCCCAGGAGGCTGACCAGGCTCCATCTCTCTGGAGGTTGAGGTGGGCACCAGGAAACTTGTGTGGCCTTGCCAGGAGAGGTAGTGAGACTCTCCGAAGGCTGTTCCCACAGGCACAGCATCAGGGATGGACCCTGGCAAGGTGAGGCTAGAGAGGGAAGCTGCCCAGGAGCACCTCTGAAGTGTGCTGCCACTCATACCCCGCTGGGCTCACCCTCATTTAGAGAGCTGGCTTCCTGTGCAGTAGAAACCCTATCTGAGTGGGTGGGGTAAGAGCTGTCACAGCACACAAGAACAATCCCTGCTTGACTCTGTGAATAAGTCATGATTTATATCAGTGGCAGATGACTGACATGGGGGTGTGTCCCCCCTTGGTCCTCTCGGGCCCAGGCCAGATGTACTGTGTTGTTCTGCAGCCCTGTCTAGCTTGTACAGGGCTAACTGTCCTTCTGTGGTGACTGCATAAGGCCTGCTACGGCTCACAGCAAGGAGGCATGACAGCTCCAGAGAAGCCTTGCCCATTACAGTGACCCCCAAGGAGCAATTCAGCTCTTATTTGGCCAGCCGTCTCTGTTCACCCCTTCTATGCAGGGCCCCTTAGCTGGGGAAAAACCCGCTTGCAGAGCCTGGTAAGAAGTACATGGCCCTATGTATGCCAAGTCATTGCCTGGGAGTGGAGCCTCCTATGCAGTACTCTGGAGTACCCCAGAGATGAGACCTTCTTTTAGCGCCACAGGGGAAGCAGAGGAAGCAGTCTAAGGCCCCCTGTAGGAGGTGACTTGCACACCATTAAAAAAACAAAAAAGAGCAGGACAGTGGTGGCGCACGCCTTTAATCCCAACACTTGGGAGGCAGAGGCAGCTGGATCTCTGAGTTTGAGGCCAACAGAGCAAGTTCCAGGACAGGCTCCAAAGCTACATGGAGAAAACCTGTCTCAAAAAAACAAAAACAAAAACAGCAAAACAAACAAAAATCCAAAACAAAACAGAACAACAACAAAAGAATTCACTTGTTTATTCAGCATCTAGTGAGACCTTGTACAAATGCCCAGGTCCCATGCATAAGCATGGCTTTGAAGAGGGCAGCCATGGGGTTTGCCACCGGCAGGACAGACCAACCACAGCAGGTGTGTGGGCGTGAGACGGTGAAGGGGCAGGCTGGGCTGGCAGAGGAGTGAGGGAAGAAAACTTTGAGGGTCCCTGTTGCAGCAGGAGCTACAGGTAACGTGTGACTCGACGTTAGACAAGGGGATTGGGAGGAGTCATGGAAGGAGAAACGAAAGCCTGGGAGGGGCACAGACAGGAAACTAGGCCAAGTGTTGCCCAGGGGGAGCCGTGAGTCCTGCTCTCCCAGGCAGAGCGGTTGCTCAAGGTTCCACCAGGACATGCAGGGACACAGACCCCTCTCTTCCTCATCCCTGGTGGCCCCTCCCTAAGCTGCAGTACCCCTACCTACTTACCAGGTCCCAGCTGCACAGTTAACTTCCGGCAGGAAAGGGACAGTACACTGGCTAGGTGATCTTGAGCAGTGACTGTAGCCTTTCTGGGTTCCTACTCGAGAATGGGTCACTAAGTTTTCTCACGGGGCTATGGCAAATATTAAGTATGACAGTGGGGGCACAGGAAACAGTCAGGGCCGGGGCCTCAGCTGTTTATATACCCATATGTCTGTGGGGGAGGTGTCAGTATGCCTAGGGTGTATGTATGTACAGGCTGGCACCAGAGGCCACCGTAGGACCACCCTATGCCTGTCAGCTGGACTGTGAGTGACGCTGTCTCCTTGCTCTTTTCAGCTGGCTCTGAGGACATGGGGACTACAGTCAACGGAGATGTGTTTCAGGTAAGCAGAGGCGAGACTGACTGCCTTAGGCTCAGGGGCACCACTGTTTCCACTGGAGGTCATTTAGGGCTTACTGTTTGCTGTGTTGACTGTTTTCTTGTCGTGTTGGAAAGGGAACCACTGGAGACAGGGACTGAGGAGTTGCTCGGGTTGTCCTCAAGGGTATCTAGCTTCAGGAAGGATTGGCATGGGATGAAGGAAATTAGAGTTCTGTCCAAAACGGTACTTCTGGTGGAAGGCTGGCCTGACTGGCCATCTCCACACCATGAGTACTTTAACTGACTGGGAGATTAAAGTTGGAATTTCTCCTAAGTGGATAATTGGAAAAGGATACCCGGGTCTCTGCAGGATGACTTCTAGCCCAGACAAACTAGAAATAGCCTAAATGTCGAGAATCAGGGGCCTAAGTAGACTGGAAATAATCTCTTGCTACAAAGGGCTGTGAGAGCTTCCTGTCCTTATGGGCATACATGTTCTTGTTAAAGCAACTTACAGGGTGAACGATGTGCCATCACAGCATGTCACGTTCATATTTTTAGGGGTTTGCACAAAATATTTGGAAAAGGCATTCCAGTTGTTAACGATGGTAGCCCTGAGAGCGAGAGGCCAGGCTCCCTGTTTCCACCACAGTAGTGGGTGGATGAGGGTCGAGGGTGTTCTATAAAGATGGGCATGGAGCTCAGTGGAGAAGCTCCAAGTTAGATCCTCAGCACCACTAAAAGCCAACGCAACAAAACGAAAGCACACAGACCAAGAGAGGGCAGATGCTAAAGCACCCCAGGACCCCACATAGGTGTGTAGAGCCCCAGATGTCTAGGCAGGACCTAGCCTCCACTGTGTCAGTGTCGGGGCCTGCAGCTTCCTGATCTCCTGAGTCACACCCTGTGGAGGAGTTGCCCTTTTGGATCCTGGGAGAATAAACAATACTTTCTTATATAAGTGGGATGGGCTGGTCCTGACACAGGAAAACTGGCCTTGCTCCATTTCTGGAAAATGACTCAACGTCAGGGAGTTAGGAAAGTGTATCCCTAGGACTCCTCAGCTTCGTGCCCAGTTGGGTACAGCAGAGATAAGGATGAGTGTTATCCTTGTACTGTTAGAATGTTTGGCAGGCCAGTTCTGGGCTCCAAGAACACTCACGAGGATTTTAATGGCTCAAAGGGCCTCTGTTCTAAAGTAGACATGCAGGGGCAGCATGTGGGACCGTAAGGGTATCTAGAACATTCTGAGCAGCACGCTTTCACTTCAGTTGACAGAAGCTTGAGACTCACAGATATTGAAGAGACTTTATGAAGACACAGAGTGACACCAGCCATTGCTGGAGTTTTCCTCACTCACCCTCCCACTACCCACCATATCACTTTCCACTCGGGGACCTGAAGCGCACGGTCTCGGCAATGATTCTTATTCTCCGCTCTCAGGAGGGACGTTGCTTTGTGAATCACATCACGTCTGCGCTGCCCTCGAGTCCCCCTGGGCAAGGGAGGGTCATGGGAGGGAAGAGTCACTTGGTTTAGTAGCAGAGCTCCTTCCTGCTTGCATGGGCATACACTCTGGGCTGTGCTGCGCTCTGCTGCTGGGCCCAGAGGACTAACTTTAGGACGAGCACGGCAGTATTTGCCATGCGCTTTCGGGGGGAGGGGGGGCCGGAAGCCTTGGCCTGTGCAAACCCAGCACATCCAAGAGCCTTTGTACCTCAGTCTTCCCTGGTAGACTATGTGGGTGACCAGCTGCAAACCTCACCCCAGCACAGTCTGAGGGTAAGCCTACCAGCGCCTATTCCAGCCCCTCTGGCCCCATGGGGGACAGGGACAGGGACAGGGAGCCTTGCAGGACTCCTTTCCTTCCCACCCTCCAGTATCAGTCCCCTCCCCCCCCCCCTGCTTCTCCTCCTCGACTCTCCCTGAGCTACTTAGAGGAATCAACAGCTCAGCCCAGCTTACCCTGAGCTGCTCAATCCAAGGCGGATATGCCTCATCACCCTGGCTGTCCCTGGAGTTTTAGCATGTGCTTGCCCAGCAAGAAGCCCCTCAGAAGGGGGAAGGGGCAGATCATCTGGCCTGTCTGGCCTCTTGCTTTCTGCTCCCAGCCATAACCAGTCTCTTCGTCAAGGGAGCTTTGGAGGGCTTCAGAGTACTTCTCCAGCCACTAGTGTGGCCACTAAAGCCCTGAGCTGCTTCACCTTCTGGAAGTGACCCCATGTCTCAACTAGGAGCTCAAACGAACATGGGTGAGCCTCAGTTGGCCTCTGCTGTTTACTGCATGGACGGGAAAATAAACCCAAAGCAACCAGTGGAGAAGCCGGTGAAGTATTTCTCAGGCCCTGCCTGCCGGCAGCCCTGCTATGCTCACTGTCCGCTAGTGAAGGCCTTAGCCACGTGGTGACAGTGAGCCTCAGTGGTCATATTTTCTTTATGTGAGTGGGCCATGTGGTGGCTGATTCCATGGCTGTTGCTTTATATGAGCCTCACTAGGTTCCTTGAGTGAGACACTGTCACTCTCATGTCACAGGTTTGAAATCAAAGTTGCCCGGGGAAGGGATTTTTCTCAACAGTCACCACCCAGTGAGTGGCTGAACAGGCACTGTAGGCCAGGCCTCTGATACAATGTCCAGCGCCTCTCCTGGGCTCTCCCCGTCTTTATAATCAGCCATTTGTCCATTCACCTCTCAACTCACATTCTCTGTGGACCAGCCCCGTGCTGCGGCGGTGGATGAGAAGACAAAGCCAATGGAGTATCTGTCCCCAGAGTTCACTTCCAGTGGAGTACAGAAACCCAGGAAGAAGTCACGACAGCCTAGGAGCTAGGATTTGAGGGTAATGATGAGACAGGAGGCCATAAGTTCAAGGCTAGCTTGGGGCACATTTCGAGGGCCTTAAAAGAAAAAAATCTAACAGCTTGAGTGTTTTTGTTTCCAAAACCAACTGAAGGCGGTATAGGGCTTAGCCCACTTAATCCTCCCAGTCCTCTTATGCGGCCGCTCTTATTATCCCCGGTTCTGCTCAGGGAGATTTAATAGCTGTTGTAGTGACATAGCTTCAGTAACTTCAGTGGCTTTCAAGGCTGCCTAGGGGGAGGGAGCAGCACGTGGGAAGGAACAGAAGGGAAGACATTTGGCTCAGGGCTCTTCCACAGAGCCTGTGGACTCTGCTACATAGAGGGATGTGTCAGGAAAGCCCCAAGAGGCCACAGGTACAGGGACGATTGGTTGCTTAAAGAGAGTCGCACTAACTCCCCACCACAGCGCATCAGTGTCCTCTGGGGAGGCAGCCCCAGCTTGGGCAGACTTCATGTCCTGGCCTTGGCACACCAGCCTCCAGGGATGGGAGGTGCTGTACAGCACTGAGCCTCATGTACCTCAGTGCCAAGTAGAGCTGCTTCAAGGGCTGCCCAGGCTTCATACCCAGACCACAGACAGCAGTGGAAGCCTACAATTCATTTTCTGGCTTTTCCCAGCTGGGGGACCTTGAGTTAGTAACTCAACCTTTCTGAGCCTGGTTTCTCCTTTGTAAAATGGGGAGTCAAGGCCCTGGCCTGCTGTCCCCACAGGGTTATTGGGAAAAGTACTCTGTAAACAGGACAGCTCCTTATAAATTACTGACGTGTCCACTAAATGAGCCGAGGAGTGGCCTGGAGTAGTGGTGTGGTGTGTGTGTGTGTGTGTGTGTGTGTGTGTGTGTGTGTGTGTGTGCGCGCACACATGAGCACAGGCAGGGACCACAAGGGGACAAAGCCTCTGATCTTAAAAAGGTCACTTAGCAGCAGCCAGGCTGGGACCTGGTGTGTGGCTGGGTGGCGGAGTGTTCGTGTAGTATGCATATGCCCTGGATTCAGTCCCCAGCACAGGGAAATCAAGGAGACGAATGGCAGGACAGGGGTCATGGGACAGAAGCAGCAGCGTTCCTGCCAGCTGTTTTTGTGACAAGGATGTTCACACCCAGTTATTCAATTCGAACCTGGCTCTGTCACTTACTTGCCAACCGTGGCACTTTGGAACTAAAGTCCCCTTACCTATAAAATAAAGGCAATAAAACCTTCTAAGTGGAACTGTAAAGATCAAAGTCACCTGCTTGGTCGCAGGTGCCCTGGAATCCTAACTTTAGGTGAGGTTTCTGGAGATGATGAAGTAATGATACAAATGGGAGGAGATGTCTGCCCAGCGGAGCTTCTCCTGCCTTCTCACTCCTCTTCCTACATCTGAGTTTCCCAAAGGCACCTGCCCTGTAATGTCTTTCCCCTATGTGTCCATGTTCTCTGCCCCGAGACAAGAATGGCCATGCCATTTTTTGTCTGATATCTTACCTGTCCTGTACCACAGTGCACCATCTTTGAGGGACTCCCCATCTCAAGCTACCAGAAGACAGGTTATTTTGTTCATTCCTGTCCATAAGTACCTACACATATATGGATTTAATAAGTTATCTCTTCCTTCTACTCCTTCTCTTCCTTCTTCTTGTTCTTTTGGTTGAACTGGGGATTGAACTTGAACCCAGGGTCCTGTGGCTGTCAGGGATGTGCTCTGCTGTTGAGCTATGTCCCTAGACTCAATAAATCCTCCCCTTCCAGGCCCTCCTGCTCTGGATGATGTTATGAAGGCCGTCAGTCTCTGGATTTAGGGCGCATACTTTCTTTTCTTTTTCTTTGTTTTTGTTTTTGTTTTTATTTGAAACAAATAAAACAATCCCAGCTTCCTCTCCCTCCCCCTCCCATTTTTTTGATTTTTTTTTTTTAGACACGGTTTCTCTGTGTAGCTGGCCTCAAACTCACAGAAATCAATCTGCCTGTCTCTGCCTCCCGAGTGCAGGACTAAAGGAGTGTGCCACTCTGGGAGTTTCCTTCCTTTTTTCCTTCCTTCCTTTTCTTTTTACATGATTTATTTATTTTATGTGCATTGGTATTTTGCCTGTATGTATGTCTGTGTGAGGATGTCAAATCCCCCAGAGCAGTAGTTACAGGCAGCTGTGAGTGCAGGGACTCAACCTGGGTCCTCTGGAAAGGTAAACAGTCATCTTAACAGCTGGGCCATCTCTCCAGCTCCTTGGAGCATACTTTCCTAGGATGGCTAGAGGGCTGGAGGAAGGGCAAAAAGTGACCATGTAAACAGGGCAGCCATTTCAGACAGCAACAAGTGCTCTGAGGACAATAAAATACAGTTGTCCTTTGGGATCCAAATGGGATTGATCCAGAACCCTGGAGATATAAAAATCTAAAAATTCAAGTTATTGTAATAAAATGGTAAAGTATTGGGGTTGTGGTATGGCTTAGTAGAACACTTCCAATTCCAGCAGTGTGTGTGAGGGAAATGGCATAATATTTGTATGTAACCTACACACATCTTCTGTGTACTTTAAATCTTCTCTGGATTATGTATAACCCTAATACAATGTAATTGCTTTGTAAATAGTTGTTACATAATAAATAGTATTTAGGAAATAGTGACAAGCAACAAAACTGCGTATTTTCAATACAGAGACCACCATTGTAGAAAAAAAAACTTCAAAGTTCAGGATCAGAGAATATTTGAGGAATGCTAACTGTAGAGAAATTGCTTAAAGCGCTATAGCCCAGTGTGGTGGCAAATGCCTGTAGTCTCAGCTACTTGGAGACTGAGGCAGAAGGATCAAAATTTCAAGGCCCAATTGGGTAACCTAACATGACCCTGTCTCAAAATAGGAAGAAGGGAGGGAAGGAGGGAGGGAGGGAGTGCTGGGTCTAGGGGAGAGGGCTCCAGACTAGGAGGACCCTTGGGGGTGGGGAGGACCACAGGACTTGTTCACGGACAGTGTGTCAAGGGTGCACTGACCAAAACAGATCAGGGAGCAGGAGAGAGCAGAGACTTTGGATTTTTATTCAAATTATAGTGGAAAGACTTTGGGTTTGTGTTGTTGTTGTTATTGTTGGAGAGGCAGAGGCAGGCAGATCTCTGTGAGTTCGAGGCCAGTCTGGTCTACAAAGTGAGTTCCAGGGCCGTCTCCAAAGCTACAGATAGACCCTGTCTCGAACAACAACAAAACTGGACAGGGGACAGGACATTATTTTAGTTAGGCTTTGCATGGGTCATGTTATTTTGTATCTGGGGATTGAATCTAGGACAAAGTCATCGGTGGCTGAAAGGAAGGAAATGTAATCTGATTGGGGACATTGTTGTTAAAATGTTTAGGTTTATCCAGTAATGAGATACAAACCGTGACTCAACCATCCCACGTGGAGTTTATTGGTAGACAGGGAGGGAAAGGGGGGTGAGAGGTAACCAACCCGTGCAGAGCTGAGGGATAAGATGAGAGAGAGAGAGAGAGAGAGAGAGAGAGAGAGAGAGAGAGAGAGAGAGAGAGAGAGAGAGAGAGAGAGAGAGAGAGAGAGAGAGAGAGAGAGAGAGAGAGAGAGAGAGAGAGAGAGAGAGAGAGAGAGAGAGAGAGAAGAGGAGAGGAGATGGAGAGGAGATGGAGAGGAGATGGAGATGAAGACAAGAGTAAAACAGAGTGTAAGCAGGCAGGGGTCAGTCCTTTAAAGGGGTCCTTTGCACCTGCGTGGTTCTCACAGAACTCTGGGCTGGCCAGAGTGTTGCCTGAGTGCATCCTGCCAGGTAACAGGGCAGGCCAGCGTAATGCCTGAACCTTTCAGACATGCCTTAGAGAGTACCAGCAGAGCCTCCCATTAGACTGAATGTGGGGCCAATAAGGGAAGAGTCAACGACACACACAAGGTTCAGGCTTCAACAGCAGCGTCTGTTGATTGTGGTTCTGTGTGGGAAAGAGGCATCAGTGACGCCCAGATGCAAGGGCTGGGCGTGTTTGGACCGGGACCGGGCCCTGGCCCAGGACTGGCCCTGCCCTCACTGCTCAGACACCTGCCATGGAGCCCTGCTGCTTCGAGGGACTGCTCTCCAAGCTCCTCCTCACAGCCAGGCTGCTAGCTCTGGGGTGAGCACCTACCGTATGCTCAGGACAATGTGGGACAGAGGGATCCCAGACGCTGTCCTGTGGGGAAAGGCATTAAACATCAGCAACACTGACCGTTGGGCAAATGCTTGGAGGACAGGGAGACACGAACTGGGGGATATGAGGGCTGTAATGTGAGTAGGTCCTGCCATGCCCCTGCCCACTGGGAGCTTTGGGTAGATAGTAGAGGTAGAGAAGACTATGCCAGGGGGTGCTGGGATGGAGGAGCCTGGAACATGCTGGGAGGAAGTGGATCCCAAGGTGGAAATGCCCACGGTGGAGTGAGGAGGGGACGTGCTGGGAGGGTGGGGCAGGGAGGCGGGGCAGGGAGGCGGGGCACACTGCATTCGGAGCCCTGCGGGGTCAGTGCCCACAGGAAAACTGGAGGACAGAGCACCAGCCACGCCTGGTGGCAGGACCCACACTCTCACCTTCCAGGAAGAAAGGGTCTCTCAGACTAGAGATGTTCCTTCCACACTGACTCGAAGTGCCTCTAACACTTCTGTCCCAAGCTCTAGCAATTCTGTCACCAGATCTGAACCCCACTACATCTACCCACCTCTCTTGGCCTTGGTATTCTCTTCTGTAAAATGGGAATGAAAAATGGCAGTGATGGCTGGTGAGGTTGCAAAACAGCAAGGGCATTTGTTGCCAAGCCTGGGGACCCGAGTTCAATCCCAAGAACTCACACAGTGGAAGGAGAGGACCAGCTCCTTCAGGCTGCCCTCTGACCTCCACACTCATGTCATCTCTGGCACATACAAGTGAATAAATAGAACGATCCTAATACCATCCACTGAGCCATCACTCTGTAGCAGGGACTCTCTGTTTTGCAAAGGTTGAGGATGTAACTCAGCTGGGAGAGTGTTTGCTTAGTCTGCACAGAGCTTTGAGTTTCATCCACAACACTGAGTAAACCTAGTGTAATGGCATACACTTGATTCCTACACTCAGAAGTTCAAGGTTATTTTCAGGTAGAACAAGTTCTAGGCCATTCCTCTCTCTCTCTCTCTCTCTCTCTCTCTCTCTCTCTCTCTCTCTCTCTCTCTCTCTCTCTCTCTCTCTCTCGCTCTCCCCCTCTCTTGGTTTTTTGATACAGGGTTTCAGGGTTTCTCTGTGTAGCTTTGGAGCCTATCCTGGCACTCACTCTGTAAACCAGGCTGGCCTAGAACTCACAGAGATCTGCCTACCTGTGCCTCCGAGTGCTGGGATTAAAGGTGTGTGCCACCAATGCCCGGCCCATTCCTGTCTCTTTACAAACACTGTTGCATCAAATCCCAGCATCAGGTCTGGGAGGCCATCTTACTATGAGTCCCATTTTCAGACAGGCTGGATATGTTCAGGAACTCACCCAGCCAAACACACATCTTCCACCTCTCAGCAATGCAACTGTATGGCTTTAGAGTCCAAGTTTACCACAGCAAGGTTTTATTATTTTATATGTATGGATGTTTGCCTGTGTCTCGTTACTTTTCTATTGCTGTAATAAGATATCAAGGCCAAGGCAACTTAGAGAAGAGCTTATTTAGGGTTTGCAGCTTCAGAGGGTCAGAGTCCATGGCCGTCACAGTAATGGCGTGGCAGTAGACAGGCAGTCATGGTGCCGGAGCAGTAGCAGAGAGCTCACATCTTGAGCCACTAGCACAAGACAGAGAGTAAGTAGCAATGGGGTGGGCTTGGAGGTGTGTCCCCAGGGACACAGCTCCTCCAGCAAGGCCACACCTCCTAACCCTTCCTAAACAGTTCTACCGACTGGGGACCAAGCATGTAAATATGTGATAATATGGGGGCTGTTCTTATTCAAACCACCTCTATGTAAATATATGATAATATGGGGGCTGTTCTTATTCAAACCACCTCTATGTATGTCTATGCCTGGAGTCTACGGGGACAACAAGAGGTGTCAGATCCTCTGGAGCTCTAGTGACAGACAGTTGTGAGCTGCTAAGAGGGTGCTGGGAGCCAAACCGAGGTCCCCTGAAAAAGCAGTCATGCTCTTAACTGTAAGGAGTCTTTTTTTGTCCTGCCTGTCAGCTCCCAAATAAGGACATGGAGACTTCTTATTAATTACGAAAGCTCGGCCTACAGCTTAGGCTTGTTCCTAACCAGCTCTTATAACTTAAATTAACCCATTTTTCTTAATCTATCACATGGTATTTGTCACCTCTCTTCCATCTTGTACCTCTTGTCTCTCTGTGTCTCCTGGCTTCTGCGTGCCTCAATTCCTCCTCCTCTTCCTCTCTCTCCCTGGAAGTCCCGCCTAAGCCTCCTGTATTACTATTGGCTGTTCAGCTTCTTATTACACCAATCACAACAAATACATCCTCATACAGGGTACAAATATCCCACAACATTTAACTGCTGAGTCATCTCTCCAGGTGTTCCCTCCCCACAGCCATGGCCAAGTTTTAGTCACGGTCGTTCTGCCTGTCTCTGGGCTGCACATTCACTCAGCAAATGTCTGCTGTCTCCCATGTGTCAGGCACTGTGGTTAGCTCTGTACACAAAACAATGGAACACAACAGACACGGTCCCTGCTGTCACAGAGGTAACACTCTGATGGACAGATGAACACATTAGTAATGAGGTCGTGTTAGACTGTGTGAGTTTTATCATGGAATACAACTGTAACAGATTTTAATGATGGTGGCATCTACGGCTTTAAAACAGATGTATGTAGCCGGGCGTTGGTGGCGCACGCCTTTAATCCCAGCACTCGGGAGGCAGAGGCAGGTGGATCTCTGTGAGTTTGAGGCCAGCTTGGTCTACAAAGTGAGTTCCAGGACAGCCTCCAAGACATTACAGAGAAACCCTGTCTTAAAAAAACCTAAAACAAACAAACAAACAAAAAAAACAGATGTATGAGTGTTTTGCTTACATGTATGTAGGCATACCACCAGCATGCATATCCTTTAGAGGCCAGAAGGGGGCATCTGGTCCCCTGGAACTGGAGTTACAGACAGTTGTGCAGCACCATGTTGGGGCTGGGAACTGAACTAGGGTCCTCTGCAAGAACAGCAAGTGCTCTTAACCATGGAGCCATCTCTTCAGCCCCAAATTTAGTTTTAAAACTCATTTCATTCTTGTATCAACTCTATGGGATGATTAACCTTGTTTTATGATGAACATGAATATAAATGAGATGGCTGGGCTTGAGACAATGATCAGGCACTGGGAGGTTGAGTGACCTGCCTGAGGCCTCATGGGAGCAGTGTTACCGGCAGAGGGAACACAGAGTGGGAAGGTATAGTCGCTGGGTGGTAGAGTGGGCTGGGCTGCCTGATTTGAGGGCTGTCTTGGTTGCAGTAAGAGCAGCACAAACAGCAGGGCAGACATGATGGGCGGGGAACACTGTGCTTATGTTGTAGGAGGCCAATGGGCCTGCCGATGGCTATGCTGCAATTGCCCAGGTGGACAGGCTGACTCAGGAGCCTGAGAGCATCCGGAAGTGGAGAGAGGAACAGAAAAAAAGGCTGCAGGAGCTGGGTGAGTGCATGCTGGGGAGGGCTGATTCCTACAGGGATGGCTTCTGGGACACAGTGGGTGGGGCAGAGTGAGGCAGACTTGGAGTCTGTGCAGGCCCACTTAGCGGAGGGTGGGGCCTTGGGCTGCTGGCTGGGGGCCAGGGGTGGAGCTTCCAGGGTGGCTGCTCTCCACAGCAAAGTTGCTGTACTCATTCTGCTGGGCTCACAGATGCTGCCTCCAAGGTGACTGAACAGGAGTGGCGGGAGAAGGCCAAAAAGGACCTGGAGGAGTGGAACCAGCGCCAAAGCGAGCAAGTTGAGAAGAACAAGATCAACAACAGGCGAGTGAACCTGGGGACCTGAGGGGAGCTGAGGAGAACACGGGGAGTGGCTGTGAGAAGATGAGGGAGCTAAGGAACCCTGAAGGAGCTGTGAGAACATCAAGGAGCCATGGGAGCTGCGGGGGGAGTGGTGCTGTCTTGAGATGAACGATGTAGTAAGGACACGGGGATAAGAGCTGCTGGAAGCCTCGGGTTCCTCATGGCATGCCTCTCCTAAGCCCTTACCCCTCTCCATGACTGAGGGGAGGCAGGATGGGTGCCAAGGACTGGAGTGTGACGAGATTCTCCAGGACCCTGAGCCCTCTGTAGGTAACTTAGGGAGGGCAGGGCCAGCCTGAGGATTTCTTAGGGAAATGACAGTACTTCACCCCAGTGTGACTGAGGGGTGAAAGGACAACGGTGGCCGGCACACTTGAGAGGCCCAGAATTGGGACATAAGCGAGGTCAATCAGCAGTCACTCTCCCTGCCACTCAGCTCTGCTTCCTTCCGTTCTGGGTTTACTATTGGACATACACCCCTGTATGGAAACAGCTGCTTCAGGGTTCTGCTCTGCCGTGTGGTCAAGCTCAGTGAAAATAGCCAAGTATCTAGTAGCTCCTGCCAGAGTTGGCTTGGGCTATGTGCCCATGCCAGGCCCCTGACCGTGGACAGGAGGAGGGATGCTCCAATGGGACCCAGGCAGGGTGGAAGTCTCACTCATTGGGCTGCACAAGGGGGCCAGTGCCATCTAAACTACAGGGACTGCAGTGGGAGCAGCTGACCCTGCAAAGCACAAGCCGGGAGTGGGCGTGGCTGCAAACCAGGGAACATTTATGGAGATGGATGTTCTCCCGCTTGGGATGCTGTACCCTTCAAGATACAGTATCTTCCCAGGAGGGAAAGACAGTCAACATACTGCACGCCACCTGGACAATGGGTGCCAGACGAGGACCCTTCTGTGTCCTCTGAGAGTTCAGAGGAGAGCACCACACAGGTACAGCCAAACTTGGACGCACTAAGGGCCCTGTGTGAGAAGACCATAAAAGCAAAGAAGCAGTTAGCATGCCAGAGAAGAAGCAGTGTCTAGAACAGTGAGTGGTTCTCAGTCTGTGGGTCACGATATCCTGATACTCACATTATGATTCATAACAGTAGCGAAATTACCGTTATGATGTAGCAACAAAATAATTGTCTGTTGTGGTTGAAAGTCACCACAACATGAGGAACTGTGTTACAGGGTCACAGGATTAGGAAGGTTGAAAATCGCTGGCCTAGAGACTTGTGTCTGAGGGTTGACTGTGAGGATCGCAGCATTAGGAGCACATTGCAGACCTGCGAGCATGTAGTGTGTTGGTCTGCAGGGAGTCTACATGTAGAGGGAAAGGTTTGGGAAGTAGGTGGCATATGGGAGTGACATTGGAAGGGTCTTGGGAAGAGATCTCCTTGAACAGTAGGAAGCCATCAAAGGTGCAGGACTCCCCACTCTCTTATGGGTAACTGTTAGCTTTTAAACTGTACTTCCTAACATGTCTCCTGCGGAGGTACTAACACTGTTTCTCTTTCTCTTTAACCCTGTGCCTGCCTGTCTTGCTGTCTGTCCTCCCCCACCTAACTCCTTCTCCTAACTTTTTCCTCAAGGATTGCTGACAAAGCCTTCTACCAGCAGCCAGATGCTGATATCATTGGCTATGTGTACGTGTCTCCTTTGCTCTCTGCAGGGGCAGCTGTGGAGGGCAGCCCCATGGTTTTCAGTCTCTTGTCTGTGTGGTATAAATGAATGTGGCTGGGCTCAGAGCAATGACCAGAACAGGGGGAGCTCCGGGACCGGTGCAGCCCTTGCCTTCCATCTTTCCCTCCAGTGAGCTGGAGGCAGCTTTGCCCATTACAGGTCCCGAGTGGGGTGGGGGAGGGAATGCACTACCCAGTCCCACAGGGGAGGGGGAAGGACACAGAGGCCTAGCTCCTCTCTGAGACTCTTCTTGGGAACGGGTAGGTGAGAAGCGGACTTTCACTGGACAAACACCAAGCATAGAGTGCTGAAGGCATAAGCATAAGAGATGTCTTTATATGTCTACCCCTGCCCACCCCTAAGTACACGGACTTGACCAAGAGCCCTTGCCCACTGCACAGCAGCTCTTCTCCTGTGTATCTGGGTTTGGAGTGTGGCTGGACCTGTGCTGCTCTGGATGTAGAACGGCAGGGTCCCCTTACGCCAGCCCCAGGTGACAGGTAGCATGTTCTGGACAGCAGTGGTGGGGAAGCCACAGGAAGACAGTGATGTCTGAGTGTTGTTGACTCATTTCACACATTTCCTTACTGTCCCTGATGGAGCTGGGCCACATGCCACTGCAACCTCTACTGCCACCTGCACTGGCCCTCGTGCACACAGCACAGGGCACAGCAGGCAGCAGCCTGCCCTCCCTTCTCCCGGCTGGCCCCTACCTGCTGGTACTAATCCTGTGCCAGTCACCGGCCAAACAGAGAGAAGAGACACATAGCCCTCCCCTGCAAATTGCTCATGGGTTGGAATACATTACACCACTAGCTCTGGAAGCCACCCTCTCTGCTGGGGACCCAGTGCATGCTTCGGACTTACAACCCTCGGCTGCACCTTAAGATTTAAAAATGAATGGCTGGGTAGTAAGGAAGGACACTCTAGATGGGAGAAGCAGCCAGGGCAGAGGCCTGGAGACGACTGAGAGGCCAGGTTCGTGGGGACGGATGGAAACTGAGGCTGGGAGGTCCCATCTGGACTCTATTGTACTAGGCTAACTTAGATTTGGTCCTCCAGGCAGTGGGGAGCCATGGGGGCTGCCAATAGGTGACAGGGAATCTGGCAGGTGTGGGTGCTATAGAACACTACTGGGTTCAGTGCTCCTACTGGACCCAAGGAACTGGTCCAGAGAACCCAAAAAGGCTCTGAAGGAGACAGAATTGGAATTGAGACTTCCCAGCCTTTCACCTGCCCAAGCATTTCCAAGGGAGCTTGAGCAAGGCAGACTCTGGCTCCGCAGGACTGAAGTGAGGCTCAGCCTGTTTCTTTCTTTTTTGTTTTGTTTTGTTTTGTTTTTACGAGACAGGGTTTCTCTGTATTGTTTTGGAGGCTGTCGGTCCAGCCCAGCCTCAAACTCACAGAGATCCGCCTGCCTCTGCCTCCCGAGTGCTGGGATTAAAGGCGTGCGCCACCACTGCCGGCTTCAGCCTGTTTCTAACAAGCTTCATGGTGATGCCACACTGCCAGGCATGGTACACAGATCAGTAATAAAGACAGAGGAACCTCTTGACCCTGACAGGCAGCTCCAAGGGTAAAGAGCCTTCACACACCCACTGTCCAGCCCCATAGACCTGTCACCACACTGGCTGCTCAGCTCAGAGAACAGATCAGAAGAGTGGAAGCCATGTTTCTCTCCTCACAGATTAGGTGAGCACACAGAAGAAAGGCAAGATCATGACAGGGGTCATGTCATTGAGCTTGGATCAGCTCTTCTGGTAGGGCGGCCCAGTGGAGCGCTCTCTCCCATCACCCAGGCCCACCTCCCAACTTGGCCGCAACTTTGTATCCTTTTCCCCTTCCAAATAACTGAGTCCAATTTGTGCTGCTCCTAAACTCCTCAGTGTGAACTGACCCGGAGCCACACCCTTAAACAAAACTGACTTTCCCTCCCCCAGAAGCCATGGGCTGTCTATACAGCCCCTTAGCTACAGGGAGGGGGCCCTGAACCCCTCCTACTCCATGCTACAATGTTGAGTGGTTTGATCTTGTACAGGTAACCACAGCTACTTGAGTTCATGACTGCTAGGGTCCTGTAATGTTCAGGAGATACTTTTCTCTCCATTATTCCTGAACTCTGACTAAAATCTTTCTGCCCCTTTTCCTCTATGGTACTGAATCCTGGTGTGTGTTATACGTGTTCCATTTGGCTGAGCACTAGAAATCAGTGACTTTCAAAACTGTCAACACAATTGTGAAGTGTGGTAGAGTTTTTGCCTGTCATACAGACAGACAGACATTCAACCCAGTATCATCAAAACAAGTAGACCCTGAAGCAGAGACCACCCCAGTTTTTATCCTAACACGACTGCAACTGAAGCGGCGCCTCCAATGGAGCCTTCCCCGGGCTGTGGCTCCATCCAGACAGGACTGTTTTGAGCGCAGGCTTCTGGAGTCAGACATGCTTGTAGAGATTCTACATCCATTCCATAGTTGGTTAGGTGGTTAGTCAGTGTCCTCTTTTGGTCAGGTCTTGAAGGTGTTGAAAATAGTTGAGACATAGCCCAGTGGTAGACTAACTACCAGAATGTCTGAGGCCCAGGTTCAATCCCTAGTACTGAAAAAGGAAAGAAAGGAAAAAAGATGGAAAGATACAAGTGAGATTACACACCTGTAATCTCAGCAAGATGCTATGCACTTAGCCTGGCCTATGCGAGACCCCATTTAAACAAATATAAACAAACCAACAAAAACAGAGGGAAAGGTAGGAAGGGACAGAATGAACACAGAATACCCAGACTGGGAATGCCTTTCTGAAGAGATAAAGCCCACTCTGGGAATCAAATGACAAGCAGTAAGCTAGCCAGGTGCAGTGGTACACACCTGTCATCTCAGGACCAGAGAGGCTGAGGCAAGAGGCTCTCTTGAGCTCAAGAGTTCAGTAGCAGCTTGGCCTACACAGTGAACCACAGGTTCAACAAAAAGCATCAGGCCACGAGCCAGTGAAAAACCCTCTCAGGAAGAGGTGAGAGTAAGCTCAAAAGCCCTGAGTCTAGATGACTTAGGCTTCCACACTTAGGCCTACACTTCTTATGTCAAGACTGTTCCTGGTGGCTGAAGTCACAGGGCACAGGGCTGGGAAGACTGGGTAATGCCCCAGAGTAGGCTGCACAGCAAAGTGATGGGAGCAGGACATTAGTGACCCAGGAGAAGACAGCCATGAAAGCCTTTGTCCTTTCTCCACCTGCAGGGCATCTGAAGAGGCTTTTGTGAAGGAATCCAAGGAGGAGACCCCAGGCACGGAGTGGGAGAAGGTGGCCCAGCTGTGTGACTTCAACCCCAAGAGCAGCAAGCAGTGCAAAGACGTGTCCCGCCTGCGCTCGGTGCTCATGTCACTGAAGCAGACACCACTGTCCCGCTAGGTGCCTGCTCCAAGGACGGCCACAAAGCATGGGCCTTGCTGAGGCAGAGGAGCGGCTGCTTCAGCCAGCGGGGAACTTCCTCAGACAGCTGCCACACACAGCCTGTTCTGTTCCTCTGCACCTCTGGGAGCTGGGAAGTGGGACCCTCACCCCTTTCAACCCCCACTCCCTCCTGGCCCCATGTCCCAGCCCTCATGACTCCTCTCAGTCCACTCAATTGTGACTGTCCCTCCTGATGTATTTTTTCTTGGCTTAAAGGGTATGTTAACTCTTTTTACACTTATTTATTATTATCCTCATTTCTCTGGAAGCTGCAGCTGGTGTCAGGGCTTCATTTTGTGCTTGGAACTTTCCCAGCTTCATGCCCTTAGGAGGTGAGGATGTGCTCTTGGGAACTCAGGGGCTCCCCGCTGGAAGCAGGAACCCCAGACTGTCTGTGTCTGTTGTCTCCTCCAGGAAGAGGAAAGACAGGCTCTCACAGAACACTTCTGCAACCTTGCTCTTTGTGATTCTTTAACAAGCCTGAAGGTAGGGTCTCCGCTAAGAAAACTAAGGCTCCCAGGACAGAATCAGCTTGCAGTGTAGGAAGCAGGTGAGACCAGTGGCCTCTGCGGTGGTGTCTAAGACTGAGGACATCATCTGTCAGACCTTCTTTCTTGGGAGTGACAGGGACCCTCTAAGATGCTGCACTGCCTCCCCTCGTCAGCCCTTCCCTCCTGTGGACTTGGGTAAACAACAGTGACCACACCTTCTTTCCCTTCAGCAGAGGCTGTAAAACAGGACAGCTGAGCATTATGATCTACATATGTTCAGAAAGATTTGAGTAACTGCCAACAGTATTAGTTCTCTGAGAGTGCCATAACAAAGAACCAACAACTGTGTGTCTTAGAGCATCAGAAATTTGTTGTCTCACAGTTCTGGAGGCTAAATTCCCAAATCAGGGACCCACTCAAGCCACACCCTCTATAGATGCTAAGGCAAGATCTGTGTCTTTTCTAGCTTCCAGTAGCTCTGGCATTCCTTGGCTTGCAGATGCTGCCCCCTAGTTCTGCCTACATCCGCACATGGCTGTCTTCATCTTCCTTCCACACATGTCTTGTATGTCCGACTTTTTAAAAAATATGGATGCTAGTCTTACTGGATTAAAGCCCACCTTAAAGACTTTTAAAACTACTAATGGTTATAAAGTCCCTATTGCCAATATAATACCTAAAGAATTGAGAGTCGGAACCCAACTCTCAAATGTATTTTAAGGGGTAGCTGTCTAACACTAACACAAACAGTGGACATGACCTTTGGCAGTGGCTCTTCAGCTCTTTAAGGCCCGTCCTTACGTCTTGTGGGCTTCACAATGCAGTATCTGACGCGGGCATTCTGCCTCACAGCTCAGATCATGATGGAGGTGCAAACACCTGGCTCTAGCCATGGACCTTCCACTCGAGATCCTTCAGACACGCCAGCCACAGGAAATGGGTCTTCACTTTCTTTGCTTTTCCCGGTTTGAAATGGGTGTTGAGAGGGCCAGAGTCACACATGGGAGGGGCTCAGTTCCTGAAGTCAACACAGTGCTGTCCACAGACCACAAATGCCTGTTGGGACTTTTGTGTCAAAAGCTAGATGGTTCAGATCAGCAGAGCCCAAGGGCCCCAGAGGAGGGAGAGCTGGAGTAAGGAGGAGACAAAAAATGATGGCGGTGTGGGTGTTGAACATCCTGGTTCCAACAGGACTCTGACAGCCCATCTAAAGGCTACAGAAACAACGGACAGTGGTGGCGCACACCTTTAATCCCAGCACTTGGGAGGCAGAGGCAGGTGGATCTCTATGAGTTTGAGAACAGCCTGGTCTACAAGAGCTAGTTCCAGGACAGCCTCCAAAAACAAACAAACAAACAAACAAACAAATAAATAAAGGCTACAGAAACTTTAAAATTGCTGGCAAAGATCCCCTCTCTCACCAAACAAAACCAATTTTGACCCACTGAACTAGAATCCCATGGAGGAACATTTGGGGATCTCTACTTTTAACTAGTGGCCAAATGACTTGACTGTTACTAGGAACGTTTGGGTGGCACTAGGCTCATGACTGGAGACTGAGCCTAGGGCCTTACAAGGAACACATGCTGTATCCCCAGGCCATTTAAATTTTTGATATAGGGTCTCACTAAGTTGCTCTACTAGCTGACCTTAAACTCTTGAACTTACTCACAGGCAAGATTCTTCTCTCCCAACCTTCAAAATTGTTGAGGCTATAGGCACTATCAGGCCCGCTGATTTTTCTAACGGCCAATCCTATCAAAAGCCTGCTCCTTCCTAAAAACATAGACCAGAAATCATGGTTTTGACCATGGGAATGAAACTAAGAAAGAATTCATCACATTGCAAACATATTAAGGTTTTATTAAGCAAAGTAGTTAAGGGGACACATCACGAATTTTTAGTGTGCAACCCAATTAAAGTCAACCTGGGATATCGGGTGGGGGGGTGTAAATCAGTCACAAAATCGGCCACTTCCTCACCCAAATGACAACAGGGTACTGTCAGAAAAGGAGGGAATAAGTCTGACAGGGCTGTTTGTTGCTCCTGGGTTTTATAATGATTTCCATGGAGCTTTCAAGGCCCGGCCATACACTCAAGATCGAGACTTCATAGCAGATGCCGCTAACCCCAGCAAGATGGCAACGACCGTGAAACCCTGGGCAGCGATCCGGGTGCGCATCATTATCTGGGAGCGGTGGCTCTGGCCGCGGTGGAAGCAGTAAAGGCCATAGGAGAGGGCAGCCGCCGTACCCAGACAGCCTGGGGAGAGGACAACACAGGGGGCAACAGGTTGGGTCCTGCAGATGCCTGGAGGATGCAGCCCGCCCCCGCTTTCCCAGAGGCACGATTTGTAGACGACACAGGAGGGCGGCAGTGGGTCGTCCTCCTCCCGCTTCATCAGGCCCCGCAACACGTTCCGATCCGTTCCAGTCCTCCCCGCCCTGTCCTTTTCGTCGTGTCTTCGGTCCACTCCCTCTCCCCTTCTCAAGGCGTGCCTGGTCTTCCCCTATTTCATTCCCCCCCGAAACCACTGTCGCCTCGGTCTGCGGTTCCTAAAGCACACACTTACCTATGGGGACCATCGGGTTCTCACGAGTCTTGCGAATAAACTTGTCCTTGAAGCTCTCTGGGTTGCTGTAGACCGTGGGGGTGAAGCCCTCGATGACTGGGGTCTGGGACGGATCGAAAGGCGCCTCTGAACTCACAGGACGCGGAGCCGCCATACCCACCGGCACAGAAACAGGTAGGACAAAAATTCGGTCGCCGAACCCCGCCTTGTGGTGACGAGGTCACTACGAGGGCGGGGGAATAGCCTGCTGAGGGTAGTACGCAGGCGTCATTGCCAGTTGCATTCTGGGAGTTGTATTAAGTCAGTGTGGTGGCGCTACTAAGAAGACTACATTTCCCGAGAATCCCTGCGCGCGCTGGGTCACCGAGCCCGTTAACACGCGGTGCTGAGAGTGTGATCCGGAGTTTGAGCTGCTGCTTCCGAGTTTGAGCTGCTGGTGCGGCAGTCTACGCGATGCCCAAGGCCAAGGGAAAGACTCGGAGGCAGAAGTTCGGTTACAATGTCAACCGAAAGCGTCTGAACCGGAATGCTCGTCGGAAGGCTGCGCCACGGATCGAGTGGTGAGGGGCCAGTTAGGAGGCAGGGGGCCTCGGCTGGGGTCGGCGGCGAGGTGACAGAATCTCGATCTCTCTTTCTTTGCGGTTAGCTCCCACATCCGACATGCCTGGGACCACACCAAATCCGTGCGGCAGAACCTGGCGGAGATGGGGTTGGCCGTGGACCCCAACAAGGCGGTTCCCCTCCGTAAGAGGAAGGTACTGATGAAGCAAGTTTCAGGCACTTGGCTCATCTCCAGCCTAGCCATCCCTTATTTTCCTTCTCTACCACCTTCCTTCATTGAGCTGAGTTTCAGAAGCCTTCCCGTATCTTCCACAAAGTCATTTTGCTTGCACCAATTCTGGTCAAAGCCCCCTAACGACTCACACTCCCCGTCAACACACACATGGACTTGGTTTGTGGTGTCGTTCCTCCTCCACTTAACATTTCTTCTCTGGCCGGGCGTTGGTGGCGCACGCCTTTAATCCCAGCACTCGGGAGGCAGAGGCAGGCGGATCTCTGTGAGTTCGAGGCCGGGCTGGACGGATAGCCTCCGAAACAATACAGAGAAACCCTGTCTCGAAAAAACAAACAAACAAACAAAAAACCAAAAACATTTCTTCTCGGGCCTGTTTTGGAGCTCAGGGGAATTTCCAGAATGTATCTTTTTTTCTGTCCTTAACTGTCCAGACCCTGAGATCTTTGCTTCCTAAACTTCCTTTGGTTATGCTTAACCTGAGACATCTAGTTACTTCCCAGCAATTCTATATGGACCACCCTTTGAACCTTTCAAAAGTAGCACCCCACATCACCCACTAACCTGTTTCCTGCTTTATTTTATTTTATTTATTTTTTTAAAGGTTTTATTTATTACATATACAGTATTCTGCCAGAAGAGGACACCAGATTGAATTGTGGATGGTTGTGAGCCACCATGTGGTTGCTGGGAATTGAACTCAGGACCCCTGGAAGAGCAGCCAGTGCTCTTAACCACTGAGCCATCTCTCTAGCCCCTCCTGCTTTATTTTAATTCATAGCAATTTATTTATTTATTTATTTATTTAGGTTTTTCGAGACAGGGTTTCTCTGTATTGTTTTGGAGCCTGTCCTGGAACTCCCTCTGTAGACCAGGCTGGCCTCGAACTCACAGAGATCCACCTGCCTCTGCCTCCCGAGTACTGGGATTAAAGGCGTGTGCCACCAACGCCCGGCAATTCATAGCAATTTTAAGTACATGATGGCATATTATTTGTTTGCACATCTGTATATTGAATGTGCCTCTTAATCCCTTAGCATATCTTGTGTTTTGTTCTCTACTAAATTCCCAGGAAGTGTAAGATGTGACAGGTTAATTAACCCAACAAATGGGCTTGCTGGGTGAATTTGCCCGTTGACTCTAGGCAAGTTTCTCTCTCTATTCCTTCATGCAAGGAATGAAGGTGTTTTTGGTTTTTTGAGACAAGGTTTCTCTGTGTAACAGTTCTGACTGTCCTGGAACTTGCTCTGTAGACCAGGCTGACCTTGAACTCACAGAGATCCACCTGCTTCTGACTCCTGAGCACTGCTGGGATTACAGGTGTGCACCATCGCCCAGCAACATTTTTTTTTTTTAATGTAACGCTCTAACTAAGCACTGTTAGGTAACTGACATGGAGAAGATATCTGACATCACTTTTCATGTACAGTGTTTCACTGTGTTACCACACAGCAGATTAGGAGAGGTGTAGGTAGTCACAAGAAGATGAATTGCTTGTTGAAAAACATAATATGGGTGTAATATCTGTGATCAAAGGAGCTTGTCTGCTGGTCTCATAGGCTTCGTTCTTTCTTTACAGGTAAAGGCCATGGAGGTAGACACGGAGGGGAGACCCAAGGACCTTGTGCGGAAGCCCTATGTGCTGAATGGTGAGTGTGGGCTGAGCTCTAGGCCACCAGCCTGCCCTGACAAGGCAGGAAAGGCACCCAGTCTCTTCACTACAGCGGGAGAGACCAAGATTCAGAGGAGAAGCAATCTGATCTAAGGCTCAGAAGTAGTACTGTGTCATAGCTGAAACAATTTCCGGCTAAAATTGATGAGATTTAAATGTATGAACTAAGGTAAGACAGAGACATTCACAGAAGATAAAATCAGGTGTCTGCAAGGGTGAAAAAGAGCATTAAGTCTCAGGTTTATTCCAGTTTCTCATGTACTTAAAGGTGAACTGCTTTGTAGAGATTCTGCTGTCATTAATCTTTCCAGTGACTTTCAGGAAAGGAAGAGAATATTCTGGAATTCTCACCTACCCTTTCCTAGCCTACTGTAGGTTTATTGTTATTTCTGTATTTGTGAGCTGGGAATTGAACCCAGGGCCTCATGAATGCTAAAGTTACACCTTCATTCGGTGTTTTTTGCTTTTCTTTTCTTTTTGTTGTTGTTGTTTTCTCGAGTGCCAGGATTAAAGGTGTGAACCACTACTATCAGGCACATAGACACCTGTTTGATACGAAATTACTTGAGTCCTGTCTTTAGCTTATCTTACAATTTAGGGGCTGGAGAGATGGCTTAGAGGTTAAGAGCACTGACTGCTCTTCCAGAGGTCCTGAGTTCAATTCCCAACAACTATATGGTGGTTCATAACCTTCTATAATAAGATCTGGTGGCCTCTTCTGGCCTGCAGGCATACATGCAGATAAAACACATATATAAATAATAAATCTTAAAAAAAATAGTTCATTAAAAAATTTACAGAGTTCAGTGTGGGGGGAAAGAATTATTACAGCTGATTGTATATACAAAAATACATATACTTACTGTAGTCATATAATTTTTTTTTGGTTTTTTTCTCTAGACAGTGTCTGTGTTACTCTGGCTGGCCTTGAACTCACAGGGATCCACCTGCCTCTGTTTCCTAAGTTCTGGAATTAAAGGTGTATGCCATTATGTCCTGTAAGAATTTTTTTAAGTTTTTATAAACTGTAGCTAAAAATTTACATATAACTTACCTTCTTGGCCTTTTAAAAATGTGCAGTTCAGCCAGGCAGTGGTGATGAATGCTTTAAATCCCTGTACTTGGGAGGCAGAAGCAGGCAGATCTCTGAGTTTGAAGCCAGCCTGATTTACAGAGTGAGTTCCAGGACAGCCAGAGCTACACAGGAAACCCTGTCTTCAAAAACCAAACAAATAAAATGTACAGTTCAGTCATGTTGAATATATTCATACTGCTGTATACCAGCTCTCCTGAACTTTGGTTTTGCAAAGCTGAGGCTGCCTTTGACAACCAGGTCGTAGACAATTTTCACTGTAAGAGATTTTAGTGCCTCACACTTGGATCTGAGTTGACTACATCATTTCTATATTTTGCCCCATTTACCTAGCTTTTCTTACCTGGCTAAGATGAGATTGATTTCATGGTCTTGTTCTTGCTGGGAAAGCATGCTTTGCTACTGTCTGCTGACAGTGTGTCTGGCTTTTATTTGTGGGTTTTGTTTGTTTGGACAGAGTCTTGTTATATAGCCCCCTTCATATGGAGCAGTAAGAATCTGGGTCTAGCCCTGCAGCTCTAATGTTGAGCAATTCAGACCTTCCCATGTCAAATACTGCAATAGTACCCAAGAAGAGCTGTTCTGGTGGTAGTGGAGCTCAAAGGGAGCCCAGCTTTGCATCTTTCTGCCCTGGGGCTGGTAGTGATTAAGCCTGGTAAGCTTAGTGTGTTTCACTTTAAACCACAGCTTGAGAATTGCTTTTCAGGGAGGCAGACTTTGGGATTCTAGAACCTGAAAAAGAGAGTTCTGACTTTGAATATGGGGATGTGCTGTTAGTACAAGAATTCTTGTGTCATGGGATTGGATGGAGGGGTGTTTGGGCAGCTCAAATAATGCAGAAGGTGATGCCTTATTCCATTTCTGGCTTCTTTTACTCCAGACCTGGAAGCAGAGGCCAGCCTCCCAGAGAAGAAAGGAAATACCTTATCTCGGGACCTCATTGAATATGTTCATTACATGGTGGAGAATCATGGGGAGGACTATAAGGTGAGGCCTACTGTGAGGAGCCACTTGGGCTTATTGGGAAAATACACTGCACTGTTTCAGCCTGATCTTCGACTGAATAGAATGAAAGAGGTCTAAGAAAGCATCCCATTGTTTCAAGATTCTTAAGTTCATAATTGCTTTCCCTGCCTGTATGTGTATTCCTGGGAAGGGGTGGTGGTGGTAACTACAGTTATAAACATGAGATGCCATGTGAATGAGAACTCTAACTGCTGAGCTATCTCTCCAGCCCTTTGGGCTTTCTTTGAAGTGTGTATGTGTGTGTGTGTGTGTGTGTGTGTGTGTGTGTGTGTGTGTGTGTGTGTGTGTGAGGGAGGGAGGGAGGGAGGGAGGGAGGGAGAGGTGGGGGGAAGGAGAGAGAGAAGAGACAGTTTTCAGGGTAATTCTTGACATCCGCCTTATTGAGGCAGGTTTCCTTTTTTGCTGCTGTGCTCCGTAACCCAGTTTAGCTGGTCTTGTAGTGGGTTCTTCTCTGTTAGCCTCCCATCACACTAAGAACGTACTGGGATTAAAGATGCACACCGCTGCATTTAACTTCTTATATAGGTTCTGGGGAGTGAACTCAGAACATCAGGCTTATATAATGTGCTGGCTAGCTGGAGTCATTGGAGAGGGAGCCTCAATTGAGAAAATGTCTCCATATGATTAGGCTGTAGGCAAGCCTTTAGGGCATCTCTCTCTCTCTCTCTCTCTCCTTGTTTTTTTTTTTTTGTTTGTTTGTTTGTTTGTTTTAGGCAGGGTTTCTCTGTGTAGCCCTGGCTGTCCTAAAACTTGCTATGTAGACTAGGCTAGCCTTGAACTCACAGAGCTCCACCTGCTTCTGTCTCCTGAGTGCTGGGATTAAAGCCATGTGCCACCACACCAGGCACCAGGATGGGGCATTTTCTTCTTTTTTTTTCCCCTTCGGTTTTTCGAGACAGGGTTTTTCTGTGTAGCTCTAGCTGTCCTGGAACAGACCAGACTGGCCTTGAACTCACAGAGATCTACCTGCCACTGACTCCCAAGTGCTAGGCTTAAGGTAATGTGCCACCATGCCCAGCTCGAATTTTGTTAGTGATTGGGATGGGGGAGGGCCCAGCCCACTGTGGCCCTGGGTTCTACAGGAAAGCATCAGTTCCTGCTTCCAAGGACCATGACTCAGGATATATGAGCCAAGTGAACTCTTTCCTTCCTAAGTTGCTTTTGGTCATGATGTTTTGTTACAGCCACAGAAACCATAACCAAGACACTGTAGCAAGTGCTTTATCCTGCAAGCGGTTTCCCTGTTGATTTCTTTAATGTTAACTGTTGCTTCATTTTGCAAATTCACCTCATTGAATTCCAGCCTCCTGTACAAAGGCAGTGTTAGGTATTTCCCTGGCTTTTTATAAAGATCTGCTGGCACACATTTTTTGTTTGGTTGTAGCCCTTTCTGTCTGGAACTCACTCTGTAGACCAGGCTGACCTCAAACTCAGAGATCCGTCTGCCTGTCTCCCTTCTTTTTTTTTTCCTTTATTATTTTGTGTGTAGTGCCTGCATGTATGTATGTACATCACGTGTGTGTCTGGTGCCTGAGGTCAGAAGAGGGCATCAGACACCTTAGGACTGGAGTTGTGAGCCATGCTGGGTCCTCTAAGAACAGCCAGTGCTCGTAATCTCTGAACCAGCTCTCCAGCCCTCTAATGACTTCTGAGGTGGGAAATCTGGACCTCCAGGGTAGGAAGTGGCATGCTTAATTTAGGCAAAGCTAGGATTTAGATTTGACTTTCTTCATGTTGTCTTTCTTTCGTAATATAGGCTATGGCCCGGGATGAGAAGAATTACTATCAAGATACACCAAAGCAGATTCGGAATAAGATCAATGTTTATAAGCGCTTTTATCCAACAGAGTGGCAAACCTTCATCGATTCTTTGCAAAATAAGAAGATGGAGGTTGACTGAGTGGTGGGCACCCCCATACTTAGGTCTACTGGACCAAAGAAACCAAAGCCAGGTTTTATGGCAAGGAGTATATTGTTTCAGACGATGCTGGCAAAGTCCTATAGAATCAGGCTTTATATACACACACACATATATACACTCGTGAGAAGAAACTTTTTTTCTTTTTTCTTTTTTTCTTTTTGAGAGAAAGAGGGTCTTTCTAATAGCTGTAGATGACCTGGAACTCAACTTTGTAGGCTGGGCTGGCCTCAAACCCAGAGATCAACCTGCATTTGCTCCTAGTGCTGGGATTAAGGGGAAAGTTGTGCCCCTACACCTAGCTGGAGAAGGAACTCTTTAGGGGCCATGGCTTATGCTCTCTTGGGCTCAGAAAGGCCAGGGCTTGCTGCTCAGTGTCCAGAGGTGATGCTTTGATTGTGATCTGTACATGTAAAGAGCATTTTACCTGTGTAATGGGGTTTCTGCTATTTTGAGACAGGGTTTCTCTGTAGCCCTGACTGGGATTAAAGTCATGTGCCACCAGTTGTGTAAGGGTTTTGTGTTTACTATGCCCAGCTAAGCTCTTTCCCAGGGAAAACTAACTTTATTAGGGCAGACGGATCATCAAGCTTGACAAGTACTGCAGTCATGGGCATTTGTAGGTACCACCTTCTTCCTCGAGTGCTCTCAGCCTCGGTTTCCTCCGGAACCTTGCCAGGAAGCCTGGGCTGCCTGTGGGAGGGTAAGGACTCAGGCCCTATTTGCTCACTTTTGATTACTTTTGTTGGCCATGGCGTAAAGAAAACATCAGGGAGCTGGGCGTTGGTGGCGTACGCCTTTAATCCCAGCACTCGGGAGGCAGAGGCAGGTGGATCTCTGAGTTCGAAGCCAGCCTGGTCTACAGAGTGAGTTCCAGGACAGCCTCCAAAACAATACAGAGAAACCCTGTCTTGAAAAACACCACAAAAACGCAAAAGACAAAACATCAGGGACCTAAAACTGCCCTCTGAGACTGGCAGACCACTAGGTACTGCTCCACTGTGTGTCGCCCACTGTGCTCCATGATGTGGCCATGTCTGGGGCAAGGCCTGCTGCGTGCATTAGCATGAAAAGGTGATGTCTGTTTTGCAACAGGATCATAGGCAAGGGGTGAGGTGGGCATTTTAAGACCTAACTGTCCCCAACTATGAATCATGTAAAAGCCTCTTGAATTGCCAGAAATTCCTCTTGGGAGCACCTATAGTCTCCAGTATACTTGAAAAGCACGTCTTTATACATTGCCTGTGTCATTTGGAAAGATGTACTTTTTGTGTTTTCGAGACAGGGTTTCTTTGTATTGTTTTGGAGGTTGTCCTGGAACTCACTCTGTAGACCAGGCTTACCTTGAACTCACAGAGATCCGCCTGCCTCTGCCTCCCAAGAGTTAGGATTAAAGGCGTGTGCCACCAACGCCCTGTTAAAAATGTACATTTTAAAAGTTATATTTATATTTTATGTATGAGTGATCTGCATGCCAGAAGACGGCATCAGATATCATTATAGATGGCTTTGAGGTACCATGTGGTTGCTGGGAATTGAACTCAAGACCTCTGGAAGAGCAGTCAGTGCTCTTAACCTCTGAGCCATCTCTCCAGCCCTCGAGCATGTAAGTTTTCTGTGTCCTTTTAACTGAAGACGAGGCCACTGTGCAAGCGGTGTGAGCTGCACTCTCACTCATGTTGCCCTTAACCTTGCCTGATGCCCCTTGCCAAACTGAGCTGCTCGCAAGGACTCTGCCTGGGCTCTAGTGTCTGCCCAAGGCATGTACTCAGGACATGCGTGTGGCCTTCTGGCCCTGAGTGTGGAGGGAGAAGTGTTTTTTAGCTTTGGCTGTCTTGAAACTCTATATAGACCAGGCTGGCATCCAGCTCATAGGGATCCATCGGCCTCTGCCTCCCTAGTGTTGCCTTTAATGGTGTGCGCCATTATGCCCAGTTGGCAGAAGACTTCTGAGCTGGTTTCTGTTCCCCTCACTCTGGTACTATCCAGTAGATCCCTTTCCAGGAGTTAGAAAGTGTTAGGTCACTGTCTCGAAGGTCAAGGGGGTTAAGGACTGGAACTTGCTGTCTGATAACTCACTTTCCAGAGCTGCCCTGACAGGACCTATAAACACAAGGCACACTCCTCCCTCAGGATGAAGATTCACTAGACATACCCATTTTGGCATTGTGTGCCTCAGAACCTGCTGACAGTCCAGCTCACACAGTTGTCCTTGGTGGCCCTATGCATCTGGGCACATGTAGTGGACAGAAAGACACTTTCCACACATTGAGGAACTCTACCCCTGGCCCTCTGATGCTCATCTTCCAGGTATAGCAACTAGAAAGGACTGCCCTCTGAGGCTGGGAGGTAAAAGTGTCTGCTCAGCCTCAATTTGGTCTGAGGTCTGGACCCATGACAGGTGATGCCATAGACAGTCCAAAGCCAGCTTGTAATGTTGGCAGTTCCTCCCAGACAATTAAGTGCAGAGTGCCCAGAAAGTGGTTACTGGGTTTGTTGCTTTTTTCCTAGTGCTTGGGATTTGAACCTAGCACATGCTGGGCAAGCACTCCACCAAACTCAGATCACCAGGCTTTCGTGGCAAGCTGCCTGCTGAGTCACCTCACAAGCCTGCCTGGCTTTTTACTGAGTCAAGGTCTCACCTAATTAATTGTCCAGACAGTCCTCGAACTCACTCTGTAAACCAGGCAGACCTCAACTGTGCCTTCTCCCAGGTAGCTAGGATCACAGACCACTAGGCCTGGCCTCTGGTAAAGCTGCTTCAGTAGACACAGTGAAACTCTTTATTCTGAAATTCATCCCTCCACCTGGGGGACTATGACAGTTATACACAATGATACTCATTAGACAAGGGACTTTAAACCATAAAAAAGGGTTCTTCTCAACAAGTCTGGTTCCAAGGTAAGCTTTAAGCACTGGAGAATAAGGTGGAATCCTGAGAACAATGATACAAACTTCCTAATGGCAAGATGAGAAGTAGCCAACAAAACTGCAAATACTCTAAAATCCAAGTCATTCCTTAAATATTTAATACAAAAGCAGAAAAATCACTTCTAGTGAGACTGATTTGTCTTGTGATAATTCCATTCTTATGGGCAGGAGTCTAAGGGCACAGTGGGTCCCTCTTCTGATAACTCTGCTCACTTCAACTTGTAAGCTTTCCACTTCCCAGGCTATATGTTGGGCAATTGGTAAACAACGTATTCTCAAAATGCAAACAAAGCCAGGCATGATGGCTCAATGCTTCCTGAAATCAGCACATGGGAGGTTGAGGAAGGACGACTTCCATGAACTCAAGGCCAGCCTGGGCTAGAGTAACAGCTTGTCTCAAAAAAAGGGGGGAGGGAGTAAAGCCTTAAAGAAAAGCAGTCCGTAGGTGTTCTCTCATTCAGCAGCCTTGGCAGACCAAAGTTTCTTTGCTTGCATCAGTGTCAGCACAAAGACCGTTTTTGCATTGATTGCCACAGTCACGGAATGTTCATTGCAGAGAACACAGAATTTCGTTGTTTTCTGGCAAATAAATGATCCCAGAAGGCTGGATGATGTACCCAAAGCCACACTGATGGCTCTTCTACTAGTCCTGTCCTATGTCCTGGGCCGTATAGTAGAATCAATGTACTAAGTTCCCTTGAAGTGCTTGTCTCCAGTTATGGTCTCAAGGCTGGGGCGGGGAGAGGGAGCTATAGTTCTGTCTCCATTGATACCTGTAGGTTACCTCAGTGTCCATCATGATTCCAGACAATTCTCAAAGCTTCAAGTTTTCTGTGACAATCTAGGGTTTTGATTACAGCACCTATAAACACAACCTTGAACTTTGGCCTATTCCTTTGATAAATAAATAAATAAGATGCCCCCTCCCCCCCCCAATCCAGTCTCGTTCCAGTACTCAGGTTCCTTCTTTCTCTACACTTGTGTAAACATGGGCATTGGCAAAGTTAGTACAAAAGCATCAGGTCATCTCCTTCACCCTGTGTGGTGAACTGCACTTTGTGGTCAATAAAGGCTGGCAGGCCAGGCCTTAACAGCAGGGAGGTGTTCAGAGTATTCTCTGCTAAAGTCTTCAAGTTGGTCCTTATTTGGCATTGCCAGGACTGGCATTTAGAAAAAAACCTAGGAAATCACCTCCTTTTAAAAATGATGGCCGTGGGGCCAGAAAGGCAGAAACACAAGGCCACAGACAAAGCAGGGGCTAGAGGGTGATGAGGGCCTGGGAGCAAGGATTTACTGTGCTCCACCCAGAACCTTCCCACATGGACAGTGTCTGATGTCACCAGGAGGGAACAGTGAAAAGGGGGGCTCAGGAGTACCTATGACACCCACACTGGTTGGTCAGCCAGTAGGGCCTGCGGGGAAGGAGCACTAAGCCCGCTGAGCATTACCTGTGTGGAAAGGCGAGCGGAGCTGGAGCTACACTATGTGAAGCAGTCACCATCTCCTCTGCCTGACACCTGCCCCAAGTCCGCTCATCAGGAAGGCTTCTACATGATTCTGGCCATGCTCCTGAGCGGACAAAGGAGGTGTTGCTACAGTGCTCCTGCCCAAGGCCTAGGCTGGCAATGAAGATGCAGGAGGAAGCAGAATTGTGGCCTCCAAGGCTGGGCAGCAAGCGGGTGGCCCCAGTTAGGAGAGAAGCTCCAAGAGCAGTTTCCAGATGCGCACGGTGCCAGGTTCCTCGAAGTTAGATCCTTCAGGGGCAATGCTGGCCCCCAGGAGGAAAACCTCCCTCTGGTTGTGACTAGCAAGCAAGCCCAGCTCCCGCTGCAGCTCCACCATACTCATGGCTCCACTCAGGTCCTGCAAGGAACACAAGCATGGCTGTCAGACAATGCTAGCAGTGTGACCCCACCCTTGTCATCCATGAGGGACATAAGTGTTCAGCTAGTACTCTGGGAAAAGCAGAACCCTACATGGCAGGAGGTACCTGTAGATCTTACTGAATAAACCGTGTCCTCCTCCATCCTGACTCTCCTTTGTGGCACCCTCTTTTCATGGAACACTCACCAGTGTGGTAAGAAACATTTCTTCTGCCCTTCCTACTGTCAGGCACCACGATGGGCATCTGCCTTCCAAGTCTCTGATTCTCAGCCCATGTAAGTGATGACAAAGTTGGTTCAATGAAGTCATTTAGCTCCAGTAACAGTGATAGATGGCAGAGCTAGGTTCCCAATTAATATTGATAACCAAACTTGTCTTTTGAACCTTTTGGAATCCCTACTCCATTTTTTTTTTCCTTTTTTTGAGACAGGTTCTCTGTATAGCTCTGAGTGTCCTGGAACTCACGCTGTAGACCAGGCTAGCCTTGAACTCAATGATCTGCCTGCCTCTGCCTCCTGAGTGTGGGAACTAAAAGCGTGTATCACCAGTACCCAATTCTTTCTTTTTTTTTTTTTTTTTTTTTTTTGGTTTTTCGAGACAAGGTTTCTCTGTGGCTTTGGAGGCTGTCCTGGAACTCACTCTGTAGACCAGGCTGGCCTCGAACTCACAGAGATACCCCTGCCTATGCCTCCTGAGGGCTGGGATTAAAGGCGTGCACCACCAACACCAGGCTCAGTACCCATTTCTTATACCTACTATGTAAGATCATATAGTGAGGTAACTTCCAGACAATCTAGCTTGGATGGGGGTGAGGGAAAAGGCTACTAGATACTGTAGTTGGCAATGATACCTTCAAGTTTTATCACTGCCTCAAGATTCTTGAAGCAATTCGTACATGGCAGGCCCTCGCTTGTTGCCTACTGTGGTGGTTTGAATGAAAATGACTCTCTCAGGCTCATGTATTTGAATGCTTGGCTCAAGGTTAGTAGAACTGTTTAAAATGGGTTAGGGATTGTGGCTTTGTAGGAGGAAGTATGGTGGTGGGAGTCTTCAAGGTTTCAACAGTGACTGTAAGCAAGCCACCAATATACTCAAGTCACCTTGATCATGGTGTCTCTTCATAGAAACAGAAAAGTAACTAAAATGCTATAAAACTTTTTTTAAAGACAACAAAAGGCTCCAAGACACCATTAATAGTGGCACTAGGGCTGGGCTTAGTGGCACGTCTTTAATCCCAGCACTTGGGAGACAGAGGCAGGTGGATCTCCATAGATTTGAGACCAACCTGGTCTACATATTGAGCTCCAGGACAGCCAGGGCTGTCTCAAAAAAAAAAAAAAAAAAAAAAGTTAAATCAGAACAGGCATAAATGGGAACTGTTCCAGGTAGACAAATGGTGGCTGTATTTATAAATACTTATCAAGTGTTCCCTGACAGGCAGGGCAAATCTGAGATCAAAGAGACAAGTGAGAAACGCTGGTGCAAGCCTCAAGGCACTCTTTTTTTTTTTGGTTTTTCGAGACAGGGTTTCTCTGTGGCTTTGGAGGCTGTCCTGGAACTCACTCTGTAGACCAGGCTGGCCTCGAACTCACAGAGATCCGCCTGCCTCTGCCTCCCAAGTGCTGGGATTAAAGGCGTGCGCCACCAACGCCCGGCTCAAGGCACTCTTGACAGTGGCGGTCCACTGTAGTTGAGGATTGCACATGAAGTCTGTCTCTGGTCCTGAGAGGACATATCTTTCTTTGCAGGGGAGTTGTTGGGGTTGGGAGTTCAGAACCTAGGGCCTCACGCATATTAAACAAGCAACTTACTACTGAGTTCTACTCCAGCTCAACAACAGAAACTCTGAGGAAGATCTCTAATAACTTCAGGCATTTAGAGACTGCAGGCCTTTCATGGGAGTAGTCAGACTGAAGTGGGGTGATGGCTCTCAGGTGTTCACACTGCGCCTCAATACTGTGCACTCACTCATTATTAATGTACCCCACTTCTTGTCTGGGCTGCATAGTGCACATAAGTGCTCGAGATCCTGTCTCAAAACTCCAGAAAACCAAAGCATTCCAAAACTACACCTGGCATATAGAAAGCAATTAGTAGCTACTTCTTGCATCTCCCCTGGTTACAGAAGAGGCAGACAAGAGAAAAGACACAGTTAGTACGGGAAAGATGACAGGCGAAGGGGTAGAGACAGTATTTCAGGCACTCTCTGGACACAGAGCTCAAGCTCTAGCCCTCCCATGCTCCCCTCAGCCTACCTCCCGTGTCTCACCTGCTTGTTGGCCACTATAACAACAGGCAGATCAGGGTCCTTGTCCAGCAGTTTCTGCAGCTCCTGCCGAGCCCGGGGCAACCGTCGCCGATCAGACGAGTCCACCATGAACACCAGCACATCTACCTCATTGACAAATTCCTTCCAGTAGAAGCGCAGATTCTGGCTGCCTCCAACTGAAGAGAGGCCGAGGGCCAGGTCAGAGCCCAGGGCTCCCTGTGACCTGGCTCCACCCCACTTCCAGCTCCCAAGGTTCTACTACCCAGGGACAAAGAAAGCACATGGGCCAGAGCCAGTCAGCCCTCTTACGAGCTGCCTTTGCGAGCCGGTCTCCTCTTACTGAGCAGAGGTCCCAGCAGACCCAAAGGTACCCTCTGTGACAGTCCCTTCCTGGGACTGGCACATGGTATGCTACAAGTGGTAGCATCAGCTGTCTGTCTGCAGCTGCCTTGCCTCTTACCAGTTTCTAGCTTCCTTCCTGATCAGTGACAACTACGATCAAAAGTCTGGGGTCGGGATGCCTGGAAAAGTCAGACTCCCTTGCCTTGCCAGTGTACTGATGACTCATTCCCATTCATTCTTCTTATCCCTTTCTCTTCCCTTGGAAACACTGTGCAGGGTCACACTAAGCAAGGTTATCTACAGAGATAGTGTCTGCACCTGGGGCGGCCTTTCTGTTCCTTTTTGCCCTCTGCTCAGTTTCCCTTGGTTCCCCTGCAGCCCATTCTGGTTCTGCGTCTATTACCTGTCCACTCTAAATCCCCCAGAGCCTCAACACAATGCCTAGGCACGTAGCAGGCACTCATCAAGGATTTACTGAGTGCTTACCAGGTGCCAAGCACTGATCTGGGTGCTGGGGATACAGAAACGAGGAGCCTGGAGCTCTGCTCTGAGAACTCCCTCCCTTACCAGAACGGGCCAGGCAATCAGATAAGACACAGAAAGCAAGGCAGCAGAACACAGGAATGTGGCTAGAGGTTGTGGTTGGTCTTGGATAGGGGGTGGGGGCGTGTCTTCGAATGTCAGCTAGATGTGAGCTGAAGAGAGGCTGAGGAGGAGCCAGCCATGAACGAAGAAAAAGCAAGCATTTCAAAGCACAGAACAAGTTCCATGTGTCTGAGAGAGAAAGCAACGTGGTAAGGAACCTCCCCTGCTTAGACACACATTTTACAGACTCCTCCAAAGAATCTAAGCCCCGCCAGCAGTGATGATGGGGAGGCGGGGTCCCTTGCTCACTCTCTAACAGGTCCACCTCGAAATTCTTGGTGGGCAGCCGCACGGAGTTGAAGCCCCAGGTGGGGACGTGGCCTTCCAGCGGTGGCTTCCCAGACAGCATGCGCAGGAACGTGCTTTTCCCAGAGCCGTCTAAGCCCAGCACTAGCACTTCGCGCTGCTCCAGTTCCTCCAATGCCGGCTCGTCCTCCTCGTCCTCGGGCTGCGGGACAGAGATGAGGGCTGGTCTGCAATCCCTCCTGACCCTTCCTTTCCTAGGGACAACGAAGGCACGGCGGTGCCCACGCACGCATCCCTGGAGTAGCAGGGCAGGAGTTGCCTTTCGAGTCCTGAACTGAAAAACAGCCCTCACTTTTCTGTTTTCGCTCCCAGTGGTCTCGGACACACTCTTCCCTATCGCAGATCAGACTGTAACCCCGAGCCATTCCCAAGACCTCAGGGTCAGCCGCCCCCGGCCTGAGGGATCTACCCGGCATCCCCCGGGGCGGTGCCACTGCGCTCGCTCACCGCGCAGGTGCCAGGCTGGCTCCTGCGGCGCCCTCAGGGCTCCCGAACCCCGAGGACCGTCTTGCGTGGTCCAGGCCCCCGCACGAGCACTCGGCGCTGCCAGCAAGCGTAGGCCGCCCAGCCCTCGGCCGCTTTCCACACTCACCTCCCATTCGTCCCACTGAGGGAAGCGGGCGGTCTCCGCGCCCCACCAGGCCTCGCCTCGGTCCCAGCGCCGCTCCCGGCCGCGGCCAAAGTACGCTTTCCAGAGGATAAACAGCACCGAGCCCAGCACGGCCGCGGCGCCACCCAGAGCCAGCACCAATGGGCCCAGCGGCCGCGGCGCCATCTGGCCAGGGAGAGTCGCTCAGGCCCGCGCAAAGCCGACCAGCCAGCCGCGGAAGATGGTGCTGTGGCCGCGCCCACCCGCGCGACCCCGCCACACTACAAGCCCCACAATGCACCGCTTCCCGCGACGGCGGCGTGCGCCTCGAGGCGGGGATGGGGGGCTCGGGTGGGCGGGCCTTCCGGCTAGGGGGCATGGTCTGAAGTTTCGGTTAGTGGGCTCGGCCTGCGGTGCGTATTCCGCTCCCGTGGCCAGCGTGGGAGCCGCGAGGCTGTGCGGGTCTGTTGAGCCCCCTCAGAACTTCAGAGAAAGGAACACAGATTTAGGAGGTGCTGAGGCCGCGCCGCAGTACAATGTTCTAATTTTACATTCAAAACTAAGCCGATATCCCTTGGCTATCTCTCAGAACAACAAAGAGAAGCGATTCACATAGAATCATACGCCAGTGGGGTGGCAGAAGGCACTAGAACCCGCGTTGCAGACTCGAAGCGGCTTCTGACCCTTCCTTAGTGCTGTGCACGGTGATGATGTACGTAGAGCCAGAAAGTTGAGGGCCGTCACTGGTCAGCCGCTTCTAGAGACTGCAAGATTCCCAGGTTCCGCATTAGAGAGGGAGCAGGACCAAGCTGTCCCTTGGCCCTTCGTCGTGGCTGTTGGATCATGGGAAAGAGCCAGTGACTCCCAGAGTCCAGCTGTGCCTACCTTCCTCTTAGAGTGGCCCACGCTACACACTCCTTATAATGCCATTTCCTGTGTCAGTTCCCGGGGAACCAGCGTTACAGACAGCTATAAGCTGCCATGTGGGTGCTGGGAATTGAACCTGGGTCCTCTGGAAGAGTGTCTAGAGCTCTTAATCATTGAACCATATCCCCAGCCCCACTCCCCTTCTATCTTAATTTCTTATCTCTCATTTCTATAGGGGTTGGAGAGATGACTTACCGCTTAAGAGTACTGACTGGGGCTGGAGGGATGGCTCAGAGGTTAAGAGGCTGCTGCTCCTCTTGAAGTCCTGAGTTCAATTTCCAGCAACCATATATTGGCTCACAGTCATCGGTAATGAGATCTGGCGCCCTCTTCCGGCCTGCAGGCATGCATGCATGCAGAACACTATACGTAATGAATAAATTTATATATATATATATATATATATATATATATATATATATATATATAAAGTACTGACTGCCGTTCCAGAGGACATGAGTTCAGTTCCCAGCACTCACATGGTTGCTCACAACTGTGTAACTCCAGTTCTAAGGGAACAACACCCTTATCTGTCTCTGTTAACACCTACACAAAACAAAAAATCCAACCCATCTCTATAACACCTTCACAAAACGAAACAAACAAAAACCTCAACCCATCTCTATATCAACACTTTTGTGGGGGAGCAGTTCATGTAGCTTGTTTGAGATTGATATCTGGATACTGTGTAATAACCCTTTGGTACACTATGGATATGTATTACTCTCATTGGTTTAATAAAAAACCAACTGTCCAATAGCGAGGCAGGAAGAGGTGAAACAGGAGACCCAGACTGAAAGGACACCAGGAAAAGAAAGACGGGGTTGTCAGCAAGGTGCAGAGGAAGCAGGAGGAGATGGACAAACCCTGCTGGAAAAGGAGCCAACCATGATAAACTGCAGATAAAAACATGAGTAATTTAAGTTGTATGAGCTACTTAGTAACAAGTCTAAGCTATCAGCCAAGCGTTTATAATTAATAATAGGTCTCCGTATGGTTACTTGGGAACTGACTTACGGGACAGAAAACTCTGCCTCCATCTGGAGGAGATAGAGTATGAAAGGTTTTACTTGACATGATCTGCAACCTCTCTGTGACCCTTTAGGTGTAGTGGCCCCCAACCGTAAAATTATTTGTGTTGCTACTTCATAACTATGATTTTGATACTGTTATGAACTGTAATGTAATATCTGATACATGGTCCTGTCGAGACCCACATATTGCAAACCGCCGCTTTGCTGCTTGCCTGGCAGGAAAGAAGATGCTTACTGTTGTTTTAGATTTGTGTGTGAGAGTGTTTGCCTACATGTATGTATACTGCCCGAGTGCCCGATGCTTCCTGAGGTCAGAAGAGGATGTTTTAGAACTGGAGTTAATGGGTAATTGTGAGCTGACATGTTGGGTGCTGGGAAACGAATCTGAGTCCTCTACAAGAGTGACCAGGGCCCTAAAATGCTGAGCTGCCTCTCCAGCCCCCAAGGAAGAAGGCATTTGGATACATTCTTCACTTTGGCTGTTAGACTATTGGCACAATACACCCCAAGAAATGGAACTTCCCCTTCTCCAGGAATTGAAGCAGGAGACAGAGAAGTTAGGCAGTTAGGTTAGTCCCAGTAAGAGCTGACTGCCATATTCTGTTCAGATTCTCCTGACTTGGATCGAAAATATCCCATGGATCAATGTCCTTTGCTTGATGACCTTTAGATAATCATAGTACCTCAGGAGAGGTGCTGGGGCGGGGGAATTATTTTGTACACCAGAAACAGACAAGTTATCTCCTCACCTCCTGCCCACTATTGCTTGCTTTATTCTGTAATCATTTCTAAACACCTAACCCTTTCCACTTTAAACATGCCCTCTCATGGAACCCCTCCAACTTTGATGAAAGTTTCTCTTTAAGAAAAAAAAATGTCAGGGCAGGAGAGATGGCTCAGTGGTCTGCTCCGCCAGAGGACCTGGGTTCAATTCCCAACACCACATTGAAGGGTTCAGGCATCATACTGGCCTGCCCCTGTTACCTGGCAGAATGCACTCGGGCAGCACTCTGGCCAGCCCAGAGTTCCATGAGAACCAGTCTACATGCAGGTGCAAAGGACCCCTGCCCACTTATGCTCTCTTGTCTCACTCTTCTTACACGCTTCTCTCTTTTCTCTCTCACTCTCTCACGCTCCTTTTACTCTTCTCTTACCTCTCTCCCTTTATCTCTCTCTCTTCTCCCTCTCCCTTTAATAAACTCTGTGACGCTGTGTAACTTTGCGTTGGTTTATTAAACCACCCTTTAATAAACTCTGTGGTTAACGTATCTCTTAGTTTGTGTTCCATCTCGTGCCTTCTAACTTAAAATAACAACACACATGGCAGATCATAACTGCCTGCAACTCCAGTTTCAGGGATTCAACACCTTCATACAGATTACACATGTGGCAAAACATGAAAGCATATGAAATAAAAATAACTTTTAAAAATTATCACAGAGGTGAGTTAAAGGCCAGCATGGTCTATAAAGCAAATTCTAGGGCAGGTTCCAAAGCTACACAGAGAAATCCTGTCTCAAAAACCAAACCAACCGCGGGTGTTGGTGGTGCACACCTTTAATGCCAGCACGAGGGAGGCAGAGGCAGGCGGATCTCTGTGTGTTTGTGGACAGCCTAGTCTACAAACTAGGACAGAGCGAGTTCCAGGACAGGCTCCAAAACAATACAGAGAAACCCTGTCTCCAAAAACAAAACGAAACAAAAGCAAATCCCACCAGCTGTTTGTCACTAACTCCAGTCCCTGGAAGATAAGTTCCCAGTAACCCTGGCTCAGTGACCCCCCCCAATGTAAAGTCATGACTATCTACTTGTTACGATATGATTGCTTGTTTTGCTTTCTGTAACTTGCTTACATAGATCCCCAAGGATTGTTTTGAGTTGCCTTAACCACTTAACTTGGCAGAACAGCACAGATTTTACTTGCCTACAAAGATACTGAAGGTCTTTATGTGATATTCCCCTTTTAAGGTCCTTCCCCAGAGTCCTCCTACACAGAAACCTCAAATTTCTTTCAGAAATTGTTTGCTCCGCTGGCAGATAATCAATAAATCTTCTAATTATAATCGTATTGAATCTGTGGTCACAAACTCCACAACAGCCTCACTGACGAGACAGGCATAATTATGGCCTCAAAGAGAAAAAGGTCAGCATCTGTAGTTTTGTTTTGTTTTGTCTTTTGTAGACCCACCACCCAGCTTCCAAATAAACACATAGACTTATTCTTTTTTTTGTTTTTTTTGTTTTTTTTTTTTTGGTTTTTCGAGACAGGGTTTCTCTGTATTGTTTTGGACTCTGTCCTGGAACTCGCTCGGTAGACCAGGCTGGTCTTGAACTCACAGAGATCCGCCTGCTTTTGCCTCCTGAGTGCTGGGATTAAAGGCATACACCACCAACACCTGGCCCAGAGACTTATTCTTATTTATGAGTGCCTGGCCTTAGCTTGGCTTGTTTCTAGCCAGCTTTTCTCAAATTATCTCATTTCTCTTTTGCTATTGTTACCTCTCTCTATTCTATATGTCTCTCTTTACTTCTTACTCCGTTGCTGGCTGTGTGGCTGACTCCTGGCATCGCATACGCTTCTCCTTTTCCTTATCTTCTCTGCATGCCAGCCTCACCTGTTTCTCTCTCCCACGTAGCTATTAGCGATTCAGTTCTTTATTAGATCAATCAGGTGTTTTAGACAGGCAAAGTTACACAGCGTCACAAAGTTAAACAAATGCAACATAAAGAATGCAACACATCTTCGCATCATTAAACAATTATTCCACAGCATAAAGAATGTAACACAGCCGGGCGTTGGTGGCGCACGCCTTTAATCCCAGCACTCGGGAGGCAGAGGCAGGCGGATCTCTGTGAGTTCGAGGCCAGCCTGGTCTACAAAGTGAGTTCCAGGACAGCCTCCAAAGCTACAGAGAAACCCTGTCTCGAAAAACCAAAAAAAAAAAAAAAAAAAAAAAAAGAATGTAACACATCTTCAACTAATATTCAGCAACAAGCATCATTGCCTAAAAAGGGCCCTGCATCCTCTAGAACTGGAGTTACGGAGGCTTGTAAGCTGCTATGTGGGAGCTAGGAACCAAACCTGGGTGCTCTGCCAAAGCAGCAGATGCTCCCCTGAGCTATCTCTCCTGAACTACCTTAAAAAATTACACACACACACACACACACACACACACACACACACACACACTCAGTTATCTTGGGGGACAAGTTTGTCTATGCAGCCTGACCTGGAACTTAGTATGTAGATCACACTAGCTTCAAATCACAAAGATCCTCCTTCCTCTGCTGGGATTAAAAGTGTGTGCAACCTTTAACGAACTTGTCTGGCAGGAAAAAAAGTTATAGTTTAGCTGGGTGTGGTAGAGTACACCTTTAACCCATACTTGGTAAACTGCAGTAAGTTGGAGGCCAACCTGGTCTATATAGTGAGACCCTGCCTCAAGACAAAAATAAAAAACAAAAAAACTACATTTATTTAGTTATTTTTCTATTTGTGTGGGTGCACATGTGGTCAGAGGACAGCATACAGAGGATTCTCCTTTTCTAGGATGTGGGTCCTGGGGATCAAACTCCGGTGCTCTTCTAGGGGTATCAAACTCAGGTCCTCTGGAAGAGCAGCCAGTGCTTGTAACTGTTGAGCCATCTCTCCAACCCCCCCCCCATCTGCTGTTTCTGTAGGTAAGCATGTTAACCGTTCAAGGAAAACTACACATAGAGACACAGAGGTGGAGTTTAAATGTCTTCACCAGTCCCAAGATAAATGATGAATAGATTTTTATTAGGGAGTAAATAATCACCAAGGTCTTCCTGCTCCAGAAGATGCAGTCTCTGCCCGTCCAGTGCTCTCTGCTACTCAAGAGAGTGCTTGCCAGCTTCTCCTCTACCTTATAACGGGTCACATCTGCACCTGAAACCACGCCTAAAGGGCGTGGTCACCATTACAAATTCACTGGCAAGGCAAGATGCCACTACAGAGATAAGTCATTTTCTTGAATCTGCATTCAGCCTAGAGTCCAGGAACAGACAGTTCCCATGAGAGAAACTGCCCATGGCAACAAGGTTGCACCCTGTAGCTTCAGCAGCCCTGTCCTGAGAAGTAGCCCCTTTGCCCGGAAACACGGACTTTTGGTCCATCTTGTAGAGCTAAGCCTAAGGTAATGATCAACTAACACCTGGACCAAGATTACTCAGTTGTCACGTCTGCTGCGTGGCCTGTGTCCAAGAACCTGCGGAGGGTGTCGGGGATTGACAACACAGAGATTCGTTCAACGATATAAAGAGAACTTTAAACAGGCTCCAAAAAGGTTCAAGAAAACCTCCTAAGAAAAGCTCCCACCAGAGAAGCTTCTGCTCTCTCCTCTACCCTGGCTGGTTCTGCTCTGACACCAGAGGTGGATGTGTATGGGTTTTTGAAGGTGCGGTTAGTCTTTGGACAAGTTCGAGGTCAGGGCGGTTTCCGTGGGAAGGCCTTTCCCAGGAACTTATTGTATCGTTTTTAGTAAACATGTTTTTACTAAACATTGTCTTACAGCTGCCTACTCCCAGGCAGAAGGGGAAGTGGGTCTCTGTTCAAGGTCTGGTGTTCCCACAATTCACCCCTTTTTATTTTCAAATGAGGCACTCCTGGCTTAGGTCAAGTAGGGTCACCCTCCCTTTCCCATCTTTGGGGGACCTTGAACCCCTGTTTTAGGTGGAGGGGTCTTCCCCACAGGTTGTCCGTCATCGGAGATACCCCAACCTTAAATCATCTGTAACCAACCTTCATGGCTATCAGGATTGCCATGGGCTAAGCTAAGCAATACTTGGTTAGGGATCTCTTGTCTCTGGAACAAGGCACGTTTGAGCTCGGCATAAAGCCAGAATGCCTAACGCCACTGCCACCATTTCCAGGACCCCCATTGACATAGCGCCTCTCCATCACCATATCCATCACCAGATCTGGGCCATAACATTCTACCAGCCTTCGTCTGTTACAAGGGTAACCTGCACGTGATTTACATTCTGTTACAAGGGTAACCCGCATGTGATTTACATTTACAATTTGATAAAGTTTCCAATCGTTTCAAGATCTGCTCAGGAAAGCATTTAAAAAGTGCACTTGTACAGATACATTAGGTACAATCATTAATGTTACACATGTAGCATTATGAAAAATATGAACAATAGTTGTCGCATTAGGACAAGTTGCATTTCTCCAGAAAAATACACTGGCCTAGTCGTGATTCCAGAAACAGGAACCATTAAGTCTGATATTTCAAGTGACCATGTCCTGTTCAAATACTGAAAAGAGGCTTTTGCCACTCATCATAGTCCATACCAATGTCCAAATGCTTTAAATGGGTCCTTTTTTCTCTGTTGGCTTCACGATGAAAACCCATGGGTCCGGAAGGTTGATGCAGCAGGTCTGTTGAGAAACTGGAAATCTCAAACCAACTGTTTTCTTTCTTTCTTGGGCTCTAGATTCGATGACATCAAGGGTCAGGAACACTGATTTAGGAGATCTCACTCAAACTGGCTTAGGTAGGCTCCCATGGTCTCAGGTCCAGTTTTTCTCTGCTCCATGTATTTCACTAAATGGTCTGACAGCTGCCGAAGCTTTATTCTTTTCCTGCAAGAAAACACAAACATGCCCTTGACCCCAAATTAGGGTCTTCTCCACTGTCTAGTGCATGGATGTCTCCATTTGACCTGATCAATGGTTGCTCAAGTTCCATCATGCCAGAATCTGTCTGAAGCTCACTGGCATTCACATTATAAAATTTTAAAATGAGGAGTGTATTATTTGATGAGTCATGTGGGGACTGGGGGCATTATTCCCCCTTTTTTATTTTCTAAAAAAATTTTTTTTGAACTGTTGAAGCTGGGCCATAACAGTAGAAGGATTTGTCTACCCTCCTTGGTTAACTATCTAGGTAAATTGGGCTTACTACTTAGATTATTTGTAGATGTCCATTAAAAAGGACATATCCTTTGAATATTTCCCAAAAACTTCTGAAAATCACTCAAAGATTATAAACTATACTGTGTCCAAATAACTTTTGAAAATTATTTGAAGTCTGTGAGCAGTCTTTCCCAATCTAACCTGTAGAGCTCTCACTAGCTGACAAGGCCTCATTTGCATCTTAAATTTTTTTTGTTAAAACATTAACAGACTGGCTGGATGTTCCTTTTGGCTATATTTAAAGCAATCTAGGTAGCTTCTTAACTATTTTTGAAGGGATTTAAGTATCCTTTTAATCATATAAGCAGTTCACACTCACGCATTCACAATCACATTTCATACATACCGGTGTGGCCACACCATACATTTAGAACATACATGCATCTTTTAGTCAACCTTTTTCCCTAGGTCATGATTAGTCTGTTGCAATGAAGCTCCCTTAATTGAAATCTATGTGAAAGAACAACTCCAGCCAATCCTTGAACTAAAAGGGTTAAAAAGTCCTGTATGTTCTTTATCATTCCTCCATTTGAGCTACAGTCATGGGGTACAGCCGTACCTACTCCTTGTAACTCTGTAGATGTAAGGTGGAGAGGCCAGGCTTTTGGCCAAAAGTTTTTAGAGATGACTCACAAAATAGAACTTAAATGTAAACAAAAATTTCCATTCCATATACCTTTGTCTTTTTTTTTTTACTTAATACCAGTACCTCCTTTATTAACCGTTACCAATTTTCAATTCACCCACTTTTAATCCATCCTCCAACTGAGGGTGATCTCTCAGGTTCCCCTTTCTTTCCTGACCTTGGTGTCAGGCGAAGGCCTGGAGATTTAATCCAATCCACCCCCTCAACTGAGGGCGATCTCTCAGGGTCCCCTTACTTTCCTGACCTTGGTGTCAGGCGAAGGCCTGGAGATTTAATCCGGTACCCCTAGCTTGGGACCCCTTTGTAACACATCCACATAGCCTTACTGGCCAGCCTTTTAGATCTCTCAGTTCCCCTTTACTTTCCTGACCCCAGTGGATCAGGCGAAAGACTGGAGATTTTTTATTTTATTTCTTATTTTACCCTTTTTTTTTTTCTTTTCTTTTCTTAACTCGTGATCCTCCTGCCTCTGCCTCCTTCAGCAAATCCTACCGGCGTGTGCCACCACAACCAGCTCTCTGAAAATCATGGCGAACATCCTCCCAGTCTGGGACATTTAAGCCTCCCCCAATAATGAACCATGGACTTGCACGTTCAATCCATTTTAGAAAGCCTTCCATGGTTATAGTCCCCTGTTCTCCAAGTAACTTTTTTATGTGATACTGTAATTTAAACTTCCAGGGACTATTTCCCATCATTTTTTCCTATTTTCCCCCATCTGTCCCTGGCTGGCAAAAGGGACGACCCCGTCCACTTACCTCGCTTTCACATCTCGGTGGAACCTCCAATTGTCACGTCTGCTGCGCGGCCTGTGTCCAAGAACCTGCGGAGGGTGTCGGGGATTGACAACACAGAGACTTGTTTAACAATGTAAAGAAAACTTTAAGCAGGCCCCAAAAAGGTTCAAGAAAAACTTCCTAAGAAAGGCTCCCACCAGAGAAGCTTCTGCTCTCTCCTCTACCCTGGCTGGTTCTGCTCTACCCCAGAGGTGGATGTGTGTGGGTTTTTAAGGTGCGATTAGTCTTTGGACAAGGTCGAGGTCAGGGCGGTTTCTGTGGGAAGGCCTTTCCCAGGAACTTATTGTATCGTTTTTAGTAAACATGTTTTTACTAAACATTGTCTTACAGCTGCCTACTCCCAGGCAGAAGGGGAAGTGGGTCTCTGTTCAAGGTCTGGTGTTCCCACACTCAGTTATGAATGCTTCTTGCTCTCTATTTTCATTATTTTTTAAAGATTTGCTTTACAGGGCTGGAGAGATGGCTCGCCATTAGGAGCATTTGATGCTCTTCCGTTGACCCAGTTTGGTTCCCTGAACCTAGAAGTGGCTTACAGCTGTCTGTCACTCCAGTTTCAGGGATTGCAATATCCTCCTCTGACCTCCATGGGTACCATACACACACATAGTACAAAGACATACACGTGGGCCAAGCATTAATACATATAAAATAAAACAAATGAAATTGTAAAATAGCATGCTTGGTGGTGGTAGTGCATGCCTTTAATCCCAGCACTTGGGAGGAAGAAGCAGTCAGATCTCTGTGAGTTCTAGGCCAGCCTGGTCTACAGAGTGAGTTCCAGGATAGTCAAGGCTACCCTGAGAAACCCTATCTTGAAAAAAAATTAAAGTATTTATTGGGGGTTTGGAGAGATGCCTAAGCTATCAGCCAAACAGTTTATAATTAATAGAAGTCTCTGTGTGTTTATTTGGGACTGAATGGCTGCAGGACCAGGCAGAAGAATAGAACTCCAAATCTACAAGGACCAGTAGACTGAAGGACAGTGTAGGGATTTGCAAAACTCGTGCAGCTTGCAGGCTCTTTATCATTATATTGTTGATTCTTTTGGTGGTTTTTAGTTTTATTTTACCAATCATACATGCAACAGCTGTAACTTTCCCTGGAAATTGAATATTTTCCCCTAGGTTTCAGCAGGGGGCTAATGCTTCTCAAATCTCTTATCTGGGATTACTAACTACAACTTCAAATGCTGGGAACTTTTCTAACTCAATAGAGACATTTAGGCACATAGGAGAAAACAACACTTGGAGCCTTAGCCATGTCTCGCAGTTCTGGGAAGGAGAGTAAGGCATGCATACACAGAATAGGGGAAAGCCTCAGGAATACACATAGTGCCAACTGTTGAGAGTAAGTTCCCTGGGCACCAAGCATATAGAATCGATGACAGGATCTAGTATGGTCCAGTGAGGAAATAATGCAATGTAAAATAATGGATGGATAGACCATCTTTGCCATACACAGGAGCTTGTATTGGTGGAAGAAGTGTGGAACAGTGGGACGGGAAAAGAGTACCGTCTAAATCTGCCCTTTACAGAGAGATTAAGAGTATGGTCCAAATCTGCCCTTTACAGAGAGATTAAGAGTACCGTCTAAATCTGCCCTTTACAGAGAGATTAAGAGTACCGTCTAAATCTGCCCTTTACAGAGAGATTAAGAGTACTGTCTAAATCTGCCCTTTACAGAGAGACTAAGAGTGCCGTCTAAATCTGCCCTTTACGGAGACATTAAGAGTACTGTCTAAATCTGCCCTTTACAGAGAGACTAAGAGTACCGTCTAAATCTGCCCTTTACAGAGACATTAAGAGTACTGTCTAAATCTGCCCTTCACAGAGAGATTAAGAGTACTGTCTAAATCTGCCCTTTACAGAGAGATTAAGAGTGTCGTCTAAATCTGCCCTTTACAGAGAGATTGTGGCACAGGACCCTCAAACAGAAATGGGAATGGTATAAAAGCATGTCTTGCAGACATGGGAGAAATGTTTGGGTCTGAGCACTGTTGTCCTCTAAGCACTGAACCCATGTCCATTACTTTTTAACTCTGTAACTGCCAGTAGCTGCCAGCTGACATCAGCGCTGTCAGAGCAGGATGTGTCTGCTCGATGCTCAGTTAAGCAGCAGAGATGCTGACCTCTCTGTCTAGAACAAGGTTATGGAGGGGGTGGGAAGTGTATCTGGGAAAGCATAAAGAGGAAGGAGGGCTTTCATAATGAGTGTGATGTAGTTCTTTCTTTTTTCTTTTCTTCTTTTCCCTTTCTTCCCTCCCTCCCTCCATCCCTCCCTTCTTTATTTCTTTCTCTTTTGGTTTTTCAAGACAGGATTTGTCTGTGTAACAACCATAGCTGTCCTGGAACTATCCCTGTAGACCAGGCTGGCCTCGAACTTAAGATCTGTCTGCCTGTGCTTCTTTTTTTTTTTTTTAGAAATTTATTCATTTATTACGAATACAACACCCTGCCTCAATGTACACATCAGAAGAGGGCACCAGATCTCATTACAGATGGTTGTGAGCCACCATGTGGTTGCTGGGAATTGAACTCATGACCTCTGGAAGAGCAGTCAGTGCTCTTAACCTCTGAGCCATCTCTCCAGCCCTGCCTGTGCTTCTTTTTTTTTTTTTTTTTTTGGTTTTTCGAGACAGGGTTTCTCTGTGGCTTTGGAGGCTGTTCTGGAACTGGCTCTGTAGACCAGGCTGGCCTCGAACTCACAGAGATCCGCCTGCCTCTGCCTCCCTAGTGCTGGGATTAAAGGCGTGCGCCACCAATGCCTGGCTGCCTGTGCTTCTTGAGTGCTGAGATTAAAGGCATGCGCCATCACCACCGGACTACGATGTATTTCTTAAAAGTAAAAAATAGGAGCCAATAATAAAACTGTTTATGTAAGCATGGTAGAAAAAAGTCTGTTAAAGTATAAAAAAAGAGAGCCGGGCATTGGTGGCGCACACCTTTAATCCCAGCACTTGGGAGGCAGAGGCAGGCAGATCTTTGTGAGTTCATGGCCAGCCTGGTCTACAGAACGAGTTCCAGGACAGACTCCAAAAACAATACAGAGAAACCCTGTCTCGAAAAATCAAAAAGAGAAAAAAGTATAAAAAAGAGGAGGCTAGGGAGATGACTCAGTGGTTAAGAGCAGTGGCTGCTCTTCCAGAGGACCTGGGTTCAATTCCCAGCGCTCACATGGTAGCTCACAACTGTCTGTAACTCCTGTTCCGGAGGACCCAATGCCCTCATACAGACATACTTAAAAAAGTATAAAGATGACTCAAGCTGTTTGGGCCACTTGAGTGCAATCCTCCTGGTGGTTAGCAGTTTTCCTTGTGCAGACAGTCCTTCCCTGTCTCAGGACCTGAACCTGAGTCAAGGCTGGACCCCAGCACTGGATGCTGTTCCTGAGGACCCAGGTTCAATTCCCACCACCCACAGGCATCTCACAACTTCTTATACTCCAGTTCCAAGGGATTCAATGCCCTCTATGGCCTCTTAGGACACTGGAAACTCATGTGCTGCACATAATACATGCAGAAACTCACAATACACATAAAATAATAAAGCTGGGTGTGGTAGTGCACATCTTTAACACTGGCATTTGGGAAACAAAGACAGAGAGATCTCTGAGTTGGAGGCCAGCTAAGTAGACACAGAGAGTTCCAGGCCAGCCAGGGCTACATAACAAGACACTGTCTTAGAAAAATGTTTATAAAATTTCAGGAAATTGTGCGTATGTGAATTGTATGGATGTATTATATGGATATGTGCACACGAATGCAGGTGCTTGCAAAGCCCAGAAGAGGACATCAGATCCCCTGGAGCCACACTTCACAGCCTGACGTTGGTGCTGGGAAGCAGACGTGGTCCTCTGCAAGGGCAGGACACCCCGAGGTGCTGCTGAGTCTCCAGGCTGTCTTCGAATTTTGCATTAGAATTGAAAGTTTATGTCAGAGCCCCCACAGATGACCCTGGCACCCAGACTTTTGCTTACTAAGTTTGTTCCCCTTAATGTGGCTACTGCCCTGAGCAGGTTTCCCTAGTTTCCCTACTGTCTCTTTAAACACTGTGTTCAGATGGGTGGCTGAGCAAAGGTTATTGGGGTTGTGAAAGCCAGGACTTTACTTGAAATTCCTATTCCAGTGTGAATTGAAAAGAATCAGGACTCACTTAACACTCTCAGTGGGTGTGAGCACTGACTTATAAGCCGGTTTGGTACCATCTACAGGACTCGGCAGGCAGACCATGCATAGCACCTGCAGGCTACATGAAGTTGGACCAAAGGATTTTGTAGCCTTTCATTTAGTTTTTAAGTTGTTTCTCTTGATTTGATTATTTTATTCACAACATTAAGTAATACTGTGCATTAAAATCTGCATAGCCCAAGATATGACTATTAGAGCTAAGGTATAGTTTAGAACATTTTAAGATTTAAAAAGATTTGTTCTTTTTTAAATGTGTGTGGGTATTTTGCCTGAAAGTATGTCTAGGCATTTGCAATGCTGAGGACATAAGATGGAGTTGGATCCCCTTGAGCTGGAGTTACAGACAGTTGTAAACTGCTACGTGGGTGCTGGGAATTGAACCTGGGTCCTCTTGAAGAGACTCTTAATCTCCAGTGATCTTAAGTCCAGAGCCTTCTTTCTCCCCAGTCAGCATTTAACCTGTGTGGGCTTTGTGACTGAATGAACACAATGGAAAGGAAGGGAAGGAAGGGAAAGGGAAGGGAAGGGAAGGGAAGGGAAGGGAAGGAAGGGAAGGAAAGGGAAGGGAAGGGAAGGGAAAGGAAGGAAGGGAAGTAAAGGGAAGGAAATGAAAGGGAAGGGAAGGGAAGGAAGGGAAGGGAAGGAAAGGAAAGGGAAGGGAAGGGAAGGAAGGGGAAGGAAAGGAAAGGGAAGGGAAGGAAGGGAAGGAAAGGAAATGAAAGGGAAGGGAAGGGGAGGAAGGGAAGGGAAGGAAATGAAAGGGAAGGGAAGGAAAGGAAGAGAAGGGAAGGGAAGGGAAGGAAGGAAAGGAAAGGGAAGGGAAGGGAAGGGAAGGAAGGGAAGTGAAGGGAAGGAAGGGAAGGGAAGGGAAGGAAGGAAAGGAAAGGAAGGGAAGGGAAGGAAGGGAAGGGAAGGAAATGAAAGGGAAGGGAAGGGAAGGGAAGGAAAGCAAGGGAAGGGAAGGAAGGAAGGGAAGGGAAGGGAAGGAAGGAAGGGAAGGGAAGGAAGGAAGGGAAGGAAAGGAAAGGAAGGGAAGTGAAGGGAAGGAAGGGAAGGAAGGGAAGGAAGGAAGGAAGGAAGGGAAGGAAGGAAGGGAAGGAAGGGAAGGGAAGGAAGGAAGGGAAGGAAGGAAGGAAGGGAAGGAAGGGAAGGAAGGGAAGGAAGGGAAGGAAAGGAAGGAAGGAAGGAAAGGAAGGAAGGAAAGGAAGGGAAGGAAGGAAAGGGAAGGAAAGGAAGGAAGGGAAGGAAAGGAAGGAAGGAAAGGAAGGAAGGGAAGGAAAGGAAGGAAGGAAGGGAAAGGAAAGGAAGGAAGGAAGGAAGGGAAGGAAGGGAAGGGAAGGAAGGAAGGGAAGGAAGGAAAGGAAAGGGAAGGGAAGGAAGGAAGGAAGGAAAGGAAAGGAAGGAAGGAAGGGAAGGAAAGGAGAATGAAAGGAAGGGAAGGAGAGGAAGGGAAGGGAAGGAAATGAAAGGAAGGGAAGGAAAGGAAGGAAGGAAGGAAGGAAGGGAAGGAAGGAAGGAAAGGAAGGAAGGGAAGGGAAGGAAGGGAAGTGAAGGGAAGGAAGGGAAGGGAAGGGAAGGAAGGGAAGGGAAGGAAAGGAAAGGGAAGGGAAGGAAGGGAAGGGAAGGAAAGGGAAGGGAAGGAAAGGAAAGGAAGGGAAGGGAAGGAAGGGAAGGGAAGGAAAGGAAAGGAAGGGAAGGAAGGAAGGGAAGGAAGGGAAGGAAGGGAAGGAAGGGAAGGAAGGAAGGGAAGGAAGGAAAGGAAAGGAAGGGAAGGAAGGAAGGGAAGGGAAGGGAAGGAAGGAAGGGAAGGAAGGGAAGGAAGGGAAGGAAGGGAAGGGAAGGAAGGGAAGGAAGGAAGGGAAGGGAAGGAAGGAAGGGAAGGAAGGGAAGGGAAGGAAGGAAGGAAGGGAAGGAAGGAAAGGAAAGGAAAGGGAAGGGAAGGGAAGGAAGGGAAGGAAAGGAAAGGGAAGGGAAGGAAAGGAAGGGAAGGAAGGAAGGAAGGGAAGGGAAGGAAGGGAAGGAAGGAAGGGAAGGAAGGAAGGGAAGGGAAGGAAGGAAGGAAGGAAGGAAGGAAGGAAGGGAAGGAAGGAAAGGAAATGAAAGGGAAGGAAGGAAGGGAAGGAAGGGAAGGAAAGGAAAGGGAAGGGAAGGGAAGGAAAGGAAGGGAAGGGAAGGAAGGGAAGGGAAGGGAAGGAAGGGAAGGAAAGGAAAGGAAAGGAAATGAAAGGGAAGGGAAGGGAAGGAAGGGAAGGAAGGGAAGGGAAGGAAGGGAAGGGAAGGAAATGAAAGGGAAGGGAAGGGAAGGAAAGGAAGGGAAGGGAAGGGAAGGAAGGGAAGGGAAGGGAAGGGAGGGAAGGGAAGGGAAGGAAAGGAAGGGAAGGAAGGGAAGGAAAGGAAAGGAAAGGAAGGGAAGGAAAGGAAAGGAAAGGAAGGGAAGTGAAGGGAAGGGAAGGGAAGGAAAGGAAGGGAAGGGAAGGGAAGGAAGAGAAAGGAAGGGAAAGGAAGGGAAGGGCCGCTCCTAGGTGTGCTGGAGGAGAAAGTTTACTGCAGATAAAAGGGAGAGCATACCAGAGGCAGAGACATCTGGGAGAGTCCAGAGTGGGCTTGGCCAGGCTGAGCTGGGCTATGTGGAGAGGGGGAGTGGAAGGAGGAAAGGAGAGAGGGGAACCAGGTGCAGCAGTCAGGAGGCCAAAGGTACAAAAGGGGTGGGTAACCAAAATGTATGGATTATATAGGGGAGAGCCTCTGAAGAATGTCTGCATTATATAATCCCAAATAGGGAGAGCCTCTGGGGAATGTCTGAATTATATAAACAGGGAAGAGCCTCTGGAGAATGTCTGGATTATATAATTCTAAACAGGGAAGAGCCTCTGGGGAATGTCTGGATTATATAATCTAAATAATGAAGAGCCTCTGGAGAATGTCTGGATTATATAATCCTAAACAGGGAAGAGCCTCTGGAGAATGTCTGGATTATATAATCCCAAGTATGGGAGAGCCTCTGGGGAATGTCTGGATTATATAATCCTAAACAGGGAGGAGCCTCTGGAGAATGTCTGGATTATATAATCCTAAACAGGGAAGAGCCTCTGGAGACAGGGCAGACCAGCCCCTGGGCTGAAGAGTTCAGGGTAGAGGCCACCCATACCCTGTAACAGGTAGGGACTGAGGGATGCTGGGAGAACCTGGAGGCTAGGTCCAATTTGCTGTGTTAAATAGGCACCTCCACCTTTTGTTTCTGGCTTGAAACTTAATAGTGATGTGTGTTCCTCCCTAGCAGTAGACTCAGGCAAGCGTTAAAAATTTTACAGGGTAGTGGTGGTTCAAGCCTTTAATCCCAACACTTGGGAGGCAGAGACAGGAGGATCTCTGTGAGTTCAAGGCCATCCTGGTCTACAGAGTTCCAGGACAGTCAGGACTGTTACAAAGAGAAACCCTGTTACAAAGAGACTCTGTTACAAAGAGAAACCCTGTTTCGGAAAGCCAAATAAATAAATAAACAAATAAAATAAAATAAAAAATAAAACTTACAAGAGTTAAAAAATTGGGCACATTTTCCCAAAAGTCACACAGCAACTCAATTGTACTATTCACAAACCAAGCACAGAATTCACAGAAGACCTTAATCCCTGCTGCACACATGGTCTTAAGAGAAGGCCCGCAATGTCCAATGCTGAATTCTGAATGCAAGATTCCCCGCCTTTCAACAACCACCACCCTCCCCTGAGGTGCCTGCAAGCCTTGGACTTGGAGAATTGCGGCTGAAAACACTTCAGCTTTTTCTCAAGAGGGAGAAGGTGTTTTGAGACATCTGTGTGACTACCTTTCCCGCTCTACTTTCTTCAGTCACTATGCCCCTGCTCTGGGGAGGCAAGGTCGTGGTATGCTCCTGTGTGGAGGGAGTCTGCCTGCCTGCCTTGAGCACCTGGAAAGACAGTTTGCCCACTCCACTCTGTGTGTGTGTGTGGCGGGGAACAGACAGGAAATGGTTACAGGGCCACAAACTCAGTGAGCTTTCTGGTTTTGATTTCAAGGTGTATTTACTATGCCATCTCCATCTTCTTTAAAGATTTATTTATTTATTATGTATACAGTATTCTGTCTGCATGTCAGAAGAAGGCAGCAGATCTCATTACAGATGATTGTGAGTCACCGTTTGGTTGCTGGGAATTGAACTCAGGTCCTCTGGAAGCACAGTCAGTGCTCTTAACCTCTGAGCCATCTCTCTAACCCCCTCCATCTTCTTTAAAATGTATTACGTGTATGGAATGTGCGCGAGCATGTGATGCCCTCGGAAGCCAGAAGAGGGCGGCAGATCTCTGGAGCTGCAGTTCCAGGCGGTAGTGAGATACCGAAAGTGGGTGCTAGGAACAAACTGAGGTCCTCTCCAAGGGCAGGACTTGCCTAACCCTGATCCATCTCCGTCCGTCTTCTTTCTCTTCCCCTCCCTCCTCTCACCCCACCTCCCACCACGCTCCCGTCTAAGCCGCCTCCAAGCGCTGGGATTACAGGAGCAAGGGAAGCGCTGGTAACAGCTGACCCTCCCTCCCGGAAGCCGGTGAGATTTCCTGTGAGTCCAATCCACAGGGCAGGTGAAGGCGGTGATGGGGGAAATGATGTCAGATCGTGGACTACAACTCCCAGCACGCCCCGCGAATGTCCGCGTCAAGTCTCGCGAGACGTGCTGTACTGCGGTCTCGGGGCTGGGCAGTGGTTCGGCAGCCGGCAGTTCTCCGTCGGGGAGTGTGTGTCGCACTCTCACGATGGCTCGCCCCTGCTCACCTCCGCAGCCTCTTGGGCCGTCTGGAGCCTCGGAGCCTCTTTAGTGTCGGAGTTCGGGCCGCAGGCGGCGGGCGAGCAGGTGAAGGACCGCGGCCTGGCGCTGCTGGGACGGCCTGAGCCCCGGGGCGCCGCGGCCTGGGGGCCGGCGGGGGGCCTCGAGCCTTGAGGGGTGGGGCCGTGGAGGGGTCTGGCCAGGCTTGCCACATCCCAGAGGCTTTGTTTTGTACCTCCTGAAGGAGAGACGAGGGCTTGGGGTCGCTGAGGGAGCGGGCAAGGGCGTGCGTCTGGCTGGCGGATGCTCTGGGCTGCGGTGAGTGGCCCCCGCGAACTTGAACAAAAACGGGGTCGGTAATGCCCGCTGTGCGGTGCTGCGCGGCGCGAGGGCTTTAGACAAGGTTTGTGTAAGGCGGTTACCGTTAGTCGACGTTAGGAACAGTGAGTTGGTCTCCGTTGCGCTGCCCCTTTCTGTCAAGGGGAAATGCTACGTAATACTTTGTGTGAGGCTGACCGGGGGGATGAGCGAGTGTACAGGGACATCGTTTGGTGGACTTGGGAGCGCTGGGCCAACCCTGGGCGTTTGTTGTTACTAGAGCCTCTGCATGGATTCTTCCTCGGAAGCTTTGCTCGTTTGCAGCAGCTGGGCAATGCTCCTCACTACCATCTGTCCGTCAGCGTAGTCCCGCGTCGTTTCCCTGTGGTAAGGCGTCTGTCTCCTCTGTGTCTTGTCTCTGCCGTCTCAGGTGCTAAGGTGAGACACCGTGGAACTTCATCCTTTTGGGATGTGTTTGTCACACATTGGTTCTAGTGTATGTGCGTTTCAACCCTGTTAACAAGCCATAAGTCGCTGTGCCTGTCAAAAGAACAGCACTGGAGCCCTCCTCTGCTGTTGAGCGTAAGGAAATGCCCTTTGTTGTTTTTATTAGGTGGCAGGGACTGAGGTCCGCATTCTGTGTAGGAAAAGCACCTGGATCCCCGTCTTGCAATGGCTTCGAGACAACCAGAAGTGCCTGGTAAACTTGAGTTCTTTTTGGTTAAGTCTGTTTTGCTCTTACGGATGGAAACTGAATTTTCTCCAAATCATAAATTAGTGGTTCCTTTTTGCCACTAGAGAAACAGATTGTCATCATTTTATTACCCTCCAGCCATGGTGTAAACCCAGGTCTTAACTTAGAGCCTCTGCTCTTAAGGGTATGGCAGATACATTATTTATACCAAAGAATGTGTACATGTTATTAAATTACACTTCTAAGGGTGGTTAGTGTAGGATGGAGGTCTGGGCAGAAGGTACAGTCACTGTTAAATCTAACTTAGTTGGAAAAATGTTTGCATCAACATTTAGTGTGTTTTTGGTTTGTGTTGCACCATAGTGTCTGGGTTGCTGAAGTCGTAGATTCCTCCTTGGAATGTTTTTGAACAGAAAGGAAGGTGATTTTTAAGTCAGTCTGAATCACCCCATCTCTGATTCTTAGAAGTGTAGATGGTGTTGCCTGTTCATCTAATGTGAAGATTAAATGTTTTTGTTTGTTTTTTCTAAGACAGGTCACTCTATGTAGTTTGTAGTTTTGGCTGTCTTGGAACTCTGTATGTAGACCAGACTGACCTTGAACTCGAAGAGATCCTCCTGCCTCTGTCTCCCAAGTGCTGAGATTAAAGGCATGAGCCACTATACCATCTTAAATAAAACAAGTTTTACAAATGGAGTTAAAAGTTGCTGCTAAATCTGCATTTACTGCTCAAAAAAGTGTTTTTTGTTTTGAAACAGCCTCACTTTGTAGACCTGGCTGTCCTGGAACTCACAGAGATCCTCCTGCCTCTTTCTCCTTAGTGATGGAATTAAAAGCATGTACACTACTCCTGGCTTGAAAAGTTTGTGATCTCTTTGTAGGAACATGTTTCCTAGTAGAGGTTAGCTGACTTTAGTGTCACTGTTTTTATAAAGCGATTGGGAGAAATCTTAAACCTGTTTTTGAAATTGCTCCCCAGTTAGGTAAGTTACTGGAAGAGTCCTCCATCTGTGTTACTAGTCTCCCGTTAGATATTACCTGTGTCTGCCATTCATACAGCATCGCCATACACTCGTGTAACCTTGTAGAACCGTGGTGGTGACTCATTGGGTTAATGCTTTGTGGCATGGAAACAAGACATAGAGGGCACAAGGTGGGAGCCTAGTTCCAGTGTCTGCTGCACATTTGCTGCTGTGTGACATTGCTTATGTGTTTTGAACCAGGTCCTGATCTGGGAAATGGGAAGAGAATTTGTTTGGTGAGGATTAGATACAAGAAGGGATGTAGGTACCTGGTGGTTTTATTTGTCTATTTTAGTGGAGATACAGTGCACATGCTGTAAGCTCACCACTTAACGTGGGTAGTTTAATGGTGGGTGTGGACATAAGGTTGTGCATCCATCAGATTAATCTCCTTACAGAGCATTTTCATTCTCTCAGAAAGACTTTGTTCCTATTAGGAGTTACACCTCATTGCCCTCTCTCCCTGGCCCCTGCCCCCTGGGTTTGTCAGTAGTTGTTAATATTGGTAATAATCACATGGTAGCTCTGGGTCCCCTTGCTGTTAAGTGAAACTTCCCGGGGCTTGGGACTTGCTGCCAGGCAGGTTGATATCTTGAAGAATGTGATTACGTAACAGGGAAATGCCACCTTGAAGGCAGGTTCTGGATCAGTAAACCAAACAAATGAACCTTGCTCTCTGCTCTGGCACAGCTGAGCAGAGTGAGTGCCTTGAAGCCTGCGCCTGCGTCACAGCTGAACGTCCTAGCAGTCAGTAGGTGGACAGGAATGGCAGGGTCCAGCTGGTAGTGTTGATGGGCGTGACTGTCAGTATCGACTTTGATGGAAGTGTTAAATCGTCAGAACATTAGGAATTAGAGGTGGTGCCAGACCACACACAGGGAACTGCTGCTTGTAGTTCTCTGTGAGGGAGACATGAAGGCATAGATAGGGCTTGTCATAGGCTTGGTCAGAACTCAACCAGCCATTTTCTGTGAACTGAGACACATTTGTTCAGCACTAGGGTTTAGTTTCCTCATCATATGAGACAGTGACAGGCTAGAGTGAAGGGAAAAAGAGGGAACATACCCTCAGTCACTTTAAATCCACCTGAGTCTTGTATGACCCAGTGCTTTAGTGTTCGAGTTTTAAAATGAGATAGGTTTGAGTTTTGACTGGAAATTGTGTTTTGAAGTTGAGACTTTGCTTAGGTAAATTTCAGTTGTGCTTAAGGTTCTTTAGTCTATAAAAGTGTATTAGGGCCTGGTATGGTGGTGTATGCCTGTAGTCCCAGCACCTGGGGAGAGCTGAGGCAGGAGGACTGACAGAATTTGAGTCTAGCTGTGCAAGCTACATAGTGAACACCAGCTAGGCAGGACTACATAGCAAGACCCTGTCTGAAAGGGAGGGATGAAAACAGGATAGTGCGGCTTAGTGGGTGTAGTGGATAAAGAAGGTGATTACACTGTTACTGCCTTCCCTTGCATGGATTACTGGTCACAGAGAAACTGTGTCCCTAAGTAAGTTGTACAGCTTTCTTGCCTACAGCTTTACTTAAAGCCACCAGTATGTTCAGTTACTATCCCATATTGACAGGTGTCTCTGTTCTTAGCTCTTGCGCCCAGTGGGCCTCTAGGCAAGATGTCCCTGCCCATCGGGATGTGCCGCCGGGCATTCAGCTATGATGATGCCCTGGAGGACCCTGCGCCCATGACTCCTCCTCCATCGGACATGGGCAGCATCCCCTGGAAGCCAGTGATTCCAGAGCGCAAGTACCAGCATCTTGACAAGGTACCTTCCCCTGCTGACAGCTCCTGGCAAATCCTCCCCTTTGTTCTCCTCCTGCTCCAGAGGCTCAGAGACTCTCTGTCCCGTGACATTGGGCAGCAATTGTTCTCTTGGTATATCTTTCGTATCTTTTTTAAATTCAAAACTTGAACAGTGTCATCTGCCTGAGAGTCTTCTGGACTCTACTTCCCCAACTAGACAGCCAGACTCCAGAAGCCCTCAATACCTGAGTCCTGATGATTCTGCTCACCTCATTGTAGCTTCTCTGTTATCTAGTCAGAGAATTACTGGAATATTTGCATAAATACAATGAGCTTGTGGGGGAATAGGACCTAAATCTAAATGTGAAATCAATCTACGTTGTGTGCTTACCTTCTGTTCATAGAGCCTATTATTACAAAATGGAGTTTTACACTGGGATGTTTCACCTCCTCTTGTGTCATGGCAGCGTGCGAAAGACTTCAGATCTGGGAGTTTAGGGTTAGGATAGCGATGTTCACCCTGTATTCTATTGCAGAATTAAGCTGAAGTCAGACAGGCAGAGAGTCAGACAGACCTTTAAAAGTTCATTTGTGATGGCCTAAGCGCAGGCCTGCTGTGTTTTCATTTGTGCTTCTGTGCCGTTTCCCTTTGCTGGTGGGCAGATGGCGCCTGCCCTCGGGCCCCTGCGTAGCTCCGTCTGTTCTCAGGGCAGGTCCACAGGTCACTGTGCTGAAGCCTGTGCTCTCTCCTTGGATTCTAACACCCGGGTACAGTAACCGTCATCCTCCTGTCTGGGACAACCAGGCCTAGAAACTCATGCAGAAAGCCATTTTCCCCGCAGCTTCGGCTGGAGGCCTGGGAGGAAGCATGCAATGAGGGGTTGCTTAAAGTAGACCTGGAATGGATCCCAAATGGTTTGATGTGGACACAGTTTTACCCGAGTGCAGTACCTGTGTCAGAGAGGGGAATTCTTTATCTTAGAGGTGGTGAGGGAGTAACAGGAGTCTTAAAACCTTGGTCAGCGTGTGGCTGGCCTGAGCTGGGAGCTGTCTGAGCTCTCCTTTCTGTATCCCTTGTTACACTTGCAGAACGGGGATTTCTTCCTAAGAGCCATTCCCTACTGCTCTTAGTTGTCTGCTGTAATCAGACCCAGGCTATTGTTGAAGACAGAAAGTTCTAGAGACTGGGAAGCCAGGCGGTGGGGGTGCACACCTTTAATCCCAGCACTCGGGAGGCAGAGGCAGGCAGATCTCTTTGAGCCAGCTTGGTCTACAGAGTGAGTTCCAGGACACCCAGGGCTATACAAAAAAACTTTGTTTCAAAAAAAAAAAAAAACCACAATGGGAATACTTATTGCAAGAACTGTGGCAGCATGTATACGGAGGGTCTTGAGTCTGAGGCCAGCATGAGCTCCATCCAGAGGCCCCCACCCAAAGAACAAGACTCCTAAACAACTACAATACAAACAGACACAAAAACAAACTGTTTCCAAGGCTGGTGCAGGAGGATTGCCTGCTTGGGCTACAGAGTGAATTCAACACAAGTCCGGGCAATTTAATGAGGTCTTGTCTCAGAATAGATGTGAAAAGAGGGCAGGAGATATACTCGGAGAGTGCTTGCTGAGCATGTACAAGACCCTGGCTTTAGTGCTTAGCCTGGGGGTGGGCGTGGGGAGACAGACCGCTGTGAGCCTTGTGCAGTGGTCCAGCAGCATTACTTGTGATCAGATACTCTGACAGCAGCCTCAGGGAAAGGACTCACAAAGCTCACAGTTAGGTTCAGTGCAGCCAGGTGGGTAAGCAGAGTCAGAGGAACGGAAGAGTGGGTCATGTGTCACTCACAGTCAGGAGACAGGTGGATACACACTGCTGCTCTGTCCCTTTCTCCATCTCATACAGCCCAGGATCCCCTGCCCAGGGAGCTACCTCCTGTCATAAAGATTGGTCTTCCCACATCAGTTAACAGAATCAAGATAATCTCTCACAGACACTCAGGGCTAACATTCATCTAGATGATTCTTCAGAGGTGTGCTCAAAGTCCTCTCTTCTAGGTGATTTTAGATTTTGTTAAGTTAACACTGCCGGTTAACACTAAACACACTGAAGACTTGGTTAGAAACATAATTTTTATTTAAAAAATATTTTCTGTGGTGCTGGGGATAGAACCCAGGGCTTCACGCATACTGAGCTAGAAACATTCTGTTTTCTTTTGACATAGGGTCTCACTGTGTAGCCCAGGTTGGCCTTGAACTCATGGCAGTCTTTAGCTTCCAGAGTGCTGGGACCTACAGATAGGCGTTACCATACTCTGTTTATGTGGTCCTGGAGGTGGAACCCTTGTGTCCCACCTCTGATAGCCTAGACCTGCCAAGCAGCCTGAAGTGTGTTTGGCAGTGCTCAGATGACTGGTGGAAGTGTGGCCAAGCCTGAGGGAATGCTGTGCTGAGGCAGAGTAGGGCTCAGCGCTTGGCATGTGGTCAGTGCTTCGTAAGAGGCATCTCTTCCGTTTTATGTCTGTTCTCCCTGTTGGTCCTTTCTTTCCTTTGTCCCTCATTAGTTTTTTTCTGAGTTTTGGAGACAGGATTTTGGTAGGTATTCCATCCTTGCCTTGAATTCACTGTGTAGCCCAGACTAGATTTGAACCCATATCCCCCCCCCAGCCTCTCTAGCACCGGGATTACATGTGTGTGTCACCAAGCTCAGTGTTGCATCTGTAGTCTTACAGGCAGACAGGCTGGAAAGTTAGGCCTCAGGGCTCCAAACTCTGCCTTTCCTTTGGTGATTGCAGGCTCTCCCCATAAGGTCCTTTCCTGTTGTCACTGTGGGCTAGTAGAGGTTGCCACTGTCCCTTTTGAGTATTTCTTCACTTACCAGTCACAGATTCTTGTTTAGGTGTGTGGCTCCTGCCCTGCTCATGTGCGTCCTTGCTTCTCTTGGACAGACAGAGGAAGGAGCGGCCAGTGTCTCTTCCCTTGCTGTGACTCCAACAACAGCCACTGACAGTTCAGACAAGGCCCCTGTGGTGAAGGCTAAAGCTGCCCATGTGATCATGAATTCCCTGATGACAAGTAAGCGCCCTTCAGTCTCCGCAGAGTAAAGCCAGCCAGGGAGAACGTGGCCCTCAGCTGCTTGATGTCAGACCTGCTTTCTTGGGGCCCCACGCTCAGCTGGCTGCTGAGTCTCCTCAAGGAGGTCGATTTCCAGACTTGAAGGATCTCATTGGCTTAGATACAGTATCTCATTTTCCTGTATTACCCATTGGGCAAGTTACTTAACACTAGATATGGCACCTCGTTTTCTGAAGTAGGGGCTCCAGCTGGCAGGTTATGTTACGGTTGACTAGTCCACCAGCAGAAGCTTTGAATCCACTGTTACACTGGCCTGGGTGCTTGCTAGAGAAGGTGGCGCACTGGAGGGCAGCCCTGTGGCCTTGCACTGTTACACACGCGTGTGGTTTGTTTTGAGACAGGGTCTTGCTCTGTGCTCATTAGCTTCAAACTCAGAGCAGTCCTCCTGCCTTAGTGTTCATGAGGCTCGGTATTGCTCATGCACTACCGCCCCCAGCTACTTTAAAAAATTTACATATGCATTTATAAATAATTTATATATATTTTCACAAAAATTTTTGGTAGTGCTGCCCAAGGCCTTGTACATGTTGATCCACCAAGATGACCACCAGGTTTGGAGCCTCAGTTCTTTATTTTTTTATTTTTTATTTTTTTTTGGTTTTTCGAGACAGAGTTTCTCTGTGGCTTTGGAGGCTGTCCTGGAACTCGCTCTGTAGACCAGGCTGGCCTCGAACTCACAGAGATCCGCCTGCCTCTGCCTCCCGAGTGCTGGGATTAAAGGCGTGCGCCACCAACGCCCGGCTTGCCTCAGTTCTTTAGTTTTTAAATTATGTCATTGGTGGTCCTAATGAGGCTTGATGTGAGAGCTTTTTTAAAATTTTTAAATTACGTATACAGTATGTGTGCTTGTGAGTGTTTGGAGGTGGTGAGGAGGCCAGAAGGTGGCTTCAGATCCCTTGGAGCTAGAGTTACAGACAGTTGTGAGCTATCCAGTGTGGATACTGAGATTTGAACTTGGTCCTCTGGAAGAGGAGGAAGTGCTTTTAACTACTGATCCATCTCTCCAGCACCTCTTTTTAAACTTCTACCACAAGGTCCCTAGCTTCTTCCTTCTCAAGGCCATCCTAGTTGGTGAGGAAAGTTAATTATTCAGTACACACTGTATGTCAGCAGTAATACCACCCACTGCAGGGCCGAGGTGCCAGAGGCTGTCCTTGGTCTGCTCTTTTTCTCCTCCAGGGGGCATCAGTTTGTCATGGTCACTTCTGGAAAGCTGACTGAGTCCAGACCCACCTTTTCTCTGACTACTGCTTATATTGTGGAGCTCCACAATTCTGTCGTTAGAGAGCACAGCTGTGTGCTTCCGAGGGCATGGGCATGCGTGTGGTCACGGTATGCATGAAGGCTACACACCCGTAACATAAGAAAGGAAGTGGACTCTAGATCCGAAAGTCCACCTGGGGTGTGGACTGTTCACAGCTATCATGCTCGTGTATAGTTTGCAAAGTTTGTAGCTCAAGAAAAAAATCATCTCTTGTTCATTCCATATGAGTGACTTACACAATAATAAACTAAGCTGAGAGAACATCGTTAGCTAGGCCAGGAACAGCAACAGGCAGGCCATACCTAAGAAACGGTGTCTACAGGCCTGGGCTAGTTCGAGGAGGTGGCTGTGCTGTGAATCTGACTGGTACTTGGTGCCAGCAGGCAGGAATGTGACCCGCTTCCCTTTGGCATAGATTGTGTGCTAGTGGGAAGTCTCTTGGGGAGCTAGTGACTTGGGGATTTCCTGTGTGTGGGTGCCAGGTGCCTTCCGCTGGCTGTTTGCAAGTGAGAGGAGATGAGGCGCCCAGGGTCCCTGCGGGCAGCTCGCCTTTTAGTGTGCGGCAAGGGAATGCTGGTGAGGGGGCCCGAGTGTCAGAGTCGCTGTGCCCGCGCTCATCTGGGGCATTCTTACTCTCCACGGGTCAGTATGACCTCTCGCTTCAGGGAAGAACAGCAGGTATTTCATTGTCCTGGCTGGTTTCTGACTGGTTGGGAACTGAGCATGGCTGTTCTCTCTTTTCAGAACAGACCCAGGAGAGCATCCAGCATTTTGAGCAACAGGCAGGACTGAGAGATGCTGGCTACACACCGCACAAGGGCCTCACCACTGAGGAGACCAAGTACCTCCGCGTGGCAGAAGCACTCCATGTAAGCAACCAGACTCGTTCGTGGCTTCATATATGGCTGTGGGTTAGAAGTTTACAGCTTAGCTGTCTGGCAGCTGTGAAGAGTGACAAGAAGAGAATGGGCAAAGGGGCCAGACTCTCCTGCTAAGGTGGCATTCGTGGCTGAAGGCCTGGAGGTCTTAGCTGCAGATGTTTTGCTTGCTTGTATATAAAGTGAGGGCATATTTTGTTTACATGTGATATATATGAGAACTCTGAACTGTGAACTCTTACATGCCAGAATGGTTGACTATGAAGGAATAAAGAGAATCCCACAGTTCCAAGAGTTACAGTTCAGTTGGATAGCATCATTCTGTTTATGTAGAGGTGGGGTCTCTGTATATAAACCCAGGCTAGCACATTTTTTAATCAGAGTGTATGTGAGCATGGGGGTTTCCAGGTTAACCAGGGCCACATAGTGAGACCCTATTTCAAACAGAAAACTCAGGCTAGCCTTGAACTTGTGATCTTCCTGCTTCTGGCTCCCAAGTTGTTGGTGTTATAGGTGTGTACCACTATGCTCAGCTTATACTTAACTTTTTAAAAATTAAATTCGGGTGCCTCCTTTGGCAGTACATATGCTACATCTGGAACCATACAGAGAAGATTAGCATGGCCCCTGCGCAAGGGTGACATGCAAATTTGTGAAGCGTTCCATATTTTAAAAAAAAGTTAAATTCAGGACCTGGGTGTGCACACCTTTAATTCCAACATTTGGGAGGCAGAGGCAGGCAGATGTCTGTGTGTTTGAGGCCAGCCTGGTCTGCACAGTGAATTCCAGGCCAACCAGGAGTGCATTGATCGACCCTGTCTTGGGGGTTCAGAGATTATTTTGGTGAGGGTTTATTTAATGATGGTTAATTTTTTTTTCTTTGTGGGCACACATGGTGGCACACACATTTAGTCCCAGCACTCAGGAGGCAGAGGCAGGTGGATGACTGTGAATTTGAGGTCAGTCTGGTCTGCAAAGTGAATTCCAGGACAGCCAAGGCTATTACACAGAAAAATCCTGTCTGGAAAACCAAAGCCAAACAAACCAACAAAGTATTTTTTCTTTGTGCTACCAGTTATTAAACCCAGAGCTTCTTGCATACTGTGAAATGTTCTACCATTGAGCTACATCTCCAGCCCCTCACTCCCTGTCCTTTTGTTTTATGGATGTTTCTATGTATGGGCATTCTGTCTACATGTATGACTGTATGCCACTGTCAAACCTGGTACCTGCAGAGGCTAAACGAGGGCATCTGACCTGGAACTGGAGTTACAGATGGTTGTGAGCCGCCCACCATGTGGGTGCTGGGAACCAAACTGCGGTCCTCTGGAAGAGCAGCCGCTGCTCTGAAATGCTGAGCCATCTCTCTAGCCCCATCCTCTACCTTTTTTGAGATGCATCAAAAAAGTTGCATCTGTGTAGTTGAGGCTGGGCTCAGAGTCATGGTTTTCCTGCCTCAGCCTCTCAAGTGCTGGGATTCCTGGGACTGTCACTATGCCTGGCTATGATGAAGTATTTCAAGGACTTCCCTTAAAATTTTTTTCTACATTTATTAATTTATTTGTTGAGAGAGGAGAGAGAGAGAGAGAGTGCGTGCGTGGTTAATTCATGCCATGGAGCACTGGAGGTCAGAGAAAAAGCGTGTAGAAGTTGGTTCTTCCTTTCCACCCGTAGGTCTCTAGGGGTCAAGCCTTGCTGCCGGCCTGGCGGTGAGTGCCTCTACCCACTAAGCCATCTCACTGGTGTTCGCCTTTCTTTTAGAAAGGCCACTGCACATTGGATGGTGTTCTGTGACTTATGTGTTCACATAATCTTGACATTGATCCTTGGAGGTAGATACTAATTTCTGTTTTGTAAGTAAAGAAGATGCTGGACAGATAAATCAGTCAGTAAGGTGCTTGCTAAGGAGCATGAGGATCACTCCCTAGAGGCCATGTATAAAGTCACATATGGTGGCCCATGCTGGCAGCCTCTGTACTGGTGAGGTAAAGATAGGTGTTTTTGTGGAGCTGGCTGGCTAGCCAGCCTAATCTAATCAGCTCCAGATTCCGGTGCCAGACATAGTGATGCACGTCTTTACTCCTAGCACTTGGAGAGTTCAAGGCTAGCTTGATTTATATAGTTGAGTTCCAGGACAGCCAGAACTTACATAGTGAGATCCTGTCTCAAAAACCCCAATCCAACAAGGCGGGTGGCTTTTTTAGTGACACAAAGTTGATCTCCATATGCACTTCTACCCTGTGTGCAAACCAAGCAGGGCAATGGTGGCACACACCTTTAATCACAGAAACTCGGGAGGCAGAGGCAGATGGATCTACACAGAGAAGCCCTGTCTCGAAAAAACAAAAAACAACAAGAAAAAACCCAAGTAGCCATGACAAGTTCCTTTGGGCATAGGGAGAAGATAACCAGCACCAGGAGATGGTGCACAGTGTGTATATGTGGGGGTAGGGAGATACAGGACATTATGGATGAGGATTCAAGATGATCTGCAGCCTAAGTTTAAAAGTTGCTGCTGCTGTCGTTCATCTGAGCTTAGACAAGACAGAGACTTCTTGGGGGGGGGTGCCCTTCATCTTGTAACTGATTGTCAACTTACCCAAATTGCTGTGTTGAGAGACAGTCAGCTTAGGTCCAGCAGAGGCATGTCCCTTGTGGAGGACAGACACACTACTACAGAGCTTCAGCTTAGATCTAGAGCTCTAATTCTCCCTGCTAGACTGCCAGTGTGTTGGCAGTATTTTAACAATGCTGTGCAGGTGATTGGTTATGGGAGAGGAGGGGGAATGGGGCAGGTTTCTCAGAGGAAGCATTTCCCTAAGGAGGGCAGACAGCAAGCCCGTTTGAAAGCCTGAGCAGGGCAGGGGCTGTACTGAAAGTCAGGAGCAGAGCTGTAGGCCAGAGCTAAGGGGTTTGCAGCTTGGTGCCACTTCCCCTAAAGGACTTTTTCGGACATGAGTTGTAGTGCACAGCTTACACGTGAGGTGCTGTAGAGCACAGCTCTAGAAACATGGATCCATCCGTGTGGAAGAAACAAGCCTGCTCCCACCTGGTTAGTGTGTGTCAGAGTGCTTGCACCCAGACTGCTGCTGTGTGTGCTGTCTCTCAAAGTCTCTTGTCACCGTGTGAGCAGAAACTAAAGCTGCAGAGTGGAGAGACAACCAGAGAAGAGAAGCCCGCATTGACCCAGCCCACCCCGAGCAGCACCCCTCATTCCTCCCCCAAGCAGAAGTCCAGGTGAGTCCTTCCTTCAGGGAAGAGGGTGCTGAAGTGGACAGGAGAGGACATTCAGAAATATCTATGTACTTCTCCCTTCCAGAGGCTGGTTCTCCTCTGGCTCCTCCACAGCCTTACCTGGCCCTAATCCTCACACAATGGATCCTGGGAGTGGAAATGACAAGAATTCAGCAGACAAGTGGGGCCTCTTTGGAGCCCGGCCCCTGCAGAGATCTGACTCTGGTAAGGCAGCTTCTTCAGAAAGCGTAGCAAGGCCCTGGCTGCTGCTTGGGTGGGGACCTGTAATCATTTGCTTTTCCTTGGTAGGTTTTGCTGTCCAGGCTTACAAAGGTGCCCCGAAACCCTCTCCTATGGAGCTAATACGCACCCAGACCACAAGAGGAGGTGAAGACCCAGCAACCTTCAAGCCACCTAAGATGGATGTGCCAGTAGTAGAAGGGAAGAAACCACCACCTCGAGCCCATAATCTCAAAGCCCGTGACCTGAATGTGCTCACACCCACTGGCTTCTAGAATGCTGTCTGTCCAGGGACTTCACTTTCCCTGGACTCTGACATAGGAGTGATGTAGTTAACTGGAGGCCTGAGTGACATTGTGCAGATTGTCCTTGTGTGAGAGAAACCATTTTGCATTGCTTTCAGGTTGGTGGAAAATGTCAGTGGTGCTGAGTGGGACCTCTTTTTTAATCATTTATCCTAGAGAAGGACTTTGACCCTTGCTCTCCTAGGTAAATAGTGCTGGTGTGCTTCCAAAACTAGGCCTCTTGGTTCTTTTCCTTTGATCAACATGAGCAGTTACAAATCATGATGGAGTGCCCACCAACTCGTCTGGACAGCCATGGCTTCCTGATATGCTTTAGCCTCGTGAGTGGGCCTGGACTTGTCTGTGAGCTGGGTCAGCTCTTTGGCCACAGTTGGCAGACCCTGGCTTTCTAAGCTGGACCCCAGATTCTTTTCTTCATTAGTCCAGCGCACTTTGTCCTGGCCCCTGCAGTTGGAGGGCTGTTTGTCTGCTGTGTCACAGAACAAACTCTAGTCTAGTCTCCACAGCCTCTTTTGCACTTTAACATGAACTTAATTGAACTCCTAATCAAGTCTACTGGTCACATACTGATAATGGTTCCCTTTCCTCCCCTCCCTTACTGGGGATGAAGCCAGCTTTAAAACGCTCATGCTAGGCAAGTGCTCCACCACTGAGTTTCATCCCTGCTTCCTGGATCTTGTTTTAGTTGTGTGTGTTTTGTTTTTTGAGACAGGGTCTCACTATGTAGCCTTGACTAGGCTGGAATTCACTCAGTAGACTCACAGAGAAGATCTACCTGCCCCTGCCTCCCAGTACTGGGATTAAAAGGCATACACCACCACACCCAGCTTAAGCTTGTTAAAGAAGGTAATAGATACAATTGGATTATAGTCTTCATGTTCACCTGAAGTTGGTGTCACCTTATTCTGATAACTTTGAGGCCATTTTCCAAGTTAGCCTCATATGTTCAAAAACACATCATACGCTTGCTAGATCATTTTAGTCTGTTTACATAATGAGCTAACCTTCTCACAGAGAAGCTCTGGAGTCTAAGATTGTTGTAAAAATTAATTTATTTGTGTTATCTTGTATTGACAATAAAAATCTTTACTACTTTCTCAAACCTGGGTCTCTCTTGTCCATTCTGCCTGCCCCATAGTGGAGCTGGAGCATTGTAAACTTAGTACCTTTTGTGGTATCTTTTTGACGTCAGATGCTTCATTAACAGGCTCTATTCTTAGTTTCTTTGCCTGCTTCATTTTATTAGCTTTAATTAACTGGCCACAGAGTCATTCATAGGCAGTATGAAAAGTCTAATATAGAGTGTGCTCTATTCAGGAAAAACTGTCTTTCCAGAAACAGGGCTGTCAGTACCTTGACAGATGTAACACTGATGAAGATGGTTTAGCAGAAGGGGTCTTTCACATCTTGAATGGAAATGTTGAACATATAGTGCAATATTGTATTGCCTGTTTCAAAAGCATAGATAAATAATTTAATAAAAAATATATACACCTTGTATATTTAAACCACATTTGAGTAGGCTAGGATAAGGATTATAAAAAAAGATATACTGAAGAGTTATAAAGTTATTACAACCTACAGATAAATATATGTTTGGTCCTACGACATTCCTCTTCAGAGCTTCCAAGTAGCTGGCAACAGTCAGGAGGTATTCTTGGTACTCAGTGCTTACAAGTCTGGCTGCCTCAGTGCTGTGAGGCAGGCTCTGTGTCAGGGTTCAAGTCCGCAGCATAGAAGAGCAGCAGCTTCAACAAGTGCACTTTGTCCTGGAGCTGGGGGACTAGAGGTTCTCCCAGTATGTGAGTCAGGCGGCTGCGGAAGGCCTCAATCTGCTTCTCCACATCCACCACGGTGATGTCATCCCCTTGCTGAGGCTTGGGCTTAACTCTTTTGATGATCAAGTCTTTTCGATCAATCACTGAACTCCGCAGGTGCTCTGCAAGAGGGAAGGAATCAAATGTCTGCTCTTTGTTCTTGGGATTTAAAAGTTAAAAGTTGAATTTTATTAAGTAAGGCCTGGGCCTGGCTACTGGGCAACAAGTCAGAAGCTCAAGTGAGCTACTCAAAAAATTAAAGAACAAAACTTGTAAAACATAGTTATTGTGTGTGTATGCCATGTGTGTGCAGGTGCCCACAGAGGCCAGAAGAGGACATCAGATTAAACGAGTTATGAGGCAGTTTTGAATTGCCTGATGTGAGTGTGGGGACTGAACTGCAGTACTCTGGAAGAGCAGGAAATGGGTCTTACCTGCTGAGCAGTCTCTTCAAGAAACTTTACATAGGAAAATAGTTTCTTTCACTTGATGTAAACAGTAACTCTACTAAATTAAACTATAATAACCACTTAGGGAAAAGTTCATTTTTTAAATTATTTGTGTGTGTTTGGGTATGTCTTTCATTGAGGGCTCTAAAAAATGCAGTCTATAACTACTGTGGCCTGACAATGTACCCTTTGACATCTAGTTGTAAGGACTGGGGTGCAGGTAAGTGGGAAGTGCTTTTCCAGCATGCAGGAGGCTTGGGTTCACTCTCTTAACATCACAACCCCAGACCCCTGAAGTTTTAGTTTTAAAAGAGTATGAAACAGGAAAGGCCCTGTCTGCTCCCCAGCCAGGCAGACAGGCAGGCTGAAATTAAGATATCGGTGATGGAAGATTTACTTATTTTTCTCATACAAGAGTAATCAATTCTTAAGTTACGTATCATCAGCACTGTAGAGATACGAACCTAGAAGCTATGTGTAGCTCACCCTATAAACTAGAACTTAGGAGGCCAAGGCAGGAGGATAGCCATGAGTTCAGGGCCAGCCTGGGTGGGGAAGAGAGAGAGATATTTTAGCGCTAGTATTTAAAAAATGTCCTACACAGCATTCTTTGATGCAGAGCTGTGTAGGTCTGTCTATGAGGTCTCTTTACTTTCTATGTAACATCACTGAGTTAAAATCAACTTCAATAAGCATGGGCAAGTAAAATTTCCTCAATACTATGTGAGGATAATCTACAGACACCATGATAGATAATGCAACATGGATTTCCTAAGATCAAGGACATTTACTATTGTAACTTAGTGTAATTAATAAAAATAAGCAATATTAACAATAATATACACTGCAGATTCCCCAGCTGTGTTCTTCATTGTTGTAGTACTGGGACTGAACCCGTGTCCTTGCATGTGTTAGGAAGTGCTTTGCTGCCTCCACCTGAGTGCTGGCTTGTGCTGTGCTGGGACTGAACCCGGGCTTCATGAATGCTTGGAAATCACCCAACCAACTGAGCTGTAGCCCAGCCTTTCTAGTTATCTATTGACATGCCCATTCTTCAGCTTTACCGAGGTCCTCAATGATAATAAAGTCATTCTCACTTGATGAAGTCATTTGACTATGATCCTAGCCAACACGCGTGGCCTGATACTACCCAGTCTAACTTTCCCAGCAACTCTGGGAGACTTTAAGACTTTAAGGTTTCCCTTGCCACAGCCCTGGGGATTGAAGCCAGGAACCCAGACATTCAAGGCAAATGCTCTAACCGTGAGCTGCAGCCCCATCCATCTCAGGGCCCTTCGTGTCCTGTACAGGGCGTGTGTCCGTCTGGCCTCAGATGTGCTCTGTGTTTGTACTGCAGTGGCAGCTGTTATGAGAAGTCGGTTCACGACGGGATGACTTTTGCTTATCTGTACAACCTCCTAACTGGGGGACCACTGTATTCTGGCCAGTGTAACAAAATGCGAAGGTTTTCACATCACCAGTGATTCCAGCTATGCTCCCAGTAGCTGTCATCAAGGAACAATGATCTAAAATTTTTATTTTGTTATTGTTATTATTGGTTTTTGAGACAGGGTTTCACTGTGTAGCCCTGGCTGCCCTAGAACTTGCTCTATAGACCAGGCTAGCCTCTAATTCACAGAGATTCACCTGCCTCTGCCTCCTGAGTTTGAGATTAAAGGTGTGTGTCACCCCCACCCGGCTTCTATTTTTAAAACTTAAAAAAACAACAAAACTTACTTTTATGTGTGGGTTTTTTTTTTTTTTTTTTTTTTTTTTTGGTTTTTCGAGACAGGGTTTCTCTGTGGCTTTGGAGGCTGTCCTGGAACTCGCTTGGTAGTCCAGGCTGGTCTCGAACTCACAGAGATCCGCCTGCCTCTGCCTCCCGAGTGCTGGGATTAAAGGCGTGCGCCACCAACGCCCGGCATGTGTGGGTGTTTTGCTTCCATCTCTGTGCTATGCCCCGGAACTGGAGTTACATTTGTGAGTTACCATGTGGGGGCTGGGAATCGAACCTGGCTCCTGTATAGGGGCAGCAAGTGCTCTTAATCATTAAGCCATCTTTCCGGCTTGTATTATTATTATTTCTGAGACATACTGTTACTATATAGCCTTCATCTCTTTTTCCTTCTGCCTTAGTTCCTGGGTGCTGGGGTATAGAATGTGGTGTGGCTTTACTTAGGTAACAAGTGAGAATTCGCTGAGAAACTGCCCTGTGGTAATGTCCACCGTGAGACTTCTCACCTTACCTCTCAGCACATGCTGATAACTGGACAGCAGGAACTGCAGATGCTCCACCAGCTCATCCCATGTCTGCCACTGGCTCTTATCTGACTGCAGAGACAGTAAATGCAGTGGTGACGGATGCTTGCCATGTGCTCAGACAGCAGGGGTGGGGGTGCTCTGGGCGAGGAACCAAGGAGAAAGGAGGTTGTACCTGACACTTGAGCAGAGATGTGGAGTTGTTCAGGAAATACAGGGCCTGGGCCAGAGACAAGGGGAGACGGGTGGGTGTCTCACAACTGTGGAGGAAGATGATCTCTAACACTTTGCAGCGCAGAAGGTGGCTTTCCATAGTAGTAAAGAACATCTCCCTGTGTGGAGAAGAGGGAGTTAGGCAGGAGTTTGTTCCGAGAGCATATGGTTTGTTTCCCCATAGTGTTCTGACATAATGGAGGTCTACACAATCACATGCCGTGACAGAAGTGACTTACAGGACAAGAGACAGCCTGACACTTGGAAAAGACAAAGCCAGGTATACTGGTGCACATCCAGAGAGGAGGCAGGAGGATCATGAGTTTGAGGCTGGCCAGTCAGGGACCGAACCCAGGCGGGCCTGTGCTTCAGCATGCTGTCTGCCACTGAGATGGCCCCTTGACCTAAAAGTCCTAATGCTTTCATCAAAGATAATATACTCGAGGAAAACGGAACAACTTTAAAATACATAAATAGTGAAATAAAAACAAAATCAAGATAACTAAGACAATGTATCAAGGCAGGCATAATTCCCCATATGAAGAGAAGAGGAATAATTATGATTATCTGAATAGATGCTGAACTCAGCATTTATTTATTCTTTAGAAACTACCAGTGAAGTAGAAATAGAACTCTTCCTCAGCCTGACAAAAGGCACCTACAGACATCTGTAGCTCATCTTACATGTGATACTCAAAATCTTACATGTGATACTCAAGACTGAATGGTTCCCCTAAGGTGAGGAATGAGGCAAGATGTCTGCTCTCACCATTTCTCTCGTACACTACTTGAAAGTCTTGGAGTAAGACGAGAGAAACAGTCAAAAGTCATACAGATTGTAAAGGAGGATGTCAAACTCAATTTGCAGACAACATAAGTATATGTAAAAAGGGCTAAGAAAACTACAAAAAGACAAAAAAAAAAATCCTAATAGGTGAATTTGTCAAGTTTGCAAGATTTTATTGCTTTAAACAGTAAGGAAACCATCTTTCACCTTCATTTTTTTTAACACATTTTATTAATTTTGTCTGTGGGTCTTCATGTCATGGCATGCGGGTAGAAGTCACAGGACACCATGTTGGACTAAGTTCTTTTCTTCACTGTGCAGGGTCCAGTAACTGAACTCACACTGACAAGCTCAGCAGTGGGAACCTTTACCTAGTGAGCCATCCTGCCAAGGCTGCAAGATTTTATATAGTATCAACAAGCCACTGGAAAATGACAAGGCAGGCATTTATCAGGACTCATGAATACTACCTATGTAAAACTTTATAGTTTAACAGAAAAAAAACCCCCCACAAAACTACAAATTGCCGGGCAGTGGTGGCGCACGCCTTTAATCCCAGCACTCGGGAGGCAGAGGCAGGTGGATCTATCTCTGTGAGTTCGAGACCAGCCTGGACTACCAAGCGAGTTCCAGGACAGCCTCCAAAGCCACAGAGAAACCCTGTCTCAAAAAACTAAAAAAACAGAAACAAAAAACAAACAAACAAACAAACAAAAACCCTATAAATTACACCCGAATTAATAATGAATAAAGTAAAGGGTACTTCATATATCTTCTAGTATAATTTGGGTGGGTGGCTAATCTACCCCTCCTGAGAAAATATTAGTGTTAGCTTTTAATTATTTTTGTTTATTCCAAGTCTAAGCTTGAAGGATGATTTGTTAATCAAATCAATATGGTAGGGAGATTCAGGGTCCCCTGCCAGGATCCTGCTTCTTCCCAAGGAACTAAGCCGTGACTACAAATCCATCCATTATTTGGGAACCTCCTCCTTTCATCCCAAAGACCTAAATAGTCCCTTACTCCTTTCTTCCTTTTTCAATTAGCTTCAATTCTGTTTCTGGAAGGCAAAGATTAAAAAAAAATTAATAAGAAAATGACTTGCTGCCAGGCATTGGTGGCGCACACCCTTAATCCCAGCACTTGGGAGGCAGAGGCAGGTGGATCTCTGTGAGTTCGAGGCCAGCCTGATCTACAGAGCGAGTTCCAGGACAAATCCTGAAACAATACAGAGAAACCCTGTCTTGAAAAAAAAAAAAAAAAAAAGAAAGAAAATGATTTGTTAGTTCTCCTTTAATGGAAAAATTAACCAAAACCAAAACAAACTGATCAAACTAGACTTACCTCTGACTCCTCTCAGGAATGTCCAGCACAAACCCAAACATCATCTCAGCTATTTTATTGGAGCTGCAGGTAGGAGTCCTGTCCACCTCTACAGCAATGGACAACATCCTCTGAAGTTGACACACAATCCTGGAGCCAGAACACAGGGGACCAGTGAGTGGAAAGACCTGGTGAGAGGTTTCCTGAAGCTGGAGGTCCCCACCCACCAATGTGTACCAAGAACACACTGCTGGGTATGGAGGTGCACACCTTCTATTCCATCACTCAGAAAGCAGAGGCAGGTAGGCCTTTGTGAGTTCAAAGCCAGGCTCGTCTACATAGTGAATTTCATATGAGACTGTTAGAAACAAAACAAAACAAAACAAAAAAAAAAACCCCAAGCAAACAGCAACAACACAACAAAAGAACAGATTATTAGAGGGTTTACAAAGCACACATCAGGCCAAGAAGAGTAACCCAGTTATTAGCTTGTTTTCACTGAGCAATTCATCCACCTGATTTCTTTTGCCAGGTCATATGTGAACCTTTTAGAATGACGGTACACTATATAAATAAGATGCTCTCAAATTAAAAGCAGAACCATACAATCCGTAGGGTCTAGAGAACTTTAAAGACATGGTAACTTTCCCATTTCATAAATGAAGAAACAGGTCCAAAGTGACTAACTTCATTTTAATCTCTTTGTTCTAGAAGATGGCATGCATCTGCCATTTAATTTTTATGAAATTAAATTTACTTAAGTCCTTTTATGCATGAATATTTTTTGGGCAAATATGTCTATGCACCATGTGTATGCCTAGCTCAGCAGTTAAGAGCACTGGCTGCTCTTCCAGAGGACCCAGGTTCAATTCCCAGCACCCGAATGGTGGTTCATAACCACCTGTAACTCCAGTTGCCGGCAATCTAGAGACATTTCTGTAGCCCTGCCAGATAAATGTTCTAGCAGTTCTAATAACTGGTTTAGAATATCCCCTACTGGACCTTCTTCTCTCTCACCAGACGGAAAGATAGGGAGAGAGGCCGAGACCCAGCTGGGAAACTGAGCAACACTTCAGAAGGGTGAGTCTGGTTTGACATCAGTCACTAAACACATATGATGGAAGGACAGTGTTTCAGAAACAACAACAACCAAACCAAACCAAACCAAACCAAAACAAAACAAAAAAAGCAAATGGCAGGCAGTGACAAAATAATGGACAAGGGTAGGCCAGATTCTGGCTCTACAATGACTCATTTATAAGTTACCATATTGTCTCTGTCCAAATCTAATCTTTTTTTTAGACATAAGGACAATTTTATTAGAGTTTGAGAAAAAACAGGACAGGCAAGTGAGGTCTTGGCAGCCGGCCAGTTGGGAGGTAGGAGATGGATCAGAGTTAGAAGTCGAGGGGCAGGAAGGCTCATCAAGGGAAGTCTTTGAGTAGCTACAGAGGATGGGGGTGTCTGAAGAGGGAGCTGCTGTCCAGAGGGTCGGCAAAGCAGTCTTGGTTAGTAGCCACAAAAGGGAGCTGGAAAGAGGGGAAGCGACACTCTGAATGAGAACTGGAAGGCGCAGGCATGGGGCTTAGCAGCAAGGGCCTGTGAGCAGCAGCCCTCCCCTTCTGCTGGTGGAATCCAGGTCCTAATGCACACCTCACAAGGATTCCACCATAATTATACTCCTAGTCTAGATGAAGAGAATCAGTCTGTTACAAGAGTCGGTAATCTGGGCCAAGCTGTTGTGTGGGACCAGTCCTATTCTTTAAATACCAAGTCTTTAGAGCCCTGGGAGACAACCCCTTGCTCGCTCCTTACAGCTGATTGGTGTTCCTGGACAGGTTAGGCTGGGGAGACAGGTGGTCACTGCCAGCTTGCAAGACTCCTGTTCCTGAAGAAGTCTGAGTACCATCTGGGGGCTGCGTTAGTTCATTTTCAGTCACTGCTTTGACCAGCCACTTGATAACATCTCTGGAATACAGAAGAGGTAAGAAAGAAAAGGTATGCGCTGCTGTTTTATGTTCCGACTTGCATACTTACACTGGGCTCCCAGAAGAGTCCTAGGAGACTCCTCAGAGGCAGCCAAGGACTTTTAGGTTTATATATATACACACATACACACACACACACACACACACATATATATATGTTTTTTTTGAGGCAGGGTTTCTGTGTAGCCTAGGTGTCCTGGAACTCACAGAGATCTGTCTGCCTCTGCCTCCCTAGTGCTGGGATTAAAGGAGCACACCACCACTGCCCAGCTATTTTTAGTGTTTAAATAAGTCTAATGAAAATCACACATTTAACTGCAGCCTGGTTATAAATCAAACTGAAACATAACCCTCCTTCTGTTTGTCTTCTTCTGTGTCCTGGAGGCTGAGCCTAGGCCTTGTGCATGCACATTAGTCAAGCACTCTACCCCTGGGCTGTCTCCAGCCCTGGAGACTTTCCAGAAGTCATGTATTAGTTACCTTTACCATTGTGTGCCAAATCCCTGAGAGATACCGTAAGGGAGGAGGGATTTACTCAGCTCCCAGTTTTAGAGGGTTGGTCAATGGGTGCTTGGACATGTGCAGTCAAGCAGAAGAACATCCTGGGAGGGGCCTGTGGCAGAGGCTGCTCTTCACTTGGTGGAAAAAACACGGAAGAAGGGGATTGGAGCAAGTGGCCAGTGTGAGCTGTAATGTCCAGGACAACCCCATCCCATGACCTACTTCCCACAATGAGGTCAGCACCTCTAACTAATACCAGTGTATTGTGAATTCATCAAATTATTAACATCCAATTGGGCAGAGCCCAAGATCTAACTACCTCAGGAACACCCTCACAAACCACTGAGGTGTGCTTCCCACATGCCCTCAACTGGACAGTCAAAAGTGGCAGCGCAAACTGTAAGCACAGAGAAGCCCCTCTCGGGTAAAGACTGTCTAGCGAGGTGGAGAGCGGGGCGTGATGACCAGGGGGGTCCTCACCAGCTCCACCATCATGCGTCACGTACGAAGGTGAGAAGTAGGTTGGAGGGCACGTAGTGCGGACACTCTACACAGGGCTTAGGCTCTGTCAGCGAGGCAGAAACAGCTCACATTGCTAACATGTACTTTGTTGGTTTTCTCTGTGTAACAGCACTGGCTGACCTGGAACTTGCTTTGTAGATCAGGCTGACCTAGAACTCACTGAGATTCACTATTGCTTGCCTCTGTCTCCCAAGTGCTCAAAGGTATGTGCAACCAGCCCTAAAATTTATTTTGAAGATTACTGATGACTTAAGTAATGAAGATAAAATAGTTGAATACACACAATTGTTTTCCTCCTAAAACTACAGTAACTCTAGAGAAAACAGAATTGTAAAGTATTGAGCTGGGTCCACACCTTTAATTCCAGCACTCGGAGGCAGAGGCAGGCAGATCTTATGAGTTTGAAATCAGCCTGGTCTACACTGTAAGCTCCAGGCCAGCTGTATAGAGAGACCTCTGTGTCTTAAAAAACCAAAAATAAAAAAGGAACCAGAGACCTAAATAACCAAAACAACCCCACTCCCCTGCCAAAGGCAACCAACCTGGGGATAACAGTTATCATGTACAAAACAGAGAACAGTTATCAAAGATAAGGGATGTGTGGGCTGCAGCCCCTTTCTTTGTTTTTCTCTATACATTATTATTGATGGAATTTAGACGGCTCTATTTTTAATCTTATGTGTATGCTTATTTTAACTATATGTATGTCTATGCACCACATATGTATATGCCTGGTGCCCAGAGACTAGAAGGCTATCTTCTAGAACTGGAGTTACAGACGATTGTGAGCCACCATGTGAGTGCTGGGAATTGAATCCATGCTCTTAACTACTGAGCCATCTCTCCAGCCTGCTTCTGATTTCCAAAGATTTATTTATTTATGTGTATGAGTGCTTGATGTGCATGTCTGCCTGCATAACAGAAGAGGGCAGCAGATCTCATTATAGATGGTTGTGAGCCACCATGTGGTTGCTGGGAATAGAACTCAGGACCTCTGGAAGAGCAGCCAGTGCTCTTAACCTCTGAGCCATCTCTCCAGCCCTGCTTCTGATTTCTTAACAGCACTTTTGACAGCTAGAAGACAAATTTCTTCAAAGTTCTGCACAAAATTTATTTTTAAATATCTAAACTAAACTAAAATAATTAACCCTACATGATCAGATCCGTTCTTCTGACTTTCCAGCGTTTGGTATTTATCCCATCCCCTCGTAGTGTTGGGTTTGCAGTGACTGGGGACACCCAGCACATTAGTGTGTCTGTAGAGAACTTCCTAAAATACCTGGACTTCACACTCAGGGGGGCTCCTCTCTAAGGAACGGCCAATCTACTGATGAACTCAAAATCTGAGTAGACAGTTGGGAGATGGTGAAGCTGGGGGGGGGGGGGGCCTAGCTGGAAAAGTGGGTCACTGGGGATACGGCCTTGGGGTTGCATTCTGCTTTGGCCTCTTCCTTTACTGAGTTCCTTCGCTTCCTGGCTGTCACAAGCTGAACAGCTCTGCTCCTGCCATGACAGATTGACAACCTTTGAATCAGTCCTCTTTCCTTGAGCTGTCTTTCTCACACAGTTGTTAGTGATGAGCTGACTAACACGCTGCCTTTACTTGTTATACACTACAGACCCTATTCTTGTCATACCAGAGTCTAGTACCTGATTACCTGACATTGTGGGGCTGTTTGTCACACGACAGAACGGTGTTTGCAATGGACTGCTGTAGGTGCTGCCGCTGTCTCCTCAAGATCTGCTGGAAGTCATCTTCCAGGGTCTGCACTACATAACGTAGAAAGAGGACTCGTCCAGGCAGAGTTTGTCCCTGTGGAAGAATGAATAAGCAGTCAGGCTGGCTTCTCAATCTCTTGGATGACAGGAAACCGTGGGCTGTCATAAGCAAAAGTGCAAGTTTGTATGTACCAGGGGGATTTGTGGGAATTTGCAGGGACTTTGACTGAGTCATGGTCACAGAAACTACCGACTGGTTTCCAAAGTGGCTGGACCATTTGCATTCTCATCAACAATGGCAGCCTTGCTTATTCTTTACACTCTTGTCTAAAAACGTGTGGTAAAATAGATACTGTATTTCTATCTTAGCCTTTTAAAAAACAGTGTTACAGTTTGAATGTGTGTCCTCTACTGGCTGGTATTCTGGAGAACACCTTAGCTGGTGTTGTTTTAGGAGCTTTGGCACCTTAAGAGACCGGCTTAGGTGGCGTATGCCTTTAAAGGACATATCTTGATCCAGTCCCCTTCTTCCTGCTTTTTGAATGAGGGACTTTTCTTCACCACCGCACCCTTCTACTGGGATGTCTGACTCCTTAGTTTGGAACAGAGCCAGCCATGGACTGGGATCTCTGAAACCAAGAGCCCAAATAAAGCTGTCCTTTCAAATCCTTTCACGTGTCTGTCACTGTGAGGACAATTCTGGTATAAGTGTTCAGCTTATTCATAGTCATGCACAAGGGCACAAAATCAGCCATCCTGCCAAACTTAGTTACAGCTGCCGTACCCCACTCCTCCACCCTCTGGCAATTGCTGCTTGCTTTCCTCTTTTCTTCCTTGGCTTTTGCTCCTCGGCAAGGAAGAGGCACCATGGCCAAAAGAACACCTCATGGTAGTCAGAACAGAGATCCAGGGAGAACATTACATCCCAGAGTGCTTCTAGTAGCCTCCAACCAGTACAACCTCTCTGATGCCATCAACCATGACCCTACCAGCGGACTGCCCACCCTCGTTCAGTGTCCTTGTCCCCACCTTGCCTTTTTGAGACAGGCATCTGTGTGACCCAGTCTGGCCTTGAACTCAGAGATCTGTCAGCCTCCCTTTTAACTGCTAAATGTGCAAGCTGGGGGACAAAGCTTTAGTACATGAGCATTTATAGGACCACAGGAAATAGTAATTATATAATTTACTAATGGCAAGATATACATGCCTAGAAATTTATTCATTAATTCTTCTATATTATATTTCTTTGGCATACATTTGTTTCATCTCTAGTGATCTCTCTCTCTCTCTCTCTCTCTCTCTCTCTCTCTCTCTCTCGGTTTTTGAGACAGGGTTTCTTTGTGTAACAGTCCTGGCTGTCCTAGAAATCCCTTTAGACCAGGATGGCTTCAAACTCACAGAGATCCGCCTGTTTCTGCCTCCCAAGTGCTGGGATTGAAAGTGTGCGCCACCACTCCCAGCTTTTCTAATGATCTTCTTTTTCATCGCTTATTTAAATATTGTCCTTCTTCTTAAGTCTACCTAACAGCTTTATTTATTTTTATTTTTTGGAGAATGAACTTGGGTTGTGACCTTTTTCTGAGAATTAGGTATTTGAAGAAAATACCTTTTCTAGTATGTATAGATTGGATTTATTTAGGGTAAGACATTTAGCAATCAGCATGGCTTAAAATTCTGGACCTGTTCGTTTCTAGTAATACCTACTTTAGGTATGTACATATACCGTCATTCTGTTGTTTTGTGTGTGTGCACGTGCACATAACATATGCATCCATGCCCTTGCAGAGAGGGCAGAGGAGGACATCAGGTGCCCTGCTCTGTCTGTCACTTTGTCTTATCCCTCTGAGACAAGGTCTCTCACTTAACTCAAATGGCAGGCTGATGGCATGCAAGCCCAGCAATCCTCTTGTCTGTGCCCCACAGTCAGTGCCAGGGATACAAGTATATATACCACACCTATCTTTTTACGCAGATGCAGGGGGCTTGAACTCAGGTGCTCATGTTCGCACAGTAAGTAGTCTTACATGCAGAGCCATCTTCCCAGCCTCACACACTACACTTAAGAAAACTTTTTGGCTGGCAGAGGTGGCACACGCCTTTAATCTCAGCACCCAGGAGGCAAAGGCAGGGCAATTTCTGTGAGTTCAAGGCCTGCCGGGCCTACAAAGAGTTCCAGGATGGCCAGGGCTGCACAGAGAAACTCTGTCTCAAAAAACTGAAAAGACAGAGAAAACCTGTTTCAACAAAATGGAAGGAGAAAAGGGGCTCTTAAATGATCTTCTGACCTTTAACTACATATAGATAGTTGCAAGCCACATTAAAAGTATGGTATATGGTGACCGCAGGATGGCTCACCAAGTGAAGGCTGAGTTTAATCCCCAGACCCATAGGGCAAAAGGACAGAACTGACTTTTTTGTCCTGTGGCTTCCACACATGTGTGAATACACACATGCATATATACTCACATAAAGTTCTGGTTTGGTTTGGTTGAGACAAGGTTTCTCTGTGTACCACTGGCTGTCCTGGAACTTACTCTGTGGACCAGGCTGACCTTGAACTAGAAACCTGCCTGCCTCTGTCTCCTGAGTGCTTGGATTAAAAATGTGCACCACCATGCCTAGCTTGAAACAGGTTCTCTCTTGTTGTCTTTTATTGTTTATTCCAGCATACCTAACCTACAATCTCTTGGGGGATGCTGTCTCAACTTCTCAACTCACTATGCTCACTATAGGAGTGCTGGGATTACAGATTTGTAAACATGAGTTTTTTTTAACATACATTCTAGGGTCAAACTCAGCATGTCACAATTTTACCTAATGAACTATCTTGCTAACCTCCATGTACTGTACTTTTTATGTAAGTTAATCCATTTATTAGAGGCTAGGCGGGTCTCAAACAGTAACACTTCTATGGTCTTTCGAATCCTTTAGTCTTCTGATGGCAGACTTCACTGTGAAGGCAGAAAGTAGTGTTGTAGGTCCAGCAACTCTTAACTGTCTTAATTTCCCCAGGGTCTTGTTTCTCTCAGAGCTCTCTTGCTCCCCAGGTGTCTGCAAGCACCATTAGTAGTTTAACATGAAAGACATTATGGCCTGTTTTCAAACAACGGTAGGACAGAAAGTAATCTCTTGAGCAGCTCTCAGACAAACTGGCACACTTGGGCTATGGTAAATCTGTTCCCAAGGAGGAGCTGGGGAATGAATGCTTTCTTTCTGGATGTAGCTTGTTACACTGAGTAAGGGGAAGTACCTGAGCATGGTAAACACAGAATTGCTATCTCTGTTGATGGAACACATTCATGGTCATCTGTAAGACTGTGTTCTGCAGCTACTCTGGTCTCTGGAGCTCTCACAAGTCTTGTGGTCCATATGTTGTCTGGTGGTTTGGATAAGATGCCCCACCTAAGTCTCAGGCATTTGAATACTTGGTCCCTGGTTAGTGGTTGTTTGGGAAGGATTGAGAGGTGTGGCCTTCTTGGAGGAGGTGCCACTGGGGGTGGACTCTGGGGTTCCAAAAGGCCCCCACCAGTCCCATTCTCTGCCTCCTGCTTTTGGATCAAGATGTGAGCTATCAAGTGTTCCTGCTGTCACAACTTTGCTTGGTCAGCAGAGACTCAGCTCTCTGGAACCATTAAGTCACTGTTTTTTTGTAAGAGTTCTGATATGGTCATGTCCTAAGCGTTTTGCACTTGGGACTGAGTATCTGCTGGCCTTGGTGCACCCAGAGACCACCCTCCCTCATCCTGTTGGCCTTGGTGCATGCAGAGACCCTCCCCCTCTTCCCACAGACTATGACCATTGGTGTTTTTGGATGAATGTGGATGACTTTAGGACTTTGAACTAAAAAAGTGATTAAATGCTGTAAGAGTTTAATGGGCCAACCAGGTAGGAGCCTGGAAGGCAGTGCAGAGAGCCATGTGGACTTTGGAGGCCCATTCAGAGATTTCAAAAGGGAACAATATTTGCAACTGGGCTAGAGACTGTTCTTGTGATATTTTGGCAAAGAACATGGCTGCTTGTCCTAACACTCTGCCAGAGGCTACATTTTGAAGTATTAGATGAGTTTTCTTGGAAGACATTCTCAAATGGTCCAATGCGCCCCGTGTCGCGGTTATTAGCAATCACTCTTACTCAAGTCTACCTACAATAATGAAAGGCAAGTGGGGCAGCAGGAAGAAATATAAAACGTTCAGTTTGAAAGAGGAGCATCCAGGAAACTGGAATGTTGGAACTAGCTTGTGCTGAAAGACAGGAGAGTAAGAAGGCCTGACCACATTAGAGTAAATGGAGGGCACCTTCACAGCTCTGGAAGCTGGACCGAATGTTTTTTTTTTTTTTTTTTTTTTGGTTTTTATGAGACAGGGTTTCTCTGTATTGTTTTGGAGGCTATCGGTCCAGCCCGGCCTCGAACTCACAGAGATCTGCCTGCCTCTGCCTCCCGAGTGCTGGGATTAAAGGCGTGCGCCACCCCCGCCCGGCAGACCAAGTGTATTTTGCATTGTGATATGGCCATGAGATTACGGGGCCGGTGTGTAGTGTGGTCGTTTAAATGAGACTGGCCCCCAAAGGCTCATACATTTGACTACTCGGTCCCAGCTGGCAGGACTGTTTGGGAAGAATTACGAGGTGAGGTGTGGCCTTGTTGAAGAAGGAATGTCACTGGCGGTGGTCTTATGATTTCAAAAGCCCCCTTCCATCCTTCCTGTTTGTGGATCTAGATGAAAGATCTCAGCCATTGCTCCAGTACCATGCTCCTTGTCATGACAGTGATGGGCTCTTATCCTCTGGAACCGTATGCCATAAATAAACCCTTCCTTCTTTTATTTTATTATTGGTTTTTCAAGACAAGGTTTCTCTGTATAACAGCTATGGCTGTCCTGGAACTTACTTTGTCAACCAGGCTGGCCTCTGCCTCCCAAAAGGCGTGTGCCACCATGCCCTAAACTCTTTCTTCTAAGTTGTCCTTGGCCATGGTGTTTTATCACAGCAATAGAACAGTGACTAAGACGTGCTGCTGACACAGTGTCTATTGAACAGCAAGGGTCTGGAGCATCTTAGTTTGCCATCTTACTGATGTCTCTATTACTGTCACAATGCCTTGTTATTCCACTCCCATCTGGAATTACTGTTCCCTTGGTTTTCTAATCACTGTCACCTTAGAATCTCTATTATTCTTTTGGATTCCATCTTGTGTTCCTGGGACCCCACACTTCCTTTTCTTGTTGCCACTCAATCTCCTGAGAAACATAGTAGGAGATATACTTTCAGGGTTTGCATTTCTGGAAATTTATTTAATGTGTATGAATTTTTGCCTGCATGTGTACCTCATATGTTCCTGTTGCCCACAGAGGGCAGAAGAGGGAGCCAGATCCCTTGGTATTGGAGTTACAGATGAATATGAGCTACCATGTGGGGGCTGAGAACTGAACCTGGGTCTTCCACAAGACCAGCCAGTGCTCTTAACCACTGAGCCATCTTTCCAGTCCACACCTTTATTTCATCCTCATTCCTAACTCAGAGTTTGTCCGTTTAGAACTTTAAGTAAAAAGTCACTTGTTTGATTACTTTAGGGTAAGCAGCTAGATTAACTCCAACAGTTAAAGTTGGAGGTCACTAAAGACAGAATGTGGAAAATATTTTTCTGGATTACTAAGTTTATAGCATCGGCTTTTGTTTATTACAGATGGTTCATGCCATCTCTTTAGACTTTTTGCCTACTGTGTTCCAGAATGTAGGAGTTAACAGCTCCACAAAACGATTTTCAGCTGTCACTCATCACCCGCGCTGGACTCATCCATCCCTGTCAGCATATGCACTGCCTTCTCGGTGGAGAACCTGTGTGATGCTCTAAGTGAAGATTTCCTTCCCCGTGTGCTCCAGCTCACAGCTGTCTCTGCCCAGCCTCACTACTCATCACTCCCATGCTTTCCTTGGACTCTGGCATCTTGAGTCACACGCATCGTCCTTCCCTTTACTTTCATAGCTAGGGAGCATAACTGCATTTTAATATTTATTTACTTGCAGTACTAGGGTTTGAATTCAGGATCTCATGCATCCCACCATTGAACTGTATCACTAACCCTTTTACTAATATTTTTAGTTTGATCTCAAGGAGAGAAGACATGAATATACTAATATTTGGGTTGGGAGACAGCATCTTTTTTCAAAGTCTTTTTTTTTTTTTTTTTTTTTTTTTAGTTTTTCGAGACAGGGTTTCTTTGTAGCTTTGGAGGCTGTCCTGGAACTCACTTTGTAAACCAGGCTGGCCTCGAACTCACAGAGATCCGCCTGCCTTGCCTCCCGAGTGCTGGGATTAAAGGTGTGCACCACCACCGCCGGCTTTTTAAAGTTATATTTTGGTAAGGTAAGACTCTCAGCAGGAAACAATGGCTTGGTGGGTAAAGGAGCTTGGTGACAAGCCTGATAGCATGAGTTCAATCCCCAAGACCCACAGGATGGAAGGGAGACCAACGCCTGCAAGTTGTTCTCTGACCTTCTCACACTCCATGTGTTCTCAAATATGCAACCATACTCACACCCACGCACAAATAAATATAAGTTAAAAATTCCTCTGCAAAAGATCTGTCTTCATCATTATGTTACCTCTTCCTCCATGACGTAGGTAAGCAGTTTCCAGTCCCATTCCACTGTCTTGGCATTGGCTGGATGCAGCCTGAAAGTCAAGATACATCAATCAGAATTCTGGAGAACTTAGTGGCAGAAGGGATAGGGTCTGTAAGATGACAGGAGACAAACATCTTCTTACCCTGAGCACCTGGCCTCCCCCAGTGCCACACCATGTCAATCTCTGGCCACCATAGCTACTGAGTTTTACCTACCAGAACTGCATGAGACATGTGATTTGTTGATTTAATAATATCCTATCATTCAGTTCACTGTGATTATCTCAAAAATGGACTCATTCATGATAAGCCAATTATAATTCAACTCAGTTTCAAAATTGTTGTGTAATTATGGAAGTTGATTTTCTAACCAAGTATCATTAAAATCTGAAGCTGAGGACTATAGTGTAGAGCCCCAAAACCAGACCAAGGCAGAGTTGAAAGCTGGGTCCCAGTAGCCACTTATGAAAACAGCATCAAATAACATCTTATTCTCAGGTTTCTAGTGAAAATAAGTCATTACATTCTTTTTTTTTTTTTGAGGTGTGTTTTTTTTTATTAAGTATGGTTTTTTATTTAAATTAGAAACATGCATGCTTCAAATGTCAATCCCAGCTCCTCCCTTCTCCCTCCACCAGCCCCCCCAACCCCCCGCCCAATCCCCACATCCTTCCCCAGGGAGGGTGAGGTCCTCCTTTGGGGGATCTCCAAGAGTCATTACATTCTTTTACCAGCAATTGAAGCCAGTTTTGATTGGGTTTCCTGTCACTTGCAACGGACATTATTAAGAAACCCCCCAGGTCAGCTTAATAAAGCTTAGACAAGGAAAGCTATGCCCTGTGTCTACATTCCCTACAAGACTTGGTCAAGCAGCAGTAATGACTCCTACTGTTGAATTTTCATGAGAAGCATGTAGGCCTCCTTGAGGACATCCACAGTCTCAGAGTCACTGAGCAGGATTTTCTGGATGATGTGAGCCACAATTTCTCTGGGTGGGTAATGTTGGGGTGAAACAAAGTCCATCAAAAACTGCACAGTCCCCAAAGGAAAGTTTTCTTCAATAGTGTTTGTCACCATTCTTAGTCTTCGATGAGGGATGGGTTCTAATTTCTGACCCTTGCTCTGTAGAGACAAAGAGTAGATAGATATCAGGAAGGGTTCTACACTTCCTAAAAGCAAGAAGTTCAGCAATAGGTTGAAAACAGCAAAATTTCTATGCACTTGAAATATTTTATTAAAGAGAGAAAAGATAGCTCTACTCTAGTGGTGGTGTCACCTTTAGTCCCAGCACTCGGGAAGCAGAGGCAGGTGGATCTCTGTGAGTTCGAGGCCAGTGTGGTCTACAGAATGAGTTCCTGGTCAGTCAAGGCTACACAGAGAAACTGTCTTGAAAAATAAACAGCAACAACAGAAAAGTAACAGAAAGGCAAATATCAAAGAGCCAAGAACAGTCAGAGAGAGGCGTTCCTGACCTTCCTGCCTCCACCTTCTAAGTGCTAGGATTATGGGGCAGTGAAAACGGTATAGTAGACATTTTTAGAGATAAGAAGATTTGAGTTGGGCTGCAGAGATAGCTCAGCTGTTAAGAGCAGTGGCTGCTCTTCCAGAGGTCCTGAGTTCAGTTCCCAACAACTACACGGTGGCTCACAACCATCAATAGTGGGTTCTGATGCCCTCTTCTGGCATAAAGTTGTACATGCAGATAAAGCACTCGCATACATTGAAAAAAAAAAAGGCTAGCACTTTGTGTTGCTAGAAGAATTAATACCATATTTCTTCCCCCTCCTTCTCTCCCAATCTTTCTCTTTTCTTTTTGAGAGGGTATCACATAGCCCAGGTTGATAGGGAATTTACTATGTTTGCAGCAGACACTGGCCTTGAACTCCTGATCCTTCTGCCTCCAGCTCCCAACCACACTATGCATGGTTTTTAAGTGTTACAGTCTATAAACAACAAAAACAATAACAAATACATGTTAAAAATACCAATCACTAAAAAAATTAAATGGTTATATATAAAAGGCAATTGAAAAGGGACTACATAGAATTATTTATAATAAATGTTGTCTGATAGTACTATAGGTGACTTTAAATACATTAAAATAACTTTTAGAGCTGGGTGTTGGTGGCGCATGCCTTTAGTCCCAGCACTGGGGAGGCAGAGGCAGGTGGATCTCTGTGAGTTCGAGACCAGTCTGGTCTACAAGAGCTAGTTTCAGGAAAGCCTCCAAAGCCACAGAGAAACTCTGCCTCGAAAAAAACAAAATTTTAGAAAGCACTATTTACAAAGATTTGTTTTTATTTTTACTTCATGTTCGCATGTGTGGACCTGTGCATGTGAGGATGGTGCTGGAAGTCCAGGAGGTTCTGCCCCTGGACTCTGCCTGCCTCTGCCTCCTGAGTGCTGGAATTAAAGGTGTGCACCACCACCAAGTAATAATGCTTCATGCTATGAGACTGTCACAACATTTTTGTCCATATGTATTTAATTTAATTCTCATAGGTCAATGAAGATTAATGGGAAATGGTATTCACATTAAAGTGTTTAAATTTAATTTCTACATCCAGATTCTAAGGAATGATTTGAGGCATTGGAGTGACAAGGGTCTCCTTTCTCTCTGTGATATGGGAACTGTATGGGTGTCAAGAAGAGAAGGATAAAGAGACGGAAGACAAGAATTTGATGGAAACTAACATTTCACACACATCGTCTATTTGGCGGCCCTCTGGGGTGTGTTTTAATCTCTGCTTGACAGACAGGGAGGCTAAGACCCACAAATGAAAGTGACATGTGTAGCGCATGTGTGGGCTGAGATCTGAACACAGACCTCACTTCATCTTCAAGTGGAAGAAAGAGAAAAATTCATTTCCACTAGGCCCATTCTCTAATGCAGGGATTCTTATCATAGTATTTTTATCCAGGGCCTATGGGAAGAAGACATAATCCCCAGGGGGAGGGAGTATGCTAGCTTACCTCCCGTGTGTCTTTATCTGGTATTAATGTCTGGAAGAAGAGATGATGTACTGGAGGTCGTAAGAAGTATTTCAGTCTATGCAGGCAAGGTCTATTGTATACCCCAACTTGTGGTATTTGTCCTTGTATCTGGGCAGACCCAGGGTTGGCAAGCTGTGGCAATGATCTCTCTTTTTTGGCTAAACTGTCTGTGACAGAGAGCCAAGGAACTTTTTCTAAAGAAAATTCAGACTGTGGAGATAGTGGGCTGGCAGAGCAATTCGGAGAGGACAGAGCAGAGATATCCATAGGAGTGTCACGATTCTGCACTTCTTCCGGAGAAGACTTTGGCTTGTCTCTTGCTAAGTTCAATAACTTTTGTGGTAAGTGAGACATATCTCCTGGTAAGTGTGGTGTATCTCCAACTGACTGTGGTACACCTCCTGGTGGTGGTATCACATCTCCTGATGACTGTGACATACCTCCTGGTGACTGCATCACATCTCCTGATGATTGTGACACACTTCCTGGTGACTGCATCATATCTTTTGATGACTGTGTCATACCTGATAGCTTCATCACACCTCCTGCTGGCTGAGTCACAGCTCCTGCTGGCTGAGTCACACCTCCTGCTGGCTGAGTCACAGCTCCTGCTGGCTGAGTCACAGCTCCTGCTGGCTGAGTCACACCTCCTAGTGATTGTGTCATATCTGATAGCTTCATCACAGCTCCTGCTGGCTGAGTCACAGCTCCTGCTGACTGAGTCACACCTCCTAGTGATTGTGTCACACTTCCTGATGACTGTGTCACACCTGATAGCTTTATCACACCTCCTGCTGGCTGAGTCACACCTCCTGCTGGCTGAGTCACACCTCCTGCTGGCTGAGTCACACCTCCTGCTGACTGTGGCACACCTCCTGCTGACTGTGGCACAGCTCCTGCTGACTGTATCACACCTCCTGCTGACTGAGTCACACCTCCTGGTACCTGCATCACTTCTGGTGACTGTGGCACATCTCCCAGCAGTGGTGGCACATCTTGCAGTGACTGCAGCACATCTTGTAGTGACAGTGGCATGTCTTGCAGTGACCATGGCAAGTCTTGTGGATATGACAGGTTTTGAGGTCGGCCTGGAACGTCTTGAGGTAGGCCCAGAGTATCTTGGGGTGGGTATAGTGGGTGTTGAGGACGCCATGGTAAGTTTTGACATGTGCCTGGCATGTTCTGCTGAGGGCATGGCACATCTTGAGGTGGATGAGGCAAAGCTTGGAGCTGACACTGCACAGTTTGTGACGGGCATGGCAAGGCTTGTGACGGGCATGACACAGCTTGTGATGGGCATGACAAGGCTTGTGGGGGACATGAGGAAGCTCGTGGTGGACATGGTGAAGCTCTTAGTGGGCATGATAAGGCTTGTAGTGGGCATAGCAAGCCTTGTGGTTGGCAAGGCATATCTTGCTGTGGGCATGGCAAAGAGGCCCTCTGATTGCTGCTGCTACTGTTATTGCTTGTTGAGGAGAAGGAGCTAACATCTGAAGAGAGCTGCAGGCTTGTCAAGAAGCTGAGGTCACCTTTGTACGCGATTGAGCTACAGTTTGGCTCTGGTGGATAAACAGAGTCCTGGTTGATAGATGTAGGAGGTCGAGAACCTTCAAACATATTTTCCTCCAACAAATCCAAATCTACAGGATCATTGTTGACGATTCTTGGTGCTGCAGGCTGAGAGCCTCTGTCCCCAGGGGCTTCCATCGCCTCTTTGCCTGACAGACTGGTACATGTCTGAAGACTGGGTAGCTCCTTCTGAGAGGAAGCTACAGGTTCTAAAGTCAAATCAAGAGTGGCAATAGGTCTATTTTCTTCCTCATTTCTCGTCAGATCAATCACACAGAGTCCATTACGATCCTTTGCCCTTGTTCTGGTCTCTCTAGTTAGGTCAATGAAGTCCTGTTAAAAGATTGTGGGAAGAGTGAGAGAAGAGCACATTAACTTTATTTGAGAAGACTGAGGCTTTAGCTTTCAACAGTGAATATCACTTTACTTTCTCATTTCATTGATATTTTTATACCTGCAGTGCTAGTCACTGAACTCAGGGCCTTGTGTGTGCTCGGTAAATATTCTACCTCTGAGCTAATTCTCAATCTTCCTATATATCTTCTATAAGTATTAGTTTTATGTTCTTTATGTAATATTTTGCTAATGTGTTGTGGGATACTATTTTAACTAAGTAAAGATGTGTTAACATTTGTTTATGTTGCAGAATGTTACTTTAAGTTTATGCTGCATTTGTTTAATGATGTAAGGATGTGTTACATTTGTACTGAATGCTTAATTCGGTAAAGATGTGTTTCATTTGTTTTACCTTGCCTGCCTAAGGCACCTGATTGGTCTGATAAAAAGCTGAACAGCCAATAGCTAGGCAGGAGAGGGATAGGCAGAGCTGGCGGGCAGAGAGAATGACTAGGAGGAGAAATCGAGGCTCCAAAGAGAAGGGGAAGAGAACAAGGGGGAAAGAGAAGGACACACCCAGGGTCAGAAGCCAGGCAGCAGACAGGCAGACATGGAGACATCAGGGAAATAAGATAAGATATACAGAAAGCCCCGAGGCAAAAGGTAGATAAAGAGAAATGAATTAAAATAAGAGCTAAGGTAAGGCTGAGCATTCATAACTAATAAGAAATCTCTGTCATGATTTAGGAGCTGGTTAGTGACCCAAAATGAAAGCCTAGTACACTAATATCAAAGCTGTCAACTTCTTCTGTACATTCATAAATTATCCAAATGCAAGATATATGTGAGAATGTGATTTTTTTCCTGATCCAAGAAAGACAGGTAACTAGTAGAGAATATTTTATTCTTCACAAACAAAAAGCAGCATTTGCTTGAAAAGCAAATCTCCAGGATAATTTGCAATAGAAACTAAACAAGGTGGTAAGTTAATATGAGGACCTAGGTACTAAGAACACACTGAGTGTCACAGGATCCAGGAGTCCCAAAGATTCCTAGTCTCACCAGGAATCTGTCAAGGATGGACATATAAACAGAAATGGACTTATGGCCGGAGGGGGGGTAGGGAGGGGGAGAGGGACGCAGAGAATTGAAAGTACACTCCTAAAAGGGAGAGAAAAGTAGGCAACTTAGCGGGATAATTGAGTCTTTAAGGGCTATAGAAAAGTCTCCCACTAACCCTATGCATATGTGAGTGTGAGTTTTAGTCAATCCTCTCCTCTGATTATCAGTGTCCTCCCAGTTTCCAGAAAAATTCCCACAGCTTGTCACTCTGCTGCCTGAGAAGGTCGCAGAGATCACCACATTACTCTACTTCTGTTGGTTTCTGACCCTGTCTTTTTGAGACAGGTTCTAAAGCCAAAGCTAGCCTCAAATTTGTGGCAATTCTGTCTCAACCTTCCTGTAAGAAACACAGATATTTATTACTATAGTTTTCAAGAAAGTTATTGTTAAAGAAACTATCTCTTTTCTTTTTCTTTTTTTAAAAGTATTCATGCATGTGTGTCCTGCTGCCCTCAGATCCCCAGGATTGGGGTTCAGATGGTTGTGAGCTGCCAGGAGGATACTGGGAATTTAACCCAGGACCTCTGGAAATGTAGGCAGTGCTCTTAACCACAGAGCCATCTCTCCAGCTCCTATTTCTTAAAGTGTTAGTTTTTAAGCCTATATTTAGAATAGCTGATGCTCTTCATTTCTTTGTGAAAATATGTATTTCCACTTGATGTCATTTGTTTTCAGCTTAAATATCTTGCAATGCAGGAGTTCTAGTGAAAAGTTCCGTTTATTTTTAGTTTGCTCTTATTCTTTTTTTTTTTTTTTTGGTTTTTTTTTTTTGGTTTTTACGAGACAGGGTTTCTCTGTATTGTTTTGGAGGCTATCGGTCCAGCCCGGCCTCGAACTCACAGAGATCCGCCTGCCTCTGCCTCCCGAGTGCTGGGATTAAAGGCGTGCGCCACCACCGCCCAGCGTAGTTTGCTCTTATTCTTGAAGGTAATTCCGTAGATGCAGAATTCATTTTTAAATTAATTTTTATTTAAATTAAAAACAATCTTATTTTATATACCAATTCCAGTTCCCTCTCCCTCCTGTCCTCCCATTTCCCCCACCATCTCCCCATCCCACCCTCCATCCACTCCCCAGGGAGGCTGAGGATCATCAAAGTCTGTCACACCATTTGGGGCAGGACCTAGGCCCTCCCCCATGTATCTAGGCTGAGAGAGTATCCCTCCATTGGGAATGGGTTCCCAAAGCCCATTTGAGCACTAGGAATAACTACTGGTTCCACTGCCAGTGGTCCCATAGACTGCCCAAGTCCTCCAACTGACACCAACGTTCAGGGGTCCTGGTTTGGTCTTATGCAGGTTCCCCAGCTGTCAGTCAACACAGAATTCTTAACTGAAAAGTTTCTTCCTTTCATTATTTGAACATGTCAGCCTGAGTCTTTTGGCCTCCATAATTATAAGATGTTAGCTGTTAATTGTATAGCTGTTTTCTATGTGTAACATGTTTTCTCTGTGTAGATAAAAAAGAAGTTTTCTTTGTTTATTCTTCCATGTGTCTTATTTTTGGGGTCTGTATGTTAATTCTCCCACAATCAAATCTGATAAATTTCATCAATTGTTTTTTCAAAAACATTTCTCTCATCCATTCCTGCCCTGTTACAGCTTTATGATGATGATGATGATGATGATGATGATGATGATGATGATGATGATTTTGGTTTTTCCAGACAGGGTTTCTTTGTGTAGCAGACTTTGGCTGTCCTGGAACTTGCTCTGTAGACCATGCTGGCCCCTAACTCCCTAAGATCTTGCCTGCCTCTGCCTCCTGAGTGCCAGAATTAAAGGCAAGTGTCACCACCTGGCTGTCCCTGCTCTTTAAGACTCCATCGCACACATAATACCCTACATAACTATGTGCTTATTGAGTTTATTTAATCTCCCTGCTCATTCTGTTTTTTTGTTTTGTTTTGTTTTTTTACAAGACAGGGTTTCTCTGTATTGTTTTGGAGGCTGTCGGTCCAGCCCGGCCTCGAACTCACAGAGATCTGCCTGCCTCTGCCTCCCAAGTGCTGGGATTAAAGGCGTGCACCACCACTGCCTGGCCCATTCTGTTTTTGAACTTGGTGATTTCTATTCCTTTGCCCTGAACTTCCACATTTAACTGTCTTTCCTGATGAGCTCACCTAGTATATTCTAAAAAACATTCTGTTATGGCAGATCTTCATCTCTCCCTCCCCTCCCCTCCTCCAGATCAACCCCCACCCCAGTTTTACAGCGGACAACTTACTTCAGCTTCCCACCCACCACACCCCCATCCCCAGTGGCTCACACAGACCTTCCCCTCCTAACTTCCCTCCCACCACTCATTGCTTTATCCTAGCCCCTAACTCCAGCAGGCAATCCCTGGGAACCTGAGAAGCAGCCAGGGATCAGAAGATATCAGCAGATGGAAAGATCTCCCATCAATAGGATTCATACAAAAGTAATCCACAGATTCATTGTAATTTCCATGAAAATTCTAACACAGTTCTTTACAGATCTTGAAAGGACAATGGAAAAACAAAAACCCAGGGTAGCTAAAACAATCCTGAACAATAAAAGAACTGTTGGAGGTATCACCATCCCTGATTTCAAACTGTGCTACAGAGCTATAAAAATAAAAACCACATGACACTGACACAAAAACAGACATTGGTCACTGTAACTGAACTGAGGACCCAGACATAAATCACATACCTATGGACATCTGATTTTTGATAAAGAAAGCAGAAATACACACTGGAAAAAGCCTCTTCAGCATATGGTGCTGGTCACACTGGATGATTGCAATGTAGAAGAATGCAAATAGATCGACACACACTTAGCACCCTGTACAAAACTCAACTCCAATGGATTAAAGATACCAATACAAAGTCAGACACATTGAACCTGACAGAAGAGTAAGCCGGGAATAGTCTTGAACTCATTGGCACAGGGAAGGACTTTGACCAGAACACCATGAGCTTAGGCACTAAGATCGACATTAACAAATGGTACCAAATGAGACTGAAAAGGACACCAGCGTTCAGACTAAAGTGGCCGCCTATAGAATGGGAAAAGATTCTTACCAACTACACATCCCACAGAGGGCTGATATCCACAATACATTAAAAAAAAAAACCTCAAGAGACTAGATATCAAGAAAACAATCCAATCAAAACATCTGGTAGCATATATTACATTGTAAAAGAACTTGTCCCACAAACATCCCATCATAGTTGTCAATAGCAAAAGCAAAAGAGACCCAGCTGAATCATTTTTATGTTAGAATAACATGAAGTTGATAAATTACTGTGTACCAGGATCCATACTATGTACAAGGAATAACAATATCAGCAAAATAGCCTATAATCTGAATGAGGTAGAGATGTTCAATTTAAATGCCTAAAGTTATTATGAGAGTTTACAAAGTCACTACAATCTCAGAGCTGGGGATATATTCCAGTTTGTATCATGCCTGCCTAAGAGACACGAGGCCCTCCACTTGATCCCCAGCACCCCATAAACCAAGGATGGTTGTACACGCCTGCAATCTCAATATTCAGTAGGTGGAAGAAGGGGAAATCAGAAGTCAAGTCATCCTCAGCTACCCAGCAAATCTGAGGCTAACCTGAGCTACATGAGAGAGACCCAGTCTCAAAAGATAAAAAAAAGTTAGTGCAACCCCATTATAAAAGAATTAGATACAAACATTTGTGCATACGTATAGGGAAATTTTTCTATAGTTATACACACAATAAACTGTAGCTCTCCAGACAGTGGAAATAGGCAAGTCACTTTCCCAAACATGTGGACCTTAAGAACAGCAACAAGGTTTCCTTATGGTAAAGTAAATGCTTTTATCAGGAACGATGGCTGTACAAGCCAAGGTATTGTATGGATGAGCTTTATTATATGGAATATAATAAATAATATATGGAATATAATAAATAATAAAACTCATAATAAAGGCACTGAGAAGATGTACTACAATAAAGATGTATTTACAAGCTGGACAATACAAAAATATAAAATTAAATTCCTTTCTTAAGAGAGAGAACACCTACTGTGCAGGCTAGTTTTATGTCAACTTGTCATAAGCTAGAGTGATCTGAGAGAAAGGAATATCAATTGAGAAAATACCTCCATAAGATGGACTGTAGGCAAGACTGTGTTTTCTTAATTCGTGATTGATGGGGGAACGCCCAGTCCACTGTGGGCGGGGCCATCCCTGGGCTGGAGGACCTGGGTTCTGTTAAGAAAGCAGGCTGAGCGAGCCAGAGGGAGCAAGGCAGTAAGCGGCGTCCCTCCATGGCCCCTGCATCAGCACCTGCCTCCAGGTTCCTGCGCCGTTTGAGTTCCTGTCCTGACTTCTTTCGATGATGAAAGTAGAAGCCAAACAAGCCCTCTCCTCCCCACGCTGCCTTTGGTCATGGTGTTTCATCACAGCAATGGTATCCCTAACTCAGACCTACTTTTGGGTGTAGGAAGACCCTCCCTCCAACTTCCCAAAGGCAACCTAAAAAAGTGATGCACAGGCTCATGTAGTAGCCGACCTTGATTTAGGACATGTATTAGGAAGAAGCCACAGCATCTGGAGCATGGTAGGGCTTCACTAGATTTCTGTGGAGGGTTCTAGAAAGGCAGAGACCACAATTATTTTTATTCACTACTTCAGGAGCAGGGATAAAGCTAAAGGATCTGGAGGAAAAAAACAAAGGTGCAAGTGCCCCGCCCTCGGGCTGTGTACGTGATTCGCATTTGCAAAGCAAAATAAGCCGTCCTTCTCCACAACTCAAAAATCGGGCCCCCGGCTCAGGAACTAGGCCCTGGAGCGCAGTCGCCACCGTGCCAAGGGCGGCGCTTCCCTCGCTCGCAGCCGGGGCTCCTGTTACCTCCCTGCACACATCTGTGCCCATTACAAGCCAAACAATTGCTCGCTCCCGCGCGCCCGCCTCGAGGTCCGGTGGCGGCTGCGGCCTGGCCAGGACCCCTCCCCCAACTCCTCCCGCTGCCAAAGCCCTGGGGCCACCCCGGGCCGGAGGCCCCCGCCGGCCATTGCATGGCAGCCCGCACCGGTGCTCGGTGCGTCGCCCATGTGCTCGGCCCGCTCGCCGGCGCAGCCCTGTAGGGCTCTGCGCTAGTCAGCCCCGAGGCCTGTCGTCCCGGCGGCGCCGCAGCGCTCCTCGAGGCCCCGGGCCGCCAAAGGCGGGAAGACACGGCCGCGGGGAACCTGGGTCGCAACGCCGAGGCCCCGAGGAGGCGACGCTCGGGTCCCGTGGGGCGTGGCGAGCGGCAGCGGGCTCACTCACCACGGTTCGGCGGGGCAGCGCGCCGGGGGTCCGGGACAGGGCCCGGCGCAGCCTCCGCGCTCTGCCCGAGCGGGTCCCGGCCGAGCTCTCGGAACCGCTGTCGTCGGAGATCACGATGAAGTCCTCCATGGCTACGGGCCCGGCTGAGCCACGCGCCAGCGGCCAGCAGCAGCCCTGGCGACCACGACTCGGGGTCCAGCTGCTGAAGCGACTGCAGCGACCGCGTCGCCGACACCCGGGTTAGTACCCCGCCTGCCCCGCCCCCTCATTACCCCGCCCCCCGGTGCCCCGCCCCGCCCTGAGTCCCGCCCACCGTGGGGCAGCGGCGCTGGGGTGAGGGCCGAGCCCAGGAGGCTCTCCCTTCTCCTCAGAGAAAGAAAGAGAGGGAGAAGAGGAAGGGGGCAGGGGAGGAAGGGAGAGAAGTCAGAGGCTGGGCCGTGTGGTTCCGGGCGGGAAGAAACGTTGATGCCGAGGGGGTGTCCGTCGCAGCTCTCAACTGACCGCCGTGTGCGGGGCTGGTGGCTAGCCTCCGGCTGCAGGTGTGAGGAGGTGTGTTAGCCAGCTTCATTCACACGGAGAGGGGCCACCTTAGGCAGGCTGACCTGGCCACTGACCGGGTAGTGGGGCCTCCAACTGACAGACAATGGGTGACAGACAGGCTAAGGAGGCCGCGAGTGGCCGAGAAGGGTGACCTGAACTTGGTGTCTTACTGACTGGGGCAGAGTCAGTTGGTTACGAGGTGACTGGACTTCTGACTGAGGTAGGGGAGAGACCCCACTGCTTTGATTGTGCAGGTAGATCCATCCGTAGGATAAATTCCCGTAAGTGGAATTATTGGATCAAATCTATGCTTTCATTGTCATTTTGGCAAACGGTGCCAAATTACCCTAAGTTGTACCAATTTGCAGTTTCACCAACAACATGTGTCTCAGGGGTTTAAACTGTCAGATGTAAGAGGTACTGAGTTGCTAGTTGACTGAAATGCCGAAAAGACACACAGATAGAGCTATGAGGTCCCAGAGCGCCTGTACACGCTGATGCTGTGAACCAGCAGACGTTATAAGGATGAGACTGTGTCCCCAACAGGGGGAAATGTTGGTAAGTAGTGAATTCTTCGGTTTGTCGTGGGGCAGGGGCATTAAAATAAAAATAAGACCCATAATTATTTTTAAAAATGTGGGATATTGACAAAATTCTGTCGCTTGGGCTCAAATAACTTTGAATAATAGAGTAATGGATTCAAATTACAGTGGCTTTAGCAAAAAGAGGTTTTGTTTGTTTGTTTTGTTTTTTCTACAGGAATAGCTGTTGGGTGCTATCTAAGCATTGTCTACTGCAGTGCAAATCTCTAAATGGAATTGACATTTCTAGGCATCTGAACTCACCTCTGTTCTCCCCACAGACAGTTTTCTCTTAAAAAAAAACAAAAAACAAACAAACAAAAACAAACCTACTTGCTTTCTTTTAGTATTCTCTGCTGTTGTTGTTTTTTTTTTTTTCGAGACAGGGTTTCTCTGTATTGTTTTGGAGGCTGTCCTGGAACTCATTTTGTAGACCAGCCTGGCCTCGAACTCACAGAGATCCACCTGCCTCTGCCTCCCGAGTGCTGGGATTAAAGGGGTGCACCACCACCGCCTGGCTATTTGCTGGTATTTTAGTACTTTCTAAATATTAGCATTTGGTATTAGTTAATGGTGGTATTATCAGTCAGCAATTGCTCACATGAACAACCTTCCTGATTCCTACTTCAAGTCCCATTTTACCTCCTAACCATGTTTTGTATTCACTCTCTTTTTTTGGCTTCTGCTAATAGCCAAGTTACTGTCATCTCTGGCCCAATCCTCTCCAAAGTACGCGTCTTCCACTCCTTTTTTGCTCACTCACAGAGAGTGTGTAGTCATAGCTGGTGCCACATGCCTGAAGTCCCAGCACTAGAGAAATGGAGGCAGCAAAATTAAGAGCTTGCAGCCAGTTTGGGCTCCACAGCAAGACTCTGTCTTAAACAAAGTATGATTGCATCAGGTTTCCTTCAACCACTTCCTGTCAATTTTGTCTTAATTCTATCTGCCATAATAAAACACCTCAGACTGTGTTGCTTGAACATTTATTTCTCCAAGTCTTAGAAGGAGGCTGGGGTGCTGGTCCCTTCGGTTCCTGGTGAGGATTTTCTCTCTTGTTGCATGCATGTGGTGAACTTATCGCTCCCCCTCTTTCTCTTGCAAAGCCACCAGTCCCACTAAATCAGTTAGTTACCCTGGACCTCCTGTGCCGCTCAGTTTTGGCAGCCTGGCACAAACTAGAGTCACTGAGGAAGGGGGAACCTCTGCAGAGGAATTGTCTCTACCTATAGGCGCATCCGTGGGGACATTTTCTTGTTAAGTGATTGCTGTAGGTGGGCCTACCTTAAAATGGACAGTGCTAACTCTGGGTGGGTGGTTCTGGGCGGCATAAGAAAGCAGCTTGAGCAAGTCGTGGAGAGCAAGCCAGTAAGCAGCATCCCTCCCTCCCTGGCCTCTGCTTTCAGTCTCTAACTTCCTTGAATCCCTGCCCTGGATTCCCTCCGTGATGGACTGTTATCTGGAAGTTATGAGATGAAATAAATCCTCTCCTCCCCCAAGTTGCTTTGGGTTATGGTATTTATCAAAGCAGCAGAAAGCAAGCTAGGTCACTTCCCAAGTGCTCCATCTTCAAAGACCATCACATCAAAGGTTAATGGTTAAACACATGCGTTTGGGGAAAATGCAAACATTCAGTCCCCAAACACATTGTGAACTAAATATGAAGACAAACATAGCTAACTAGATGTTTTTAGAACATATAAATGTTTAGTTGCTTCTAAATCTAGATATAGAGCAAATGTATTTACTCAGTCAAGGGCTATGCCAATGGAGGTGATTACCTTGGTCCTGGCCTCACAGTGCTTATATTTTAAGGGGAACAGATTAGGAAATCCTGGTAAGTCTACCATCAGGGTGAGAGATGTCAACCTGAGAATCATAAATATAAATCAGTTTTATTTTACCCCCAATAACCACTACCACTGTCTCTAGAAATCCTTTTGTTTTCTGGGTATCGACTTTCCTGAGGACAGTCTGCTGTAGCCACTTTCAAAAGAGTCACTCATGTGGTCTCCTTCCAGGCATTAAAATTTCAGCCTGGCCCCTTAAATGTTTCATCTCTTACAGCTTTCCCTGATTTAGTGCAGTTGAATTACAATTGCTCTCAATGGTAGGGCTGATGATGTCTCCTCTCTTGCTTTCTCCTTTCTCTTCTTAAGAAAAACAAAGAGGGGGCTGGAGAGATGACTCAGAGGTTCTTCCAGAGGTCCTGAGTTCAATTCCCAGCAACCACACGGTGGCTCACAAGGTGCTCTTCTGGCGTGTAGGCAGAACACCATATAATTAATAATAAATCTTTTTTTTAAAAGAGCGGTTTTCTAAAAAGAAAAAGAAAAACAAAGAAAGGATGTTCTTTGCGAGACTGTCCTTGACAGAGTAGCAGTTGTCACTCTGCCTTCTTGAGTGACAGTTCCCCCATTGTGTCAGTGCTGGCTCTCTCCACTGCACTCTGTGCATGTGGTTGCTTCCCGAGGCTCCCAGTTAAGACACTGTAGGCTCAGCCTCTTTCTCCTGGGTTCTCTCGCTCGCCAATGTCTTCCAGGGCATCTGACACTCTTTCATTGTTGAGGGATCCAGAGGAGCTTCTTGAGAAATGCCAGCCACCTTCTCATAAACATGGGGAATTTAATATGATTCAAGGAGGAGGGGAATGCAGGAAGTTCCCATCTTAGTGCCCTCTTTCCTTCCAGCCCTTTCCTCCTGTGAGCATCAGAGACTTATTCAAGCCAATGAGTCAGTGAGTTCAGACAGGTTCTCAGCTTGGGGAAAGAAGTGAGGAGTGCCTTGTTTAACCTTACTCTGTGAAGTGAATGGAAAAGGCAGAACAGCCCCTGTTTCCTTCAGCTGGGAGGAAACAATGACTTGTTGTCATCTGGTATGAATCAGTAACCCATAGTTATATTAACTAACTGGAAATTTTCAAATGCTCACTGTTTTGCTAAAGAGTTTATGATAAAATGATTAATATTAATAAATGACTTGCAAGCATGAAATTGGTCATATAACTGTAGTGGTACAGCAATGTTCTGATTGCCTATATCTTTCTCTTCAGCAATCCTGCCTCAAACTTGGGAAGCACAGAGTCCCTGAGTACACTGGCTGAGAATTTCTGAAGGCCACTTTGCCACCCAGGTGAGATGAATACCGGCTACTTTCCTTAGCATCACTAATGGTTTCTTGGTCATTCTGGGTATGTCCCAAAACAACTTGTTTAACTAAGACTTCAAAAATGATGTCTTCTTCAGAACTGTGTATTTTGTAAGGTGTCACTTCAATATAGGTTTACTCCCTTTAAATAGTAAAATAATCTCGTATCAACTGAGAGGCCAGGGTACTCTATTGTACTTAGTAAGAATATTTATTCTTTCTGTTGTCAATTGTTTTCTGTTTTGTTTTTCAAGACAGTGTTTCTTTGTGTAGCCCTGGCTGTCTTTGAACTCACTCTGTAGACCAGGCTGGCCTTGAGCTCAGGTCATCTACTTGCCTCTGCCTCCTGATGCTGGGATTTAAAGTGTGCGCCACCACCACCTGCCTGTATTTATTTATTCTTTATTGAGTGCCTGTTGTGTGCCAGGTACCATGAAAGAATCCAGGGCCAAGGCAATGAGCAATTTGGGTGTAGTGATGTAAACTGTAACCCCAGTGATGGGGAAGTCCTTCTATGTATATGTTTCTCTTACTGGTTAATGAGTAAGACACTGATTGGCTGATTGACCAGGCAGGAAGTGACATAGTGGGGCAGAGTCAGAATATAGGCAGGGACAAATAGGAAATCGCTCTCTTCTCGTCTCTTCTCTGTGGAGACGCTGAGCATGAGATGCTATGTAGACCCCAATGGAGTAAGGGGCCCGGACCTTTGCTCCAGTAAGAGAAGACCACGTGGAAATACAATAGTAGTTATGGGTTAATGATTAAGACAGAGCTAGCCAATAAGAAACCATAGCCAACAGCCAACAGTTTCATAATGAATATAGCATTCTGTGTGTTCATTTGGGGCTCAAGGGCCACAGGACCTAGCTGGGCCAGAGAAATGTCCACATTATACCCCAGCACTCAGGTGGCTGGGGTAGGAAGATCACTATAAATCTGAAGCCATCCTGGCCTACAAGGCAGGTGCCAAGCCAGTCAGTGCTACACGGTGACACCCTGTCTCAACAAACAAGCAAGCAAACAAAACAAAACAAACTTATGAAAGTAGTAGCATCAGGAGGCAGCTTGGTGGAATACTATTGGCCCTCACTTCTCAAGTCACCTTACCCCATCCTCAGATTCCTATCCCCTACCTCAGCCCTATGTAAGTTTGTGCCTGTTGGAATAAATTGAGATCCTGCTTGGACAGACCCCCGCCCTCTCCTTAACTAATTCGGGGAGGGGCTGGACAGCCCTTCCCCTGACTACCTGCCAGAGGATCCGACACAATCCTGTACTTTAAAAAATAACAATAAATCCTAACTAAGTTAAAATTACACTTGGAAAAACTATAAAATTCAAACTGAAGCCACAATTACTTACTATTTCATACCCTTTAAGATTGTTGTTTTTTGTTTATTTTGTTTTTTTGAGACAGGGCTTCCCTGTGTAACAGCTCTGGCTATTCTGGAATTCAGTCTGTAGGCCAGGCTGGCCTCCAACTCAGAGATCTGTCTGCCTCTGCTTCCCCAGTGCTGGGATCAAAGTTGTGTGCCATTACCACCCAGCTAAGATTTTTTTTTTGGAGAGGTATTGCTCCTTCATAGACCAAGCTGACCTTGAACTTGCTATGTAGCCCAGAATGACCTCCAGCCAATCAACCTGTCTCAATCCTAGGAATGGTGGTATTGCAGATGTGCATGTAACAGATAATTCAGCCATAAAAGGAATAAAGTTCTGATGTGTGCAACAGCATGGATAAACTTTGAAGTCACGGTGGCAAGCGAAATAAGTCACACAAAAAACGCCAGTGAGCATGTCTCCCATCTTCCATATCTGAAACTGAACAGTGTTGTAGAACTCTGTTGTCTGGTTTTGACATGACTGGCATGGCTGCTGATTTTTTACTTCAGAGTCCTTACAAGACTAGCCCACTAACATTCCCACACAGAAGATGGGCAGGTGTGGCCTACCTGGGCTAACAAGCCCAGTCTCTCCTCAGAACACTTAAGCCCTTAACTATTGCTGGTGTGGAGACTCTTCAGTGGTGTAGCTGCTCTTAAGTTGCCCATATTCTGTAAGTGACTCCAGTGACACTAATTGCTCACCCGAAGTTGGACTTTGTAGAATTGTTTCTTCTGTCTGTTTGTCACTACCTGGTGTGAAGTGATGTGTGTTCTCCCAGAAAAGTCATGCAGAAGTCTTTAAAGTTAAAAGAAAAATGTCTGTGAGACCAGAGAAGTCTTGCTTCACAAAGTTATCAAAGGCTGGCAGTTGAAAGCTGTAAATATTTGTCTGACAAGAAACAGAAATGCCATTCTGTGGATGAAAGGGGAAAGTTCATCCCAAACAACCAAGGCTGACTCTTGGAGGGGAGGGAGGAGCAGAGGGTAGTGATGGGGGTGGGGGTGGGGTGGGCGGGGAATCCTCAGGATTATAAGGGAATGGGTACTTGGGAGGAAGGGAGCCTGTGAGTTGGGGATTGGGGTTTTAAAGTGTATAGCAGGTACTTGTGAGTAAGATCTGAGGCTGGCTTGGACCTAGACATGCTAATAGGCACTGCAGGCACGAATTAATGCAGGAGCCGTATGTCCCCTTTGCTAGTGATGAGGAGAATGACTCCTTTTGGCAAGTGGATACTAGCTTTCCAAGTCCCTGAGCAAAAGCTGGTTTTTGCCTAATTGCCAGAATCTGGGAAAAGGAGTTTCTTTAGATCTGACAGACACAGGTCTTCACTATGTAGTCCTGGATAGGAACTCACTATGTAGGCCCGACTGTCCCAGAACTCATTGTGTAGACCAGACTGGCCTGGAACTCCCTATGTAGGGTCTACATTGTAGACCAATGCAGGTGATTTCAAGAGGATGATGGTATTAAAATAATGATAAACCCATTCTGAATCATTTAAGTATATTGGTCTCTCCTGCCATCCTTCAAATTGGATTTTTAGAGATAGAAATAAGTGCTAATTTGAAGTTGAATTATTTATGAAAATGTTTAAAATAGCACTATATGATAGAGAAATGGTCCAAATTGGGGAGCATTTGGTGGCCATGTAATTCCAGCACGGAGTCACTCAGGGACTGTTGGTCTTAAGTCACCAGCAGAGCTCTAAAGAACCTGTACACAGAACAACACATTAAACTAAAAGAATGCAGGGCTGATTTGGAGAAGGTTAGACTACACACATATTTCTGTGTATGTAAGTATAGTACGGAATACAGAGTGATTTCTTTGTATAGAAGTGTACTACAGAATACAGAGTGAAATAGTTTTGCATTTCTGATCTGAATACTAATTGAATCAGGATTCCAACTCAGGGCCAATTGCACTAACAACCACAAAGCCAACCTTTTTGTTTGACATGATTTGTTTAGGATGACTCTGTATTCAGCTAGACATTTCAAGAATACCAGGGAAGTTTTGAGCAGCATGAGGTTGAGAATTGACGTTGCTAACGTCATCTTGCAAACATAATTACCCAAATGGATATGTCCTGCATCCACAGTACTGCTGGAAGAATTGAAGTGGACAAACACTTGTCTGTCAGCTGGTTTGATGTAGATACATCATAAGTGTCAATGGATTTTTTTCTCCCTTCCAAAACAAAAATCTACTTCACTGTGTGTGCATTAGTCTTACAGATTTGCAATAACAGTATGGCTAGATGTTTGATCTGTTCATGTTCATTTCACTTAACATACATGGTGGTTTTATGTTTTGTTTGTTGTTGTAATTGTTTTGATACATGATCTCACTATTTGCCTTGGCTGTCCTGCAACTCACTATATAGACCAGATTGGTCTTTGAACTCACAGAGATCTACCTGCCTCTACCTCCTGAGTGCTGGGATTAAATTAAAGTTGTGCACCACAACTACCTGACTCCCCCATTGTCCTTATAAACCAATGTATCACTTCCTGGCCAGGGATACAAGACTGAGAATTCCCATTCATTGGATCACACAAGCTTTGAGGGCATTAGCAAGAGGGACTTGTTAACTTGCCAACACTGCCAAGGCTCCTGGTGGGGTGCATGGTTTCTGAGCTAAGCTGGACCCATTTGCTTTATAACTTTCTGCTGCTTTCCTGGCCACCAATCTAGTTTGTTGATGTTGAGAATGTGTGTGTGTGTTTATCATCTATTGCTCATTCCATTAGACCCTAAGGGAGGAAATTCCTTTAATGTACTTTCTAAGTTTGGTATTTCAACTCTGATGTAAAATATAAAAAATTTCAATAACTCTTTGTCCATCATTTTACTGATAGGAAATTATCACTTTTAGTACTCTTCATCTTGAATTGTGTTGGCTACATTAATATTGTAATGCAGGTAAAATGATCCTTTGTTTGCTGTGCTGGGAAAACAATTCTGACTCTGAAGCCTGCGTGTCTTTATCAATGTATAGGTGTTTCTCCATTCAGAATTAAGTTCTGAGTCATTCTGTGCCTTGAGGTTGCTGTGGCAGAACCCAAGCACAATGGAGCCAAGCTCTGAGGCTGAGGTTCCTCCTTGGCTCAGGCCACAGAAGAGTCGGCCACATTGTTTGCCCTCGGGGCTCCTTATCCTTAGATGCTGCTTCCTTACTTTTGGGGGCTTGGGTTTATCATGACTGGCACTAGCGATGATATCCCTGAAATTCTCTTTGTTACTGTATTTGTGAGTGCTGGATTTGTTTGTCACATACAGTATTCACTGCTGGATGAGGTATACTAGTATTGTCTGCTGGGACCATGAGCCTCATCCTTACCAGGGTGCTTCGATGACTACCTCTCTAGGTTTATCTGGAGGCAGAAACTTCTGCTGCTGTACTGTGGATGAAGGCTGGGGTGACACCTCTGTTCACTGCTTCTGGGCTCTCTTATGTCCCTGTGTCCACAGCTCTGAGCTGGGAGAACCCCAAGATTACTTTCACCCTTCATTTTTGCTCTTTCCTCTGAATATTCTGGGTAATCATTTTTCTTCAACCTGATGACATCCAGCTTCCAAGTCTGGATAATGGAAGACATCATGGCTTCAGCCTCTGTCTTGGATTGCTCACTGTGGGAGAAAGCAGCTGTGAGTGGGTCATCATGATGAAGGGACCTTCAGTCCCGTCAACCATCCTGATGACCACTGCCTTGGTTGGCGTCTTCAGCCCCTCCAGCCATTCTGAAGACTGAAGTCTTGACTGGCTCTTGTGGGAGACTCTGAGCCAAAACCACCCAACTCCTGGATTCCTTACTTTAAAAATTACATGACACAATAACTTTTCTAAGTTATCAAAAGATTAATATTTGACAAAGTATTAACTACTGGGCATCTTCCAGATGAAACTCCATTACCATGCCTTCAAAATTGTCTTTTTCTTGTTGTTACTTCAGCTAAATCTCTCTGAAGAAACTTATGAAGAACCAGCCAAAGTCACCAAACCACTAATTCTTTTAGATGAGTTAGAGTAAACTTAACCATAATAACACTGAACTGAGCATGCCCAGAAGCATTTGTTTCTCATGACTGACAATGAATACAACCTTCAGTCACTTTATATAGAGAATAGCCTGGTCAGCATCTTGTTCTTGGAAACACTCTGCCTTTTGGGTATGGCATCAACGTTTCTTTACCAACCCTTCCTTCCTAGATTCCTCTGTAGGTCCCTGCTCCAATCCCTCCAGGTCCAGTCAGAGGCTCTTTTCTTTTGTAATCTACTCTCTTTCCTGAAGAATTCTCACTCATCCTCTTGGGGAATAAGCAGCTGATGCCCAAATGTGTTCATCCAGCCCAGGCCTCTTTCTTGAGTTTCATTCATATTGCAGCATTTACCAGTGCTTGGCTCCTTTTATTGCTTAATGGTATCCCATTTTATGGACAGAGTACATCTTATCTGTCTACAAACTGATGGGTATTTGGTCTTGTGTACTTTTTAGCAGTTATGAATAATGTTACTGTAACCATCTTCTCATAAGTCATATGATCTGTCACTCCATTTTTCTTGGGTACACACCTAGCAATGGAATGGCTGGGCTAGGCCATGCGTATATGAATGAAGTAAAATGGGGACAAGATGCTCTTTGGAATGGGTTGAGGAGGTTTATTGTAGATATGAGGAAAAGCACAGCCAGACTGAACTGGGCCATGGATGGGGGGCTGTGAGGAAGGAAGAGAAGAGAGAGGGAGTCAAGAGAGCACCTGGAAACCTAGAGGCCAAGAGCACCAAGAGACCACGTAGCCAAAATGGTTGAGGTTATACAGGAATCAGAGAAGCTGGGGCAAGGGAAGTGAAGCTCGGGGGCTGGAGAGGTCCAGGTATGCAGCAGGATGACTCTGCAACAGAACCTGCAGGTCAGCGTCTGCTCTGATATGTCAAACAGGCACCTCAGTTGGCCATCTGTCCTGGGTTGAATACTCAACAGTGTATATACAGAGAGAGAGAGACAGAGAGAGAGAGAGAGAGAGAGAGAGAGAGAGAGAGAGAGAGAGAGAGAGAGAGAGAGAGAGAGAGAGAGAGAGGAGAGAGAAAGGTAATCAGTCATGGGATGGTGATACTCTATCTTCAGCCACCTTTAAGTTCTGTAGGGTCTCTATTTCTAGTTTTTACATTTGGTTATTATTTTGTGTGTGGGGACATGTACTCACACATATGGAAACCACGGAACAACTCAAGGGAGTCAGTTCTGGCCCCTGACTGTGTGGGCTCCAGGGATCATTATTTAGGCCTGCTGGCTGGGCAAATGCTGGCCTGTGATGCTCTGCACTTCAATGTTGTCTGTCAAGCGGAATGATGGTTGTCTTGTCCTTATGGTTATTAAGCAGATTAAGTTAGGCAAGTATAGACTCATGGATCAAGATTCACTGGACTAGGCTCAATGTAGGTTATTATAATTTTATTTGGGGAGAAGGCACTTACACAGGAAACAGATGACCGCTGCAAGTTCCTGTTCAAGGATCCACACAAGCTGCTCTCTGCGACCTGACCGGAAGCAAGAGAGAGAGCCACCTGTGCCCCCACTCCAGACCTAAAACCACTCTTAGTCATGTCTGAACAAATGGGCAGGGTGGATATCTCATTATAATTCTACTTTTAGTCTAAAGAAAAACATTTAGGTTTGATACAAAACTATACACAAAGATAGCAAGTATCAAGTGTGCTCTAGGAGAAGGAAAAGTAAGAACAAACACACCTAAGACCTATCGACAGTGAAGCAACTAGAGCAAAAGGCAAGAACTACACATCTAGTCCTAGGGTGAAGGCATAGCAGAGATAACTATAGAATGTCCTATGCTGGAAAGTTTAAGTCTTGTACCTAATATTTCTATCTAGGGAGATAGAACAATAATTGTGACAGTCTAATCTTCAACCTCATCAAAACTCTGAGAAGGAGGATAACAACACTAAGATTGGCAAAAAGTACAGGTGAGCAACTTCTAAAAGGTGCAGAGAAGACAGAGACAGCAGGCTGTCTGGACAGTCACCCAGAGTCTCACAGCAGCATAGGGGCAACCAGCATTGGCTAAGGCCTGGAGTATCAGATTGACCAACACAGAAGCAGGGAGGTAGAAAGGCTGTCTAACCCTGACTTGGCAAGGTTCAACAGTCTTCTAATTTATCTCCTGCAAGCACAGTAGGACAGCATGTCCAAAGTCAGCGATCGAGGTAGGAGCAGTTCTTTGCCCAAGAGGTCATTAACCGAGGAGAGAATGAACTCCAGAAGGAATGTCATCAGTACTCAACATATACTCGGAAATAGCTTGGTGCTGTCAGGAGCAATTGTTTCTCAAGTCAATGGAGTACTAATAATAAAACATTTAAATGTCATATTCTGTTGGTCTATGAAGTGTTTGAAGCTCAAATATCTATGTCTGACTAATCTCATAGATAAGAAACATGGGTGATAATAATCTGTAATTCTCAGAAACATAGTTGTACAATGGCTGAAGCTTCCCAAAATAATTTAAACAATCCTAAAACCTATATGCAGCAAGGACAATGACCTCAAATTTGTAACTATATACATATATATAATTCTCAAAAACAGAGATAAAACTGAAATGTCTTGGCTAGAGATATAACTGTAAAGTGCAATATGAAAAAATATCCTAAGTTATATCAATATACAAAATGTATATACATCAAGATAGTTTTATATTTGTGTGCAAAACATTGTAAACAGAAAGAAGACCCTAAACAGTCAACATACAAGAATCTAACAATTTAAGTTATCTATAGCTAACAGTTGCTAAAGTTAGTTCACTAGAAAATGTTAATCTACCTATATTCCATCCTAACCATACCTTTCCCATCCACACCCTTAAACTTACCTAAGAGAGATACCCGAGTCTGGGCATCACCTTCCATACCCAACCCTAAACAACTAAAAACCACCTAAGCAGGTGAATACCATCCCTTAATGCCAACAGTAGGGGAAGGGGGTGTTGTATTCTTAGGTTTTCTTCCCATTGAAATGGGATGACGATGACTCCATGGGATCCTGTAGGAAAAAAATTAGAGCAACAAAAAGTTAATGAATAGTTTCTCTTACTAGTAACACCATTTATTGATTCTTTTATACAGTATAATGATAGAGAAACATACCATTGGAATGAAACTGTCATGTAAATACCACAGAGCCCACATGTGATAGTGTCCTCCCCATGTTGTGGGGGTAGTCACAGTTGTGTAAGGCTTCCACCACTGAAAGCAGTGTCATCATGCTATGAATGACAGTACTGGTTTCTGTGAAGACAGCCTGGAGAGATGTATGTTGAGTCCCTGACCTTAACATGAGTTGTCACATCTGAAGGCTTCTGCTGGCCAAGTTGGCCGTAAGCTGATGATGGTGATGTGAAGGTGTTGGGAGGCTGACCTAATGCAGGGAGAGGAGGCCCTGGCAGAAGCCCGGTTTCTTATGATCACTGAGGCCTATTTTCTGGCAGTTGGTAAGCCTCTTGGAGACTTGTAAACTGACTGTTTGACCATGATTTCCAACAGTAGGAAATCATTCTTCCATTCCCCCAGGGCTGAGGAAGTTCCGTTCATCTGTGTTCCCCCAGCTCCCCTTGGGAATGGCATCGTAAATCTATTACAGCTTTAGCAGTTGTTTCTCTGGATGCTTGAGGGCCTTTGAGGTTCTGCCCCAGGGCTCTGTGAGATGGGTTTTGTTGGTTCCTCTAATCTCTTCCCACAGGAATTTATGATCTATATAAAGCTCCTGGGTTCCATCTGCTTCTCAGAGAGTTCATATCACAACTAAAGAGTCCCTGGCAGCATAGATACCATGGTGTGGGTAATGTCAGTCACAGCCTTTTCCTCCGGGCTTTTTGACAAGCTTTGTTGGTCCTACTGATACACTATGAAAATGCAGTGGAGCAGTTAAAAAGGGTAGAGATGGCATGCATGCTTTGCCTACGTGTTTGTGCACAACCTCGGTGCAGTGCTCTCAGAAGCTAAAGAGGGCATTAGAGCCCGGAAGCCAGAAGAGGGTGTTGTTGCATGAAAAATGAAGGACCCAGGGTCAGATATTGGGGTTCAAACTTCAAGCTGAAGAGCAGAAGAGCAAAGCAGCCAGTCACTAGCTTTTATCTCTACCTCAGACTGAAAGGCCATCTTGGTTCCACCCAACCTTAGACTGCTGCCTCCCTCTCCTCATCATGGCTGGAGAATCCTGAGACTTCAGTGTGTTTCTATCCTCAGTGTGGCCGGAGAATGAATGCCTCATCGTTTATAACCCTCTAGTGCTAGGATTAGAGGCAAGTGATCCCAGGTGCTGAGATCATCTTTGTGTGGGCTGTTTCTCTTTAGGACTGGATCAATCTTGTGCTGGGGACTCTATAGCCTGTGTCCTCTGTAAGAGCAGCCAGTGCTCTTAACCTTTGAGGCATCTCTCCAGACCCAAGATGGTGGAGGATTTGTTTTATTTTATTTTGTTTTGTGTAGCTTTGGAGCCTGTCTTGGAACTTTCTTGTAGATCAGGCTGCCCTTGAACTCACAGAGATTCACCTGCCTCTGCCTCCTGAGTGCTGGGATTAAAGGCATGTACCACCACCACCTGGTGAGTTTTTTTAAAAATTTGATTTTTTAAAATATGGCCGGGCGTTGGTGGCGCACGCCTTTAATCCCAGCATTCGGGAGGCAGAGGCAGGTGGATCTCTGTGAGTTCGAGACCAGCCTGGACTACCAAGCAAGTTCCAGGACAGCCTCCAAAGCCACAGAGAAACCCTGTCTTGAAAAACCAAATAATAAAAAAAATAAAAAAGACTTATTTCTTTTATGTCTGAGTACTCTATCTGAATGTATGACTTTATGCCAAAGAGGGCATCAGATCCCATTATAGATGGTTTTAAGCTACCATGTGGTTGCTGGGAATTGAACTCAGGACCTCTGGAAGAGCAACTAGTGCTCTTAATCCCTGAGCCATCTTACCAGCTCCCACGGTAGAGTTTTTAATAGCTAAATGTATATAATTGTATGGCCAGGTGTGGTGCACACTTTTAATCCTAGCACACAGGAGGCAGAGGGAGGCAGATCTCTGTGAGTTTGAGGTCAGCCTGGTCTGTAGAGTGAGTTCCAGGATAGTAGAGAGACCCTGTCTCAATACAACTATATAATTGTCACACACACACACACACACACACACACACACACACACGAAAGAGAGAGAGAGACAGAGACAGAGAGAGCACTTCCAAGTCTTACCAGAGCAATTCCACTTTGCTGAGAGCTACTATTTATTTGTCCCGTGTACCACTTACTTGTTCTAAGTCATGTTTGGTCAGTATTTATCAAGACCAGCGTGCTCCCCAATAAGGGTAATGCCAGTTTTCCTGTGCTTTGTGTTATCTGAGCCTGTTGTCACCCCGGCTGCTGTACCACGAGGCACTGCTCTTAAACCAGGGTTACATCAAGTCTGTTGCAGATGTAGAACCATGCAAATAGGAGCTTGTGCTATGTGACAAAAACTTTCCTGGGGAGACTCAACACACACATTTACTCACCCCAAATGGGGACCCCGTGACATACCATAGTAGGAGTACCACCAAAGTTCAGTTTTTTGAGTCAATGAGTATTATTGGGGTTACTTACACAAGTATGGGTGAGGGGTTATTTACAGGAGCAGAAACGACAGCTGCATCACCAAGGCCCATTCCAGCATGGTGACAGCTCCCAAAAGCTGGGGATGTGGAGCACACTTCACAGTCTGCAGGCACATCAACAGTGGGAGAGTGCCCTTTCCACGTGGTTTCTACTTCCTCCAGACCACTGGTCTGCTCTCAGCGTCTTCCATGCAGCTCAGCTCTGCCCTCGAGAGACACTCAGATTTTCCGCTTACTCTAGCAGGGAGGGGCCTGGTAAGTCTGGTCAGTTTCAGGGACTTCCTGAAGTTACCTTGAGTCACTTACCTTCTTATCAGTGTTTCATAGGAAACTGTGATGGTTGTTCTTGGTTGTCAACTTGACTACATCTGAAATTAACTAAAACCCAAATGACTGGTCACACCTGTGAGAGATTTTTCTTAAGTAATTTTTAAGTGGGAGGACCTGGCTTTTTAAATTTTTTTTAAGACAGGGTTTCCTGAGTTCAATTCTCAGCAACCACATGGAGGCTCACAACCGTCTGTAATGAGATCTGGTGCTCTCTTCTGGACTACAGGCATACATGCAGACAGAACACTGTATATATAATGAATAAATAAATCTTTAAAAAAATTATAGTAAGTCTTTTAACTCTAGGATTTCAGGTATGCCTCTTTACTTCTGGACTCCAGCAAAATTTTGCTGCCCCCGGACCTTCTACCATGCTGCACACTTCGTTTTGTGTTTGTGTCAGGGTCTTACTACACAGCCTTGGGTAGGTCCCCAACTCACAGTCTTCCTGTTTTGGCATCAGAGTCCTGGGATTACCAATACTGGTCACTCTAGGAAGCTTGAGCCCCACATTTGAAAGGGTCACTATTTACCTTTTTTGGGGGAAAAGGATTGAGACATACAGGTTGGCCTTAAACATACTGTATATATTGAATTCCTGACTTTCCTGCCTGGAATTGTAGACCTGTGTCAACATACCCATCATCTCTTAACATTGCCACATGGGCATTAAGTCTCTCTCTCTCTCTGGTTTTCAACACATAGATTGGAGAATAATATCTAAATTAAGTACAAACCATTCTGAATAACAGCTAAGGTTATAATATATTCCAAAGAACAAGCCTCTGCTATAAACTGGCTCCTTTTGTTATTACTTTAATCTTTTGGAGTATGTGAGATGGGGTAGGGGAACCCATTTATCACATCAAATGGTAAGCTTGTGTGAGGTGGGTGTGTGTGCCTTGTGGTGACCGTTCACTCTCCAACCTTTGAGCTGATAAAGTGGTGAAGCCTGGACCCCACTTGAGGACGCCGTGCTAAGGAGCAGGAATGAGTATGCAGGGATATACATAGAAACCCTACCTCAATTTTTTTTGGTAAAAAATAATAATAGTAATAAAACTAAGTGGTAGGTTTGTCCTGGAGTTGCCTAACAGCCTGAAAGGTAACTTCTATTTACAAAGGCATATTCTTCTAGTAAAGGAATGCTGACCCTCTGTGGAAGGAAAAATCCCTCACAGAGTAGAAAGGTTTGCCCTGCCTCAAAGATCAGGGAGCCGGGATACCACACGAGTGCACTGCAGACTCGGCATACCTGTGTGCAGGAGAGTCTTGCCTGTTCTCCCATGACACAGGCACGGTGGTCCAAGCGACACCTCTTACTCTGAGCCTGCGGGTAGTGATAGACTGGAACCACTCTGATCACGCAGCTGTGGGCTAACGCGTCCCCTTCCCGCGGGCTGTGAGGACAGGGAAGTGAGGTAAAGTGTTTTGCACAGCACCTGGCACAGGGCATGCTTGACAAATGCTTCCCTGCAGGGAGATGGGGCAGCTCCCAGTGAGAGCTCAGGGGCTGGCTGCAGAGACCTGCCACTTGTCCCTCTGTCCCCCAGCGTGTTGGTCCTCCCACTCCCCACCCCACAGCCGAATGGGCCACGTCAGTCACTCGGGCAGGTGCTGTGGAGAAGCCTTGGCCATCACACCCGGCACAGCAGGCGGTACAGTGACATGGTAGAGGTGACTTTTGCTTGCAGTGTTTTGGTGCATGATGGGTTTGTGTGTGGTGAAAAGGACAGTGTAACTCAAAACTGTGTGCCAGTGGGTAGTATGGGGAGGGCAAAGCTCCAGGTAGCTGGGGCACTTAGGAGGGGTGGGTGTGAGGAGGAGGTCTCAGTGCCAGTCTTGCTGGGTACAGTGGGGTCATGTGTGCAGCAGAGGCCACACGAGGAGGGCGCTACATGATTTTTCTTTCTTTTGAACTTTTTTTTGTTTGTTTTTATGAGACAGGGTTTCTCTGTATTGTTTTGGAAGCTGTTGGTCCAGCCCGGCCTCGAACTCACAGAGATCCGCCTGCCTCTGCCTCCCGAGTGCTGGGATTAAAGGCGTGCACCACCAACGCCTGGCACATTTTTTGAATTTTGTTTTGTAGTGCTGGAGATCAAACCCAGAGCCCCCATGCACTGAGCGAGTGCTCCTCCACTGAGCCCCATGGTGGTCTTTAAAGTGTGAATAATAGCAGAGTAGCTGGGGTGGGGGCTGCTGGTGTGTTAAAATGCCTGGCACATTACTGGTGTTGGGTAAAAAGCTCTTGTAGGCATGCAGGTACAGCATGGGCAGGTATGGCATCATAGCACAGGCACCACCACCTGACTTGTTGGTTTTCATTGTTTCTGCCTTTGTCTGTGTCTCTGTGCTCCCATTAATCTTATAGACAGACATAGGAAACTGAACCTCATTGATGCTTTTAACTTCCCCCTTTTAATGTAGGTTACAGAACTTTAAATTAGGCTTTATTTATTTATTCATGTTTTGTTTTTTTGAGACAGGGTTTCTCTGTAGATTTGGAGACTGTTCTGGAACTCTCTTTGAAGACCAGGCTGGCCTTAAACTCACAGAGATCTGCCTGCCTCTGCCTCCCCAGTGCTGGGATTAAAGGTGTGCACTACCACCACCTGGCACCCACAGATTTTCTAAGTTAGTGAAGTTTCGCAAGGCTGAAACCCCTGCCAAGTTTCTGTAAAGGTTGCTGGATCCCTCTCTGACCTATACACCCACTGATCTGGAAGCCCCGAGAACAACAGGCGATTTGAAGGAGAGGTGTTGTCAGAGTTGGCAGGAGCAGCTCAGAAAGTCTTTATTAACAGAGACTTGACAGAAGATAGGCAGGCTGAAGGCTTAGCAAAAGCAACCCCGTTACTGCCGAGAAACTGGGAGGAACCATCTGCCAGAATGAATGAAGCCTACAGAGGTGACCAGGGAATATACCAAGACCACCACCAGTTCAGAATCAGTGTGCGTATTGTAAAAGAGGAGGGCACTGGAAAATGATGTCCAGACCAGACGGTTGGAGCGCCCAAGGCAAAAGTGCTCCAGTTAGAAACTGCAACCGCCTGACAGCCAGGCCTTGATTCCAGTAACCCCCATGACCCAGGGTTACCTTGGGAGTGAGGGGCAATCAATCTAGTCAGCTTCCTGGTGGACACCGGGGTGACTTTGCCAGTCCTAAAGAACCTGATGGGCCCCCAGCAAAAAGAAATGAAATAAAAGTCCAAGGTATAACGGGGTAATCATGTGATTACTCCTGGACAGCTGATCAGGTTGTGGACTTAGGTATAATGGAGTAATCGTGTGGTTACTCCTGGACAACTGATAAGGTTGTGGACTTAGGAAGGAGCAGTGTCACCCATATGTTCCTGGTTATGCCAGGACGCCTCTACCCCCTACTGGACCAAGACCTGCCACACAAATGACAGGCCACTATCACCTTTAAGGAAGACAAGACAGAATTAGATTATAAACTCCCCACTAAAAACCCTAGTAGACGAATACCTGTTACTGTCTGGGCCATCTGTGGCCCAGCAGAGATCCATCTCATATCTGGCTGAATTACAAGCAAAGATCCCAGGGGTGTGGGCAGAATTGAATCCACCGGGGTCAGCAAAGCATCAAGCCCCAGCAGCAGTTCAGCTGACTACTACCCAACCTCAATGAAAGAGACAATATCCTATGGGGACAGAAGCAAAAACGGATTTGCAATTCACATCCAGAGACTCAGGGAGGCTAACATTTGAGTCCTTGCCAGTCACCTTGGAATACTTCCCTCCCCCAATCCATAAACCCAGCACTAATAACCACAGGCCTACACACCGTCATCAGATGGTGCACAGGTTGTGCTCAGACAACCACTGGGCCACCATCCACAGTACCCACAGGAGTTAGGACCCAAGGTGAGATGCCTGGAGAGCATTGGGAGGTGGGCTTCCCTGAGATAAAACCAGGTCAAAATGAGTATAAGTACCTCCTTGTATTTGCAGATACCATCTCAGGTTCAGCAGAGGTTTTTCCCACGAGATTGGAATGGCACAGGTTACTGTGATGGCACCCCATTGTTAATGGAGTCAGACAATGGCCTGGCTTTCATAGCTGGAATCTCTCAATTACTAAGGTCTTAGGGATAACATGGAAATTACACTCTGCCTACAGACCTCTTACAGGCTCCATGGACTTCTTCTGGAGGTTTTTTTCCCATTTGAAATTCTTTCTGGCTGACATCCTCCTCTCTTACCTACACTACAAGATGCACACTCAGGTGAAATTCCTAACCATTCCTTTCTCCAGTCCCTCCAGGCCCTGGAAATGGGTTGTTCAGCATGTCCCCCAAACTGTGAGAGAGACCCAGCCAAAAGACTCTGAACTTACTAACTACCCTTACCAGGCCAATGATGTTTTCTCCATCTGGGTTAAGAGACATCATCCAAAGACACTTGTGCCTCATTGGACCGTATCTTGTGGTCCTCACCACACCCACAACTGTTGAGGCGCTGGGATCCCTCCTGGATTCATCACACCCAGCTCAAATGGGCGACAGACACTCTTGACCTATGGACCATCACTTGTTCAGAGGATCCTTTAAAGCTTAAATTCACTCCGCATTGTTTCCAGAGGTGGATCCGGGTCCACAATTTCCAGATAAAACATAAAAATTCCCAAGTACTATCAAAGCCGTTTTCTCTTTCTATGTGTCTTCTCTGTATGGAATTCTGTATTGGACTGCTTTATGTCAACTTGATACAAGCTAAAGTCATCTGAGAGGAAGGAGCCTCAATTAAGAAAATACCTCCATAAGATCAGGATATGGGGCTGGAGAGATGGCTCAGAAGTTAAGAACACTGACTACTCTTCCAGAGAACCTGAGTCTATTCCCAGCAACCACATGGTGGCTCACAATCATCTCTAATGAGATATGGTGCCCTCTTCTGCCATACAGGCATACATGGAGGCAGAATGTTGTAAACATAATAAATAATGAATAAATCTTTAAAAAAAGATCAGGTTACAATGGCAGTGGTGGTACATGCCTTTGATCCCAGCACTTGGGAGGCAGAGGCAGGTAGATCTCTGAGTTCAAGGCCAGCCTGGTCTAGTTTCAGGATGGCCATGGCTATGTAGAAAACCTCTTGACAAAAAAACAAAACAAACAAAGAAATCAGGCTGTAGGCAAGCCTGTAGGGCATTTTATTTTCTTAATTAGTGATTGATTGGGGAGGGCCCGCTCCATGTGGGAGTTTCCATCCCTGGGCTCGTGGTCTTGGTTCTATAAGAAAGCAGACGGAACAAGCCATGGGGAGCAGGCAGTGTAAACAACTCCCTCCAAGGCTTCTGCATCAGCTCCTTCCTCCAGATCCCTGCTGTCTGAATTCCTGTCCTGACTTCCTTCGATGAACAGTGATGTGGAAGTGTAAGCCAAATAAACTCCTTTCTCCTCAACTTGCTTATTGGTCATGGTGTTTCATTGCAGCAATAGGAACCCTAACTAAGATAACTACCCAATTCTAGGACGGAAATAATAAATCTCCTACAATAGAATACGGTTTACATTCTAACACCCGGGTAAAATCAGTTCATATTGTAAGTACTACGGACTTCTGTTAAAAGAGGAGTTAAATGATGAAAGTGTGTTTGGTGCTTGCCTTGTTCCTGGTTGTAAACCTGTCCAGGACATTGCTAACCTAAAAGGGTAGCCCTTCAACAGGTATCCTTAAGCCTATCAGTTATAAAGATTCTTACAGTTGGGGCAGGACTTTTAAAGACAAAGCAGGAGATGCAATAGAACTCCACACTCCCTGTGTTATAGTACACCCAAATGACATGTGCTAAAATACAAAACCACAGCCCCCGCAGTACTTCCCCAAGGGACAAATAAATTGTTCCCATACTGAGGCTATCCTCTATGGGATGGCCATATTCCTTTGCCTGAACGATGTTTTTTTCACTTGTGAACAATACACCTATAATTATATTCCTGCTCTAAGTCCCACAGTACCCACTGTTGTTTACAGAAAGTCCTGCTAGGCCGGTGGTGGCTCACACCTTTAATCCCAGCATTTGGGAGGCAGAAGTATGAAGATCTGAGTTTGAGGCCAGCCTGGTCTACAGAGCGAGTTCCAAGACAGCTGGGGCTAAACAGAAAAACCCTTTCTCAAAACAAACAAACAAACAAACAAACAAAAAATACTTTGCTCTGTCACATTAGTCTTGTGACTTGGGGTAGGCCACTTTGCCTCTAACACAGGAGGTATAAGTTCTCAGTGCGTGGTAAAAATATGTAATCAATTGAAGTATTTGGAAAAGAAATGTAAGGAGGGAAAATGGGATAGCAAATAGCTTTTTATCCAAAAGACTTCAGTGATTTCATTGACACTTTTAGTATAAAATCTTCCCAGTTTCCAAAAACGCCTGCTTTCCCCTGCGTCCCCAGTGCTGGGGTTACAAGCCTGCAACACCACAGCTGACTTCATACAGACATTTTCACACAAGTATACATTATATGTTGAGCATATTCCTTCGGTGGCTCATAGCTCTACTGCAGTGCCTTAGCTCATCCTGGAAGCTCACCGTTGATTCTTTTCCAGCTGGATATCTTTTGTTCTAAGACAGACGTAAGGAGTGGGAAGCACTGAGATGTGAGTGTGGCATACACAAATGACCATTTTACTTTTCACTTTTTCTTAAAAATTTACAATCCTGCATATGCAATATATTCTAAAAACCAAGATCAAAAGACAAAAGCCCCAAAGCAAACGCCAAATCAACCAAGCAACCTTGCTCAACCCAAACCAACAAATCCACACCTCTCATTAACCAACTCCTTATTTCCATAAACAGCTAACCTTTCTCCTGAAGCAAGACCTTGCTGTGGCCTTCTGCTTTAAGGGAGGGATGAGGGCCTTGTAGTGAAAAAAAAATCTCTACAAAAAGGGTATTTTTAGCCTGGCAGTGCTGGTGCATGCCTTTAATCCCGCCACTGGGTAAGCAGGAGCAGGAGAATTCGAGTTCGAGCCAGCTTGTCTACAGAGTGAGTTCTAGGGCGGCCAGGGCTGCACAGAGAAATCCTGTCTCGAGGAGAAAAAAAAGGAAAAAGAAAAAAATTCACTGGTAAGTAAACGGGAGTCTTTATTTTGGTTCTCTTCTTCGAATAAGCGAGAAACGGGGTAAGAAGACCATTAAAAATGTTGGAACTCTTCCAAAACGCTACTCCAAAAGCTAAAGGTAGACACGCGTTGCATGTCGGGATTTGCAGTCCCTTGGGGCAGGTGGGACACACGCGCGCGCGCGCGCCTGCGCAAAATGACGCGGCGCCGTTCCGGGCGCATGCGCGCCGCAGCGGCGCCAGGGCCAGTTGTCTCCAGCTGCCGGTACGCGGTCCTTGCTGAGAGAGAGAGAGAGGCATGGCGGTGCCCACGTCGATCCTGGGGCCCCCGCCGGTCAGCCAGAGCGGCCCCGGCTCGATGGCGCCCTGGTGCTCCATGAGCAGTGGCCCGTCTCGCTACGTGCTCGGGATGCAGGAGCTGTTCCGAGGCCACAGCAAGACGCGCGAGTTCCCGGCGCACAGTGCCAAGGTGCACTCGGTGGCCTGGAGCTGCGACGGCCGTCGCTTGGCCTCGGGGTCCTTCGACAAGACGGCCAGCGTGTTCCTGCTGGAGAAGGACCGGCTGGTGAGCTTGTAGGGCTTAGCCCGGGCCGGGAAGAGGGAAGGACTTGGAGGAAGAGGGAGCCGGAGCGGGAGGAGGGGCGGGCCGGAGCGGGAGCCGTCCTTGGTGGTGGTGGTGGTGAGGCTGGAAGAGTTGGGGTGACAGATAGAGTGGGGTAAGGCCGCCTGCAGGAGAGCGGAGTGCGAATCCAGTGGCGGCAAAGAGGTGTGGCGAAGGGGCTGCGGGACAGGAGAGGTTGAATCCGGCGGCCTGGAATGGTGAGGCGCCCTGGGAAGGAGTCCCTGGCGGGGAGTGGCTAGGGACTGATGGAGCGTCCCCACGGTGTCGAGGTTTTATTTGACAATGACAGCACACCCTTTGGAAATGGACAGGTGGATTGGGATGATGGTGGTGGTAGAGGAGAAAAGAAGGAAGGGAGGGCAGGAAGGGCAAGCGGAAGAGCCAGCGTCGAAGCTCAGAGCCCTTCACAGGGGCCGACGTTTTGGAAGGGACTGGATTCTTTTGAAGTGTCCAGATCTTTGCTGGTTCCAGTGTGCCACCGTTGGATGAAAGTCAAGTTACATGGAAGCAGGAGCATCTGTGTGAAGTGGCATCTGGGTTCTGTTCTCTTAAGGTCAAAGAAAACAACTACAGGGGGCACGGAGACAGTGTGGATCAACTTTGCTGGCATCCAAGCAACCCTGACCTGTTTGTCACCGCATCTGGAGATAAAACAATTCGCATCTGGGACGTGAGGACTACAAAGTGCATAGCCACTGTGAACACTAAAGGTAACCTCAGAGAGAGGACGGAGCAGAAAAGCTAATGTAGTTTCCAGAAGCTATTTACTGTGTTCTTTGCAGCTAGAGCTGCTAAGTGGGTTATCAGGATGGGATTTACATGTCCGTCTGGAGGAGACAAGGAAGAGTAGAACGTGAGCACTTTTTTGATCATCTGCAGTAGTTACTGGTCGGAGTGAGTGGGTGAGCAGTGAAAACAATACAAAGAGGAATAAATAGTATGTGTGAAGGCGTGGAGAATTTGGGAGATTCTGGCAGGTTAGAATGGCTGAAACTTGGATGGTCTTGGTTTCAAAGAAATGGCTGGACAGTTGTGCATTGCATTCAAACGCTGTGTTCATGTTATATAGTACCCTGTAAATCTTGTGTCTAGCTTAATTGACTCTTAAGAGGTCATTTACAATTTTTTCAGAAGCAGTTTTTTTGTTTTTAGATCTTTTGTTTTCTTTTTTAATAATTTATTTACTTTTATTTCATTTGCATTGGTATTTTGCCAGCATATATGCCTGTGTGAGGGTGTCAGATCTTGGAGTTAGACAGTTATTAGCTTCCACGTGGGTGCTGGGAATTCAACCTGAGTCTTTTGGAAGAGCAGTCAGTGCTCTTAACCACTGAGCCATCTCCCTAGCCCTAGATTTTTTTATTTTCAAGTATGTGTGCAGGTGCCGGAAGAAAGCACCTTATACCTTATAGATGCAGTTACATCTGGTTGTGAACTGTGGGTGCTGGGGATCGAACTTGGGTCTCCTGGAAAACAACAAGTGCTCTTAAGTGCTGAACCATTTTTCTAGCCCCACAACAAAATTCTTTTTATTTATTTATTTTTAAACAATGCCTTTTTGTTTTGTTTTTTGAGACAGGGTGTCTCTGGGTGTTCTAGAAGTCTCTCTGTAGACCTGGCTGTCCTCTCTCTGCCTCTGCCTTCTGAGTGCTGGAGTTAAAGGTTTGTGGCGCCACCACCACCCAGCTCCCACAACAAATTCTGATAGACTTTAAAATGTACGATATGTACTAAAGTGTGGGAAAATGGCATTTTTGATTCAATGAGGTTGAACATTTTAACTTAATGTGCACAGTGTGGACGTCTCCTGGACTTTGATGACAAGACTGGTACCTGGGAGTGACATAGTGTGGTGCTTTTTGACAAGGGTTTAGCTGCCAGTGGCAGCTTCCTTCCTTTGTCTTGGTGATTTGAGCACTGAGGAGAGCTCTGATCTTCTTTCTAGGGTAGCAGAATAAGCTTCTGGAGGAGGATGGGCAAGGATGATCTTGCTGATGGCTTGTATCTGGGTTCCCAGGGGAGAACATTAATATCTGCTGGAGTCCTGACGGGCAGACCATTGCTGTGGGCAACAAGGATGATGTTGTGACCTTTATCGATGCCAAGACACACCGTTCCAAAGCAGAAGAGCAGTTCAAGTTTGAGGTCAATGAAATCTCCTGGAATAATGACAATAACATGTTCTTCCTGACCAATGGCAACGGTTGTATCAACATTCTCAGGTGAGGGGGTTCTGGCTTGGGGGACTGTTGTACCTCTGCACGGGGTGCTATGTCAGGGATGTAGATGAGTTAGGTGTGAGCCTAACCTAGAAGACTTGAAAGAAAGAGTATTTAAAAATACTAGTTTCCTTTAGGCACATTTGAGTTCTGACTGATATTGGTTGTAAATGTTCACTTCATTATCAGATAGCTGGCCCAGGGACTTAGTGCACCCTGCATCGTGGCTAATTCACGCCCTTAAAAATGCCAGCTTAAGTATCATGTTCTAGCCCAGTCACTGCCATCGAGACAGGGTTTCTCTGGCTGTCCTGGAACTCACTCTGTAAACTTTCATCCTTCTATCCTGCTTTCTCTCCACGATTAGAGGATGGTTTTAGTGTATCTTACACATTTCCTGTAAGAAGCTCCTTTCATTTTGTTTTGGTTTTTGAGACAGGGTTTCTCTGTGCAGCCCTGACTGTCCTGGAACTCACTCTGTAGACCAGGCTGGCCTCAAACTCACAGAGAACTGCCTGCCTCTGCCTCCTGAGGGCTGGGGTTAAAGGCGTGTGTCACCACTTCGTGGCCAGGAAGCGTTTCTTAATTCTGTATTATAATGTGTATTTGTTTATTTCTATCATTATACTACCAATGTCATGGTGGAAAGGACTGTGCTTGCCTTGTTTTCCACTGAATTGTAACCAAGTGCCTGTCTTAGTAGTGGAATCTCAGTAAATATTTGTTCTATAAGTAAATGAAAATGTGGTACTGAACTCAGGTCCATAAGAACCTGTGCTCATTGCAGTGCCAGTGAGTAATGCAAGGCAGAGGGGGCATAGACTCTGTGTGGAGATGTTGGAGTTAAACAAAACAAAATTCATCATATTGGCTGTGGACACTGAAGGAGTTATATGTTTAAAAATTTGTAGGTACTTTGCTGTGCTTCTTTGTATTTCCCGTGTTGGATAGTTTTGCTAGGTATAACTGTCCTGGATTTGTTTTCTTGCTTCTGTGTCCTAGGTGTGCCATTGTCACTCTTTTTTGTTTTTGCAGCAAGGTGGTGCTCTCAGAAAATCCAGAGAGGATGTAATGTTCTGTGATGCCACTAGTTTGTCTTGGTGTTAAATGGTGTAGGTTCATACACTTAGGCCTGTGCTGTGCTCTTTTAGTAGCTTGAGCAAAATTTTTCCCCCCTTAACTTTAGGGAAGGTTTTTGTTGTGGTTTTTCTCTTTCGGTGTTTTGTGCCACAGTCCTCTTCTGCATATTGACGGCCGTGTGTCCTGTTTCTCAGCTACCCCGAGCTAAAGCCTGTGCAGTCCATCAATGCCCATCCTTCTAATTGCATCTGTATCAAGTTCGACCCCATGGGGAAGTATTTTGCCACAGGAAGTGCAGACGCTTTGGTTAGCCTCTGGGATGTTGATGAGCTAGTGTGCGTGCGCTGCTTCTCCAGGTGAGTGACTGTCAGCCTTTCCTGTGGGACATAGCCATTGTTCCTTCCTCCTCTGGGTATTTCTGACGTTTCTGTCCATCCTCTGATAGGTTGGACTGGCCTGTGAGAACCCTCAGCTTTAGCCACGATGGGAAAATGCTGGCATCGGCCTCGGAGGATCATTTCATTGACATAGCTGAAGTAGAGACAGGTGACTCCGTTTGAACCCTTTGTGTCTGTTGTCTGGCCTCAGGCCTTTTCCTGCCACGTTTTAGCTGTGCACACCTCTGCTTCACCAGCACTATCAGAAATGGATTTGTCTTGTTGAGACACGCGTGTTGATGACTGTCAGTCTCGTGCAATGATGGGATGGAAGGACAGGAAAAACGTGTCAGGTTTGACAGGAAGTGGTGTCAGGAGATACTTTGCATTTGCATTAGCTCTTCATTGTAAAAACTGTATTTTTTTTTTTTTTTTCTGAGACAGGGTCTCACTTTGTAGCTCTCACTGGCCTGGAACTCTGATGTAGATGAGGCTGGCCTTGAACTTACAGAGATCTATCTGTCTCTGCTTCCTGAGCGCTGAGATTAAAGTGATACACCATCATGTCTTGCTAAAAGGTTTTTAAATAAGAGACAGAGGGTGGGCATTTGTGCGTGTTCCATCCCAAACCCTACTGCCCCCCTTTCTGGCCCCTCCCATCACTTTTCTGTGTTCCTCAGTTTTACTTCTACTTTGAAGTAATTTGTAAATACATGATTTTATGCATCTCTAAAATCTAGGGCCCCCAAATGAGAGAAAACTTGGGGAGTATTCATCTTTCTGTTGAATTTCTGTAGCTGTGATAAAACACCCTTAGGAAAGCAGCTTGCTGGAGAAAGGACGGTCTGGTTCACAGTTAGGTTACAGCCCGTCATGGCAAGACAGAGAGCTATGGATGCATGCCTGTGCTCATCTTCCCTTCCCCTTCATTCAGTCCAGGGCCAGCCCCTGAAACTCTCGTTCCAGTGGGCGGGTCTTTCCACCTCACGGAACCCAGTTAAAGCCTCTCACAGACAGAAAAGGTTGTTGACATTCAGACTGTTCAGCATAGCCCTAATGGGACATCTGTAGTATGTAGGCTACTTCTGAGAGGACCCCATATGGACCTGTGTGTTAAAGAGCTGGTTATTAATCCTGGGTGAGCATTAGGGCAGGCTTCCTAAACTTTCTCCAGTCAGTCGCCCAAAGGGGTTAGCTACAAAGTTGCCTGAGAGTTTTCATGTGACCTTGAGGATATAGGCGTGTAGAGCAGGATGGCACCACCCGAGGTGCGTGGGGTCCTTCCCCATCAGTCACTAATTAAGAAAGTACCCTCTAGGTCTGCCTGCAGTCAGAGCTTATGCAGGCATTTTCTCAGTTGAAGCTCCCTCCTCTCCAGTGACTCTAGCTTGTGTCAAGCTGACATTAACTAGCCAGTTACAGTACTCATTTGTAAGGCTGCATGGTTAACTGGGAAACATTTCAGGATTTTATTTATTTATTTTTTTAAAAATGTATGTTCGTATTTGGTCTGTATGTATGTCTGTGTCAGGGCGTTAGATCCCCTGGAACTGGAGTTATAGCCAGTGGTGAGCTACCATGTGGTTGTTGGGAATTGAACCCAGGTCCTCTGGAAGAACAGCTAGTGTTCTTAACTGCTAAGCCATCTCTCCAGCCCTCTGGCTTTTTCATGATTGCTTTGGTTTTCTTGGGTTGTGTGAAATTTTTACCTTAACCAAACCCATAACAAATGATAGAGAATTAAACACCTAAAGAAAAGTAAGAGTCATGGAGTAGTGAGTGCCCCAAACCACTGGGTGTGTCCACATAGCTTAGAAATTATTCAGACAAGTTATAGAGCTGTCCCTGACATAGAATTACTTTAAATACTTCATATATATGTAAACATAAAAATATGTACTATATATGCTTACATTTTTATAGTATGCAATATAATTTTTTGGTCATGTATTGACCCGTTAGATGTATACTACAGTGTAAGTCTTTTGTAAAAACAGAAGAAAACTATTTATTTGCCATGTATGGCTATTTTTCCTGCATGTATATCTATATCATATATGCCTTTTGCTCACAGTGGACAGCAGAGGGGGTTGGATCCCTTTAGACTGGTGTTAAACAGATGGCTGTGAGCTGCTGTGTAGGTACTGGGAATTGAACCTGGGTCCTTTAGAAGACAAACTGCTTTATTTACTGTGTGTGCCGTTTCTTTAGGTGTCACTTTGTTAAGACACTGCTCCCCCCTCAGTGGTAAAATAGTTTAAAAACTGCCTTACAGGGAGAGGGCTGTCTTTGGCATTTCTTAGAGAGTATAGAGTAGAGGTCCTTGCGTGTGACATCTCTGTGCCTTTGTGTTCTCTGTGAGTACTTAATAGCATTCTTTATGTTGGTTCCTGTAGGAGACAAGCTGTGGGAGGTGCAGTGTGAGTCCCCGACTTTCACCGTGGCGTGGCACCCCAAAAGGCCTCTCCTGGCATTTGCCTGTGATGACAAAGATGGCAAATATGACAGCAGTCGGGAAGCTGGGACTGTGAAGCTGTTTGGGCTTCCAAATGACTCTTGAGAGGAGGACCTGAGCGGGAGAGGCACAGACTTTCAGTCGTATATAGTGTGATCTGTTCTCTTGGACTTTGTGGGCACTCTAAATGCTATAAATTGTTATAAATTACAAAAAACTTTGGTCAGACTGTGCAACCCTAATCCTCCCTGAAGTGACCTTACTGTGATAGGGCTCCATCCCCCCACTCCCCTTTCTGGTTTTTGTTTTTGGTGTTTGTGTTAGCTGTTTTCCATCGTTACCCCTATTGCCAGTTACCTAATGAAGACTTTGTTCATAAGTATGGGTCATGATCCATTTTATGGTTCTTTAAGGGAACAGAACTGATGGAACACACACACATACACACCACACAGGATTCATCAGAGTGGCTTACAGCTTGTTTTCCGAGTAGTGCAATGACGGATGTCTCCTGATGGAAAGACCAAGACTGGACGGATGTCTCAGCAGTGCTAATCTGACTGGAGTCCTGAGGAATCCCTGGAGAGCTGCTACGCTGGAACCCTGAAGAAGTAGGTTCTGATACCAGACAAGGAATGTCTCAGCAGCAGGACCGGTGAACTTGGCAATGAGAGTGAGGACAGGCAGGCAAAAAGCAAAAGCTTCCTTTTTCCCATGTCTTTCTATAGGCTGCCACCAGATGTGTGGCCCAGATTTAGGGTGGGTCTTGGCACCTCAGATGATCAAGAAAAATCTCTGGCAGGTTTGCCCAGCTGGCTGGGTTTTAGTGATTTCCAGATGCAGCTAAGTTGACACCCAAGGGTGGCCATCACATGCCTGGCACAGCACGTCCTCCGGGAGGGCCCTGTCTTCTGCGTTCTGTAAGCGGCAGAGCTTGTTGTGCTTGGCGCTGCACAGGCCATGTTTATTCAGAGGGAGCACAGCATAGGGATGACGTTTTTAAAAGTAATTTTAAGAGTTGAGCATTTAATAAAAGTGGCTTTTACTATGAAGCTTCTGAAGTTATGTTACTGTTTTTTTATCCCAGGAAGATTCTGTGGTTTTTAAATCTTGTTTTGTTTTTAAATCTGAGAGGTAGAGTTTATAACCCTGTTTAACATCCTAACCAAGAGCTCTGAACTACAGTGTTGGGTTGCTGCAGTATTTTAAAGCTATTTGATTATGGGCTGTGTGTCTGGCCTCATTCTGCCTGTTTTTTTTTTTTTTTTTTTTTTTTTTTTTTTTTTGGTTTTTACGAGGCAGGGTTTCTCTGTCTTGTTTTGGAGGCTATCGGTCCAGCCCAGCCTCGAACTCACAGAGATCCGCCTGCCTCTGCCTCCCGAGTGCTGGGATTAAAGGCGTGGGCCACCACCGCCCGGCTCTGCCTGGTTTTGTATATAACAAATTAGGGCAAACATAGAGAAACATTTTAAAACAAATAAATACAAAATCAGATTGAAACAAATGTAAATTAGAAAGTCAAGGTGGAGAAAATGTAATAGAAATGTGGAGAGGTGGCTCAGAGGTTAAGAGCACTGACTGCTCTTCCAGAGGACCCTGGTTCAATTCCCACAACTCTATTTCCAGCACCAGGGTATCCAACACCCTCATATAGACACGCATGCAAGCAAAACACCAGTGCACATAAATAAAAAGGAGTCATTAAAAAAAACGGAATATGTGAAGAGTGAGGACCTACACGGATGACTCAACTAACATGACTTTGAACTTCCTTACAGCCTACAGAAGATGGAGCTAAGTCTGTGCTAACCCTTTGTTTTTGACACAAGTTCTCATCATGTCGCCCAGGCCAGTCTGGGACTGGCTATGTAGGCCGAGTTGTCTTTAACTCACAATCCTCCTGAATGCTGTTACAGGCAGCTATCACAGTTGTTGTAGGGATCTTTCTAGAATAAGCACTCTGGCACCAATGTGAGGAAGAGAGATGCCACTGGTGGGCTGTAGCTCCCCAAATGCCTCAGGCCTGGGTCCAGTTTGTATCTCATTTATACTTTAAAGCCACAAGGTGGCGCGAAGAAGCAATCTCGATTTCCCGACTTTCCAGAGGCATACTGGCAGTCAGGTTGTTAGGGCAACGGTCCATTGTTTCAGGTCTTAGTCCGGGTCATTCTGTCCCAGGTAGTAAGCGAAGGAAGGCATGCTTGGCAAACAGGACAAGCAGTGCTTTAATAATCACTGAATAAGTCAATAAATCAGCATCAATAATTTCTCTTTTCTACTTCATCATGCCTAGCTTCTTCTTTTAATTAAAAACAATTTAGTTTTCATTTTACATACCAACCCCAGTTCCCCCTCCCTCCCTTTCCACCCCTCATGCACTCAGAGGGGGTAAAGCCTCCCTTGGGGAGTCAACAAAGTCTGGGATACCAAGTTGAGGCAGGACCAAGCCCCTCCCCTCATATCAAGGCTGAGCAAGGTATCCCACCATAGGGAATGGGCTCCAAAAAGCCAGTCCATGCCCCTGGGATAGGTCCTGGTGCCACTGCCATGCCCCCAACCCCCCAGCAGATCAAGGCACATAACTGTCACCCACATTCAGAGGCCCTGGTTCAGTCCCATGCAGGCTCCCCAGCTGTCAGTCCATAGCACCACTAGCTCAGGTCACACGCTTAGCTTCTTAAGAGAAATGCTGTCAGGGCTGGGGAGATGGCTCAGTAAGGACACTGTGTTCACTCCTTAGGGCCTGTGTGGAGGAAGGAGCGCATCAGCTCTAGAACGTTGTCCTCTGGCCTCCTTGTTGCGATTCCCATGGAGAAATTAGGCACTGCCACACACCATGTTCAGTATTATTGTTAGCACTTAGTAAGTTCTTGTAGTTTTAAATTTCTTACTGTTTTGAGACAAGGTCTTGCAGTGTAACCTGTCTGAACTAGTACTCACCAGGGTAGCCTCTAATTCAAAGCAGTCCTCCTGCCTCAGTCTCCTGAGTGCTGGGATTGCAGATACGTGCCTGACTTTAAGTCCTGAAGACATTTTTAGTCATGGCCTCCCCTGTGTCTCTATGGTAAGCATTTTGGCTGTTGCCAGTTCTTGTTGCCTTCTTAGGGTTATTTTCAGCTTCACAATCTTGGGAATTATAGGTGCTCACCGCTAGTCATCACCAGTCATGCTCAGATTCAGGTTTACTGGAAGGCCCATATAGACCTTAACTTTGTTTCTGCAGATGGCTTTTGGTGTTTCACAGGAGGGAGTCTAAAACCTTGACTGCTGTCCCAGCTGAGTGAGGTGATTTTCTGGTCTCAGTCTTGGGCTTGGTAATGTTTCTTCAGCTTCCCAGTGGCCTGAGCTTGGCACGTACCTTCCTTGCCACCATTAAGTTCAGGGCTGTTCCTGTCACTGGAATACACCTGGACACATTCAAGTTTTGTAATTCCTGTGGTCACTGCTGTAACATCCTGTGGAAAAGGATGTTAAGGGTGTGTGCAATTGATTCTCTCCTCATCAGCGTGGGGTTTTTCCTCCCTCAGTTTGGGAAAAGTGGTGCAGCTACCTGTCACTTAGAGATTAGCTGTCATCTACCCTTGTTCACTGGGGAAGAGCTCCCCCTAGTGGCAGTCTGTGCACAGCGCTTGAGCCCGTCTCGGCCTAGGAAGTTTTGGAAGTCAAGGGCATCCAGTAGGATGACATTGTGTGTCTTAGACCTGATGCTTCCCATCGTTTGAGTGCATTCTGTAGTAGGAGCTAGCGGGAGGCTGAAGATTGGCCAAGGACTGGATTTTAGTTGGCGAGGTAAAGCTGGGGTTTACTATTCGCTGACCTATCACGGTGTCGGTCTGAAGGAAAAAACAAGCTAAAGGTAAGAAGAAGCTTTATCTGGGCATGGTGGCTCCCACCTTCAATTCCAGCACGCAGGAGGCAGAGGCCAGCCTAGTCTACAGCATTTCAGGCTAGCCGGGACTCCAGTACTTCTGTGGCAGCCCTGGTACTGGGATGCAGGGAGAGTTCCCCCTGCCACAAGGTAAGATCGCATGAGGTGGGTGTGTGAGGAGTCTTTGTCCTGCCTCTCCAGACAAGGACAAGGCTTGGTAGACACAGTCCTGGCAGAGGATTAGGAGAAGGGCAGGGAGTCCTGATCACACGCTGGTATCCCCAGGGATGGAGAAATGGATCAAAGGACCAGGCCCAGCCCAGTGAAGGCCACACTGCCCACAGACGACAAGTGTGGTGTGTCACAAGGGAAGAAGGAAGCAGCAGCCCTGAAAGGCCTGTGTGTGCCCACATGCCCTGTGCGTGTGAGGAGCTGGCTGGAGAGTGTGATGTGTGGATGGGCTCGGTTTAAAGTGATAGGGAGGGGCAGGAGAGACGGCTCAGAGCTAAGAGCACTTGCTGTCCATGCAGGGGACTCAGGTTCTGTTCCAAGCACCCATGTGGTAGCTCATAACTCTCCGTAACTCCAGTTCCTGCAGGCTCACACCATCTCTGGCTTCCACAAACACTGCACTTGTGGCACATACATGCATGCAGATACAACACTCATAAAATACATAAATATAAAGATACAGTAAATATATGAATATAACAAGTGTTAGGTGTGTTCTTGAGTCCTTTAACTCTCTGAAGGGCAGATTCCATTCCATTCCATTAATCCTGGGAAGAAAGAACCATGGGATGCAGACCCTCTGTGGAAGGAAAAATCCCTCACAGAGTAGAAAGGTTTGCCCTGCCTCAAAGATCAGGGAGCCGGGATACCACACGAGTGCACTGCAGACTCGGCATACCTGTGTGCAGGAGAGTCTTGCCTGTTCTCCCATGACACAGGCACGGTGGTCCAAGCGACACCTCTTACTCTGAGCCTGCGGGTAGTGATAGACTGGAACCACTCTGATCACGCAGCTGTGGGCTAACGCGTCCCCTTCCCGCGGGCTGTGAGGACAGGGAAGTGAGGTAAAGTGTTTTGCACAGCACCTGGCACAGGGCATGCTTGACAAATGCTTCCCTGCAGGGAGATGGGGCAGCTCCCAGTGAGAGCTCAGGGGCTGGCTGCAGAGACCTGCCACTTGTCCCTCTGTCCCCCAGCGTGTTGGTCCTCCCACTCTCCACCCCACAGCCGAATGGGCCACGTCAATCACTTGGGCAGGTGCTGTGGAGAAGCTTCGGCCATCGCACCCTGCGCAGCAGTCGGTACAGTGACATGGTAGAGGTGACTTTTGCTTGCAGTGTTTTGGTGCATGATGGGTTTGTGTGTGGTGAAAAGGACAGTGTAACTCAAAACTGTGTGCCAGTGGGTAGTATGGAGAGGGCAAGGCTCCAGGTAGCTGGGGCACTTAGGAGGGGTGGGTGTGAGGAGGAGGTCTCAGTGCCAGTCTTGCTGGGTACAATGGGGTCATGTGTGCAGCAGAGGCCACAGGAGAGGGAGGGGGCTGAGGGGGAGGGCCTGGGCTCATCTCCTGAACAAAGGAGAGATGGAAAATAGTCTAGTGTAGGCTTTAATAAGGACAGAGCGGGGTGGAAGGGATTTGTAAATGAACATTTAATGTTTCTCAGCTCTTCACACAGCCTTAACACTATATTAGTTACTTTTTATTGCTGTGATAAAATACCGTGACCAAAAGCAACTCTTGGAAGAGTTTATTTTGGCTGATGGCTCCACAGGGGGAGTCCGTAATGGCTGGGGGAGGGATGGCAACAGGCAGCCAGAGCGGGCGGCTGAGCCATCCAGTCTTAAACAACAAACACAGAACCCAGAGCAGGCTGGATGTGGGGCAAGGCTATAAACTCAAAGCCCATCCCGAGTAACACTCCATCAACTCTGCACCTTCTAAAGGTTCCCTAGCCTCCCCAAACAGCACTGCCAACTGGGGACCGAGCCTATGGGGGACATTTGCATTAAATTTTCCACAGACTTCTTAAAAGGATTGTAAATTGAAAACTGTTTAGTTAGTAATTAAGATTTACTTCTGGTTTTTATTGTTTGAAATTATTGCCAAATGGACCCATAGTGCTTGATTTTTGTATTTTTTGTGGCATTGGGTCTCAATCCAGGAGCTCACACATGCTAGGGAAGCTCTCTGCAGCTGAACTACACTGGTGACCCCAAGCTGTGATTTAAAGACATCCAACATCTTCATCTTTTGTGTTAGGAGAAGAGGGCTGAGTGAAAAAATCACCCATGACAACGCCATCGTAACATAGTCACCTGTGTATGCTTGGTCACCACTCAGGGGCTGCCACAGTGCTTCTGAGAACAAATGGTGAACTCAGGCTTCCTCTCACTCGGCTGTTGGTGTTACTGGAGGGACACTGGGCCGGGAGTGAGGCAGTTGGAACAAGAGTCAGATCACCCTGTGAGCCCCTGAGCACAGGCAACTAGACCATGTCCTCAACTTCACACAGAGTGGGGATTAAAGCCACCTTGAGAAGTGTTTCTCCTGGAATGAGAGGCCGCTGTGAAGCTCCTGTTGCAGGTGATGAGGCCTGGGATTCTGTTTGCCACAGCTCCTTCTTGAGTGTTTGTGGTGTGCTCCTTCTCCAGCTGAGGGGCCTTTGCTCAGCATTTCAACATTCTCACTGTCTTTGTCGGGCCGACTAGAAGATGTCTGTGGTCCCTCTGCTGGACTAGCCCAGGGACAGCGTGATGAAGCAGTCCGCGGTATCCATTGGCAGGAAGGTTAGGATCGTGTCCAGGATCCAGGTCAGTGCATTGCTTTGAAGCCCATGTTCCTTCCACTGTGTTGTGACTCTGCCTCAGACCACAAATCCAGCTTCAAGAAGAGGAGGAGACCTAACAGTGGCGTAGACATAAAAGCTCAGGAACTGTGGGGGCTTTTCTGTTGACTTTGTGCTCCACGTGGTTCTGAGTGGGGAAGGTGCCATCGTGCTCACCGTATCTGGAGAAAATCAAGTTCGGCTCGGTGAGCGGGAGGCAAAAGACAGGTGACAGCAGCAGAGTCCAGTCAGCCTCGGTGCCTACGCTGTGCCAGCTTGAGCTTGGCACTAAGGGTTCAGATGTGGGGATCAACTGTCTCTGTCCCAGGAGCGCCTGGGTTGGCGCAGAGACGCTTACAGTTCAGTGTGGTAGTGGTTGTGATGGCTAATCTTGGTTGTCAGCCTGACCACATCTGGAATCCACTAAAACCTGAGCAGCTGGGCACATCTGGGAGGGGTTTTCTTGATCGGATTATCTGAGCTGGGAAGACCCACCCTAAGCATGGTCTATACATTCTGGTTGCAGCCACACACGGAGGGTGGAAGTTTTTGCTTCTGCCGCTTGTTCTTACTCTCATTGTCAAGTTCATCTGTCCTGTGGCTGGAGCATCCCTTCAGTGGTTCAGCGGTGTCAGCACCTGCTCCTTTGTGATTCCCAGAATGGACCAAAGACAGCAGCTCTTTAGGAATGCCTCAGGACTCCAGCACCAGATTGGGACTGCGGAAACACCCACTCGCATGAACAACTACCGGATTCTTGGCCTTTGTCATCAGGAGACAGCCATTGTTGGACGATGTGGGCCACAGCCTGTTAGCCAGTTTAACAACCCCCTTTTAATATAGAGCTATCCACTTATCAGTTCTGTTCTTTTAGAGAACTTTGACTAATACGGTGGGTTCATAGAAGAACACGTCAGGAAATGGGGCGACGTCTCAATGTTGGGCAAGCCTGATGGTGATCTTGTTTGATCCCAGAACCTATGAAAAAGCTAGAAGTGGTGGTGAAGTGTCTGTGGAAGACAGGAGGCAGAGACAGGAGAACTGGCCTGAAGCTTCCAGACCAGGGCACAGAATAGCAGCAAAAACAACAGGAGCATCTGTGCCTCAAACAAAGTGGAAGACAGTTGGGCATAGTGGTTCATGCTTTTAATCCCAGCATTTGGGGGGCAGAGGCAAGTGGATCTCTGAGTTCAAGGCCAGCCTGGTCAGGAGTAGCAACAAAGGCTCATCGTGGAGACAGGTAGCCTTGAGACATGTGTTTTCTTACAGTCCCTGTACTGATGAGAGTGCTAACCCAAATTCCTGGACACTTCTATTTTACCTGCCGTGATCTAACCCACAGCCTCTTAAACTCCCGAGACCCTCCATGTGGTTGCACAGTTGAACTAGGGTTATCGATAAGAATTTGGTTACATGAATTTTGGAGCAGGAAGAGTTGGATGGGGGAGAGGGAAGCAGGTACAGGAGGGATTGTGGGGGGAGATAACCAACATCAAAGACCTTTGAGAAAGTCTAGTATTTCCTAACATATTTATACAATGTGTTGAAATGGAGAGGGGACAAGTCACTTCCTGTAAACCATAGACTACCAAATAAAAAGCTCAGTGCCTGAAATGCGTTACTCCTTTTGGAGCTGTTGGTCAGCAGGGTCCCACAGAGCACCAATCATCACAGGTTACATTGCCATTGCTTTTGATCATTCTCCAGAACTTGCTGGTGAGACCCTATTGCTGAAGACACCACATTCTTGAGTCATGGGACATGTAGAAATCAAGGTGGAACCTACCTGGAACTTCGTCAGATTAGGCCAAATCTAATTTGGTAGTGTTAGAAGGTGCTCTGTACACTACTGGCTTATCTGGTTTACCAGTCTTACCTGGATTACCAACCCCACCTGGTTATGGATCCTGCCATCTGCAAGAATGACTGGCCTGGGAGGACATTCGTGCCACTGGTGTCATAGTGGCATGAATGTTATAGAAGAAACCAGTCCCCACTTTCTGATTGGAGTTAGGGCCTGCTGCACAGGTGGAATTCATGCTGGTCACTGTCAAGACTCTGTGGTTAGATAAGTCATAGGCTGTAGGGGAGAACTCACTCTGTTAGTTTGCTAACTGGATGTAGGGTTACACTGACCCCTTACTGCAAAACTGATAGATGAGTGCATGTCTCAGCCTTCCCAAAGAAGCTTCTCAGCAGTAGGCGGTGACTAACAGACCCACAGCTCATCGGCAGGCAGAGGATGAGAAGCTGCCAAGTGTTCAGCCCCAAACGAGACATCTCTACCCTCTCCTGGCTCAGGGATTTTAGTGGAAGAGGAGGGGGCAGGACTGTAAGAGCCAGAGGGGATGGATGACGGCAGAGCAATAGTGTCTTCAGGAAATAGCAGGGTGGTCACACATAGGAGTCCACAGCTGGTGTGACAGCATGTATGAGACTTGTGCAAGATCAAGCCAGATAAAACCCCAGCATGGGAGGTGTAGGGTGGTCATGAGGTTCTACGCCTAGCTGAGGGCTAATTGGCAATTGATGGCCCCAAGAGGCTCCTCATGCTCCAGTTGATGGCCCTACACCCGGACACACACTGGCCATGCTGAGTGGACTGGATGAGCACAGGAAGCACATGAAGTTGGAGGTGATAGTAATGGAGGTGATGGGAGAGGGGCTGGAGGGGGAGGAATGAAGTACGTCAGATGCACGTGTGAGATTCTCAAGAACTGTTAATAGAAGGTTTCAGAATGCTCAGGGACCAAAAAGTAAGTCAAAATCAAATTGATAGTTAACCTGGGGGGTTTGGGGCAGGCTTCATCTGTCCAGCGTTGGAAACCCTGGCTCTGAACACACAAAGTTCTGTGCACCGTGTGCTGTGTACGATTATGTTACATAATGCTGACGAATGGTCCCCAGACACCACAGCCCAGACTTGAGACTTCTGCTCATTAGGAATTGCAGCGTTTCTACGCTCTTAAAGTGGTTTAATTATGGAGAACAAAGGTTTCAATGTTTCCAACATTTCTCAGTATGTAAGTATCAACTTAGTCTTTCTTTGGACTATATTATGTTGGAACATTTGATTTTAAAAATTGCTATTGACTTGCCAACTTGTTTCACTAAAAACATCATTCAGTGAATTTTGACTTTGAGGTAGAATAGCGTTTCCAACAACTTCTGAAGTGGCTTTGATCATTTTGTATGGAGTATGTGAAATGGCATTCTCAGTATTGACCTTTGTTTTGTTTTGTTTTCTGGTGTTTTGAAACAGAGTTTCTCTATTGTTTTGGAGGCTGTCCTAGAACTCACTCTGTAGACCAGGCTGGCCTCCAACTCACAGAGATCATCCTGTCTCTGCCTCCTGAGTGCTGGGATTAAAGGCGTGCGCCACCACTACCAGGCAGTATTGACCATTTTAAATCAAAATATCAACTCTTAAAAAAATGGAAAATATCCTGCAACTTTAATATTCAGCTAATATTTTATTCTTTTTTTAAAGTAAAAGCAGTAAAGTTTAATTAGTTAAAAACAAGTTTAGAGTGGAGGCTAGGGTCAGCATCACTTCTAAGAACCAAGAACTGATCACGTTGGAGAAGTGACCAGACGCTCCCTGTGCACGTCCCATTGTGCCTCCAAGCCACTGAGTGCAGAGTCCTCCGCCCAGCACCAGGTCAACTTCCAGCCAGCATCGGTAGCTCAGAGACCCACAAGGCATGGAGTCCCCATCCATACCTGCTCCACGGGCGCCTCCAGATCAGAGTTACCTGAGGGGCGCGCTGCACTGGGAGCCCTAGAGAGGAGTTTTTAGAAGGACCATCTGTGAGGCACAGAGGGGACAAGAAAGCTGTACCCAGCGAGGGAGAAGGCTCAGGGCACAGACAGGCCAGGCTCACAGAAGCAGATCATCTGAAGTTCAGGGCTGAGCCGAGCAGGAGGGACTGCTAGACTGGAAACCAGTGCAGACAGCCAGATGTGGAACAAGTTGCTCTATGTCGCCAATCACAGGCTTGCAACCTTCCAGAGTTTCTGGTTATCATCATGGTAGTAGCCAGGACTTACACAGGTAAGACTGAGTTGGGGTAGCCCCAGGGGAAGAGTAGCCATAGTGCTAATATTTTATTCTTCACACAAAAATAGACATAGTGCAAGGGTATGAAAATTTGCTTTAGGTTTTTCTGTTTGGTTTCTTTTCCTTCTCTCTCTCTCTCTCTCTCTCTCTCTCTCTCTCTCTCTCTCTCTCTCTCTCTTTCCTCCTCCTTTTTTTTCTGAGATAGGGTTACTCTGTGTAGCCCTGGCTATCCTGGAACTCTCTCTGTAGAACAGGCTGGCCTCAAACTCACAGAGATCCACCTGCCTCTGGCTCCAAGTGTTAGGATCAAAGGTGTGCACCACCACCTGACTTTGCTTTAGTTTTTAATAAAAGATAACATATGTATACCAAACAGTTTAAAGATAAATTTATTGGGCCTGAAGAGATGGCCTAGTGGATAAGAGCACTTGGCTGTTCTTCTAGAGTAGCCAGGTTCAATTCCCAGCACCTACATGATGGCTAACAATCATCTATCACTACAGTACCAGGGGATTCAACGCCATCTTCTGGCCTCCGCATAGACAGACATCAGGGAACCCTCCCCTCTCCCTACACACACACACACACACACACACACACACACACACACACACACACACACACACATTTCTTAGTTGGGTGTTATGATTCACACCTTTAATCCCAGTGTTTGGGAGTCAGAGTCAGGCAGATCTCTGTGAGTTCAAGTCCAGTCAGGGCTACATAATAAAAGCCTATCTCCTAATAAATAAATTATGTTTTATTTTTAGTGCTTTTATTTATGTTCCTATTTTATATACTTATATGCCCACTGTGGTAACTTGAATGTAATTGGCCCCCATAATCTCACAGGGAGTGGCACTATTAGGAGGTGTGGCTTTGTTGGGGTGGGTGTGGCCTTACTGGAGGAAGTGTCACTGTGAGGGCTGGCTTTGAGGTTTCCTGAGCTCAGGATAGCACACATTGTGTCAGCTGCCTCCCTGTTGACTGCAGGATGTAGGACTCTCAGCTACTACTCCAGCACCACATCTGCCTGCACACCGCCATGCTCCCTGCCATGATGACAATGGACTGGACCTCTGAAACTGTGAGCAAGCCGTCCCAATTAAATGTCTCCTTTATAAGAGTTGCCGTGGTCATGGTGTCTCTTCATAGCAATAGAAACCATAAATAAGACACCCGTGGTCATATAAAAAATTCTGGTCCAAACAATAAGAAGCCCAGTGCAATAAATGCAGTTCCTAGACTATCATCAGTTCATCTTTAGACTCTCGGCTCTCCCAGGCCCCTGTCTCCCTCTGTGGGTCACAGGGAAGGAGATCCAGAATGGAATTTGTGCACTGGGGTTCTCTGATGAAACCTTTACTGCCAAGCCTATGCCCGCTGGCTCTCAGTGTCCACAGCACTGCACCCCTGGCTTCTATCAGTTTGGCCTGTTTGGCTTGGAAGCACCTGGGCTGCAACATCACCCCACCCCAGGCTTTTGTTTTGCAAACTCCAACATCCCTAAGCAGCGCCTTTTCTGCAGGTAAAGAGTGAGTGTCCTCCAGTGTGCTCAGCACCGAGGGGCTCCCACGCAGCACTGAAGGGTTTCCGTTAGACTCCTCTCCAGCCCAGCTTCTCCCTGGTGAAAAGGGAGGAGGGGTGACGGAGAGGCACTTTTGGCTGGCTGTGAGGGGGCTAAGGGGGTCAGCTTGAGTGCCTCGCCTGTCTTTAAGCAGCTGGAAGTTCTGTTTTAGAAATCCCACCTGGGGCAGCGTGGAGACTTACAGATCAGAAGGAAGAAATGTTGGAGGCTGCAGCAAGGCAGAGCTGCTCAGAAAAGCTGTGCGAGAGGCTTGAACCCTGCTGTTAGGTCTGGCCCCGGAGTTTCAGCTCTTGGTTGTTGTAACATAATAGTGGAACTTAAAAGGAAATGTTTACTTCAGCTCAGGGGGGAGGGAGGAAGGGAGGGGGAGGAGGGGGGGGGGACGGAGAGTGAAATATGCTCCAATTAGGCTCGTAGTGTTCACCACTGTGTAATCCCGCCATCAGCTAGTCACCAAGTCTCCACGTTTAAATCCCCCGAAATGTCCAGGAAGACATGGCTGCTGCTGGTGAATTCTTTCCGTACAAGGACACATGTCCACAGATCCAGCGGATCAAACTACAGATCGTCCACACACGTAGCCATACGGCCTTGGTCTCCTTAACCTTTGTGAGCCTCAGTTTCCTTCTCTGTAAACCTGATTCCAAAGAAAATTTGTAAGAATTCTGGGTGACTCGCGACTGCTCGGCACAGTTCCTGCTGGCACCATTCAGCAGTAGGAGGCTGTTTGTTATCTTATTGGTACCCCCCCACCCCGGGAAGCTGTAGCAGAGTCCAAGGAGAAAGGGCCAAGGAGGGAGAGTAGGGGATGTGCTTTTCGGGTTCTAAGCTCTGTGATCCTCAGAGCAGCAGTTAAGACCTGTCGGCTGGGTCCCCGTGTGACCGCTAGAGGGGAGCAGAGGCAAGGCTGAGGGCGGAAACCCGCTCCAGGGCGCGGAGGGCTGGCTGCCTGTGCTTTCAGCCCGCATTCCCCATGGTGCAGCCTTGTGTGGGCTGTGTGCCTGCCTTGGACTGTCCGTCCTTCCTTCCCTTGCACACGAGCTGTTGCTTTTGGGAAACACTCAGTGTTCCTTCCCCTTGCCTTACGCCCGGGGCCAGTAGCAGGTGGAGTGTGCGTTTTAGTTTCTGAAGACGCAGCCTGGACGGAAAGTGGGCCTGCTCCCTGCAGCACAGCAGGCTCCTTGGGGTCTGCTCCATCTTGCACCCTCCCTGCTTCCCAGCTCTTTCCGGCACCCTTTGATCTTGTGTGTAGAGTATTAAAGTGAGCCTCAGATCCTTAATCCGTTTTGAAGGCTGGCGCGGAGCAGCGTTTCTGGGGGCCCACTAAACGCGCTGGCTGGCTGGAACATTTCAGAGATTTTCCTTCCAAGGTCATGAAGTAAGAGGAGGGGAAGGAAGACAACAGAAGCAACTTCATAAGTTTTGGAGCTATATCTCACGCCAAGCCTGGTAATTTGACTTATCCCATAACATCCGTAAGAAGTGCAGTGGGTAGCTCCTTGGGTAAAGTGCTTGCCATGCAAGAGTGAAGACTCCAGTTTGTTTCCCAGAGTACATGTAAGGAAGTCCAGTGTGGTTGTACCAGGTGCCCTGGAGGCAGAGACAGGTCGATCCCTGGGTTCACGGATCCCCCAGCCCAATTTGCAAACTTGAGGCCAGTGAGAGAGACCTTGTCTGGAAAAACAAAGTGGATGGCTTTCAAGGAACCACACAGGGGTTGACCTCCAGATTCCATCTCACGGGCACACTGAGTGTTCAGCCTCACACAGAGATGTGCACCCCTCCACAAGGCGCCCCAACACACCGTCCTGTGAGTTTTACAGATTACCTCTTCCAGCTGCCCACGAGGTGTTTTAATTCCAAAGAAAGAGGGACTCAAGGGAGGTTGCATTCGTTAACTTTCTCACTGCTGAAACCAAATGCTCAGAAAAAGAAGAAAGAAAAATCACGTCATAGAGGTTTTAATGGGTTTATTGTTAGCTTGTGGCTTGAGGATGCAAATTCAAGGTGGGTCTTCTCTTTCTATTAAACCTCTTTAAAATGAGGGGGGGTCTCTGGTGGGCGACCGAGGATTCAAATCCAGCCAGTCCAATGCTGAATCCATTGTTTTGACTGACACCCACACTGTGGGATGTGAGTGTGGTCACAGTCCTGGCTTACTCCTTCCTAGTGCTCAGTGTCTGTATACTGACTCCGGATAAGAGTGAATGGTTTAGTCCCAGTGCTTTAAAAAGGGAAAGAGCCTGGACTTTGGAGTCAGGCATGCTAGTTGGAATATCTGATAGGAACGTCTTTGAGCCCCGAGTATAGCATTCTGTCAGTCTTGACTGTCACCTTGACTTCATTTAGAATCACCAAGGAGACACTCTCTGGCTGTGTGTGTGAGGGGTTTTCCAGACAGGTTTAACTGAGAAGGTAAGAGGTAACTTTAAGGGGCCGGAGAGATGACTCAGTGTTTAAAGCACTGACTGTTCTTTTGGACGGTCTGGGTTCAATTCCAAGCACTCACATGGTGGTTCGCAACTGTCTGTAACTCCGGTTCCAGGAGACCTGACACCCTCATGCAGGCAAAACACCAATGCAAATCAAATCAAAATCCTGTGGGCTGGGTCACAGACTGACTAAAAAGGGAAAGAGAGAGCCCCGTAGGTGTCAGCACTCTGCTTCTTGTCTGTGGCTATACTATGACCTGCTACCTCGTACTCCACCACTGTGACTGTGTGGCCATCTCCACGAGGGCGGGTGTCTTCTGCTTCTGAGCTGTAGCTCCTTCTGGAGGGAGGAGCCAGACGCTTGATGCACACAGAGACCTCCCTTTGGACTCCGTCCTCAGGACTTAGAGTCCCGTCCATTACTTAGGCATTCACATCTGTCAAATACGAGAACAGTTTTCAGGAAGGAAGATTATTTGGCTCATCCTGAGTGAGGTAACCCAGACCCAGAAAGACAAATATAGTAGATACCAGACATAAAGGAAAAGATACCCAGCCTACAGTCCATAACCCCAGAGAAACTAGAACCCTCTTCCAGAAACAGATGGAATTAACTAACCAATGAACCAGGCTCCTGGAGTACAACTGAAGTGAGGGAGGCTCTGTAATATGAATGAAGGAGTCAAGACCATGATGGGGAAATGCACAGAATCAGCTGACCCGAGCTAATGAGAGATCACTGACTCAGGTCTGACAAATGGGGAACCTGCATGAGACTGAACTAGACTCCCTTAATATAGGTGACAGTGGTGTGGCTGGGACAATATATGAGGCCACTGGCAGTGAGTCCAAGATCTAACACTAATGCACAAACTGACTTAGTGGAGCCCATTCTATATGGAGAGATACCTTGCTCAGCCTAGACACAGGGGAGTGGGGTAGGGCAGTGCAAGTCCTGCCTCAATGAGATGATGGGACAGACATAGTAGACTTCCTGGGGGAGGCCTTACCCTCTTTGAGGAGCAGATGGGAGGAGGGAGGGTGGGGGAGTGGGAGAAGAGGAGGGAGGGGGAACTGGGATTGGAATGTAAAAAGTAAGTTAATTAACGAAAAGATTATTTGGCTTATGGCTTCAGAGGTTTCTGACCATGGTCATGTTGAGTCTATTTCTGGGCCTGAGGTGATACGGAACACATTGGCAGAGGCCGTGGGACGAGCTGTTCACATTCTGGTGACTAGGAATGATCCCACAACTAGGTATGACATTCAAAAGCATGCCCTGGTGACTGAATCCTGACCAGGCTCTGCCTCCTAAGGCTTCCACTATTTCCCACAATGGCACCGACTGGGGGACCAAGCCTTCAACACATGACTCTATTGGGGAAGAACCATAACATGTGAAACCAAACATGGGCACTGATCAGTGTCCATGGAAATCCTGGGTGCTTTGCTGGTTAGTTTTGGTCAACTTGACATAAGCCTAGACATATATATACAAGAGGAACAAATGCGAGTTGAGGAAATCCCTTCATCAGGTTGGCCTATAGGTAAGTCTGTGGGGGCATTTTCTTGACTAATGATTGATTTAGGAGCACTGTGGGTGGTGCTCTCTGGATAGGGACTCAGTTTTATTATTTATCAGCTGGGTCTTTTCACCCATCATCCTTAGTCTTAGTGTCCCAGTTGCAAAGCAAGAATGATTGCCCAATGTGAAAACACATTGCAAAGGGCTTATTGTCTGGGAGGCATCATTGCCAATTGTTGTGGCATGAACCTTGGCATCCCTGAATCACTATCTGATCAGTATGGACCAGCAGACATGGCAGCCAGACGTCATAGGCAGAACCCAGCTGTGTTTGGTGCAAACCCCAAGCTTGCCCTTGGTAGTTCCATTGTTTTCCTCAGTGAAATGAAGAGCGCCACTCCTGCCTCACAATGCTGTTAGGAGTAAGCGATGAGGCGATGTCTACCCGGGATCCGCATGCATGCCTAATAGCTCATGTCCTGGACCGTAACTAGTGATGGATGGGTTTTTAGTACATCTCCAGAGGGTGTCAGAAGTCCAGGTGTGAATCTATCAGGACGGAAACATGCTCTGGGAACAACCCAGCCCTTCTGGGTAAAGGATTCACTTGTCCGTCCAACAGCTGTGGGCCTCGGGGGCTTTGCTCCTTGGCTCCTTCCCTTTCCCATGGGCTGGAAAGCCTTGCAGTATGTGTCACTCTTCAGTACCCTCGGGCTCTGTCATCAGCTTGTCTTTCATAGCCACCACAAGGCTTTCAGCCAGCCAGTCATCTGGAGTGTGCTAATTCTTCTCTGCTGCTGGCAGATATCTGGGATCAGCTCTGCATTAGGACAAGTTGTAAGTAAACATACATTACTCAGTGTGGTCCTTCTCGCCACATTGTCTTAGAGTTGGACAGCTTCAAACCAGCCAACCAGGGCGACTGGGGGGGGGAAGCTGTGTGTTATCTAACTCATTTTATACAGAGAAAAATTAAACATGCTTGGCTGCACTGCCAGGGCCTTGCAGGAAACCTGAATACAGGGATCAGGTCTTCCGGTTCTTAGTGTAAAATGTTAATGTCTCCTGGAGTTTTGATCATTTAGTCACTCCAACATCTCCTAACCTAAGCTCAGGCTTCATTTGGGGCATTGTGAGAACAGCTGAAGAGACTATCCCCCTCCTTATGCCTCCCCCGCTCCTCCCCCTCCCTCCTTCTGGGTCCCTTCCTCTCTCCCTCAAAACCTCCCTTCTTCTCTCTGTCCACCCGCTCATCTCACGCAATGACCCATGTGTCTTTTCCGTCATGCTTATCTAACTATGCAGTATCTGCCATGGGTCTCTCCGTCTGCTTCTCTCCCCACCTCCCCATTAATACACGTGTTTATCGTGTTAGCCAACCATCCGGCTATCACTGCATCCCAAGCTCCAAGCCCTGGGCTGGGGAAATGAGCGCATCAAATGGCAATCTTTCCTCTTTAGGTTTTCACCTTTCACAGGGGGCGGGGGGATTCATAGAGAAAACTGCATCTAAGGATGTATATAGGGCTCTTTATGCAAGAAAGGGGACTGTCCTATTTCTGAGAAGGACTTCATTCAGAAGGTAGAAAAAAGAAAAAGAGTCACTTCTTGGGTGGAAATTCCCAGTGGCAATGACCAGAAAGAAACTTCTAGGTTGAGGGAACAGTGGGAGAAGGTGTAGTGCCTGGTGGGCTGGGGAGGGGAGGAATTAATGTCATTTGGTGACTCTTTCGGGGAGTGGCCTGTCTAGTTAATATTAATGTCATTTGGTGACTCAGGGAGTGGCCTGTCTAGTTCACAGGCAGAATGCTGCCCTGTGGGTATCTGGGAGCCACCGCAGGGCTCTCAGCAGGCTGGGACATAGGTCAGTGAGCATTTGGAAAGATTGCTCTTGGTGGTTGGATGGGGGAGAGACTGGAAGTACATAAGAGTATTTAAAGCCTGCTCTAATGAGCCCTGGGAGAATTGATGTTGTGACACCTTCCCAGTAGAGCTGGGGCCTGAAGGTGGGATTTCAGAGACTGTGGAGGGAGAGTCAACAGACCTTGAAACGTGACTGATGGCAATGCCCTTTGCTTAGAGACCACAGGAGGAAAAGGGTTTTCATGGGTGGGAACAGTTAACATACATGGTTTTAGGCATCTTTGGAAACACAGAGGAGAGAGCTAGGAGTCAGTTGTAAGACCTGAAACTTCCTGTGCGATGGGGGACAGTGTGTATGAAGATGGTGAGATGGATGGAGTGGAGAGCAGCGGAGGGTACCACTGCACACAGAACGGTAGCTGGCATGGAGGCTGGAGCCTGGAGTTTCTGGGGAGTGTTTTCTGGTCAGCAGTGGTCAGTCTAGAGAAGGAGTAGAAGGAGGTGTAAAACAGTGAGGGCTTTGATGATTGGACCATAGCTATTAGAGGGAGTTGGGTGAAGTGTATTTGTATTATTCAGAGTTCTCTAAAGGAACACAACTAATGGGATTAATATAGATAAATATCTACAGATTAATGGTTTTCTTAACCTAGAAACATTTCCACTAAAGCTCTTTTTTGTTCTACCTATTATGTATCAATTTCCTAAGAGTTGAAACATTCATCCTGAAGGGATACTTGTTGAGATCAGGAAGTAAACAACTCAAAAGTCGAAGGAAGTCCCTGAAGTTTACTAGACGCACAAGACCCTTTCCCAAGGTTATATTAGTAGTCAGGAGTGCTGAGGAGAGGAGATTCTGACTTCTTAAGCCTCCTCCTGCACATCATACAGAGGGTTCTAGAGTTGCAGCTTTCTTGACTGTTGCCTATTCTGGGGTGGGCTCTCAGTGACACCTCAGCCTTTGAGTTACCTATGTTCATGTCAACAACCTCAATAAACTCACTGGTTTGCTGGGGTGGACTTCAGTGATGATGTTACCTTGATCTGTTGTTAGTTTCCTCTCTGAGGTGAGAAGATGTTTGCTCATTTCATTCTGTGAAAGTGTCACACAACATAAATGGCACCTGGAAGGGGCCAACAGAATAAAAAATGGGCTGGGGAGTAGTGGTTGCATGGCTCCTACAATGGGGGCTGAGACATGAAAATGAAGTTAATCTGAGGTGGGGCACCTCCTTGCAGTGGCAGTTGCAAGATCCTTGGGATGGGTGATATAGGGAATGCCCTAAATCTGAGAAGTCTGAGAATGAAGCGCTAATATGGCAGAGTCACAGGGTGCCCATCTCCCTCTACTTGGTCTGTGGTGGCATGCTGCTCTGAGGAGTGGAGACTGCCTCTTGATTACAGGGATGCCCTGCCAACATCGGCTACACATTAAAGAATGTGTTACAGTTTCCAAAACACGCACACAGGAGTCAGGCTGTAAGCAGGCTAGGGTATCTGATGCCCATGCCCTGCTTTGGGCAGGCAGGGATGCAACTGAGGCTCAGCTGTCTTCCCAGAAAGAGCTTGATTGGTTAGAGGAGGACTCACGGTGGGGAAATGTGGTAGAATATCATTTTAAGGTGTGTGACTTTTGTTTATGCTGCATTTGCTTAATTCTGTGAAGCTGTGATTCTTTGACTGTCTGAAACACCCGAAGGTCTAATAAAGAACTGAATGGCCAATAGCGAGGCAGGGCTGCAGGCAGAGAGGATAAACAGGAGAAATGCGAGAAAGGCAAGGGGAGGAGCGAGAGAACAAGGAGAGGACGTCAGGGGTCAGCCACCCAGCCGCCCAGCCACCCAGCCGCCCATCTACACAGCAATCCATGGAGCAAGAGTAAAATTTACAGAAGTGAGTACAGGAAAATCCCAGAGGCAAAAGGCAGATGGGTTAATTTAAAGTAAGAAAAGCTGGCTAGAAACAAGCCAACCTTAGGCCGGGCATTCATAACTAAGAGTAAGCCTCTGTGTGTGAGTTATTCGGGAGCTGGGTGGTGAGACCCTCAAAAAGGACACAAAGTAAAAGGGTGAAACACATGTTGTTACAGGAAAAGAATATGCAGTTGCTACCACCCCATATGCTTGCCTCCGATGGGAAGGCAAGCGAAAGGAGAAGGGAGGATGAGAGCGCTCTGAGGACTGTGCCTTGCGGAAGCAGTGATGTAACTACCCAGCTCTCCTTGAGATGAGGACTACATCACCAAAGAAATATGGAGAAAACCAGGCTCTGATGGATTGGCTCCTGAGAGCCATCGGGGATCCTTGGCTATCCCCAGCTGAGGTCCCTGTGGACATCAGGGGCTGGAAGACAGCAGAGGAAGGACAGTTGGCTCTGAGAGCCTTGGGCCTGAGTGAGGAAGAGCTTGTTACTCAGTTCACTGGGCCTGGCTTACAGGAGACTTGAAACAGTCTGATTCAGCAGGGACCTCAGGAATGGCTAGGGCTTTTGGTGACTTTTCTGACCCTTGTGGTATGCTATTGTCCTTATGAGCTCGGAGAAACTCTGATAGAGCTGAATGGCTTCGATCTGAGTGTAAACAGGTCTCATAAAGTGTAAAGACATCAAGAAGGGACTCAAGGAAAACAAAATGGAGAGGTCGGCCTGTCCAAGCCTTCAAAGGCAAATGTGGGAGGTTTGTATGGCGCTGGATTATCTCGAGTGAAAAAAAAATTAAACAGAAAGCCAAGTGCTGTGCTAGTAACTTCCCAGAGGCCTTTAAACCCCCAAGCAACGGTTTATATAGGAAAAGATTAAGCCGGTCCTAGGGATGGGCAATTGTTCCCCCAGAGTGTGTGGTGTAAAGTATGTGGGGGTAGAGACTGTTCACCCTGGCCGTGGCCCTTTTGGCAGCCGGGTGTGGCCGATGGAAAGGTTGCCAGAACAAAGGAGCCAGCTCCACCAGTGGGCATGGAGGGCCAGAGTGCTGCGCTTGGGCCTGAGCCAGATCAAACAGCACAGGCTGGCCCTGCTGATACGGGTTAGCGGCCAAGGGGCGCACAGCAGCCCTGTGGCACCGGCCGCACCCAGGATGAGGAGGCCGGGCGGCTGGAGGCAAATGTCAGTAGATTGTGGGTTAGCCGGAGTGGAGTCTCCCGATGTGCCCCCAACGCCAGCATGGCCCTTGTGCGAAAGGATTGATGAAAGTGGTGAGAATGTTTCAAACTGTGCTGGGCCTCTCTAGTGTTTGCTCTTCCCTATTCCCTTAGTTGAAGACAACTGGTACTTACTTGGAGTGGAAGATCATGGCCTTCAGAGAGTCGGCCCGCTCTCAGTTAAAAAAGTGCTTTCTTATATAATGGTGACCTTTGAGTGCCTTACAGATTTATACAAACATCTTTAAAAAAAAGAGACAGTTGAAAACCCAGTACGATTTTAGAAAAGGTTATCCCACGTGTTGGCGGCGGAGGGGGACACTCTCCAAAGCCTTAAGGCTGTCAAGTGTAAAATCCCAGTGTCGGAGATGTGCTACCTCCCTATGAGTTGTTGTCTAGGAGGGCCCCGGGACCCCATAACAATAAGGCCGCTGTCAGTGCTGTTGGTTACATGCTAGAACTAGGTAGTAAAATCCTATGGCCTCAGACGTACACATCGGTTACAAGACAGAAATCAGGGTGGGACTGAACTGCTGGACTCATTAATGCTGAAGGTACTTAATATGGTTCTGGGGAAGAATCTCCAATACTCCTACTTGGCTGTGGCCTCTGGATAGAGCACTACCAAAATGCCAAACAAGATGTGACTACGTGGGCAGCAGTGACTTAGACAGTCTTGGAAACAACCAACAGCTTTCTGATTGAATTTAAAGTCCCCTCCATAGACCGTGAACTCGTTTCTAGTACTGTAAGTCAGTGTGTGTGTGGGGACCTATGTCTGGGGAAGTCATAGGCCCCAGTGGGTAAACTACTATTGTTTTATTAGATGGACACAGTGTGCCTGTCAAACTGCCTCCTAAGAATTTATGCCTTATGTCCCCAGGTCACTGCTGTCAGCTGGTCATGGAAGGAAACCTCCTTTACAAGTGATGATGTGCCCTAGAGATGTACAATTGCTTAAAACTGCTTTGGAGTAAATCTGTGAAGGAAGTACACGACCTCTACACTGAACCCTTTAAAACACTTGAGTACTAAAGAAGACACTAGAAGATAGAAAGGCCTCTGGTCATAGTCTGGGAGAATTAATATTGTGAAAATCGCCAACTTACCAAAAGCGATCTACACATCCAGTACAGTCGTCATCAAAATCCCAGTGTCCTACAGACATAGAAAAACAAAAACAAAACAAAACAAAAACCAACCCTAAAATTCACACAGAAGCACAAAACATTCCAGATAGCAAAAGCAATACTGAGCAAAAAGAATAATGCTGGGGGCATCGTCACACCTGATTTCAAGCTAGCCTATACTGTATTAATGAATAGATACAAAACCAGACACAGAGATCAATGGAATGGAAGGCCTAGACATAAGCCCCACAGTTACAGCCAACTGAATTTTGAAAAAGACAACAACAGCCATTTGAGAGAAGACAGCTTCTCCAGCAGGGTGTATAGGAGAACTGAGCATCTACATGTAGAAGAACGCAGCTGCAAAGGGATGGAAGACTTAAGGCTAAGACCTGTAATGGTGATAGGAAAAGATGCAGACGCACTTGAAGCAGAGACAGCTCAGAAGCCGGTGCCGGGGATTCTCCGGGGCCACTGCTTGCTGTGGAAGTGCCCGCTCCTGTTTTTCAGACAGGGCTGCCCTGTATCTGTAACTAGGTCCCACAACCTGATCTACTACTCACACCCCTCCTCCCTCAGCCTGCCAAGTGCCTAGATTACAGGTACACACAACCATGCTGGCACCATGTCATATAAATACTCTGGCATTTTAAAAGAGAGTTCCAGAGGGTAAACGAGGAAAATCTTACGTATCCACTGACATGGCTCCGTTTCTTGGAGCTTTCTGCTGCCTCGTATGGTCCCAGATGTCTATGTATGTGTGATTTTCTCTGCCCTGAAGAGCTTCTGTAATGTTCACATATTTTACTTATTTTATGTACACAGGTGTTTTGCCCGAATGTATGTCTGTGCACCACAAGAGCGCCTGGTGCTCATAGAGGCCAGAGAGGGTGCTGGGTCTCCTGATCCTGGAGCTATGGACGATTGTGAACTGCCATGTGGGTGGTGGGAACCGAACCCAGGTCCTCTGCAAGAGCCGCCAGTGCTCTTAACCGCTGGGCGGTCTCTCCAGCCCTTGTTAACATTTCTTATGCGCCTTGTGGGTTTGACAGTCATTACTCTCTTCAGCTCTTGCCCGCCTTCACTCTGACTTCAGTAGCCTCACCATGTAACATTTCCACTTTGGCAGTTTGACCGGGGTGACTCACCGTCTTCTCTACTCTAACATGGCGTCTACGCCGTTGGTATCTCTCTAGCTTGCTGTGTCATGTGCCTTTTTTCTCTGGCTGCCTTTAAGATATGTGCTAGTTTGGCCAGGCGTTGGTGGCTCACGCCTTTAATCCCAGCACGTGGGAGGCAGAGGCAGGCGGATCTCTGTGAGTTCGAGGCCGGGCTGGACCGACAGCCTCCAAAACAATACAGAGAAACCCTGTCTCGTAAAATCCCAAAAAAAAAAAAAAAGATATGTGCTAGTTTGAATAAAATCGGTTGTGCTGGGTCATTTTATCGTCTTTAGAAAAACTTTTATTGTTTCTTTGAATATTATCTCTCTCCTCCTCATCACTTTGTGACATGGCTTGTGTACATGACAGACTGCCTGACCCTCATCTACAAATTAGCGGTGCATGTGGAAAATACTGCTTTTTGTAAAAGTCTCCCTAAGTTTTTAGCTTTAGAAGTTCATTTTGGCTATTTTTCGTGTTTTTTTTTTTTAGCTCAGATATCTGCTTAACGTTTTGAATTTATGGAATATAGTTATCTTCACTGTTTTAATGTCCCCATTTACTAATTCTGGCATCTGTGTCAGTTCTCAGTTCCAATTCGTGGATTAGTCTCCTCATTGTGGTTTATTCTTACTCTTTGTGTTTCTTGATAGTCTTTGATTGGATAGCAGATGGTATGCTTCTTGTTACTGTTGGATATGCCTGTGTTCCTGTTAATCCCTGCTCTGGAATAAAATCAAGTTATTTGAAAACAGTTTGATCTCCTTGGGTCCTACTTCTGTGATGTTTTGGGGACAGTGTTTTTTCTCTGGGGAATGACTCCGTTTAACTCAAGAAAGACTCTCAGAGGTACTCCACCTGATGTGTGAGCCTTGAAGTTTTCACCTCTACGGACGGGCTGGTGGTACCAAGTCCTGTTTCTAGCCCAGTGTGAACATCAGATAGCAATTCCTTCAGCTTTTTCAGAGGAGTCTTGCCTCCAGCCCCAGTGTTGCTCTTGTCCAGCTGATCTGGCCTGCTTGCTGTTTTGGGAAGCCTCTGTTGTCTATTATCTAACGTGGGAATTCTAGCTGTCTTGGCCTCGCTACTTGACTTCTGGCATCTGTGGAGAACTATGTCAGTTCCCCTTTCTGGGCTGTGACCTGGAATCTCTCTCAATATTGTTGGGATAGTCACATCGTTCAGAGACTACTGCCCTTTGTAGCCTGGTGTTTAGCGTCTTAGAAACAGTTGTTTCATGTATTTAATTGCTTCTTTGGTGTTTTTAATGTGCAGATAAGCAAACAAAAACATCTGTTGCTTCCTGTTTCTAAGGACTGATGAACCAGAGTGCTTCCATCTCAGGCTGGAAAGCATCTTATAGTAGAGGCAAACTATGCTCATTCCTGTTTATGATTAAGTCTCTGTTTCTCAAGGATTGGACTCTGCCCCACTTGTAACCATACCTACAAATGATTCTGTACTGCCTGTTCCAGGAAATGGCAGCTGTGTCTTTGTCATGACCATCCTGAAACCCTTCTTTTGCTTCAAAAGGTTGCTATGGCTACCTTGTTACGACCACCTTTCTATTGTCTGCTTCTATAACCCCACCTATTTTACCCACCAAATCTCCCATTTGGGAAACCCTTACCCCTGAGCTATAAAATCCTTATCTTCTCCATGTCCAATGCTGACCTCTTCAACCCCACCTTAGGGGGAGGCAGCCCATGTACACAAATAAAAAAGCTTGCTTTAATTAGTTTGGCCATGATGATTTGGGTCCAATCTTTGGGAATAACACTCTGTGGACAGGCCACCTTCCTGGGTCAGAGTAGCATTGTCCACATAATTTAACAACGGATTAGTAAATAATCCACTGAAGAAGGAATTTTAGGCTTCATTGTAGAGATGTAGAATCAGGTGAGGTGAAGTTTAATTATCAGTGCACAGCAGAGTGCAGGCTCAGAAACAGACCCATTGACCCAGAGTTTACATCGGAACATAGCTACAGTGAATGTCACTTTAAATAAGGGGAAACCATTTGTTAGACATTTAACCCTATCTCTAGTTAACAGAAATTTATGACTGAGTCTCAAATTTGCCTTTTATTAGCTTTGTAGTCTTGGATGAGGGCCTCCCCTCCCCCAGCCCTCCCCATCCTTCTCCTGGGGCCTTACTTGTTCACGTCTATAATATGGTGATAGTGACACCTAAGTCACAGAGGTCCCTCATGGGCTGAGGATTGTGATGCTTGTAGAAGCGCTCCATGCAGTATTTGGTGATGTGAATAGGGGGCTCTCTCCAAGGCCTATTGGTTCCAGACTATATGGTGGGTAGAGGAGCAGCATAAGAACAGGACCTGTGGGTATTGTGGGGCCTGAAGGTGGTGTTGGAGGTCACAGGTAAATTGAAAGGAACAGTGTTCATTTGTAATTCGGGCTGTTCCAACACGTGGGAACTTGAACTTGGGTATAGGTCAAGTTTTTTAAAATAAGTCAATCTCAGTTTATTGTGTGGATTCTCTCTTTTTGTTTGTTTTGTTTTAAATGTTGGTATATAATTAAAACAGAAACTGTGTGGGCCAAACCGTGCAGTTCTTCACTGCAGGTGAAGGTGTTTTGGGCAACAGAGCTCCCTTGGGGCAAGGCTGGCAGGAGACAAACCTTGCTCTCCCTGGGAGCTGCAGTGCAGGGGGAGGAGAAGCCTTACACAGGGAGGAGGACTGGGCGTCATGGGGCTGGACCTTCCTGATCCTTAGCCTCCTTAGTTTACATCTGCAGAACGGGTCCTTCCTTCCTTCCTTCCTTCCTTCCTTCCTTCCTTCCTTCCTTCATACATCCTTTCCTTCCTTCCTTTTGCTGAAATGCTCAAACTGAAACAAACAGTAAAGTACTTTTGTGGCTCCTGGAGGTGAATGTCTTCTTAGAAGAGAAGGGCTTTCTCTAGCATTTGATTTGTTCCTCTGACGAGCGACAATCCCATTGTCCTCGAAGACCCTTTAAGACTCAGACAGTAAGAGTCTGAGAAGTCCCACAAGTAGGGTGAGGAAGGGCAAGCTGGGGCCCCAGGTCTCCAGTACCTGTTTCCCATATGGCCACACAGTGCTCAGGTAGGGAGGGCAAATATGTCTGGAGGACACTTGAACACCAAGGGTTGCGTTAGCCTTAGAGGATCCTGCCGTCAACACTGTGGTTGGACTGATCAACCCTTCTTCAGAGAGAAGCAGAGGGTTGGGAAAAAGACTCATCCAAAGCAACATCCTGGGAGTCCAGGGAAGGTCCCAGAGAGTCCTTAGCACTTTAAAGCCCTTGAAGATGAACACATCAGGCTTGCACTCCACTCCATTTTGAAGCGTGCCGTGAACTCTCAGCAGATTCTCAAAGGGTCAATGATTCCGACTTGGCAAGGCACTACTGATCTAAGCAGAGTCCTGTCTGGTTCCAAAGCCCCTGTCGTTGGGTCCCCTACACAGGCTCCTGGATGAGAGGAAGAGCCAGTCCCATATAAGGTCTTCATAGGGATCATGGCTCTATTGCTAGCTAGCTCATTCCCTCATCTGTGACATGAGATTCATTTATTTGACAAGTATTCTCTGGATTCCTAGCATATGGTCCAGTCAGGCATTGAAGGCACTGCAGTGACTTAAACCACATCCACACTGTCACTAACTTTTATTTTTGTGATGGCACAAAGGCAATAAAGAGATGATAGTGTACAAAGGATTGACAAATGGCAGGCAGGAGGAAGGAGCAAGGGGGACGTGGTATCCCACGTGGTCACAGAGGCTTCTCTGATGGTCTTTTAACCAGGGACACAATGGAGGGAGGCAGCCTCATGGTATCCAGGAGGAAGGCGCAGCCAACGGGAAAGGTGACGTAACAGGTAAGTGAAGATACGTGGTCCACAGAAAGGAAGTGTTAATATCAGGCTAGGCCCTCCTCTAATTGATTCCACACTGAGTAAAACAGTAGTCTTCCAGGCTGCATACCGCTGTCCTAGGAGACTGACTCCATCTTTAGAGAGAAGGATGACTGTAGCCCTGGGTGGACTCAGAGAAAGTTCCCTCTGTCAGGTAGTCCCATGCAGCGCAGACGATACATAGCTTATTCCTGAGAACAGAGAGGGAGCCACCCCAGAAGCTTGTTGGCGCGAACTGGAACTGTGAGGGCCCACGGGTACATTAAGAGTATGTCAGTGAAGGCAGAGCAAGAGCTCGTTGGACACACTAGACCAAGGAAAGGTGGTAGCCATGTAAAGCGATGGACACCTAACACTGTGACTGTGTGGCCTCATGGCTTTTTTTTTCCCTTGAAGGAACATCATATCAGTTAGTTCTGGCTTGACTGGATCAGTGAAGGAAGGATCCAATCAGAGGTTAACTTTTGTGACTGTGGATAGTGTGGGGGGTGGGGATGGGAGTGGGCGGAGCCAATAAATTGACCGGGTCTTTGACTCCTACAGCTCCTACAATGCTATCAGAACAGAGGGGAAGACCAAGGGGAGGGGACTCTCAAAAGACGTGAAAACCTCCATGTCAAGTTCCCCCCACTGGACTCCCAACTCTGAGAGTGTCGTGTCCCCCCCCCAATGTTCTAGGAGTCTGCACCACTTGCTAATAAGCTTAGCTTTTGCTTTGCTCTGCACACACTTCCTGCCTTTTGATTGTTGGAGGAAAAGAACCCACAGTCTGGCTGCTGTCACCTCATCCTCTTCTGTTATCAGCTTTCAACTCTCCAGCAGTTTTTTCTTTACGTCCTGTCTACAAATGGAATCATATAATCTGTACTCTTTCTGGGTCTGGGAGGTTCTTTATATGTTAATATTCTATATTATACCCATATTAAAAATCAGACACTGTGCATGTTTTACGGGTGTTCTGTCAATCCTGTGATTGTTTCTTCAAAGTTAATATTGTTTTTTTAAATTCATATTAAGATTTTCATACAAGCAATGACTTGTGTTAGTATCTGGTTATATGGTCCTTCCTAGGCCAAACCCAGAGAGGGTTTAACGATAAAAGCATCTCCTTCCTTAGAAGTAATGATTCAACAAATTTCTATTTTAAACTAGTGAAATGCACACACCGTCTGCTCATTTCCATACTACAGAAACTTAGAGAACTTTCCTACATTAATTTTACTTAAACCTATGGCTTTTCAAAATCATTTTACCAGTGTTTTTCCGTAGAGCAGAATTCTGAGTTTTGGTCAAGTATAGCTTATCATTTTTTTCTCTCATGATTCATTCTTTCAGAGTTGTGATTAAGAAGTCTTTGCCCTAACCTATAATCACAAACACAGAGGGAAGGCCATTATTAATAGACTAGGAGGATGGAAGAAGCCGCCATGGGGAGATTTTCACAAGCTAGGTCTGGCAATCCCAAGCAGAAAACCCTTGCCTCCAGGCAAACCCAGAATCATAGAGTGCAGCAACCTGACACCCACGGCAGCCCTGTCACCCTGCTGAAGCCCCTGGCATCCCGCCTCCATTCAGGTCTGAACACTAAGAGCCTGGACCACCCTTGAGCTGCGTGGTTGGATTGCCTATCTGGAAATTGTACACATAGCACTCACACTCACCCTCCAGGAATGAACAGCAGCCAGTGTGGACCGCCCACATCCACACTTTGACAATTACATGCCAGGAAATGGTACACAAAATTACTATAACTGGACAAATCCTTTACCAGGATGGACCCTGCACGGCCAGCTTGCTGCCTCACACTGCAGGCAGGGCCCTGGTTACTTCTTGATTTTACTTTGGTCCAAAGGATGAACGAACTCATTGTCCGTCAGAGACTTTCCGGCTGTGGTGGTAGCCAGTGGACCACAATAAAGGTTTCTCTTCCTTTTTACTTTTACTTTCAAAGAATCTCTTTTTAAGGAGACACCAGGGGCTGGAGAAATGATTCAGAGGTTAAGAGCACTGTCTATTCTTCCAGAGAGGTCCTGAGTTCAATTCCCAGAAACCACATGGTGGCTCACAACCGTCTATAATGAGATCTGGTGCTCTTATGACATGCAGGCAGAACACTATATACATAATAAATAAATGGTAAAAAACAGAGACACCAAAATTTAGGTTTTTTTTTTTGCAAGTGAAATGTGTATAAATCCTCGGTTTTTACATATTAGTTTGTAATACAATAAATATTTGGTCATTTTTGATCTATAAAATCAGGTATGCAGCTGGGCCTTGGTGGCACACGCCTTTAATTCCAGCACTCGGAAGGCAGAGGCAGGCGGATCTCTGGGAGTTTGAGGCCAACCTGGGCTACAGAGTGAGTGCCAGGACAGCCTCCAAAGCAATACAGAGGAACCCTGTCTCAAAACACCCGCCCCCCAAAATCAGATATTCATGTAGTTTAAGCTCATTGCTGGTTACTATATCAGTGACCAGCCAAGTCACAGGCACTTATCTCTGCTATAGTTCTCATTTGGGACCAGTTTTTCTGGTCAAGTTCTTGAATTTGCTAAACATTGTGTGTCATAGATGAGGCTACCAAGGCCCAAGGAAATGCAGTGTGTTATTGGGGGTGCTCCAAGCAGAGTTACACATTACAAAGCTCAGTGATCCCCTGGCATCCCCACCCTGTAAAACCAAGACCTCCACACGCATTTTCCTGGAGCTCCACAGTTTGCATGTTTAGCTGTTCAAACACTAACACATTGCAGTGGATGGTTTAGGAATGTCCCCCAAGGGACCCTGTGTTAAACACTTGTCCTCTGGGTGGTGCCAGCATCCTCTACTGGTGGATCCCTTGGTCGCTAGGGTTATGCTCTTGAAGGTCTCTTCCTCTTGTATGTTGTTTTCTTGATCAGGCTCCAAGTGGTACGTTCTGTCTCACCTCATGTCCCAGCCCTGGAGTCAATTGATGGTGTACCGGAGCCCCCATACTCTGAGCCAAACATGCCTTAGCCTTTTTTGTATCTATGACAGATGCTTGAAGTAATTTAAAGGGGAAAGGATTTATTCTGGCATATGATTTCAGAATGTTCAGTACCTCTTGAAGGAGCATGGGATGAAGGAGAGTGTTGACCTCATGGCTCTGGATGGCTCTAAGGGAGAGGGAGAGAGAGAGAGAGAGAGAGAGACAGAGAGACAGAGAGACAGAGAGAGAGAGGGAGAGAGAGAGACAGAGAGAGAGAAAGAGAACCCAAGATGTAGTAGCATTCAAATCTGTCCAAATGTACACTTGCAGTAACCCACTTCCTTCCTCCACCCAGTCTTCCATAGTTTTACCACTTCCTAGTCTTAAATTTATCAATGCACCCAATTGTTTTTTAAAAATAGTTTTCTTCATATATTTTGCTACATTTTATTATCCCTTGGAAGCCTGTTCTTTTCTAATTAGAGAGAGAAGGGGAGCAGATCTGGATGACGTGGGAGATGGAGAGTAGCTGAAATGAATAAAAGGAGGGAAACCATAATCAGAATGCAGTATTTGAGAAAAAGATCTATTTTCAATAATAATGAAGGAAGAAGAAAAAGAGCATCCCATTGCTGATCAGGCATGAGTCCTCATTGTCTCTGGAAACCCCCTCACAGACATACCCAGAAGTAGGCATTATTAATCTCATAGAAGGCTCTCAGTCGAATGAAGTTAATAGTCAAGATCAAACATCACTTAACGAGTGTGAGGGTGTGCTGATTGTGACATCTGTCACCCCATTGGTTACCGGGGTTGATTCGGCTGATATGGCTTGGTTCCCAGTCTTTGGTACTACCAGGAAGTGGTAAATCCTTTGGGAGATGGGCCCTGCTAAGAGGAATTTAGTTCATTGACGTGTACTTTTAAGAGGTATTGGGATTCTGGTCTCTCCTCTCTCTGATGAATGGATCCTATGAGGTGAACCAGCCTCCCTTCCCATGTGACCCCACCATGAGCTCACAGCAATGGGGCTAAGTGAGTTGGCCTGAAGCCTTCAAAACTGTGAGCCGAAACAAACCCTTCCTTCTCAGCAGCTGATCGTCACAGGGATTTTTGTCACAGCAGCAGGAAGCTGACTGACACAACCTACAAGAAGTCAATGGTACAGACTTCATGGCAAAGGTACCAAAAGTAGGGTTGTTTTTCCTCACCAGGGGTTACATTTCCCAGAGTCCCTGGCATGGGAATTGAGGCATATGACAGATGTTGAGGTCCAAGCGGGATGTGGGCAACAGTGAATGCTCTTTCTGCCCCTTCTGCAGAGGATAGGTCTTTACTGATGGGAGGGTGGGGCTCAGGGTGACCGGTGGGGGACACGGGGGAGAGCTGTCAAGAGTAGTTCTCTGAGTTGCCCTGCCTGGTGAGGAGCCAGAAGCCAGCCTTCGTTAGGACACTGAGATGCTGATGCTCGTATTGCAGTGCACCGTGCTCCTTCTCTGTTAGTACCAGGTCAAACAAGCAAGATAAAGCTTCCAATACAACAGAGCATTTTATTTATTCTGTATTGGGTCCTTCTACTATTTATTGAAATATCAAACAATCTTCTGTTTTAAGAAGGTTCCAGAATCAGTGACTGACTTTAAGTTGGACTTTACAGATGGGGGACCTTTGGGCCCCAAGAGAGGTGATTTGCCTGGGGCCTCAGAGTGGAGGCAAGGTTAGAACGGACTTCGCCGTCTGTAGCTGGGGTCCTTTCTTTTGGCAAGGGCTGTTGAATTTTCCCATCTCCCTTTTCAGGTACGCATGCTTCATGCAAGACTTCTCTTCATCCCTCAACTCCAGCTCTGCCTAATTTGCATTATTTCCTACCCCACTCTCTGTGATTAGATTTGTGATGGACATGTGGCCCAGATTGGATCAAGCCCCAGCCGGTCTCAGCATCTTTGCTGCAGCTCCCTGGGATGTTGAATCAACATGCGTCTCTAGCTTTTGGGTCTATTATAGCACATCTAGATTAGAAATGAAGACAACAGCGGGAAGCTGAGCTGAAGATGCCAGCAAACATAGGGGCCCCAGTGACAATGTTTGAGGACCTGGATTCAGCCATGCCCAAAGCCTGAACCAGTAGTACAGTTACCTTTTTTTTTTTTGCTTTTGTTTTGTTGTTGTTGCCAGTTTTGGTTGACACTTGAAGCTGACTTATACATGCTGCTGCCATTTTCTCATCAAGGGACAGGAGTCCCTGATCTTTGTTTCATGTCGTTTCTGATGATAGTATGGAGGCCCTGCCAGCTTGTGACTCCCTCAGGAGTGCCTCATACAGGAGCTCTGCATTGCATCTGACCCTGTCAGAGTCCAGATACTCTTTGAAACTCATTGGGGAGTACTGAATACGACATCCACCAAAAACTGAGTTGCTACTGAACTGTTGCTGAAATGGAAGGAGATATTTCCACAAACAATTGTGCAGAGTGTGATGAGCAAGCTTGTGGAAATAGGATGTACAGACAATGCACTAACAGATATTTAATGTCACTAAGATTACGAGAAAAACAGATGCTGTCACCAATGAGTGTAGGAAAGGTTGTCTGGGAGTGGGGAGATGTTCCCCGGCTGTGGGAAGGAGGACAGTAATGTGGCCTAGCCTTTTCAGAGCCCAACTAAGTGACTACTCAAGCCAGAAGACAGGTAGCCTCTTGTTTAGAACTTATTCTACAAATAAACTTTGATGCATCTGCAGAGACGTTAAGTAGATGTAAATAGTAAGGAGGTATTTGTAATAGCAAAAATACTGGTCACAATTACTCACTGAAAGGAAACTGCCTTTATCAATCCCGGGACATCCGGCCCATGAAATCAATTCCAGTTGCTAAAAAGAATGAGGGCACCCAGGATACATAAGGGTGGGAGGGTGTTGAGGGTATATGATGCTATTAATGTTGAGATGGAAATTAAATATTTCCAAAGGTAAGATGAAGGTAGGAAGTAGGACTAGGGAGCCAGGGGACTTTAATTCTCAACTAACTAATCTTCCAGGCAGAAGAGAGGACCCAGGTCCCACCATCTGTAAATTCAGTTCCAGGGGCATCTAATGCCCTCTCCTGGACTTTGCAGGCTCCTGTACTCACTCATACACCCCCCCTCCTCCCCCCATTAAAATACATCTTAAAAAATCTTTACCACTTGATTTTTTAATTGCCTGAGCATGTATTACCTTACACATTCATTTGAAACCTAATAACACATGAAGTGAAAGGACTCAAAAGGCTCAAGGGGGACGTGCCAGTTATCTGTAGCCAACTGATACAGAATTAATCTATTTCCAGTGTGTACTTATTGCTTTTAGTAAGAGGACGAGAGTGGGTGAGGACGGGTGGAAGCCACTGTGGTTCTTCTCTGTGTCTTCCTCAGAGTCCTTCTTTGTAGATGGGCTGGCTGGCATGAGGCTTCCTGAACCCCGCTGTGAGGGTAGCCTGTCCATGGTCCCTGCCTGTGGTTCTCCAAGGTCTGGACCCTGAAACGGGAGGGGGGGGGACTAGACAGTGAGGCACTGGGTCCCCCAGGACCGGCCCCTTCCTGCCAGCTCCCTTGAGCCAGGCCTGCCTGGCAGATACTCAAACACTCATTAGGCAAGGCAGATCTGTAGGCAAATATTTATCCCCGTGCAGCTGTGGGCTGCAGGTGCAGGGCAGAGTCCTGTTTACCTAGCGTGCAGCCAAGCAGGCGCTGCCTGTTTGCTAAGTGCCCTTGCTGACTTTGCTCAGATGCCCACCTGGGGACAGGCTGGGGTGGAGCAGTCAAGTGAAAAGTCAGGAGCTGCTGCCCTGGCAGCCAAGCCTTGCAAGGCTTCCTGATGGCTGATGTGACTTAGATGGTAAATCCAGCTGAATTCTCGTCTCTCTCATGCAACTGTCTCCTGTGCTGTCCGCCAAGGTGGGTCACTGGCCACCTCTTTCTGGGGTTTTGGGATTCAACTCCCATGCCCACTCGTCAGGGTCTTCACAACTCATCTCTATTCTAGAGAGGTTGGGGCTACTATTAACCACTGTTGTGACCCCAGCAATTACCACATTATGCTAACAATGGTTGGCCCTTGCTGTCCACCTAGGGATGTCTCTTGGGCTCTCTGCCAATTCCAAGGGAGGATGCCCATGGCCCTTCCATACTTAATTTTATTTTTTGTGGTGCTGGGGATGAAATCTAAGGCTTCAGGCAAGGGCTCTCTCTATTCCTGAGCTGCAGTCCTGCTGGGCTTTATTTGTTGGAATCCTCTCTAGGTGACTTACAACGTCTAACCCAGTATAAATGCCATGTATGAACTTGTATGCATGCTTCAGAGGGCAACGCCAAGCACAAAAGGATGTCTACATGCTCAGTACAGACGCAGGTTCTTTTCTGAATGGGGAACCTGCAGATGCGGAGGGTGACCACACTTTAAGTATTTATTTATTTATGTTTTATGAGTGTGAGTGTTTTGCCTGCATGCATGTTTAGGGACCACATGCATGTCAGATGACATGGGCAGGTCCCCTGGAACTGGAGTTACAGTCTTGTGAACTGCCATGTGGGTGCTGGGAATTGAACTCTGGTCCTCTGGAAGAGTAGTTAGTGATTGTAAGCTCTGAGCCATCTCTTCAGCCTCCACACCTATTTTTCCACACTTAGCTGGTTCATGTTCGTCTTGGTGAGACAATAGATGGGTGGGGATGAGGGACATTTGTACACTTTTAATTCCCCAGCCTTTCCCCAGGGAATCTAGTGCCTGGCAGGTGCCTAGTGAATATCTGCTCAGGGGTCAGTCCGAGGGAAGCCGTTCAAAGCTTTAAATACCACACCAGTGAGTCTGGTTTTCTCTAGTCAAAGACAGGAAATTGTTGGATAAGGAAATGCAATAATATAAACAAGTAAATAATAAACCAAATGCTCCCAATTGAACAATACAAATTCTGTATCATCTGCTCTCCCAGCCACACCCCTTCCCCATCTCTCTTCCTTCACCCCAGCCCATTGGCCATTTTGCTGTTTCTTTTAAAAAATTAAAAAAGGTTTATTTATCTTATATAATGTATATGGTTTGTGCATGTATGTCTGTGCATAAATATGTGCATTGCCTGTTCAAGAGGACAGGAGAAGGCACTGGGTTTCATGGAACTGGCGTTCCGGACAGTTGTTAGTCACCATGTGGTTCTGGGAATCAAATCTGGTTCTCTGGAAGAGTAGCCCTCGTTCTTAACCTCTGAGCCCTTTATTAGTCCTTCAACGACCTGGGAGCACTCCAGCCTCAGGGTCTGCTACAGCCTGAGATTGTCATCATCTCCCCCTCTGGAGCTGTGTGCTGACTTGTGTTCAAGGAGATAGTGTCAGGAGGTGGCGCCTTTGGTAGCAAAGGTTATGGTAAGGGGGGTCCTATTAATATAATTAGTGTAGGCTACACATTTCTGTTCTTAAGTGCCATGCTTGAATGCATCTTCCAGTTAGTGTGCTGGAACCCACTCTGCCCACCCCAGTGCGGTAGTCCTGGGAGATGGGACGTCTGAGGGGGCTAGTTAGAAGGGCTCTGCCCTCCTCCGTTGTTTAATGCCTTTGCCTCAGGAGTGGGATCCTGATACAAGGGTGAATTTAGTCTCCTCTCTCCATCCTTCCTCCCTCTCATACTCCTACCCTCCCCCACTCTTTTGTCCTTATACCTTCCCGTATGATGGGGATGGTACTCTGGGAAAGCCTGGGCTCTAGAACCGAAAGAATTAACCTTTAATTATAAATTGCCTAACCTGTATGTGGTGGTCTGAAAGAAAATGGCCCCCAGAGGGAGTGGTACTATTAGGGGGTGTGGCTTTGTTGGAGTAGGTGTGGCCTTGTTGGAGGAAGTGTGCCACTGTGGGGGTGGTCTCCTTTGCTCAAGCTTCACTCAGTTGGACACTCAGTTCACTTCCTGTTGCCTGTAGATCAAGATGTAGGACTCTCAGCTCCAGCACCATGTCTGCCTGCACACTACCACGTCCCACCATGATGATAATGGAGTAAACCTCTGATGTGTAAGTGAGCCACCCCAATAAAATGCTTTCCTTTATACAAGTTGCCATGGTCATGCTGTCTCTTCACAGCAATAGAGGCCCTAAGACACTGTCACACTCTGTTATAATAGCACGAAATGGATTAAGTCAATAAACTATCCATTGATGGTGTTTTGTTATAGCATTCTAAACAGACAAGACAGGGCCTTCAAATACTCTGTTTTCTTGTCTGTAACACTTTCCCTTGGACACCTTGGTGTCTCTCCTTACTTGTTTACATTTCAGCCTCCAGTGTCACCTGACCAGAGGGCCCTTCCCTACACTACAAAGGAGCCTCATTGTACAGGACGCCCATCCTGCTCATTTGCCTTTCTAACAGTTGAACCTGCTTATCTGCTCATCTGTTTTGCCCTGGGGACAGGAAAGTAAGAGTGCCACGCCTGTCTGTAATCCCAGTCGTAAAAGCTTTAGACTCATTGAATGCCTGCTGAATGAATGAGGGAATATTGGTTAGTTCTAGAATGATCTGACTGCTGCAACTGCTGCTCACCCATGTGCCCATGATGGCCTTGATTGCAGACCCTTTGCTTAGCTCCCTTTGCTCTGCATGACAGTAGGAAGGGGATTATGACAAGCCTTAAAAAGTGACCTGTGATGGCACAGGCGTGTCACAGCCACACAGAACTAGGATGAGATGCCTGCAGGCTCAATACTGCAGCAAAATCAAGTTTTAAAATTTGATGTGCAGCGATTGCAGCAGGGAGGAAAGTATGTGTTTTGAGGCAGGTATTTTCCGTTCTCAACTCCCAGCTCAGCTGTCTACTGTGTGACCTGAAGCCCCCACTGCGAGCCTTGGATAACCCTTGGACAGGGACAGTATAGAAATCATTTCAATAGGGCCGTTTCCTGGACGACACCATTTGCTCCGTATCCTTTTAGAGACCTGGGTAAGTTGAGTCATGTCTTTGCTTTAACCAGCTGATCATTTCTGGATACAGTAATAGTTCCTGGGTACTGATCACACTGACAGCTTGGCTAAGCCCTGAGTTGTAGCTGTCCTACTGCGTTCAGGCTCCTTTGCAGTCCCACTGTGTGTTGCTTTACGAATGATGTCACATAACTCAGCAGTGGAAGGTCTGGGATTGGAAGCCATAATGTCATTCCCGGGAGCTTCCAACTGTTTGTGCTGGGGAATGATTTTGTTCTTTAAAAAAAAAAGATTTGAATTAATTTACTGGTTTAGACAGGTCTCACTTTGTAGCTCAGACTGTCCTGGAACTCCAGAGGGCTGGAATTACAGGTGTGTGCTGCCATACCTTGGCCTGTTCCTGTTTTATAGGTAGGGAAAATGAGGCTTGGGGAGACCAGAGATTTGCTTTGGAACTGGGAAGAGCTCGGACCCAGATCTGTCAATGTCTGTCCTGTGCTTTCCTCTGGCCCATCCCTCTGCACTCTGGGACAACAGCCAAGTGTCTCACTTCTTCTGGACTGTGCATGGGAAGCGAATGAAGGGGGGGTGGCTTTTCAAGGGTCCTTCCCATAACCAGCCGCAGGCTTGAGGCCGGGTGGGGTGGGGGTGTGGATTGCTGGTGGCAGAGGGGCCCGTTCTAGTCTCAGAAGGCTCCTCTCTTCCTTTCTGTCCACACCCCTCCCATTCCCCTTCCTGCCTCCCAGAGAGCGCTGCACTAATTAATCAGCAGACATTAGCTGTTCCAGCTGGGACCAAGTGGGGTAGACTCATTAGTGCAGAATGACATTCATATAACTTTTTTTGGAGACAAATGTTGTGTTCAGAGTAGGTGCCTGAGGAGGGTTGCCTGCAGAACTGGTGTAAGAGGCAGAGAGGAAACCATGGGACTTCGGGAGGAGGACCAGCAGGCCTAGCCTCCAAGATGGCTAGATGGAGAGGTTCTGAACTCTGCTCTCCTGTGCTGACTGGTGTGGACTGGTTTGTTCCTCTGAACCTTTGGTGGAAACCCAGCATCTCTCCTTATTCTGTATTTTAGAAAGTCTCCTTGTGCCAGTCTCTCAATGGACTAAGAACCTCTCCAACATGTGACAGGGACTCACATTGCTGACTGGCTGGTTCCTCGGGAGGCCATGCAGAATAGCATTATGGAGGTGAATTCAGAAAACGAAACTCCCCCATGGAATCCCTTGGAGCAGGCAGGTTAGGGCAGCAGTGCTGTGTGATGTCCTTTGGGTCTGGATGGTTTGGGACAGGGTCTACCTTCTGCCCTTCTGCCTTCTCTCATTGTCCTTCAGAAGGCCACCCTGGTCACCTTGGGCTTCTGCTTGCTCTTCTGGGCTGGGAATGTGTAATACGGTGATAACAGCTGCCTCTCGGGACTTTTGAGGACCATGGGGTGACATCCTTTGCAGAGCGTGTACCAGAGGATGGGGACTGGCCTGCTTTCCTTCTTTTTGTTTGTCATTCTTTACCCAGTAGAGCTAGCCAGCTCTTGGGTTTGAGAGATTATTATAATTGTGTATGCTTGCATGCTGTGTGTGGGCGTGCCTGCCATAGCGAAGGTCTGGTGGTGAGAGGACAACCTTGTGGAGCTGGTTCTCTCCCTCCGCCTTTACAAGGGTTCCGGAGATGGACTCAGGCTGCCCAACTTGTGCAGCAAGTGCCTTTACCCTCAGAGACAATGGACTCAGACCCCCCCCAGGAGAAGACTAAGAATTGATTTGTTTGCCTCTATGCTACTGTCTTCTTCACTCACTCATACGTTCACGAGCGCACACTGAGAGCCTGCCATGTGACAGCTAGACCAGACTCCGAGGCTAAGGAGGAGGAGGATGTGACACGTGCTTCTGTGAGGAAGTTAGCATGGGAGAAGAAAACCGAGAGAGTGTGGAATACAGGGGGCTGTTGGGTTTTCTCAAGATACTGTTTCAAATGCGTTGTCTCCTGGCCCTGATGGACACCTGCTGCCACCTTCATTTTTTCCTTCAGGGAATGTGACTGATGCACCTCTTGTCTTAGACACTGTGGAGAGGTGCCACCCAGGACAAGTGAGTGTCACAGTTTCCCTCCTAAGACTCATGTGCTGAACAGTTGGCCCCCAGCTCATAATGCTATTGGAAGGTGGTCATGGAATCTGCAGGAGGCAGAGCCTAGTTGGAGGTCATGGGGGGGGGAGGGAATACCTTTGCAGGGCACATTGGATCCCGGTGAGCCTATCTTCTGTCTTTGTTTCCAGGAGGGAAGCTTTGTTTTGCCATGTGCTCCTCGCAATGGTGCAGCTGGATCACATAGTAATTCTGTTTCGGTTCTTTGAGGAACTTCCACACTGAATCCCAAATTTGCACCGGCCGTGTGTGGGGCTCCCTTTGTCTCTGCGCCCTCACCAGCATTTGCTGTAATTTGCTTTTTCTATGATGGCCATTCTGACTCCTGAGTATTCACAATGTGTTCATTTGCATTTCTCTGATGACTAAGGATGCTGAACGCTTGTCCCATATGCTCCATCGGCAATTGTACTTCATGCTTGGAGAACTGTCTGTTCACTTCATTGGCTCATTTATTGATTGAGCTATCTTTTTGGTATTTAGGTTTTTAAAGGTCTATTTTATATTCCAGATATTAATAATCTGTCAGATACATAGCTAGCAAGGCATTCCCCTCCCATTTTGTAGGCATCTCCTTCTCTCTTTTATTGTGTTGCGCATGATCTGTGTATGGGTCTGTGTGCCACAGGATGCAGGTGGTGACTGGGAAACAACCTGTGGAGTTGGTTTCTTCTACCCTCTTTATGTGGATTCCAGGTATCAGACTCAGGTTTCCAGGCTTCTGAAGCAAGCCCTTTGCCCCCTGAGGCATCCGCCCTTAGGCTGTCTCTTAATGCCATTAACTGTTTCATTGCTGCGTAAAGCCCTTTAATCTCATGCGATCCCATTTTTCAGCTCATCCTGGGTTACTGCCATCCTCTTCAGGAGGTCCTTGCCATGCTTGCGTCTTGAGGTGTTCCCCCTGCATTTCCCGCTAACAGTTCTCCGGGTTTCCGGCCTTAGATTAATGTCTTTGTTCCGTGTTGAATTGGTTTCTATAAATAACGATAGAGACCTGGCTTCATTCTTCTGCCCTTGGTGTCCAGCAGTTGCAGAGTCACTTACTAAAGATGCTGTCTTTTCCTCAAAGCACAGTCTTTGTGTCTTTTTAAAGAAGAACTCAGGTGACTGTAGCTGTGTGTGTTTAATTCTGGGGGCACCACTCTATTCTGTGATCTGCACGTCTGCTTTTGCTATTGTGGATTTGTGGTGTAACTTCAGGCATGGTGATTTTTATGGCATTGTTCTTTTTTTTAAATCAGGATTGCTTTGTCTATCTGGGATGTTTTGTGCTGCTTGTATGGATTTTAGACTGTATTTTTTACTTTTGTGAAGAATGGCACTGGAATTTTGATGGGGATTGTATTTATTCTTTAGATCACTTTAGGTAACACAGCCATTTTCCTGACATTAATCCTGGCCACCCATGAGCATGGATGTTCTTTCTATAGTCTGGTGTCATCATTATTCAGTATTTAAATTTTTTACTGTTGATTTCTTTTACTTCTTTTTGTTTGTTTGATACAGGGTTTCATTATTCAGCTCTGGCTGTTCTGGAACTCACTAGGTAAAATAGGTTGGCCTGAAACCTACAGCGATCCACTTGAGTGCTGCGATTAGAGGCATGCATCCCCACACCTGGCTCTTTGGTTATTTTTATTCCTTGTTTTTTTTTATGTTTTTTTGAGACAGGGTTTCTCTGTGTAGTTTTGTAGACCAGGCTGGCCTTGTATTTACAGAGATCCATCTGCCTCTGCCTCCTGAGTGCTTGGGTTAAAGGTGTGTGCCACCACCGCTCAGCTATTCCTAGGTATTTTTGAAGCTATTGTGAACGAGGTTTTGGCTAAATTCTTTTTCAGCAAGTTTGCTGTTCGTATATAGGCACACTATATACTATTAGGATTGATGTTTACATGTTACCTCATGCTCCCATAGCCATGATGGATTGTGCATCCAAACTAACCCTTCCTTCGTTAAGTCGTTTCCATCAGGCATTTCGTCACGAGAACATGGCACTAACAGGAGATTGGGACTATTGTTGTGACAAACATGACCATGTGACTCATAGGCCTTTGGGACTGGTTCATGGCAGGAACATGGAAGAGTGTGCAATTTTGTGATTAGAAAAGCCCCAGAGTGGTCTCTGTTCCTGTTAATAAAGGCACAGCGTGGTTTTTCTGAGTTCTATCTTTGTCCTAAGAGGAGGTTCCAGTATCTACTGTTGCCCTCACTCCCTTTTAGGAGCAGAGACTTCCTGATTGAGGCTGAGCCCCTGGGGAGAGCAGAGCTGAGCCCTGGGGATGGCCTCTGGCCTCTTTTTATTCTGCATTGCATTCTAAAGTTGCCTTCCTTCCTTCCTTCCTTCCTTCCTTCCTTCCTTCCTTCCTTCTTTCCTTCCTTCCTTCCTTCCTTCCTTCCTTTGTTTCCTGTAACCCAAAGAGCAGTGGCTCTCCAGCCAGCCCCCGTTACTCTCCAGAGGCTCTGGTGGTCCACGAGGGATGCCATCCACCATCATCCTTCTGTGGGGGAGTGTTTCAAAATAGACTCATCAATTTTGAAGTATACAACATATTGTTAGTAACTGTAGTCACCATTGTTGGCCAGCGTCTCCTCAGACCCTTCTACCTACCCTAGCCCTGGTTTAAAAAAATGTTTTGGCTTTTCAAGACAGGGTTACTCTTTGTAGCCCTGGCTGTCCTGGAACTTTCTCTGTGGACCAGGCTGGCCTTGAGATCCTCCTGCCTCTGCCTCCTGTGTGCTGGGATTAAAGGCATGCACCACCACACTGGGCTTGCCCCTGATACATTCTAAGATTTTACTCTGCTTTTTTCTTTTTGACATTTTCAGATTCCTCATATAAATGCGATATTATATAATATTTGTCTTTCTGTGTTTGGCTTATCTCTCTTAACATAGATAGTCTCTTCAGAGTTCACATTTAATCGGACATCCTGCTTTTGATTTCCTTTCTAATTCTGAGACTTCGGCTTTGCTCTGAGATGGAAGCCACTGGAAGGTCTGGGGTGGGGGTGGGGATGAGCAGCTTCATGGCCATCCTCTGGGAACTCTGTCAGGGACAGATCACTGGGCAGAGACAGAAACTGTTTCTTACACTGGAGGTGAGAAATGGTGGGAAGCATTAAGGAAACGCTGAAGAGTCTGGGCATGTTGGAGACAGAGCTGAGCCCAGGTGTTAACGGGTCAGTTGGGGATTGGGAGAAGAAAAGCGGGGTTCAAGGAGCACTCCAGGGCTCTTGACTTGAGCAGTGGGAAAGATCACAAGGAGAAGCTCCTGGACATGTCACTGTTAAGGGTTGCTTGGTCCTGGTCCTGGCTGGAGTTGGTCATCAGGACAAATGTCATCAAGAGAGGGGCACCTGGCTGATGACACCACGGAGATGCATAGACTTTGAGAGTCTGGCGTACTGAGCTGCTGTGGGACACTGAGGATGGTTGGTTCTTCCAACGTGCTTTGGAAAGTGAGATTGGCATAGACTTAAGAACAGGGAGCCGGGGGCTGGAGAGATGGCTCAGAGGTTAAGAGCACTGACTGCTCTTCTAGAGGTCCTGAGTTCAATTCCCAGCAACCACATGTTGGCTCACAACCATCTACAATTCAATCTGGTGCCCTCTTCTGGCATGTAGACAGAACACTGTATATGTAATAAATAAATAAATCTTAAAAAAAAAAAAAGAACAGGGAGCCACGGGGCTTCTGCGGTGGGGACTGTCATGATAGATGTGTTATAAAGATCCTCTGTAGGGGGGAGGGGTTGAAGGACTGCACGGGGACTTGGCTTTGGCAGCAGCCCTGGTACCACGTGAGGAGGGGTGGTCCAGGATGGTGGCTGGGGTTCGGGGACAGAAAGACAAAAGGGAGGGTGTATGTTTGTGTGTGGTACTGATGGGGACGGGTGGCAGCATGGACGTGGGGGGCAGGAAGGTGGGTATTAGAGCCCTGGAAAGCTCCCACAGGGCTGTGGGGTGCAAGAAGAGGGTCCTCATGTTTGTCTTGGAGGGTACAAACTGTTCTCACGCTATCCCCCAGCATCCATGGCCGATGTTAGCAAGGAACACTCCTCGGAGGGAGCATATGTGCTGATATTTTTAGGTGATTAGCCACACGTCGTGGAGCGTTTGACAGCCGTGGGTAAACAAATGCCATTTGTCAAAATGAGATGTTCCATCCTTGTCCCCTTCAGCAGGCCAGTTGCCGCACTGTGAATTTCTGTTGCATCCGCAGTGAGGATAATTAGCACCGTGGCTCCTGAGTAATAACGCTCGTGTCTGCTCAGGTTCCTGTGTGCAATACCTTCTTCCAGAAGCAAAAGTCTTTTTGCTGCCATTTTAGAGCTGGAGAAGCTGAGGCTAATGGAGGGACAGTGAGCTCTTTATGGTTCTAGGATTCTTGGATCTGGAGTATCCCAAAGCCTGGGACTGCTGAGGGGTTCTTTGTGCTTCTCAAATCCCTCCCTTCTCCTGTCCTGAGACACTCAGTAACACTGCCGCCGAGCAGCTTGGTGGTAAGAGGGTGCCATTCTTCACACTGAGATCAAATCTGGTTGATGGGGATTCCATCCAAGCCACCCCCGTCCCCCCATCCTTCTCCACAGTGACTCAGGTAACCAGGGATGGGCAACTCAAAGCCCTGTTGTGGATCTGCTAAGGGAGTGAAAAATGAAGTTGCACCTTGGCCCAGCTCATCGGGGTGCCCTGGCCCCATGGTCCCACCCAACAGTCTCTAGATTACTACATACCGTTGGCCCTCCGTATCTGTGGGTTCTACATGCATGGGTTTTACCAGTCTTGGATTGAAAATAGAAAAAGTTTTGGATAGAAAATAGAAAGTTTTTGTCTGCACTGAACATGCACACTTTTCTTGTCATTATCCCCTAATAACAGAGTATAATTGTTGCAGATCATTTCATGATGCCAGGGGTTATGCCATCTAGAAACAATTTCCAGTACTCAGGGAGAGGTGCGTAGGTTACACACACAGGCCCATGCCATTGTGTATGTGAGTCCCGGCCATGCTCACATTAGTGTCCGTGGGGGTTCTGGACCCTCCCACGCTGGCAAATGGAGGGATGGCTGCATTTTATTACAGACTTCTGAATGTATCAAGACAGACATCTGTACTTCCAGGTCTTCCTTCCTGCCCTGCCGCTGTGAGACAGCTCCGTAACAGCATTGCCTGCTGCCAGCTCTGGCCTGAAGAGAAGAGCCCTCACCGAACTTCCAAGTGTGCTCGATGGAAAGCCTTGGGCAGTGGATGCTGTGTGGATCCTGTATGCAATGCTGGCTGCTGGTGTGTGTGTGGAGCAAGGGGTTCTGGTCTTGTACAGTACATTTCTGACATCTCCTGGGCCATATCCTTGAAATCCAGCCCCATATTCTTCCTGGCATGTGTTGCCTGCATTTGAAGCTCTTTGGAGATGCATCCCCCCTCTTTCCTGTCATGACCAATATGCCTATAACTTATTGTGATTTATTCCTTGTCATTGGCTTAGTCTATTTTCTGTTTCTACCCGAGCTTGGAACTTATAAAGACGTGAGTTTTATTTTGGGTTATGATTCTATGTAGATGTTTTTTTTCCTGTTTGGGATCCCATCACCCAGCTCCCAAATATAAATATATGGAGAGATTTATTCTTACTTATGAATGGCTCACCTTAGGTTGGCTTGTTTCTAGCGAGCTTTTCTAACTTAAATTATCCTATTTCTCTAGAAGAGAAAGGCTTTTTGCCTTTCTTTATTCTATATGACTTCCTTTATTTCTTACTCTGCAGTTGACTGTGTCACTCTGTGGTTGGGTTTCCTCTCCTCTTTCACTCCGCTTCTCTAACTTAGATTTCTCCTCCTATTTATTCTTTCTACCTGATAGCCCCACCCATTGTTCTCTCCTGTCTTGCTATTGGCCACTCAGCTCTTTATTAGACCAATCAGATGTTTTAGACAGGCAAAGAATCGCAGCTTCACAGAGTTAAGCAAATGCAGCATAAAAGAATCAACACATCTCTGCATCATCAAACAAACGTCCCACAACATAAATGAATGTAACATATCTTAAACAAGTATTCCACCACAGTTCTAGGTGCTAGAAGGTCCAAGAGCATGCCCTTAGCCTGCCATGAGGTGACTGTGTCTTGGGGAAGCAGAGGGGAGGTGAAAGGAGGAATCGTGTTTGCCTTCTGTCCATGTGCTTTGGAGGAAACATTCAGTCCCATGAGTATGAGCGGTCTCTTCTGGGAGACAGCAGCTATCCATCCAGAGGGTGATGCCCACCTCCTAACACCGCAACAGTGGAAATCCAATTCAACCCATGCTTGGAAGAAATCAGCCATATTTGAACCCCAGCACCGGCCTGGTGGGCAGGAGGAGAACTGAAGATTCGGCAGGAGACATGACAGGGGTGTTAGCCTTCAGCAGGGGAGGGAGGCCCTACTTCTGAAGGCTCCTAAGGTTAGAGGGATCTGGAGAGGAAATATTTGCCAAATCTTCATTCCAGGTGTTGGCGGTGATGCCTTGTGCTTCTGAGATGATGGGGTCAGCAGGGGGCTCCTGCTTCTCTGTTTGGTCTGTTGTTGCTCATTAATCATGCTTGGCTTTTGTTTTTCAAGTCATTTCCTAAACCAGCCGTGTTCAACAATAGCCAGTCAGTTGGACGGTCCTTAGAGTCACCCCTCAGCTCACACTATTCAAGGGTAGCACACCAGTTAATGAGTCCCCCTCACAGGTCTGTCTCCTCATCACCAGTGCCGGGGCCTATCCGTGAAGGGCTTCTCAGTGCCAACCAGCAGCAGGCAGCTCAACTCCTTGCTCATCCCCGGATCTGCCCTCCTGACTTACACCTGGTGCGAGCCAGGTTCCTGGAAAGGATTCTGACAGCTCAGTGAGTGGGGCATTAATTAAGAGCTAGTCTTAGATCAGCGCTTGTGGAAGGGAAGGGACAGAAGCAAGGTGGGGCAGAGAGAAGTCAAGCTGGGACGTGCAGGGGCAGCCTCAGCTGACGTGTGGGAGTTCTGAAAATGTCCCAACCCTTTGGAGCTGTTCCCAGTTAGGGTGAAAGGTCTCCCAGCCTTTGGACCCTGGTTCTGATCAGTTAGTTACTAGAGTTGAGCAGCCCCGGAGCAGCATGTGACCTTAGTTAAGGTGGCCTCTTTCTGCTGAGGCTCTGAAAGTGCTGGCAGCTAGGTGCTGTCTGATGGTGGCACTTCCCATACTCAGGGAAACAGGTGAAATCCCAGAGGAGGACACCTTTGGTGTGACACAGTATTCATTGCCCCACCTGTGAAATTGCCTGTTGTCGCTGGAGTTTCTTTCCTGCCTGGTCCCACGGCTGCTTCAGCCCCAAATAAACACAGGGATGCTATATTATTTATAAAACTGATGGCCGATGGCTAGGGCTTCTTATTGTCTAGCTCTGTCTTAATTATTAACCCATAACTACTAATCTATGTATCTACATGGTCTTATCTTACCAGGGAATGTTTGGCACGTCCTATCTTCCTGTTCTCTACATGGCACATACTTCCTGCCTGGCTTTTAGCCAATCAGTGTTTTATTTATCAACCAATAAGAGAAGCATATATACAGAAGGATGTCCTCCATCAGACTATCTCTAAAACTAGGTAAAAGGAGTCTTAGATAGTTTTTGGCTAAGTGTGGAGGATTCCACAGGAGGAGCTGTCACATATCAAGTGGACAGTTGCTTGTGGGTATTCACAAATGATACAACTTCTTGAAGACTGTTGCTCTGGTAGGATGACCACACTCCAGTGAATGACCCCACATTCAGGAGTGTATGGGCAGCGCAAATTGGAGTTAGTGGGTAATTGAAAGCACAAACAGGAGGTGGGGTGGATCTGGAAGGAGTTGGGAGAGGAGTGGTAGGGTGAATATGATCAAAAGGCATATGAAATTCTCAACGGAGTAATAGAGATATTTCAAAAACTTTAACTCAAAATAATCTAAGCAACGAGAGGAAGCCATTCATTCACATGCTCAGGAAAATGGCTCCAGGCATGGGTGGACCCAGGAAGTCAAAGGATCATGAAGATCTCCCTCCACATGCCTCTGTCTCTTGTCTCTAAGTCTTCTGAGTTGGCCTCACTTCAGGAAGCCTTCCTTTGTGAACGGGGCCGTATCCCATGAGAAGAGTAACACTACTATAACAGGGGAAAAACAAGACTGAAACAGTGACAATCTGACCAGCCCAAACTGGCTCACAGTGCCAGGCTCCTCACGAGGGGAGACTGAGCCAGACCTGGGTCAGCGGCCTTCTCTAGACCGGGGGACGAGCCCAGTCACTCTTGACAGGCAGCTCAAACGACATTTCCACAAACAAACAAGCAACCAAAACGAAGCCAGGGAGAGAAAATCTAATCAAAGACAGCGTGTCCTTCATCAGTGGGATACCTCTGCCACCCTTCCAAAGGGCGGAAGGGCACCAGCTGGTCTGCCTGCGAACCACTAATGACCACAGGGTCCCAGGCCGGCAGAGAAAGCCAGACAGGAAAGTTGGCTGGTAGCATCTGCTGGTAGTTAGGGGCTTGGAAATCAACATCGATAAGAACCTCCATCAGAATTTACGACCTTGGGAATGCAGAAAATAGATTTGCAGATGGAATTTTCCACCCCAGAAGTTCCATTTTGGGCTCTATAAACCCTCAGCCCCCCTGCACCTCGGCTCACAAACTCCGCTGCTACTCTTCATTGACAGTCTGCTTCTGTTGAGGTGGGTCTCGCCACAGCCCTGGTCTACTGAGTGGGGCCAGTGCCAAGCTCAAGACTGCATGCAGCTCATATGTCCACATGTGTAGCAGGGTCGTGGGGCTGCTAGTGGACACACTGCAGGATCCCGGTCATGTTTCTGGGATTCATTCGCAGGGCCCCAGCTTCTGGGTGAATGGAAGAAAAATGTATTGGGGGGTGGCGGGCAGATTTGTCTGGATTTTGTGTGACCTGCGGCTTAGACCTCTGCTGTGGCTGAGCACTGGCTGGCAGCAGCGTGTTTACCTGAACTGCAGAGCGGATTCTGGCCAGGAGACTTGTGTGAGAGCACATGTAAAAAGCATCTGGCCGGAAGCCCAGAACAGGGTTTGTTAGGACATTAAACACGAGAATATTTTAAGCTACGCTTCTTGGACAATCAGAGACTCTGTTTAGGAGGTGGTGGTTGCCCTGGAAACACAGGTTTCTCTACCCAAAAGGTCAGGATCTCCTGGGGACTGGGATTGTCTTCTGCCTTCCCTGGGGCAGACCCAAGGGTTTTGATCTGAGAACAAGCCCTTCCTGTTCTGACATCAGCCACTGATTTCCGGAAAGCCCTCTGTGGTGATCTGAATATAATTGGCCCCTATAAGCTCACAGGGAGTGGTCCCATTAGGAGATGTGGATTTGTTGGAGTGGGCATGGCCTTGTTGGAGGAAGTGTGTCACTGTGGGGGTGGGATTTGAGGTTTCCTATGGTCAGAATACTGTCTAGTGTCACAGTTCACTTCCTGTTGCCTTCTTATTAAGATGTAGCCAGCACCATGTCTGCCTGCACGCCATCATGCTCCCTGCCATGACGGTAATGGACTGAACCTCTGAAACCGTAAGCCACCCCAATTACATGTTTTCCTTATAAGAGTTGCTGTGGTCATGGTGTCTCTTCTCAGCAATAGAAACTCTGACTAAGACCCCTCCTCCTTTTAGCCTATGAATTCTGGACGCCCAGTTTCTTGAAAAACTCTTGGCAGAAGGATCTTGTCTCAGGCGGCCCCCAGAGATGATCCTGTCCTGGTTCTGAGCTGGAGACCAAGTGAGCCAGGAGGCCGCCACAGACCCTACTTCGTGTTTAAATCATTCGTTCCCTCTACTGGTCTCGTATCCACTTAGTGCATCATTATTAGCATCTACTTTTGCCAGCCTCGGGATTGGCTCTGGTGACCAAGTCGCTTTGGTTTTCTTCATGGTGAGTTAATTTGCAGTAAGAGGACAGAGAGGCTGAGGTCTGGGCCACACTGAGTGTTCAGCAGCAGTGAATGCCGTGACGGAGTCAATGCAACCCATCCACCCCTCCCCCCCAGGATCTTGTTCACTAGGACCTCGGTGATGATGCTGGGAGGAGCTGGAATCTTCAGGGGGCGTGGTCAAGTGGATTGCATTACTGACTCCTTCCCTCACTCTGGCTTCTTGTCTTAACCACGTGACTCTGCTATGCATGTGTTCCTACAGCTATGATGCTTGCTTGGCCAGGAAGGCCCTCACGGGAGGCTGAACTCACGAAGCTGCCCAATTTTGGATTTTCCACCTCCAAACTTGGAACTCAATAAAGTCTCTTTATAAATGCCTAGCTTCAGGCATTTCATTATAACAGTGGGGGAAGTATTAACAGAAAGATCTGGGCCCAGGTTGGGCCAGCAACTATTTGCCTGTGAGCCTGTCTGGCCTTCAGGTATCTCTCTTGGCCTGCCAGGATTTAAAAACACTTCTTTATATTGTCTTATGGTCTTATTTGATCATATCTACTATGAGACTAATAGCAAAGCATTACTTTATGTAACACTAAGAAAAACACTGAAAAACTCTAACACGCCATGGCTGTAGCCCAGCCTCCATCTTCAGCGGCATCACTTGAAAACGCTTACTGCTTGTTTAGTGCTGGTGTAATTCAATGGTCACCAACATCTAGTTGTGAACACAGGGTGGAGCCTCCCTAAAAACATTAACAAAAGAATCACCACATGATGGAGCAATTCTACTTTTGGGGGCATATGTCCCCCAAAATTAAAAACAGAGACATGAAAGAGACGCTTGTACAATGTTCATGATAGCTTTATTAAATGATAGTTCAAACGTGGGATTCTTTCAAGTGCCTACTGACAGATGCGTAAAGTACTATTCAGTCTTTAAAAAAAAAGACTTAATCTGCCACACGGACAAAACTTGAGAACAACATGCTTGGTGACATAAGCCCTGGGTAGGAAGTGGTTAGAGTCACACTTACAGAGACAAGGAAGCAGTTTGGCCAAGGGCTGGGGAGGAGGATGGCTGTGGAAAGACACCCTGACCATGTGACTGCCGGAACTCTACATGCATTAGATGCCGCGTGGCCTTATGCTGTGTGTGTTCTAAGGGCACGAAACTAGTTCAGTACTCCACATTAAATCCTCATATCCTGGCTTCTCCGTAATTGCAAATCCCAGCAACTCAGGATCTATATCTTTGTGTGGCCACTGCAGGAGAGCAGTGGGGTTTCCTCTTCAGTTATTTAAGCATTTGATTTTGCTGATTGTAAGTAAATAATAACACTTTTCAGGGTCAATCAAAACAATCAAAACAATACAGAATAGTATAGAATAAAAATCTGACCCCTGCACCTGCTGCCATCAACTCTGTTCTCACCCCAAACAATCCTTCTGTCAGCTTCTTCCGTGTCTTCCCATGGGTTTTATGCAGATGGAAACAAATGTGACTGGCTTCTCTTTCATTTATGACAGGTTTTGTCTCTGCTTGGATCACTTAATGATATGTGTGGCAGCTACTTCTAAAGCTGCAGACAGAAGCTAGTCCTTCACGGGGCCACATTCTCCTCTGTGGAAGCCCAGTTGCCACAGCACGGTCTCTTTCACACACTGCTGGGATCTGGGGAGATTAGAATTCAGCCAGACAGGCTCTGCCAGGATCCACAGGCACGCATAAGCATCTTGACAGAGGGGGTAGGACCAACAGAGTGATGTATTTTGGGGCATCCCTGGGATTCAGAATGTATGTGGACACTTCACTGTGTTTTTAAAGATTGGTGACTGAGTGGATCAGGACGCCAAGATGAACAAAATGGGAGACTTCGTGTGGTCGTTTGAGTGTAATTGGCCGCATACTCTCATAGGGAGTGACACTGTTAGGAGGTGTGGCTTTGTTGGAGTGGGTGTGGCCTTGTTGGAGGAAGTGTGTCACTGTGGGGGTGGGCTTTGAGGTTTCCACTCAGTGAGTTAGTTGACTTCCTGTGGCCTGCAAGGTGTAGGGCTCTCAGCTCCTCCTCCAGCACCACGTCTGCCTGCACGCCGCCATGCTCCCCACCATGATGATAATGGACTGGACCTCAGAAACTGTGAGTCCTGTGAATAAAATGTATTCCTTAAGAGTGGCCGTGGTCATGGTGTCTATTCACAGCAATGAAACCCTACCTAAGGCACTTCATAATCCTTTAAAGAGGCTTGTTTTTATTTATGTGTTGGTGTGGGTAAGTATGTATACAGTGTGGTTACCATGGAGGCCAGAAGATACTTCTGGATCTCCTGGAGCGGAGTTACAGGTGACTTGTGAGCCGCCTGACCTAAGTGCTGGTAGCTGAACTTGTGTTCTCTGCAAGAGCATCAAGAACTACTAACTGCTGAACCGTTTATCCAGCCTCGAGTTCACAGTCCTGTGTGTGAGGGGCATGGTGGGTAATCCTGTATGTGAGGGGCATGATGGGTAATCCTGTGTGTGAGGGGCATGATGGGTAATCCTGTGTGTGAGGGGCATGATGGGTAATCCTGTGTGTGAGGGGCATGATGGGTAATCCTGTGTGTGAGGGGCATGGTGGGTAATCTTGATGCCAACCTGACAGGAGGGAGTTAGTTACCTAGGAGGCATATGCATGTATTGTTAGGGATGTGTCTGAGGGAGTTTGCAGAGAGGTTCAGATGAGGAAGGAAGCTCCATCCCATGGGTTGGGACGTGAAACTGAATAAAACAAGGAGGGAGGGCACTAGAGAGATGGCTCAGTGGTTAAGAGCACCGGCTGCTCTTCCAGAGGATCCTGGTTCAGTTCCTAGAAGCCACACAGCAGCTCACAACTGTAACTCCAGGCCCAGGTGATCTGATGCTTTCTTTTGGCCTCTGTGGGCCCCAGGTACACACTGTATGAGTGTTTGCACTCATCCATATAAGATAAGCAGACACCTTCTAAAGGCGAAAAGGAGGCAGCCAGCAAGGCACATCTCTCGCTGCTTCCCGATAGTGAGTTCAACGTGACCAGTTGCCTCACATTTTTGTCACGTGACTCCCTGCCACGATGGACCTCACTCTCAAACCATCAGCCAAAAGGGAGCCTTCTTTCTGTAAGTTGCTTTATGTCAGATAGCTTGTCACAGAAGTAAGGAAAGTAACCGACACAGGGGAAGAGAGGAAAATGAAGCGAGATGGACGTTTGTAAGGATGGAGGGCGGCGCTGGGTAAATTCGTCAAGCGTTTATGCTTCCTGTGCTTTGTGTACAAGAGAGCAACAACTTTACCACAAAGCCTCAGGGGTACACAACACTCCCTTGCCTTTTTAAATTCTATGATACTGTAAGAGCATCACCTGCCGAGTAGGAACCACACATGGGGTGATCTTCCCAGGCTGATGCTATGCAGTATGAAACTCCCTGACGATACCGGGCAGCAGCAGTGACCTGCAGCAGCAGCCAGTTTCTGAATGGTCACAGTAAATAAAGCCTCGCACTCTGTAGCTGAAGTGATTCTGAGCTCTGAAACCAACTAGGTTAAGTGCACTGGTACAGCCTTTTATCTTTATTTTTTACGTTTTCACCCACATAGGAAGCAGAGCGCATTAATGCACTCTTGACCTTTGCTATTTTCTTTAGAAGTCTTTATAAAATGCATTTGTTTGTTTAGTGCATGTCTCTGTGTGTGGAAGTCAGAGAACAGCCTGTGGGATTCAGGATCAAACTCTGGTCATCAGGTTTGGTGGCAAGCGTCTTTATTTGCTGAGCTATTATCTTGCTGGACCCAAACCTCTTCAACATACCATAGTTTTTTTTTAGGATATCATTATAAGTGGAGAAGAATTTATTTTATCACTGTGGGGGCAGGGGACAGAGGGAGAGAGGAAGATTGCTTGGAGGGAGTACCAAGGTGAGTTTGAAGCTCACAGGGTGGAGAAGAGGGAATAGCACAGTCCAATAAGGAAGGCACAGGGCCTCCTCCCTCCCCTGAAGGTAGTAATCCTGTTTTATTACTTTATTTATCTTGTGTGCGCATTCATGTTTGCATGTGCATGTATACCGTGGAACACATGTGGAGGGCCGTGGCTAACTTGCAGGAGTCGTTCCTCTCCTTCTATGCTATGAATTCTGGGGACTGAACTCAGGTTGTCAGGCTTGGCCGCAAGCGCCTTAGCCTGTGGAGCCATCCCCCAGCACTCTTCACCCTGTTTTAAAGGAGGAGGGATTCCATTCGGATGTGGTCTACTCAAGGTCAAGCATGCTGGGAGGCAGAGCTCTCTCTCTCTCTCTCTCTCTCTCTCTCTCTCTCTCTCTCTCTCTCTCTCTCTCTCTCTCTCTCTCTCTGTGTTTGTGAGCGTGCACACATGCGTGTAATGCAGTGCTCCACTCTGCCTGACTGTGAGTCCAGAGGTCAACGCTCCAAGAGACTGCTGTTGCTCTCAGCACTCACTCCTGCTGTGACTTGATATTTCTGAACTTGGTAGCTGGAGATCACAGGGCAGATTTTGTGATGCCCAAGGCCCAGACAGGCATCTTGCATAATTGCTCGGCTCTGCTTCTGTGTAAGCTTCCTCCCGATAAAGGTTCTCACCATGATTGCCACCAGCATCTCCAGACATGCCCTTGGTTACCTCAGCCAACAGGAAGAAAATGCCTCTTCCCCCCCTGCAGTTTCCTCTAAAGTCCCAGGGAGAGTTTTCATTGCCACACAGGATCACGTGACCCTGCCTGAGCCAGTCAATGTGGTAAGGAAATAGGATTTTCTTTGAGTTGGTCGTGGCTCACAAAATCATCCCGGAGCCAGAGGGAGTCAAAACTACACGGGTTAGGTGTACAGGAGAGGTAGCCCTTCACCCTATAATATTGGAGTCCTGGACCTAGGAGGGAAAGTAGCCGGTAAAGTCAGTGGCTGTTCTTCATAAAAGCCCAGAGCATGCCCTAGCCTGGACTGTGATCAACAGTCTGCTTTGTCCCTGGGATAAGGGAGGCACAGGGGGACAGAACCCAGTGGTTAGGGAAATCCCTATGGAGGCGGTACCAGAGGACATCTAGCCCAAGGAACCAGCTCACATGGGGTATAACAGCCTTGGCAGTGGGAGAGTGGAGCTGTGAGCAGGCCGTGGCCAGCGCCTTGGGTGTGGGGCACATCCCCACCTTCTCCCACTTTATCAGGACTGCGATTTGGAGGGAGGATGTGAACAGAAGAGTCAAGACCCCCTGATTGGTGGGCCCAAGTCATGGACTCCATCCGTAGAGGCTCTCAGGGCTTAGCAGTAACTAAGCAGGAGGAGGATTTTATGAATTAGTTCCAACGCTTGAAGAGACAAAACCAGCCTAAGGGAAGGCAGAGAGGTGAGCCCAATCCCCATGGCATCCACTGCCCCTTTGTGCAGAGACTCCTGTGTTTCCAGGGCAACTGCTGCATCCTGATTGGACACCTCACCTTGCCAGGGAGTGCAACTTGAAACCTTGTGGTGTATAATTTATTTTGAACGTTCTGTGCATGAAGCACTGTGTCGGCGCCTTCCAGACAGGATCTCCTTTTTATCCCTTCTGCACGAGGGGTGTGTCCGATGCTTCCCTCACTGCTGCGACAAAATAGCCGCAAAAACAACCCGGAGGAAGGAAGGCTGTATTTGTGGCTCACGGTTTGAGGGTCCTGCCCATCCTCACGGGGAGTGCTTGGTGGCAGGGTGTAGGGCAGCAGGGGTGTAGGGCGACTAACCAACCCTGTTATGTCTACATTCATGAAACAGAAAGAGGGAAATGTTTCTGTTTGCTTGCCTTCTTTTCACCCATCCTTGGACCTTGGCTCGCACTGTGATGCTGCTCACACTCAGGGTAGAGCCGCCCCCCAGCTGCTCACACTCAGGGTAGAGCCGCCCCCCCCAGCTGCTCACACTCAGGGTAGAGCCGCCCTCCCCAGCTGCTCACACTCAGGGTAGAGCCGCCCCCCCCAGCTGCTCACACTCAGGGTAGAGCCGCCCCCAGCTGCTCACACTCAGGGTAGAGCCGCCCCCCAGCTGCTCACACTCAGGGTAGAGCCGCCCCCCAGCTGCTCACACTCAGGGTAGAGCCGCCCCCCAGCTGCTCACACTCAGGGTAGAGCCGCCCCCCAGCTGCTCACACTCAGGGTAGAGCCGCCCCCCCCAGCTGCTCACACTCAGGGTAGAGCCGCCCCCCCAGCTGCTCACACTCAGGGTAGAGCCGCCCCCCAGCTGCTCACACTCAGGGTAGAGCCGCCCCCCAGCTGCTCACACTCAGGGTAGAGCCGCCCCCCAGCTGCTCACACTCAGGGTAGAGCCGCCCCCCAGCTGCTCACACTCAGGGTAGAGCCGCCCCCCAGCTGCTCACACTCAGGGTAGAGCCGCCCCCCAGCTGCTCACACTCAGGGTAGAGCCGCCCCCCAGCTGCTCACACTCAGGGTAGAGCCGCCCCCCAGCTGCTCACACTCAGGGTAGAGCCGCCCTCCCCAGCTGCTCACACTCAGGGTAGAGCCGCCCCCCCCAGCTGCTCACACTCAGGGTAGAGCCGCGCCTCCCCAGCTGCTCACACTCAGGGTAGAGCCGCCCTCCCCAGCTGCTCACACTCAGGGTAGAGCCGCCCTCCCCAGCTGCTCACACTCAGGGTAGAGCCGCCCCCCAGCTGCTCACACTCAGGGTAGAGCCGCCCCCCAGCTGCTCACACTCAGGGTAGAGCCGCCCTCCCCAGCTGCTCACACTCAGGGTAGAGCCGCCCTCCCCAGCTGCTCACACTCAGGGTAGAGCCGCCCCCCCCAGCTGCTCACACTCAGGGTAGAGCCGCCCTCCCCAGCTGCTCACACTCAGGGTAGAGCCGCCCCCCAGCTGCTCACACTCAGGGTAGAGCCGCCCTCCCCAGCTGCTCACACTCAGGGTAGAGCCGCCCCCCAGCTGCTCACACTCAGGGTAGAGCCGCCCCCCCCAGCTGCTCACACTCAGGGTAGAGCCGCCCCCCCAGCTGCTCACACTCAGGGTAGAGCCGCCCTCCCCAGCTGCTCACACCCAGGGTAGAGCCGCCTTCCTCAGCTAAACCTCTGGAAAAGCCAATATAGACACAGAGATTTCCTAGGTGATGAAAGGGGAAATTAACCATCACAAAAGGGGTCTCCATTTTACGGAGAACTGGGAATGCCTCCAACACCAGGACACTGGGAAGCAGAGAAGGCGAGGCCTGAGTTCCAGGCAGGGACTTTTCCCAGCTAGGGCCCTTTTGATATTGATAGGTCACAGACCCAGAGGAAGCCCCATGCGTCCCTGCAAAAAACGGTATGTTTATGTGTGTGCACATATATGTGCTTGTGTGTGCTGCTTGTGTCCACAGCCACTTGATGGGTTCTGGTGACACTGGGAAGGCCAGACAGGGACTCCATCACAAGCTGCCTTATCAGAATTCTTAAAGCCCCCCCCCCAGCTTTGTCCTTTCTTTCTCATTTGGAGCCCAGGTGGGGGCTCCCCGATGTCCAGTCATCTCAGTGAGAATGGTGAGGGGTTCAGGAGAACTGGAACAGGCATATAGGGCATGGGGGCCAAAGCCAAGGCCTCAGAGGAGATAGGAGCCGTGAGGCAGCTTCATTATCCTGTTCCCGGGGGACCTGGCAGCCCGTTGTTAAACGCTCCCTAACATGGTGAACTTGGTGGCTGAGGGAAGGGAATATAACTCTCGGGTGGGGTGGACGTTGGCGGTGCCTGGACTGGGAATTACCTTGTTATTTCATAGAGTCAGGGCCGAAGCTGGGTTCTTCAGGGTCTCATGCTGTCACAAGGTGGTTGCCACTCCTTCTGAGCAGGAGTCCTCATGGCCATCTCTGGAGGAAGGTAGGGAGCTGAATTAGCCTCAAAGCTGTTTCCTGTGGTGCTTCCAGGCTATATCACAAACACGGGGTGGGAGGGTCCTTGGTTTCTATGGTAGCTGTGCTGAGAGTTGTGGTACTCATTGCATCCCTGTCTGGCTTACCTTTGGGAACCTCCAAACTAGGGTGCAGTTTTGGGGCATCTTCTTGCTCCCTATCATAAGATCATGCTGTTCTCCATGAAGTGACCTGGTTCCCAGACCTCTTCTCCCTCACTGCCTGTCCCGCGGGTTATCAGTGCACTGGACTTCCTGCTTCCAACCCAAAGCTCTTAGTAATAGCTGTCCACTGGACGTCTCCCAGGGTGGAGACTGGCTGCTTCCAGGCATCTGGACATTCCTTCCAACCGGCTCACGCTCTGTGATACCTCATCTCCATGAGCGGCTCCACTGCTTCATGAAAGAAAATCCCATTCTGCTCCTTCTGTGATGCACCCTAGGCAGGTCCCACTCAGCCCTGGAGCTTTCTCCTTGGCGATCCATTGCTTCATTCTCTTCCTCATTGCCATGCTCTAACTACAGGCTCTCACATCCTTCTCCATTTACCACCCGTTTATACCAGTGAAACTTCTGTATGGCCCAAGTATGTAGATTCATAAAATAGGGATACAAATCAAACATGTACTGATAATAAATAGTAGATACACATTACAACATGGCAGAAGTTTGTTTAGGACCCACTTCAGAAGTTGTTGGAAATTCTGTCCTAATCCCAAGCCAAAACTCATTTCATGATTAATTTATTTTGTGGACCTCAAGTCAGCAGCTCAAATAGCAGTATTTAGAAATCAAACAGATCCAGATATAGATCAACTTGATACTTCCATGTGGGGGAATGGTGGTGGAAAATATTAAAAACGTTGTTTTCCATAGTTCAACAAGTTTCTATAAGAGTAGGAAACTTTGTGCACACAGTAAAGACACGGTAGTCCATAACACACAGTAGTAGTCTAGAGTCCGAGCTGATGTTTCAGGCAGTAGTTGTGGGTGTTTCTTGGAGCCATGGTATACACAGTTATGTGTATTCAGAACTAAGGCTGCTGTGAAGACACACAACACAGCACAGCACAGCACCTCACTGGTGAGCACTGATGGGGACGTCCTGTATATATGTTTCTCTTATTGGTTGATAAATACAACACCGTGGCATAAGCCACCCTGATTTCATTGCATGTTTGGTTCTAGATTACCTTTTGGTTGTGTGCGTTGCCGGATTTTCTCAGCCTTGGGGTTCACTTAGGAGACTGGAAGCTACTTTGGAGCCTGCAGAGCCAGGCTCTAGTTCACACACCTCCCGTAGCTTCAGCCTTGGTCACGCTGCTTGCCCCCCCCTCTTCTGCCTAAAATTCCCAGTGGCTGCTCAGCATCTTTGGCTCAAGTTCACACTCCGTTTCCCTGGCACGCAGGGACTGTGGCTTGCCACCGCCACTTCTGTACCCGACTTCAACCTTTTGCACGCTCCAATGCCTGCAGTGTGCCAGATCCCCACACACTTCAGAGCCATTGCCTGTGCAGGGCTCTCTGCCTGGGATGCCTTCCTCTCCCTTTCCATCATTCCTTTTGGGGGCTGGGTACTGAAGCCAGGCCTCTGCGTGCTAGAGATACACTTCGTCACTGAGGTACTTACTGCCTGCTGGAGATGCGTTCTGCCACTGAGGTACTGCGTGCTGGAGATGCGCTCCACCACTGAGGTACTTACTGCATGCCGGAGATGTGCTCCACCACTGAGGCACTGTGTGCTGGGGATGCGCTCTGCCACTGAGGTACTTACTGCATGCCGGAGATGCGCTCCGCCACTGAGGCACTGCGTGCTGGGGATGCGCTCCGCCATTGAGGTACTGCGTGCTGGAGATGCGCTCCACCACTGAGGCACTGCGTCACCACCTGCTTTGGTTTTAGGTCTCAGCTCACCATGGAGTGAGTGAAGCTTCAGACACCCCTATGAAACATTCCCTGAGTGTGTCCCCTTCGTGCCCATGTAAAGGGCTTTGGTACCGTCCTCCATACTTCCAGATTTGCAGTCTTTGTCCTCCAGCTGACTGTGAGAGCCTGAGAGGGCCCAAGCTGGGTGTGGTGTTCATCATGAGGGTCCAACACCAAGCTTGGGGCCAGGCATGCGCCTATTGCTTAGCCACGACTGCAGGAAGGAAGGGGATGCGTGCCAACCCATCAACCTCTCCAAGGCCCACATCAGGAACTTTTGATGCACTCAATGGTTTGCTATTGCGATTGTCACAAGTGACCACAAACTTAGTGGCTGAAACGACACAAACCCACTGTCTGACAGCTGTGATGGGCAACCAGGCAGGCTCGGTCTCACTGGGTGGAAATCAAAGTGTGGACAGGCTGTCTGTCTCCCTTCTGGACACGGATGGAGGGTCCTGCTTCAAAGATGCTGCACTGAATACTCACACTGTCTCTCCTCCCTCCTCTTCCTCTCTCAACATCACTGGTGTTTACACCGAACCCGGGTAACCTGCCACTTTTAAGGTTGGATCCTTAGTGACTTTCATTTCATCTTAATTCCTACTTGGTGTGTATGGCAACACCGAATTCACACAGCCTCGGGATTGAGATGGAGCTACTTTGAGGAAGGAGACATTGTTTTGCCCACCACAGTGTTGGTATGGAAGCTAGTGACCATGAGGGAAAGAAGGATGCTCTCTGAAATTCCAAAAATTAGGGCAATCAGGGTCAACAGACAGTGGAGTGAGAAAGGCGGTTTTGGATTCTTGTTTTGTTTTAGTTTTTAGATTTATTTCATGTGTGTGAGTGTTTTACCTGCATGCATGTATGTGCATCATGTGTACCCAGCACCATGGAGCTCCTGGAACTGGAGCTATAGATGTTGAAGATGGTTGTGACCCACTAATGGGTGCTGGGAACCGAACCCTGGTCCTCTGTAAGAGCAACAAGTGCTCTTAACTGCTGAGCCATCTCTCAAGTCCAGTAAAGCAGGTTTGATATAGGTAGGAGTGTTTGGCATAGGGAGAACTAGAAGGGACTTCCCACTGAGTCGGAAGCTTGAAACAGAGAGGAGGACATCCCAAACCAGCTTGAGGGAGAGATTTCCAAATTGTCTGCCATTTAGCATTCTGGGTTCTCAGCTATTGGTGTTAACTGAAGTCTGAAAACACTGAACAGAAAGACGCGATGTGAAGCTTTTAAGTTGCACACTCTTCTGGGTGTGAACCATCTCTTTGCTCTCTGTGCCCATGCTGTACCTACTGCCCACCTACTAGGTGCTTAGTAGCCATCTCACCAGATGCCAGTATCACAGGGCTTGTGTTCAAGTTATCTTTGGTTGACTTGGCAATGTCCCCAAAGCACAGTAGCAGTAGTAGTACTGGAAACTGTGATACAGTATAGTACTACAACATTCCATTTTATTGTTAATGAGGGTTGTTAATCCCCTATTGTGCCTAATTTATATGTAGAACTTTATCATAGGTATCTATGTATAAGAAAAACTTTCTATACAGGATTGTTACATCTACAGTTTCTAGCCCTCACTGGGGTCTTGGAATATATTCCCTGGAGACAAGGGCAGAGCTGGTTCAAGAGGAATTGATTGATGCACAGAAAAATGTCACCAATAGGCATTTCTCCCGTTGTGGCTTGGCTGAGGTGCAGGCGATGTTCCTGTAACTCCACTTCCCTGTCTCACAGGTGTTCCTGTCTCAAACTGGCTTCATCTTCAGGCCGCCTGAGGTTTTCACATCACAGCAGCCATACCTGTGCAAGCCACACCTTACAAACCTCACTGTGCCTTGCTCCCTCACCTGCCCCAAGCCCTCACCCCGCCGCACCCTACCCCACCCCACCCAAGCCACAGGCTGACTAGTCTGTGTTTAATTCAAATCATGAGCAGACACAGGGAGACGTGGATCCTGGAAGGAAATTCTGGTTGCTATGCACCAGACGAGTGACAGTCCCCACTCTGTCCTCCGGAGCATGGACGGTGTTTCTGGCTCTGCTGTCCTTTGCCGTGTGATATTGAGCGACTTGTTGGTGTCTCTAGGCCTTTCTGCGGAAGGAAGGGTGGGATTGGATGCTCTTTAAGGGACCTTCCAGCTCCCACAACCTTTTCACTTGGAGGCTTTCCCCATCTGTCTGGCCTATCTGCTTTCTTATGCTTGCAGCCGTTAGTAGTAACTGTCCTCAGAAAACATAGTGTGTTTTCTGTCTTTGAAGGTTGTGGGGAAGAGTGATGCTTAGAATCTGAAGCAGGGCTGCCTGGGCTCCAGAGAGGCTTCCTGTTCCACGAGAAGTTAGAGGGGGGGGGAGGGCTGAAGAGATGGCTCGGTGGTTAAGAGCCCCTGTTGCTCTGGCAGAGGACTTGGGTTTAGTTCCCAGCACTCACATCATGGCTAACGACTGTCTGTAACCCCAGTTCCGGGAAACCTGATGCCATTTTTGGCCTTTGTGGGCACTGCAACATGTGGTGTGTAGGCATTCATACAGGTGAAAGAGGCCAGCGGAGTCTGGTAGGGAAGTAAGAGCTGGGTTCTTGGAGAATCTGCAGGCTGATCAAACGAGCAGTCAGGAACAAGCACGGATGCCGTGGGCTTCAGCCTACCCTGTGCTTGATGTCAAGACTTAGTGTGGTCAGGGCTGGGGGTGTATCTAAATGGGTGAGGGAGTGGTTGTGGTGTGGCTGAGTGGAGAGCTCGGTCTGGACTTGGGGTGGGCATGGGTCACATATTGATCAGCAGTACACGGGGCAGTCCCTCGAGCATTCCAGGTGTCCTCTGAAAAGGGCTCTGGCCTAAGGACACCTCAGACATTTACTGTCATCCGACATGCCCTGCATTTCATTGTCCCTCATCAGCCCCTGTGGATCAGAATATCAATTCCATGTTATTCAATGACCTTGTTCCCTATGGTCCTGTTGGAGTGACTGAATAATGCAGAGGTGCGTGCAGCCAGGGGTAGCAAGGACTGCGTACACTGGAATAGCAATTCGGCAGCCTTGCTGCTAGCTGAGCAGTCTGTGGGGCTCTTAAAAAAATCCCAGTGCTCAGGCTGCACACCACACCAATGGAGCCTGAATGGTGGGGTCTGGAGCCAGGCATCACTATACTTTTTAGAAGATCTTCCCGGGTTCATTCCACTGTCCTATGAAGTCTGAGAGCCACTGTATCTGGCCATGTAAAATGCGGGCGGGTATACGCTCCCACGGGAGGGCATGCATGGCAGGCTGCCCACACACCCACACGAAGGAAGGACTGGGGCTGGAGATGGAGCTGCGGTTGGCCTCAGCTTCTGGGTGGTTGGATGGAGACCCATTGTCTCAGATCTCTATCGCTTTTTCTGGACACCCACTATGGAGGTGATTGCTTTGCTATCACGGAATGGATTTTGGCTGTGAGTCAAGAAGAGCTCTTGTTTCCCAGCTAAATGATGGCAAATCAATTTGAGGTCTTGGCTAGAGCTGCTGATTAGGGCTGGCAGCCAGGGAGCCTGGGGCTGTCTGAGCCAAGTCAGGGCTCAGCTAGTCTATGGGAGAAGGTAGCAAGCATGAACTGAAGACCAGTGTTGGGCCCAAGAACCCAGTGATCTTGTCCAAGGCTTGGGGGGGGGGTTGTTATAATCTCAATTTATTTATAATTGCAACATTAATAGTCTTTATTTTTGTTTATTTGTTTGGGGTAGGGTTTTGCTATGTAGCCCCCACTGGCCTGGGAACTCCTTATGTGGTCTTAGCTGACCTCGAACTCACAATTTTCCTGCTTCAGGTTCCTGAATGCTGGGATTACAAACATGAGCTGCCATGCCTGATGAAGATCAATTATATTCATAGTCTTAGGTATCACATACTGAGAAGTTGATATGCCTGGGTTAGGCCTTTTGTTACATTTTGTGGCCTTATCCTTTTGTAATGCAACTCCTAAGAGGTGAAATGCAATATCCAGTATTGAATGGCTCCCAAGTTCCAAACAAGGCTTCCTGGGAAAAAATCCAAATGTTTTCTCCTGGTACGTTAGCTGTGTGTTGTTTTGCACACACAGACTCTGAGCTCCCATGAGTGGCAGATGCAAGTCTAACGGTAGGCCTAACTTAGATTATGGGCCTCCAGGGGAGGGTTTGCTGAAGAGAGGAGGGAATGAGGAAACTTTAACTGTATGAATGGATCAATGAAAGAATGTTTACCGACTAAGCCTTGAAGAAAGTTCTGTAAGGTAGGCTGATATACACGTTGTGAAGTAGGTGGCCCCAGACATGTCCCAGTCTTCAACCGTCTTCCTTTGTGGGATGCATGCTGTGCGGAGTCTCCCACACCGAGTCAGAGCTGGTGTTGGAGACCACAAAATACTACAGGAGCATCGGTGTGAGGTGAGGTTCTGAAGCTAAGTCCTAAATACTGCAGCTTCTCCTCGCTTCTCTTGGATGACTCTGTCTTGGGGATGCCATGTTGGGAGGGCATTCAAGGGGCTCTATAAAGAGGCTGGCAAGGAGACCTGCCAACAGCCAGACCTGCCAACAGCCAGACCTGCCAACAGCCAGACCTGTCAACAGCCAGACCTGCCAACAGCTAGACCTGCCAACAGCCAGACCTGCCACAGCCAGACCTGCCAACAGCTAGACCTGCCAACAGCCAGACCTGTCACAGCCAGACCTGTCACAGCCAGACCTGTCACAGCCAGACCTGCCAACAGCCAGACCTGTCAACAGCCAGACCTGCCAACAGCCAGACCTGCCACAGCCAGACCTGTCACAGCCAGACCTGCCAACAGCCAGACCTGTCACAGCCAGACCTGCCACAGCCAGACCTGCCAACAGCCAGACCTGCCAACAGCCAGACCTGCCAACAGCCAGACCTGCCAACAGCCAGACCTGTCACAGCCAGACCTGTCACAGCCAGACCTGTCACAGCCAGACCTGTCACAGCCAGACCTGTCACAGCCGTGACTTAGCCATCTCAGAGGTGCATCACCTGGACAGTCGAGTCTTCAGATAAGACTGTAGCCCAGGCTGCCATCTTTGTTGCTGTGGGTTGTTTTTGTTTTTGTTTTTTGTTTTTTGAGACAGGGTTTCTCTGTGGCTTTGGAGGCTGTCCTGGAACTCACTTTGTAGACCAGGCTGGCCTCGAACTCACAGAGATCCGCCTGCCTCTGCCTCCCGAGTGCTGGGATTAAAGGCGTGCACCACCAACGCCCGGCGGGTTGTTTTGTTTTGTTTTGTTTTGTTTTGTTTTTGAGACAAGGTCTATGTGGCCCTGTCTGGCCCTGGGCCCTGAACTCAACATGTAACACAGGCTGGACTCAAATTTAGAGCTCCTCTTGCCTCTGCCTCCTGAGTATTGGGATTAAAGATATTCACCACTACTCCCAGTGATTCAGGCTGCTGTCTTGATGGCCATTTAATGATAGATCCCCATGTGGATTGCCAGGGCACCCATTCCAGAGTTCATGGCTCAAAGAAAAAAAAACGAATGTTTGAAGTTTGGGATATCATTTGTTACACGGCTATAGATAAATAACTATAACACATGGCTGCAATTTTAAGTTACAAGAGGAACTGCTGAAGGGGAAAGTTATTCTCCATCATCCCCTTGGCTTGTTTTGTGTCTCCAGGGAGTCACACAACTTTGGAGCGTCTTTTTCTCATGTATAACGTGGGGATAATGCTGACCTTTCAAGACAGGCCATGCATTTAAAGCCATCAGCTCTTGTGGATGGCATATAGCAAGGGTTTACTGGGTAGAGGAGGGAGCCTCCCTTTTCCTCCCTAGCTTATTATATTAACATGGCCATTGCACAGACAGAGTCATTCCAAGTTTGTCTCACAGTGAGTGCGTCAGGAATTGATGTAACTAAGAGCTGAAAAGCCCTGGGCCTGCCTCAAGATGGATGGATGGATGATGGATGGATGATGGATGATGGATGGATGATGGATGATGGATGGATGGATGGATGATTGAATCCTTTGAGTTTGGAGACTAGGATGGTGATACCAGATCTCATGCAACCTACTGAGTTTACACTTTTGTTATCTCTATGCTTGGAGCTGGGGGAAGCCCTCCCTGAGCTCACACAAAGAGGAAGGACTGGAGTCTGCATTCATACCCGGGCCAGCATGCATGCAGAGGCTGGATGTGAGAGCTGTCTCCAGCTGGAGGAGCCTAACTGAGAAAACACTGTCTTCAGGCAGTATCAAATCATCTCTCAGATCAGGCAAGAAACCCCAATTAATTACAAGTGCTAAGTGAATGGTGTAGAAGCTGGGCTTTGCAGTCAATTAGTGAGAGATTGAAGGAGGTTTCATTAACCCTCTACCTCCCGGCAGTTTTTAGTTTATAGAAAGAAGGCAGATTTTTGAACTAGAGTGAGTTCCAGGACACCATGGGGCGTACCAACACAAGAGTATCCCAACCAAGAGTGGCCCAGAGGGAGTCCTGAATACATGGCGAATGCGTTTGAATTTAATCCCTCTGTCTTCTTGACCTCAAGGACTTTTGGACCTGCTGTGAAGTCAGCGGTCAATGTCCTTTCCATCTGGGGTACTAGGCCATGCAAAATACTATTTGTGCTTACCATGAGTAAGTCAGCCCAGCATGGAGCAGGGACTACCCAGTGGACCCTACCCAGGTACCCAAACCCAGGACACCCAAACTCGACCTTCCTCCAAACTTGACCACACCCACAGTGTTCCATATCCTGGGGAGCTCCGCCATCCAAGGCAGAGACACAGGTCCTGGTCTAGATGCCGCCTCCTCCTCCACGCTCTGCAGTGCGGTCCTGTCCATTCGCTTTCCGGTGTATCCCTTCATTCTGCTGCTTCATCACACGCTTTCCTCGATGGTGAAGGTCAGGCCGCACCCCCTCCTACCTCAACACTGCACTATCTCGTCCCTGGGCTCTGGCTTTCCAGCCTCTTGCTTCCAAGCTGAGAAGACATTCCTCTGTCTGTATCTCAGTTCAGTGCCTTTCAGTGGCCCCTGGTGGCCAGCGGGTAGAGCCCAAATTCTATTGCTCGGCACCACATGTGCTATGGCCAGACTCGGTTTTTACCAACAGCTCAGTCACCTCTGACAGACGTCTCTCACCCTCTCTTGCTCTCTCCTGTATGGAACAGCTTTAGTCCCCACACCCCCCTTGCCTTTGCTCTTGGGATCTGGAGTGCACTTTCTCCACTAAGCTGTTTCCTCCTCATTTTAGACCCATTTCAGTTGTTGCCTCCACCAAAGGCCTAAGAATACTTGGGTATGCTGTGGTGGGAAATTGTCTCTTCCTTTGCAAGTAGTTTTCTAGCTAGGTCGGGCTGTGTGGCTGGTGGCCTTGGTGCCTAGTACAGTGCCAATCACATAGCAGATGTTGATTTAACTAAGAGGATTGAGCTGCTTAGGAGAAAAACTTTAGGGTTCACAGGAGGGTGGTAGTGTTTGCCTACCAGGGCTCAGGTGCGCTGGGGCCCGCTGTAAGGAAAAGGGAGGAGAGGGGCATTGACTGTCTTGTTGTGACTAAGCTGTCATGAAGCTGGGTTAGGGTGCAGTGTCTTGTGTGACTGGCAGAATCCACCTCTTGGTGGACTCCCAGGGAATTCTGAAGTCCTCATTCTCTGTCTTTCCCATGGTCTGGGCTGAACTACACCAGGACCTCACCAGTAGCCGCTGCTCCTCTGTGAGACATCTTTATCTCCTGAGACTCCGTCTGCAAAGGTCTGAGGAAGGAAGGTTGTGGGCTTGTCAGTGTAGGAAGAACTTGTAATTGCTTCTAGCCAACAGCACATGACACATCCTTCTGCAATTAGGCGATATAAAACCGTGGCTTCCATTTTGCTAGCAGACTCATCTAGAGTTACCTTGGCTTGCACACTGGGGTAGAATAAGCTTCATGTTGTGAGCTGCCTCAATGGAGGGGCCCACATGGCAAGGAACAGAGGGCATTCTCCAGCCAACATCCACCAATTGCATCCTTCCAGCAGCTGTGTGAGCTTGGGAGCGAGCCTTGCTCAGCTGAGCCTTCTGATGAGGACCCCAGCCCTGGCACGCACTTTGCTAGCATCCTCCTGAAGACTTGAGAGCAGAGAATCCAGCTAACCTTGTGCCCCGACTCCTGACCTGTCACAGACACTGGGGGTTAACAAATTTGTTGCTTTTATCGAGATTGCAGTTGTAGAGGAGATATGGGTATTCACATACCTTAAACAGAGTTTACAGTGCTAGTCTAGGAGTGCTTGGTAGTCAATGATAAGGGCATGTGTGCAAAACGCTACATGCTCCTTACAGCGGTGGAGGTTAGAATAATTATTATCATTCCATTTCCCTTGTGAGAAGATGCTCACAGGGGTTAAGTATCTTGCTCAAAATCACTCTGCTCGGTGGCAGTGCCTGTCTGAATGCTCAAGGCTTTTATTGCAACACAAAGCCGTGACGCTTTGTGTAACAGACTCTGCTCCAGTCAAGAGACAGGCAACTCTATCAGTGGGTAGTGCAGAGGGGAGTGACATGAGCTACATCCTGAGAAGTGTGAGGATTGCCAAGGGTACAAGAATGGGCGAGGGGTAATTTATGCAAATGTGATGTAGCATTGAATAGGGGCTCTTGGAACACCGAGGTGCTTGTGGCTCTGTCTTAGCAGTTTGGAGTCACTGGAGTCATACCACACAGGGCCATTTTGATCATCGTGATGGTGTTCACCAAGTAGATACCATCCTACAGGCAGGTGGAAGGCGCTGGGCATGGAGTGACATGATGACGTTTGCATTTTAGATAGACTCTCGGGAGCTGGGGCTGGGGGAAGGATGCAGAGAAGGGAGGAGGTAGGACAGTGTGTGGGGAGAAAGACCCATGCATGACAGTAGGAAGTGCTGAGAAGCCAGAGAGAAATGGGCCTCACCGCAGTCCCGTCTGAAGTGGGGGCATGGAAGCCAAGGGGGTCCTATCCTGAGCCTTGACAAGCTGTGTCTGCATCCAAGAGGAATGCTGAGTGCTGTTCTCTCTGTGTTCCCAGCCTCCCACAAGCCTCCCAGGCTCAGAAGGGAGTAGACGCCCCATCTGTGTTGTGGAATGAACTACTGACAGACATTTGCCCATCTATTGTGTTCATGGTGCTCTCAGGATGCCACACCTCAAGGAGCTGGTGGAGAAGGGAAGCCCACACTAGGACTCCAGGGTTAGCCTGCACAGCCCCTCCTCTGGGGTCATAGAGTTGGCTTCCAGAGGCAGAGTGATCCTGGAACTTGGGCCAGCCCTAACTTTGGCCTCCACTGATTTCGGAGGTCATTTTCCCGGCGTCCTGGCCGGAAGCTGGGCGTAAGACACAGGGCGTTTTGGGGCATCTTGAGCCGTCTGTGCTGGCTGTCTCCTGTTACTGGTGGTGCTAATGAACAGAAGAGGGTAGACAGATGGAAACTGCTGTACAAGGCTTTTTCTTTGTTGTCATGGTTGGTTTTGTACATCTTACCATTTGCATCGTACAAAGTGGGGAGCACAGCCATGGCTTTTGGTCAGACTCAAGGGAGTGCAGGGAGGGGGTGGCCCTCCCTTCCCCCAGATACCGACACATTGAAAGGAAGCAGAGCAACGAGGACAGAGCACAGTTGTGGGAAAGGGGTTCCCTCACATGAGCAGGATGGTCCATCTCACCTGGGTCTCGGTAGAACTCCCCACCCCCATCCTGGGGCCAGGAGGAGCACCTCTGTTCTCTCCTTGGTGAAAAGGGGAGGGCAACAGGAATGGGGAATAGAGCAGGGACATTTGCTGGGCGGTATACCCTTAGACCTGGGATGTACCCCCAATGGGAGCCAGTCTGACCCCCAGGCCTCCCAGCACAGCCGAAGGCTGGCTAAACCCTAGAAAGATGGAACAGGATGATGTGGGTGGGCATTTGCTAGCTGGCGCTAGCCCTTGAGGCTGGAGATCCCACGCCATCCTTATTCCAGTCACAGGTCTTTAGGACGGCTGCTTTGCCCACAGCCACCCCACGTGTGACGGGGCCCTGGGCTGCAGCATTGTCTCTTCCTGCTCCCTCATTTTCTCTCTCTTCCATGCCTGGGATGGCCTACGGACCTCTCAGCTCCACTGAAGGAGGCACTCATTGAAGCTCCACTGCAAGGACTCCCTTTTTCAGTGCTTTGGGGCCGATGTGGAGGATATGCACTTTGGAAACCCTGTGTCATCTCCAGAGAGTCCTCTGCCTCCTTCTCTCTGATGCTGACTCCCAGGCGCAGGAGCCTGGTTGGCAGCTTTCTTTCCCCGAGAGTGCGCATGCCTGTGTCAGCAGTGCACCTCATTCTGTCTCCAGCCATGTACTGTGTGTGTGTGTGCACACGCGTGCGCACGTGTGTGTATGTGTGTGCATGTGTGTGCACGTGTGTGCACGTGTGTGCACGTGTGTGCACGTGTGTGCATGTGTGTCCATGTGTGGACTCTGGAGCCTCTTTTCACTTGCATGTTATGATTCCTGTTGGATGTGCGCATCTGTTTATTCTGCGGGGGATACACACACAGCTCCTGCTCTAGGCACATCAGGTGAACAGACACTCTTTATCCTGATCAAGTGCCCAAGTTTTGTCCTCCCGAGAATGTCGTACATAGGATTCTTTAAGGGTCACCCATTGCTTTCTCCCCATAGTCAGGTCTGTGTCAGACATGTCAATCTTTATATCCCCTGGGCTTTGTGTGGGTGGAACCAGATATACACCAAGCAGAAATTCTCTCTCTTGCTTACACCCCCAGGTAGTGAGAGATCCACCCCACCCACACCTGCAGCGCTGACCATGCCCAAAAACACCCCCCAAAGACCTCAGAATCTGCCGTCTGGGCATGGAAAAGAGGAGACTTAGACCTCGACTAAGCCAGCTCAGCCTGAGGACTGTGGGTGGGGATGAAAAGCTCCAAGCCCACTCTGGGTACCCAGAGGGGCCATGGAAACCACCAAGGACACCAGCTGAAGGGTCCGGGTTCCCGCAGGCCCATGTGGGCTGTCTGGCATGGCTGGGTTTTCTTGCTTATCTGCAGGTCCTTGGGTCTTGGTCTCTACTGCCATGTGGTGCTCTGTGCCCTGCTGTCCTCCTTGAGGTCTAAGGGTCCCTGTCAAGGGGACAGCCTTTCTTAACACTGGTATCCATCCTTGTGTTCTGGTGGGAGTCTTACTCAGGGTTTAGGGAGGTCTGGGGTCCCTGGCCTGGTCCCTGCCTGTCTCTGGCCCAGGACCCCAAGGCTCTTGAGAATGACCATCCTGCCCAGGATAGAAGACAGAAACAAGCAGACAATAGGGGTGCAAGATGGCTCCCCATCACAGACATAGACACAAACACTGGCCCCTGTGGAAAGACACAGGGGTACAAGAGGGTGGGGGAGAAGGGTAAGTCCCAGGAGCCGGAGCTGCCAAGGCCCTGCTCCTTAGAGAAGGGACAGACCAGGGGACTTTTCTGGTTCCCTAAACATATGGATTGTTTAGTCTCCTCTTGAAAGTATTGCGGTCTAACTGATATGGCTTTAACTATTGGAAACGGACAGGAAGACACATGTCTTCTCTGAAATAAAAGCGAAAGTCCACTAAAATGGAAAACCTGCAGAATGCAACAGGGCCAGTGGGACAGAGGCTTTTGGAGGGGGCAAGTCGCCCTCTCCTGGGCCCCTGCTTTTGGGATAGGCCCTGGTGGGGGCCCAGCATGGCTTCCTGGGGCACTGCCTGGGTCTGTCCCAGCAGAATTCTGAGGACCTCAGGTAGGAAACCCCCAAGGGTAGGAGGACTCTAGGCCAAGGGTAAGGTCTCCTGTCAGATGTGGCCACCTGTAACTAATGGGAGGGGGCATCTTACTCCGGTTCTTGCTGTCCAAGCACAGACATGCATACAACTGCCTGTTATAGACCCACACACATGATCACCACCAGTCTTGGCCCACCTGACAGTTCTCTCAAACACACATTTCTGCATCTTACATGTAACCATCACTCTTGACACACATGCCATTTTGAAAATACATGCATATACAAGCTAACACATGCAATCTTTAAACACGGGAGATGGCAGGCACACACTGAGAACATAATTGAAACTCAGGCACACCACGGCCCACAAACACATATACACATTGTACATCATATGAACAATCTCTAGCACAGAGGTATGATGACTAACACACACATGCAATCTCAAGACACCACACTCTAACCGTACATAGATGCATGATGGGGTTTGCCACATGTTATCTGATGTGTGTGTGTGTGTGTGTGTGTGAACTCACACATTCATCCCTCTTTTGCCCCTCCTCCTCCATCCCTGCTCCATTTCTACACAAGTCACAGAGCAGGCAGCCTCAACAACGCAGGCTGTGAGGGCAGATGGCAACCCTATACATCTCAAAGGAGAGCTGATTCTTGGCCAGTGGGATGAATGGACAGTCTCTTGTCAGGTGGGAATTGGCCTTTCCCCAGCTGCTTGGGGCTTTGACCAAGAAGGGTCCTCCTGGGGACAACAGGGGCTTGGAAGCACATGGACAGGACATGGAAGGGGAGAAAGGTGGATAGGAATGGGGGCAGTTTGGCTGTACCAATGACGGGTCCTATGGCACAGACCATCACTGCCCGATGGCTCCAAGTATTTTCTGGGGGCCTGGGCAGCCCCTTGGCTGGGCAAACTGGGGCCTAGCCTGGCAGTGGGGTCCCAGGGCCTAAGTCAGATGAGGGGGAATAAGGGGTTGCCTTGCCCTGGGCTCTCCACAGGTGTGCTAAAGTCCAAAGAGGGTTCATTTGGAGGGAGCAGCTTGGCAGGGGCCCTGCTGTTTTAGGTAGGGGTTGGGGAGAGAGGTGTGCTCCTGGGTTGGTATCACCAGGAAGAGGGGGAGAGGACAGCCCAAGTCTCTTGCCCAGACTCTAACCTGGGCAGACCCAGCTAGAGCCTCTCAGGGCTAGGCTCTCTTGGGGCAGGCTCACTGTGAACAGCCTTCCTCAGAGCCAGGCCACTCAGTGCCCCTGCCCTGCCCTGGACTCCCACTGGGCATTTAGAGGCCAAGGGTCAGCATGCTGGGCAGGGCTGGAATGTGTCATTACTTTGGCTGGCTGGGGACAGTGGTCCTCCTGGCAGTGGGGAGCATGAAGGAATGTATGGGGGGAAATGCCACACTAACATAGATCTTGGGCTTCTGGAGGGGCACCCAGTGCCTTTGGTTCTGGGTTCAAAGCCCCCTTCTGGAGTAAAGCTGTCTTCCTTTTTCAAGCTATTTGGGAGTGAAACAGGACTAGGAACCATGGGAGGAAGGGAGGGTAAAGGAGAACAGAGGGGAGGTACCCCTGGCTAGGGAAAGGGGGCAGAGGCCAACTGAGGTTTTCCCCTTTGGAACTGATACTTAACTGAATAAAAAGAAAAGAAAGACCACCACCAACAAAAAAGTCATAAGGTGGATGGGGCAGGAGGATGGGTTACTTCTTGAACATGTCCTGCAGCGGCCCGGGCAGGTATTTGAGCACTGTGTCCAGGATGCTCTCCTCTTCCTCCTCCTCCTCATCCCCACACCCGGCAGGGATGGCTTTTTTGGGTCGGGTCAGGCTTCCCTCACAAGGCTGTTCCAACGCTGCCTTTTCCTCCGCCTCCTTCTCTTCCTTCTTCTTCAGCCCATACTGGGGAAGAGAGAGACAGGGCAGACTTGAGTCACAGGAAGGAGAAGGTTGACTTTCTCACTCGTTCAGACTTGGGGGACGGGTCTCAGCAGCACTTTTTAACTCTCCAGGAAAGCTGCCTTCCCTGGAGACCTGAGCCCGGTTCTTAGTAGATGACTAACATAAAAGACCATGCCTTAAGCCTGATGGTGGTGGCAGCTCACGCCTTTAATTCCAGCACTTGGGAGGCAGAGGCAGGCAGATCTCTGTGAGTTCAAGGCCAGCCTGGCCTACAAAGTGGGTTCCAGGACAGCCAGGACCGTTACACAGAGAAACTCTGCTTCCAAAACCAAATCAAAACATAAAAAAGACCATGCCTCAGTTTCTTTTAAAATTAACACTTATTGTTAATGCCCCTTTGTCCCTTTGGAGTCCCCCGAGTTGTCTTTCTATGTTCTGACACTTTCTATTTTGCGACACAGCTGGCTGACCCCAGGCTCCTTGCTGTGTTATCTTGCAGCATGGTGCTATCAGACAAGCACTAAATGTATAACGTAGGTAGACAGCTCCATACCTGGTGGTCAGTGCACCTTGCAAAGTTTCTCTACTATGTACAGGTTCTGAATTCCTCTTATATTTGGTCCCAGGGGCTCTGGCAGGCATGTTGGGCCTGCTGCATCTCCTGTAAACTCACATAGTTACTGCACAATCCTCGAGGGCATGCTCCAAAGACACCCATTTTCCTGATGAGAGTGAGGCTCAGAGAGACCTGGGTCTGAGATGAGAGCTGGGGTTCAGGGGAGTCAGAGGAGGCGGGGCTCTCAGGGGATGCTGACCTTGTCTCGGATCTGCTGCCGGACCTTCTCGCGCTCGGCTTCCATGCGCGCATGCTTGGCCTTGCGCTCCTCCTCCTGCTGCCGGAGGGCCTCCTGCCGCTCCTCCTCCTTCTTCTGCGCGTCAGGGTCCTTCTCCTCCTCTCCCCCCCAGCATCTTCCCCATGTCCTTGGTGGCCCCTGCGGGGATGTGGAGAGGTTGTGGTCAGTTGGGGGAGAGAAGGCAGTGGTTCGAGGTCCCCTTTCTCCTGGGTCAGGGGTGATGGGGGAAGGTGGCGGGGGGGAAGGTGGTGGGGCTCACCTCCGAGGGCTTGCTTCATGACGAAGTCCATCCTGCAGGCTTTGGTTAGTGCTTCCTAGCCCGCGGCTGAATTTGCATTCGATACTTCAGGCTGGTCTGCCTCCGGGAAATGAGCCCACCTGCAAAAGAGGATGGGGAGGGGGTCAGTCGGAAAGTTCTCTTCCACGGCAAGGTAGCCTTATTCACGGGGCATGGCCAACTGAGGATAGGGCTCAATGCCCTGCTAGGAAGAAAGAGGAGATGGAAGGGATGTATTTACTGCGCATGTGTTATGGGCCAGGCATGGATGTGCAAGGAAGTAGCTTCTGGATCCTATTTTATATCATTTGAAAAGAAGATTTATTTATTTTTATTTTATGAATATATTTTGCTGGCATGTAGATACCTGTGGAGGCCAGAAGGAGGAGTTATATCTCCTAGAACTGGAGTTACAGATGGTTGCGAGCCACCAGGTGGGTGCTGGGAATAGAACCTGGGTCCTCTGCCAAAGCAGTTATGCACTCTTAACCTCTGAGCCGTCTCTCCGGTAGCCTGGTTCCTATTCTAAAGCCTTTCTTTTGGACATGTTGTTTCTGATCTGATCGAAGCCAGGGTACTTGAGTGGGACTGGAATTTGGGCTTGGAAGAGCTGTGTTTTGATGGCATCCCCATTCATTATTTGCCATGTGACCTTCAACAAGTGACACCCTGTGCTCACACTTTCAGTTCCCTCTTTCCTGAAAAGGAAGTGGCCGGGTCTGGGCTGCTACAGAGAGCAGAGAGGAGACTCACCAAGAAAATGGGCATGTGTTAGTGGCCCCAGGAAATCAGAGATACACGGGGGAAAAAGGTATAGCTAGCATGAATAGGAACTTATCCAGACACTGGAAATTAGAGAAATAAATTATTTGCTATTTTGGCATATACGTAAGTCTTGTGTTTTATAGCTTAGTGTTGGTTTTTATTTTGAGTTATATATGAGGGCATTGAGGACATTATCATCTTGGCATTTCTGGCCTTTACAGAGTGAGGTCCTTGTAGGCACGCTGCTAATCTTAGTTCCTCTTCCCTCCTCCCTAAATTACTGATTTTCATTTCTTATTATATTTTTATTGTTGTTTTGTTGTCTCAGAAGATTTTCTCCAAATGAAGTCATAATTGGAAATGCAGTATGCAGAATGTGTGAAAGTGGGGCTATCCCAATGAGGGAAAGGGGCCTGCCGATCTGAGCATGGGGATCTCCCTTCCGGAACCCCACACCGCCGAGAACTGACCTTAGTGCTCCGACCTAGAGGCCTCCTATTTCAATTGTTGAGTTGTACTTATTCTTTACAAAATGTTCTTTAAATGTTTACTTCAGCTGGTATATATGGGTTTTTGCCTGCATACCACATGTGTGCCTTCCACAAGAGGGTAACATAAATGGGGCGGTGGTGGCAGCGGCACATGCCTTTAATCCCAGCGCTTGGGAGGCAGAGAGAGGTGGATCTCTGTGAGTTCGAGGCCAGCCTGGTCAACTGAGCAAGTTCCATGACAGCCTCCAAAGCTACAGAGAAACCCTGTCTCAAAAAACAAAACAAAACAAAACCAACCAACCAACCAACCAACCAAACAAACAAACAAACAAAAGAGGGTATCAAAGTCCCTGGCACTGTAGTTACAGATGGTTGTGAGCTATCATGTGAGTGTTGGGAATTGAACTTGGGTCCTCTGCAAGAACAGCAAATGCTCTTAACCCCTGTGTGTCTCTCCAGGCCCTGAGTTATACGGATGCTTTAACAGACAAGGCACTGCCAATCTCTGTTCTGTGTGGCTGCATCTATGAACTACCCTAAATTCGATGTGGGTTGGAGGTTAACTGGGACTAGGCCTCCCTCACCCCCAGGGCCTTTCATCTCTTATAGACTTCATTAAGCCTCTGTTACTTTCTAGGAAGAAAAAAAGGGTTCAGGGAAATGATGGCAGAGAATTTTACTAGGCTGGTTATTGCAACGAAGTTGAATTCAAGGCCACAGGCTATTCATTGATGGTTTCCCCTCATTTCTTTCAAAATGAGAAGTCATTAGCAGTCTGTGAGTTTTCATAATAAGGGATCAAAGAATGTATCTATAGGATTAGATCATTTAATGGGTTGTTTTTGGTGGAGAAAAATCATAATGTATTAGATGAAAAAGTTCCCAGGGTTTTGGCATCAGTCATAACTGGTTAAAGATTCTAGACTGGGGTCAAGTCTCTGGAAAAGCGTTAGCTTGTTCCAGACGGGGATGTGTTACGGTGATCTTTGCACTCATATTTAAAGGAGAAAAAATTCAGGTCAAGTGCCAGAGATGTAGCCGGAGCTTATACAGATGGTAGTCAATGCTGGCTATGTATTTATGGGACAACACTAAGTCTAAGGGGATCACAGGCTTTCCAGGAAAGGTGAGAGAACCCACCCTGACCCTGAAATCTGAGTCTGAAGGTTGCTCAGCTCTGTTAAGATGTTTCCCACTGATTTCAGACCTGGGGAAAGGATTTAATTTCTAAGAACAGGGAACCAACAGTGAACAAATTGAGTGATTTCAGGAACTCTTGAGTTTCTACGCAGTGTTTACACAGAGCTCAAAGACTTGCCAGGTGGTAGTGGAAGACGCCGGACTCTAATTTGAGATGATTCAAATTGGGAGGCAGGACACCTGGGCTGTAGCTCAGCTCTGCGCCCGACTCGCCACACACGCGTCTCTCTGGGGACCGGAGGCTCTCCCACAGCCTTCCCCAGGGCCCCAGAGGCACTGTCCCCATGTTTAAATGCTGACCTCTGCACCGCACCCCCAGCCCCTTCCCCACTTGGCTCTGTAGCTCCCCTCTTTCCTCTACCCTCCTCCGTTCTCCTCCCACTTCTCTCCCGTCTCCTCATCACTCCCTTTTTCTTACTGGCTCATGCTCTGCCTGCTTCTCAGACTCTGACCCCAGCCCCTGCCTCTGTTTCTTCTGCCAACTTCCTCTTGGTGGGGTTTATTCAGACTAGAGGCCTTATTGATCACTGACATAGATGACACCTAGACCTCTTATCTGGGCTTCAGATGCCTGTATTTATTCACGTAGCAAGCATTAATCGAGGACCTACTACGTGTTAATCAGTACCTTAGACACTGAAGGTGTAACAGCGAGTGAGAGAGGGAAACCTGTGCCCATAAGCAGATCACATTCCGAGGTGTTTGTGAGTGCCTGCATATGGGGAAACGCGCAAAAGGAAGAGATGCATTTGTGTTCTCCTGGGTGTTCTGTGAACACTACTCAAGTGCAATACTCCATCCAGCAACAGTTACCTCCTTATCTGGACACTTTAACATTCATGCATTCATTCAGTCACGGTCATCGCTGCTAGCTACCCCCCATCTTCAAAATACATCTATTCAAAGCCCGAATCTTCTCAATGCTTATATCTTTATTGCTCCAGGTGGGTCCTAAGTAATTCTCAGGATTACTTGCTGGGCATTTTGAGTCTACTCCAAAGGCCTGTTGCCCAATCTTAGTGTGGCCCTCTTAGCTGTTAGGCAGTCTCTTTGCTCATATGGTTGAGATAATCTAGTGACTTCAGAGGCCCAGTCTGCTCCTCACCACAGCCTCTTAACAGGACACCTCCCTCCAGGTCAGGCCCTTTCTTCCAGGGAGACAGCTTTTTGGGTCTTCTTTATAAACAGAGGGCTACAGGGCCAGTTTGAAGGTTAGAAATCATCTGTGGCATGCGTTTGCCACGTGACAGGTGCTCAGTAAACAAAAGCTATTATTAAAGTGATTAATGATGGCAATCGCACACACCTGCAATCTCCCCTCTTCTAGCTCCAGGGGACTCCCTCCTCCTAGATGAAGCCAATCTAGATTTTTCTCCTTGCGCCTCTTCCTTTACCCACGAATCACCACACCTTCCTAAATCCCTAGTGTTCTTTTCCTAGTGTCTTGGGTCTCCTCCCCTTTCCAACCCTCTCATCGAACGATGCACTCCACTTCTTTGACTCTCTGCCCTCTACTGTCCTAGAGTCCGCACTCCGTGCAGCTTCCTTCTGGTGAAGTGCTACCGCTCCTGAGGCCAGCTGTCTCAGCACAGCCCAGAAGCTGCCTTAATCAGCGTGGCTGGGAGACCTATGCTTGACAGGAGTGTTCACAGCCCTCTGCCTCCTCTCCTTTGTATGTAGCATTTGACGCCGATCACTACGCCCTTCCCCTAATTTCAGCCTTCTCAGAGCTGAATTCCATGACACAGCACTCTTGTGGGTTTCATTCTCCCCCAACAGGTCTCCTCTCTCTCCTTTGGTTCCCTTCCCAGGCAAACTCTCCCTTCTCCTCCCGTCTTCTCCTCCCATGGAAACCTCCCATCTGTGCCTACCGATTTAGGACCCTTAGTTAGCCACACACACACACACACACACACACACACACACACACACACACACACACACTCACACACGGGGCGTGCACACATGCACGTCTTTCTCTCTAAAGCCTGCAGAGTTTTAACCCTTTGCTGTATAGCATCCCACATGCCGTTTCCAATCCACTCTCTGGAAGATGAATCCCATCCTTGCCCGGCCCCCATCTCACCCTACAGGATGCCTCGTTTAAACTGCTTCGACCAAAAACTCCAGCCAGTATTTCTCATCCGTGCACGCTTGCTCACTCACTCATCCTGTGCTCCTTGAGTGCCTGCTGTCTACCAGGCAGCGTGGAAGAGAATGAGGCATCCTCCAACGCTGCTTCTCACAGCCTTCAGTTAACTGGGGAGGTAGAAACTGCCTCGCAAAACACAAAGATTTGGTGACTGTAAGACACAGGCACAGGGGAGAATTCTGGACACTGCTCGCCTGACCTCCTCCCTCCCACTGCTTCAATGTCTTGGTTCATGGCTCTGTCTGTCCTCCGGCTCTCACCTGTCTCCCACGTGACCCTTGGGTTAATCTTCCTAAAAGGCGCATGTAAACCCCCGCCCTGCACTGACTCCCCACGGCCCTGTTAAACTCGCCACAGCCTGTGCTCTCACCTGCAAACCCCACAGTGGAGCACCTGCCAGAGTTCCCAGCCTCTCACCTCTTGTACACGGCTAAGACCCCCAACACATCACTTCTGCCTCCACCCGAGGCAGGGTGACTTGGGCGTACTACTCCCACAGCCTTAGAGCCCCTTAACCTCATCTCTGCTGGTTCGGATCTCGGCACTGCCACCTACTAAACGGTCCTGAGCACTTGATTTAATGTTTTCTCATGTGGAAAATGGAGACAGTGCAAGGCCTGCCGTGAGCACTGAGATTATGCAAATCAAGGGTCTAAGCCAGTGTCCGGCATGTGGTAAGCATCCCCATTGTCACCATGACCGTCCACAACAGCGGCAGCACGAACTTCCGGAGATCCTTTGCCAGCGCTGCTCCCTCCACGCAATTCCCCAGTTCCCCTTGACAAGATGGGACGGATGCTTGCTTGTTGATTACCTAAAGTACTTTCTAGGACAGTTTTGCTGCCTCTTACTCGTCTTCTGCCTGTCTCTGTCTCCTTCCTTTGTTATCACAGAAGCTTTTCTGTTGCCTGTGTCTTATTCATTTCACCTACTCAAAGAATCCCCACAGGGCATTCTTTGCATGTTTGCTCAGTGGAATTTAATGTTGTGTGCATAGGCTCAAAGCATGAGCCTGCACATCTGATTCCGAGCTTCTTAGACACTGGGTTGTGTGCATGTGTGTGCGCGCATGTGTGCCTGCAGCTAACACACACACACACACACACACACACACACACACACACACACACGGGTGAACTGGAAGAGGTCCTATGGATTGTGTACAGTTGAGGATTAGGGCCTCACCACCAGGAGGCGCTCCTCAGCGGCTTCGGAAAGCTGCCGTCTGTCTCCGAGCGGGAAGGGTGCTGGTGGGGGTGGAGGCTGCTGCTGCTGGTGGGGTGTTGGATTCGGGAAAGGAGATGGGGAGGCAGGCTGATGCAGAGTCATGATGTCAGCCACGGAAGACCCAGGACAGGCCCTCACCTTCCCTCTGGGCCCAACTCCCCAACACCCCTACAGTCAGTCCCTGCCCAAAGACAGCCAAGGCACCTGCTCCAGTTCCGTCGAGTCCCAGGGACCCGCTCCCTCCTTCCGACAAGCACACTCGAGAACATGCACTGTTTGTCTTTGCCGTTGTTTTTCTGATTCGAGTACGGGCTACAATCACAACTCAATTCAGCACTCAGTTGCTTTTTGCAAGGGACCCCACGCTAATGGTGGTGGCCGAGACAGAGGACATCACCCTCACTTCCCCATCCCACGCCCCTAGAAGCAAGACATCCTGTGGGGAGGAGAAGAGGCGGCCAAGGATGGGAGAGAGTAAGGAATGGCTGGGTCATGAAAGTGGCGGGGGCTTCCCCCTTCAGAAGAGTGGTAGGCTCCCAGGTGCTGCTCCCTGGGCCCTCATGGAAATAAGCACCCGCGACAGCGCTGTCCAGGGGCTTTCAGTTGTCCCCTTCCCCCAACACACGCCTCTGGACCCTGAGCCCCAGGCTGATATTAAACTTTGATGTAGAGGGGGCAGTCTGAGACTGGGGAGCACCCTGCGACTCCCACATGGGCTCGAGCTGCCCAACTGTGCTCCTGCGGGAAGATGACAAATAGCCCCCTGCCCCCCACCGACGTGGGCACTTCTCTCTCCGTTGGCCTCTGCCACCCGGAGACTTCCTCCCTTGGGAGCCGAACTCTACCCCTGGGGCGGCTCTCTGCTCCTGGAGCAGAGGGGCCGGAGGGCTTCGGGGGTAGCCACACCCCGAAGTAGCTGAGCACCACGTCCCCCACCCTAGTCTTGTGGGCTCGAAGTTGTTCTCCAGGTTCACTGTGGAGTCTCCGCACTCGGGGCGGCCCGGGCTCCCCGAGCCCCACTGTCCCCGGCTCTGGATGCGCGCCTGCCCACCTCTGCCCGCCCTACGCTCCCAGCACCAGCCCTCAGCCGGGCTTCCGCGGGGAGCTGTCCCTTCAGCACCATGCAGGGCGGGCAGGGGCCGCAGCTTCCAGCGTGCGCCCGCGGTTTGGGGAGCCCCTCAAAGCCGCACTGCCCGGCTCCCCCGCAGTTCTAAGGCCAGAACGGTCCCCTACTGCCCCCAGCCCGGCTCCGCCTCCCCGGCCCGAGGCCAACACCGACCTGGTGGTCCCAGCAACCGTCTAAAGCCACTGCAGGGCTCCGGCTGACTCCAGCAGGCGGTGCCGTGTGCTCAGCCAGCTCGCGCCGCCGCCTGGTGTAACTCCGCCAGGCGAGCTGGGGCCGCGGCTGCCGCGGGCGGGCGGGCGGGCAGGCGGATGCTGAAGGCGCCCTCCAATCACACCCCTCAGCCGGTCCCTGACGCCTTACAGCTCCTCTTCCAGAAGGGAAATTCAAAATCTCTCCTCTCTCTCTCTCTCTCTCTCTCTCTCTCTCTCTCTCTCTCTCTCTCTCTCTCTCTCTCTCTCTCTCTCTCTCTCTCTCTCTCTCTCTCTCTCTCTCTCTCTCTCTCTCTCTCTCCTCCCTCCCCTTCTTTCCCTCCTCCTCTTCCTCTCGCTGCCTCCTCCCCCTCCTCCCTTCTTCCTTTCCCTCTTTTATTCTCCCCGCTTTCCCTTTCTCCTTTTTTTTCTCCCCTTCTTGACTACTGATTCTTGTCGCAGACAGCCCTGCCAATCTGCTAGGCTTCTTTCTTCCCAACTCCTGCGTGTCCAAGAACCACAAGATTACAGCTTTGGAAGGGTGATGCGGGCAGCCGTGGAAAAGGGGTTTATAAGGCAGAAACCGAAGGAGTTGCCTCTCTCTGCTTGGAAGCTCTTTTTGACTCTCTAAGGCACTCTTCCCTTTGGCGTGCCCACATCCCTAAAGGAACCCCAGTTTCAACCATCTCCTCTCTCTGCTTGTATCTTGCCTGTGAGCAGCTTCTGGACTGGGCAATCCACTGTCTGATCCTTTGTGCAGTGCAGTGTATGACCACAGTGTCCGGCTACAGGCTCGCTCCAGAGCCATTGGTGTGCAGGAGAAGGAAGGTCCTGTTAGGGGGTGAGGGACTCTCCGCTCTGGACCCAGAAGCAAAGAATCATGCAGAATTGCAGGGGGAACATTGGGTGAGCTGCTCCTGAGTCCTCTCTAGGTCTGTTATCCTTGGAAGAGGACACACAGTCCTCTGGTGGTGGTGTTCTAGAAGGCCTTCCTCTCCCTCCTCAGCCCAGGGAAGAGAAGGGCCTGCAGCAATGGCGGCAGCATCAGCTCCACCCTCAGCCTGTCTGTTCCCCCCTCACACTGGCTTTCCTTCTCTTATTCTCTCCTAATGAGCCTTCCATTCTGCCTATCATCTCTCAACCTCTTCCTTTCATCCAGCCTGGGGTGCAGGACAGCGGCTCCAGGGAGGAGGGCTTGCAGCTGGCCTTTGAAAGCTGTGCAGGAGTTCATGCACCCGTTGGTTAAGTGAGAGCGGAGATGGCTTTTGCTTCTGAAAGGAATGGCTTCTCTCCCAGGAGGGAGAGCTGTGGGAGGACAGGACTCAGCTGTTTCTTCCCAGCTCCCCAACTTCCCAAAGTGGGCCTTGTAAGTCGGAAGACATTGGTGTATACACCCTGCTCTTCTGGAGAAGCACCCTTGTGAAGAAGTTCATCTCTGTCCTCCCCTTTCAGACTGGGGACTTTGTGCAACGGCAGAGCTCTCTATTTAGCACTGTTGGGGCATCAGCATAGCTTGTTCATTGTTTCCCTCTCATTTCCTAAGGTGACCTGAAGTGTGTGTGTGTGTGTGTGTGTGTGTGTGTGTGTGTGTGGACACGGGCATACGCATGCACGTGCACACGCTCCAGTTTGATTAGAGTGACTTAGACTTGCCACTAATGCCTGAAGGGAGTTCTAAGCCGAGAAATCTGACATTCTGTCATTTCGAGAGTGGCAGTCTCTCCCATCCCCCTTCTCCCTCCTTTCTGCACATTCTTCAACATGTCCTGTGCATGAGCTACGGCTGTGGCTACAGATGGAGCTTTGCCTTTGACATGGACATTGATCAAGCTAGGGTTAAAATCCAACTTAGGCTTCAGAAAAAGACCCAGCTCAGTCCTGGGCACTGCACTTTAAGAGGGACTTTGGTCCTGGGCACTGCACTTTAAGAGAGAATTTGGTAAGCTCTGGGATATTCCTCTTGTGAAGAGGCTGGTCTGGGGATGGAGAGTAGAAGGATTTGAGGTTAGCTTACTGTCAGGGCAGAACGGAGGGCATTAGTTCTGGAAGGGCTGATGAGTCTTGCTTAATTGCAATTGACTCGGTTTAACAGCAAAGTGGATGCTAAGGGTATGCCCACTGAGTAGATAAATAACCATTGCAAGGGAAGACCAGAACTACTGTTTTTTAGTTACTTATTAATAATAAAAATAATAAAAATAAAATAATAGCTTTTACTATTGCTGGAGATGACCTCAGGGCAATGGGGAAGGTAAAGAGAGGTAGAATGAAGCTTGAAGAGGAAGACACAGTTCTCAATTGGCACTGTCATCCATGCCTGTGCTTCCGGCTTGAGGCATTAGCAGTAGCTGGATAAAGAAGACCACCCAGGCAGCAGTTACATTTGAACCCAAGCTTTTTGTGAGTCTATTATGGTCCCTCATTATTTGGCAGGAACTGAGCCTGGTGTGGAAATCCTCTGATGACGGCTCGGTCAAGTTTTGGTGGCTTCACGCAGTTGATCCATTAGGGGTAACTCACAACAGAGCCACGGGTCTCTCCCAAGAACAAAAAGAGATGGAGAGGAGTCCTTTCTCCCTGCTCTGTGTAAACAACCCTGACATGGTCCCCAGATCCTCAGTGGTTACTTAAGAAAAGTGGCCAGCTGTTGCAAGAATCTAATGGCAAGAATGCCACTAACCTCAGCCATGATCTAAGCACCCAAAGGGTCCGAGGTGCTGACTTTGGGGCTTTTACATATCATGTGCTCTCATTTAATTTCCACCAACCCCTATTTTCAAGACGCAGACTTAATGCCCAGGGGGAGAAAGTGAGTCCTCAGCAGAGCCTGGGTTCCTGCTGATCCGGCACTGGGTTCTGTGGGCCTTATGTCACTATGGGCTGCTCTCTCCTGACATTCCAACATTCCACAGCCTATACAAGTGGGACTTTTGCAGCACGTACACATGCATGCATATATATGTATATATAGCACTGACATTTATAGTCATTTCTGTTGTCTAGTTTCTAACACACACACACACACACACACACACAAACACACACACCCCATACATTTACACTCATATCAGGGTGCTCATGTCATGCCGACTGCAGTATTTTCTCCCCCTCCTGCCTCTCTAATTCCAGCTCAATGTGAGTGAGCGTGAGCGTGTACAGCACAAGCAGGCAGCCTCTGGTCCTCACAGAGAGCCGAGAGCAGGGAGAGGGAGGCAGGTTTGGACAGATTCATGAAATGGTGCGGATACGCCTCGGATGTTCACTAGGAAGCCAATTAGGAAAGCCAATGCTAGGATTTCCACAAGGGCCGAGGAACAGTGTGTGAGGAGCGACAGCTGTCATAGACTGCAAATGTGCCCATCAGTGAGAACGGCGTCCAGAGGGTGTCTGTCCAAAGGTCAGCTCACGTCTCCCCTGCAGTCACCTCACTCTGGCAGCTCTCTGTGACAGAGCTGCTCGGCACTGGAGCTTTGCTGGTTGCTTGTCACTTCAGGGAGGCCTGGGCTGCCCCATGTCCTGTGGTTCTAGCTTGTGCCTTGGGGGGCAGCATTGGCCTTGCTTTGGGAGAGTGGCCTGGTGCCAGAAGGAGAAAGAGAACTGTGGGGGTTGGAGCACAGAGAGAGAGAGAGAGAGAGAGAGAGAGAGAGAGAGAGAGAGAGAGAGAGAGAGAGAGAGAGAGAGAGAGAGAGAGAAACCAAGTCATTTTGCTCCTCTGGTGAGTGAGTACCTTCCTTCTTGTCACCGACAGTGGCTAGGGTGTGACGTGAGTCTCCCAGGCTACCTCTGTCAATATGACACAGCGTGAAGGCGAACTCCAAAGTCATCATTGTTCAGTGATGTACCTGTATATGTGGCCGTGTGGGACCGTACAGCATCCATGGAAGATGCGGGTGCCATGATATGACACGCATGGGTCTGCAGCCATGTGACTCTCATAATTTGGTGGTGTGGTCCCTCCTGTTCTGTTAAGAACCACTGTGATGGTACATGGCTAACTCCATTTTTACAGCAGAATATGTCAATGGTGCTATGGAAGGTTCTGGTGTGAGGTAAGGGCATAGATGCAATTGTGTAGGCTGTGAACCACGGGGCCCGATTTACAAAGGCTGCGCTGGATTCAAGGTTCTAGGAGTATGACACTATTTCTGGATACTAATGTTGCTACCAACTAGAGATGACCTAGATATTTGGATGGTGGGTTTTGTGTCATTACTAGCAGATGTGGCTATGAGCCACAATGGGTGGGCACACGGGTTACTGTCATCCTGTGGGGCAGTAGAAGTGTGTAGATGTGTACATGCGCAGCCAGAAGTTTGCCCTGACCATTGTGCAAACACGCAAAATACGTTACTGGGGTGACGAGCCTTCCTTTCTGTGTCTTCCCTGCCTAAAGGCCAAAAGTAAGCCAACATGGCAGATCCTGCCCTCTCGGAAAGGACCCTGGAACCCCACATTTTTCACTTTGGTTCTTAGCAAAGTTCCCAGGTTTCACATCTGCACCCTGACCCGCTGGTAACGCATGGGTGTGTGTGTGGAAATTCTCTAGGGATCCTCTCTTGTCCCTGGAGCCCTGTCTCCAGTTCAGCACCCCCCTCCCTGCATCTGCCTGCTGGTTCCTCCTGGGTCCTGCATGCCCATATCCATGCTCATCTCCCCATCCAGGCACCCATTAGCATGTCAAAGCAGCCCTGTTCCAGCCCACACAGTGTACCCTGGGGCATCCCTACACAGCAGCTCCCTCTCCTCTGGAGCTTTCCCGAAACCTCGCATTTTCCTGTCTGTGTACCAGTCTGCAGCCGTCACCGACCCAAAAGCAGGGTGTTTGGGTGGTGATTCTCCCTTCTCGTGTGTCGGGTTCTTTCTCCGCCCCCAGTCCTTCCACCCCTTCTGGACATGGTCCGACGTCCCTGTCCTCTGACGACCTCAGGTGCATGCTCTGTCAGCTCCCTAATTGTCAAGACTTCAGTCTCGCCTGGCTCTTTTACGGTAGGTGGGGTATTAAATTCTGCTAGCCGGGCCTCTGAGAATCCCTTTCCTGGTGACTCTTCACCTCCTAGACTCTTGGCCTCTCCCCTCCCTGTGAACAACCCGCTCCAAGATGGTCGTCACACCACAGAAGCCTCTCAGTTCGAGCAAACAGCAGTGGGAGGACAGGTTCACACCGGAATCTTGCTCTGCTCTGCTGGACACGGTATGTCCTACTCAGAGGGGATGCAGCAGGGATATGCTTTTAAACGCTGCAGATCCCCAGGCCTTCTCCACACACAGCAAAGCTGTCTCTGGGCCTGGGGACTTTCCCTCTTTTCTTAACTCCCTGGGAGTTTCCGTGTGCTGACCTGGAAAGCCCTGGCTGTGAGCCTGGAGAACCCGGGATGCTGTGATTCACTACCCAGTCTTATGCAAAGAATGAATCCACGAGTCACAGAGTCTTAGGACTAACAGAGGGGCCACACACTTAGCATCACGGTTTTCAGTTCTACAAGTCTGTGTCTAGAGCTTGGAGTTGGGGTTCTCCATCTGGGAAGGACTTTTACTGTCTAGGCTCCTTGCTCCCTTTGCTGTGGGAAGCCCCCCCCCCCGTCTTTTGAAGGACTGTTGTGTCACATGTCACTTGCATTTATGGGCACTTATATTCTCCCCATTGGTGCAAAGGTGACTGGCAGGGCCTTGAGCCCAGAGTGGGTGAGCAGAAAATGTTGTCTGTGTCTAGTTAGGACCAGCATATGCTAGCCCACAGGAAGATCTTGCTGGTTGATAAAATGAATTGGCAAGGACATTATTGCTGTTTTATTAAAGCAAGACATATCGAAGATCATGGACAGATGATAACGAGCTCCTGCACCTCTGGTCAGGAAATGGATGTGCTGAAGGGCCCCAGAATGGTATTTTCTGAGACTGATGGTGGGGTGGAGTACATGTGTTTGGGAGGCAGGGAGACAGGAAGCAGTAAACATGCATCAGAGGTTAATAACACTCAGTGGTGGAACACTTGCCTGCCACACACATGGTCCTAGGTTCAATCTGGAGAACCACACAGAAAGGGCAAACAGTCAGTGATGAAACTAATAATTTCCTGTACTTACACCCTTGGGAAAATGGGGCCAGGCAAGGGAAGAGCCGTTCTTAAAGTCACACAGCAAGTTCATGAGCCTTCTAATTCCTAGGTGACTATTCCTCGGCAGGTGTGAGTCAGCACCCGGCCACACCTCTTTTAGAGAGTCCCTTCGTACCAGGTGCCATTTCAGTTGTTTAAGCCACACAGCTACCCTTTGTGGTAGGTGATTTTCGTGTGTGTTTGTTTGTCAAAAGTGGACTGAGAGCCCATGGCATGCCAAGTGCTTCCTCCCCCCTCCCTGCTCTGCTTCACACCAAGAGGCACACTAGGCGCTCTTATTCACACTTTTAAGGTTCTTTGGGCTCCCAGACTCTTGGACGAGAGCGGGGGAGAGGCACTCACAAACTGTCCACGCTATTACAACATGCGAAGTGCTGTCCTAGCGGAGAGGGAGCTGGAGGGAGGAGGAGACACACACAGCTTGCCAGCCAGATGGACCCAAAAGCTCCAAGCAGGGAAGAGACGCAGTGCTCCTGACTTCAAAGGCCGGAGCGCCTCTGAATCATCTCCCACACTCCCCACAGGAGACAGCAAGACTGCCCCTCTGGCCTTCCTGACTGTGTGTGCTGAGTGCGAGACCTGGTTTCCTCATCAGTACAGTGGGTAGTTGGAAGGCTTTGGAGCTCTGCTTTGAGTGACAGCTCACCCCTGGAGCACCAGCCCACCCCCACACATGGGGCTCTCTTATGGAGCCCAGGACGGAGCAGCTGTTAGACACGGCCTTCTTGGCCAGGAATTCTGCCTTTAGATCCCCTAGAGTTTAAGAGGGGAGGAGGAAGGAAAGAACGGAATGCCCCTCCCCCTTCACTGTCTTCCTCTCCAAATGCAGGAGACTGGGATGTGGCACTCCCCGGTGGCAGCCACCTGAAGGAAGTCCGGTGGGGCTCAGACACCAGGCTCAAGAACAGGAGCAATTTTCCACACACAAATTTAGAAGTGGCTGTTTCTGTTTCTCCTCAACCTCCAGCTGTTTCTTTCTGGTAAGAAAACAAAGTAAAACAAAAAACCCCTTTTATTTGGCAAGCGAGAAGTCTCAGGAAGTCATAACCAGAAAGAAGCTTAAGGACACCACAGCAGAGGGGATACCGTTACCAAGTCTCTCATTGGGGGTAGATTCACTGTCTCCAACTGCCTTGATCCCTACTGCTGCATGGCTGTTTTTAACCCCCTGACCCCCCTTCATTATCAGTTAGCTGCAGTTAGGAGCAGGGAGGTTAAACACCTGGTTCTCTAACACCAACACCAGCATCCGCAGTGCGTGTTTAGTTGGTCGTAGTACTGGAGAGGACCTGGGTAGTTTTCTGGAAGACCAGGATGAGTATGTAGCTGCAGGACAACGGGACCTAGGGTTTGGGTGACTCTGATGGGGCATCCTGGGGACCTTGTCATGGGCTATTCCTTAACAGGGCTGGACATTTCAGGTGGGAAGTTGGCCATGGGATGGGAGCTGTAGGTCAAGACTCCAAAACGCTACCCCGAGGACTTCCGTGAGAAGCTCCCCTTTCTAGCAGGCTCATCTCCACCCAGCCTCAACCTCCTGCCTCTGCTCTTGCCCACCGGTTTTCTTCCTAACTGCCTCCAGATCTGTGGGAGAAAGGTGCTTGCAGACTATGCATCTGACTGCACCCCTCTCCTTAAGGCCCATGGCGGCCACAGCTTCTTTTTACCAGCCAGCACCCACTCCTCCCTCATGTGCCGCCAGCTTTGGAGGAGCCATCTGTGTAGCGGTATCCATGGGCGAACCAGTTCCAGGACCCCCGTGGATACCAACATTCTTGGATGCCCAAGCCTCTTGTGTAGAGCAGAGTAGTATTTATATAACCTGGGTGTGTGTTTTTGCAGTCAGCATGACCATGTATGTTGATTTTCTTGGCTCAGGCTGTGTGACCCTGACGAGACTCAGATCTCCTTGGGCTCAACTGAGCTACAGTCCAAAATATTTGGAAAAATATTGCCTCTGTACTGATGATGTATGGACTTTTGTACCTCAAGTGATTCAGGACAGTGGATTGCACACAGCATTCACACCACATTAGGCATTGCAAATAATCTATAGATGTTTTCTGGAGTTTTGTTTGTTTGTTTTTAAAGACAGAGTCTCATGTGGCCCTGGAACTCACTATACAGCCAAAGATGACCTTGAACTCCTCCTCATCCTGCCTCCACAGCTGGCGTGCTGGTGTTATCCCTGTGTACCCCTGACTTACAGACGATCACATCTGTGGGCCTCCATGTCTTTGGGGGCATCTTGAAGCCAAGTTCCTGTGAATACCAAGGGGTGACTCTATGAACCTGTGCTAGACACCAGAGTCTTTTCTTGTATGGGGAACACTGGAGAAAACATATACAATTTCTGCCTCTTTAGTTGTGGATTTGGCACAGAGTCAAGGTGATTCCTGAAGGAGATGGGACTACGGCAGAGTGAGACCAGGGACAGCTGGCTGCTTTGTGTCTTTGGGTCCAGAGTCCTCATGTCAGAGCAGAGCCCCTGGAAGAATTTGCTTAGTAAATGCATAGGGACCATCCCCAGACACCCAGCAATAGCCCTCAGCCTTCCTCTGTGATGTCACCAGGACTCTCCCAGAACTCTATGCAGGTGCCTTATTCTTCATTTGCAGGCTAGATCTCTTGGGGTGGGGGTGGGGTCACAGTTACGTAAGTAGCATCTTTTGTGTGTGTGGTACTCACCTCTTCTGATGGGAGCTGAACAAAGCCAAGCTCTATCTGACTCCCCAGTGCCACTCATTCCTGCCTCAGCCCAGCGGCAGGACAGCCCGCTGTCCCGGATGACTTTGATCAAGGCTCTTGGTTTTCCAGTCTGTACTCTCCCGCTCCCTCCATAGGCCTGGTGGCCCCTTTGATCGGTTCTGTGACTTCCCACTGTGCCTCATCTGGCTCCATTAGGATGGTGAAGCTTCCTCTGGCTCCCGTCACTGCCATGCTCAGAGCCCTCCCCGACTCACTGTTGCCTGCAGCACGGAGTTCGAATCTGTGAGCCCTTGCTGGGCTGCTTCCCCTCCCCAGCCGGCACACTGTGACTCCGCTCCTAAACACCACTCCCTGTGCTGGCTCTTTCCCTTCTTGACTCGCTCACCCTCTTGTTTGCTCCCGTTGGATGTAAGAAGCCGGAGGACACGGAATGTGTCTCCTTCATCCGTAAGCCTTCAGTGTCAAACCCAAGCCTCTCTTTTGTCTGATGCTCAGAGACCGTTTCCAGAATGCACGGAGCACGTGTGTGGCATCGTGTCACTGGCAATGGCTTGAGGTGGCCTGTGGCACCTGGCATTTCCACCTTAGGGATGGGACTTGTAGACCCAGGCCTTGGGTGAATAGATAGTCTGGGACCCTTGTTGTAATCCTGCACCTGTCCATCTCAAAGATGCACATAACCTCTTTGGACTTCTTCCATGCTTGGGCCCACAATGGTGCTCTGTCCTTGGAAGGTTTTAGATGTCATTTTCTGTAGGGACAACACTGTTTTGACCTGTCCATCAGGAGCCTATTTGGAGTACCTCTGTCAGCATGATCTGGGTGGAACTGATGTCATGTTTCACATCTGTGGGTGGACATCCAACTCAGAAGTAGCTTACTTAGAGCAGGAGGTGGCTGCCTGGCCTCAGGGACTGTCCCTAAGTGGCAAGCGACACTACGTCAATAAGAATTAGCGTTGGGTGTCAGCTGTGGGGTTTGTAGGGATGAGGCTCTGGGTATGTTTCCCAACTTCCAGAAAAGCCCACTTGGAGGCAATGCCAGCACAGAGATGCCCAGAGTTTTGAGAAGGGCAAAAGGTGAGTCCCTGATGTCTCTGTGAGGACCAGGGCTCCTTTCCACCTCCTCTGCTTGTGGAGCCAGGGATGACAGCCACTAAATGCTACCTTTCTATGTATGCCACACCCCGTGGCAGTTTCTGCCCACTGGAGACCTTCTGAACCCTGCCTCTGGGGTTGTACATTCTTTCCTTCAGAAAGAGCTGCTATTTAATACTTTTATATTTACAGGAGGAGCCAGGCAGTGCTGGCCTCCAAGCTGCCACGTGGCATACCGTGGCATGGCTTCTACACTTACAGAACTCAGGGTCAAGAAGGAGCTTGTAATGTAAATCTCAACTCGGAGCTGTGTCTGGGTCCGGTCCCAGCTTTTATTCATGGATCCCATCTCCTATGGCTGTGTCAGTGAAAACACAGGTTTTGCCTCCAGTCCACCCGCCTCCCCTCAACCCCTGAGTGTGTCAGCTCTGTTGAGTAGGTGCCATTGTCTCTGGAGATTTGTCTGAGCTTAGTCTGTCAGTTGCAGCTAGAATTTCCCCCCACATGATAGCAGTGTTTGGGGAGACCCTGCCCAGGAAAGATAGTTTGGGGGGGGACAAGAGTTTTCCCTAAGGTCCTCCCTGGTGGCAGTGGGGCTTTCTCCGATCTGGGATCTCTTCAGCTCCCAGCTCTATTCTAGAGAGCTGTCCCTTCAAGCATCTTGCCAGGGCTTTGACCTCTTTTGTGTTTGATATGTTTGAAAGATCTCTTATTCTTGCCTGTATAGTCTTTTTCAAGGTGACTTTTGGAGTATTTTTGGACTGTAATTTTGAGGCCTCTCTGCCTGGAGTGAGTCTCTTGGTTCCAAGGCATCTGTGTTTTTTTTTTTTTTAAACCTTTTCCCAAAGGTGCTACTCATTTTCCAGTAGCCTCTCTGCCAGTTCTCCTTAGCTTCTTTTGTTTTGTTTAATTCCTACCATCATGGTCAGGCATGCAAGGCAATAAGTAGGAAGAAGGAGGTTGTGTGCGTGTGTGGGCGTGTGTGTGTGTGTGTATTCATGTGTGTGTGTTGTATGTGTGTGTGTGTGTGTCTCATGGTGGTTCCAGCAGCACATGAAGCCGTGCCTTAGTATGTGGCTTTCAGAGGCACAGTGGTGGGGGAGGGAGTCAGGATGTCACTAAGGTTTCCATGCCAGGCAATGACCTCTCAGGGCACTTCCAGTTCTTCTTGTCCTTACCCTGCTCCGTGCCAAAGGGGCTGCCCTACACGGCCCAGCCAACAGGCTCCCTGGTCTGTGGGTTCAGCTGGGTTCTATCAACAAAGTATCTGCAGGGATTAGGAGTGGTTGGATGTCCCTTGGCTGAAACTCACAGTTCCTGCTGAGTGGCTGTTCTTTGTACAAACAAGTCCAGCACAAATACATGGCTGAATTAGCTTCTCCTCAGTTCCATGGACATTCACGGATTTCTTTGGATCTGGTCAGTTTCTTTAGAAAATGACTGGCTTTGGAGACCCAAAGGCTCCAAACATCCTACATAGGCTACTGTATCACTTCTGGGGAAACCAAGGCCGGTAGTTGTTGGGATCGTATCCTGGTCTCATTGATGAAGAGTACCAACCCCCTCCTCTCACCTTGGCTGGACTCTGGGCAGAGCAGGTCTCACATATTCCCCATCTCCTTTCTCTGGCCCTGTCACTTCCTTTATAAGTAAGGAAACTGAGGACCTGGCACCGCCCCATCCCTGCTCACCTCAGGACATCCCCCTCCTGCACGCAGCAGCCCACACAGCATCCTGTAAATAACTGCATGTTCCCAACACCTCTCCCTCTTCTCCTTGGAAACCTGTTCTGTCTTTGGACTTGGGTTGTCAGATTTCCCTGCTCAGTAGTTCTGTGCAGGGCATGGCAGGAGGCAGGCGCTCTGGCTGCTGTGCCAGCTTCGAGCTGGAGACTAGCTCGGGCATCTGCCAGCTGGTTGACCTCTCTGAGACTCAGTTTCCTAGATTGAAATGCAGGGGTGTGATAGCTCTTGTCTATGGTGAAGACTAAGTAGAGACTGTCCTACTCAGCGCTTGCCGAGTGGGAGGCATATGTAGGGGATCACTGGAAACGAGTCTCACACACACTGTGCCATTAAAGACGTGCAACAGCCTTGTGAGATAAATGCTGCTACAGGCTCGTTTTTCAGATGAAGAAAAGGGTGGAGAGAGTGCAGGACTCAGGCCGAGGTCACACTGTTGGAAGGTGCCGGAAGGATTTGCATCCGGGGCCTTCTGTCCGTCTGAATGGAGGGGATGGGTTCACTCCATGGTTGTATGCAAGATGTCCCAGGAGACTGCCTATCCTGCCTAGTCTCTGTGGTTGAGCTACGGTTTGAGAGCGTTTTGCCAACGTTCCTGAAAAGGAAATTTAATCCCACGGCAGCCTTGTTTGGGAGGTGCTCAAGTCGTGGGAGGAGCCCTCACGCTGGGTGAGTGCCTTCCTTCCTCCTGGATGTGAGTCCTCTCTCTGTCAGGCCTGATTAGTCACTGCCAGAGAACCGTTCCAGGGTGTTTGTGTCCTTGTCATGGGCTCACTCGCCCTTACACCTTCAGCTTCGTGCAGAAGTGGCAAACGGCGGCCACTACAGCAGGGCAGGGCTCACCGACCCTAGCGAGTCTCCACCACAGCAAACCTCTGCTGTTTACAAGCCACCCACTCAGGTGCTCAGCTATAGCACCAGGAAAACTGGGCTAAGGCAAGCTGCTGCGGTGGGCTCTGGCTGTCTCGTCTGGCCCTGGGGAGTTTCTTCCTTTGGGTGTTTTAACATTCCTTTGGGATCTAGATAGGATCGAATCCCCCTTCTCTTAAGTTCTAGATATTGCCGTGGAAGTCGGGCATTTGGTTTCACTGTGATTTAGGATTGGGCATGTGACCGAGCGGCTAGTGAGACCCAATCCCGGGTCTCGCTCAGGGGTCATTGAAAATTCTCCGTCTTGGAATTGCTGAGTCAGAGAGAGTGAAGTGTGGAAATGCAGAGTCATGGGGAAATGTGAGGGAAATGCTCGCTCTAGAGGGGTCAGGCTAGGGGTAAGCAGAACTGTCAGGGAGCGAATCTGGGGACCGGGGACAAGGACAAGCTGCTGCATCAAGCCTTTCCTGAGATCCAGTTCACTCCTCAAGTCTATCCATCACCTGAAACAACATCACTCCTTAGAAGCCATTTTAGCTCCCAAATGCATCTAAACTAGAATTGGTGGTGTTGTGCTCAGAGGGTTTGTTTGGCTTAAGCCAATGAGGCAGTGCATGTATCTGTTATGCAGAAACAGGAACAGGACTAAGAGGCATGGGTCACTGTAGCTGAGGGAACACGGGAGGGCTAAGGGTAGATACAGGCATTCTGACTCTAGACTGCACTTCTGCTACTCTGTCTGATGGCAGCAGGCCCACTGACTCCCCCATTCAGTACTGAGAATGACCTCCTATTTAATACTATGGCAGCAGGCTGGATACTCACCCCTGCTTAGTACTGGGGATAAAATTCAGTCTAGCCATGTGCTGCCTAGTCTCTAGCTCCCATCCAGACCCTCTCTCTCCTCTTCTGTTCCTGCTTCCCTAGGGAAGAAATCTTTGCTGGCCACATTTTCAAACTAAACTGTCTCCTGGAAGGCGTTGTTACAGCCCAATGGTTTTCTTAGCTTGACTGAATCTCAATAATCATTCGGTCTAGGTTTAGCGCTTGCACTGTGTGGGCGTTACGGTGGGACTCCGATGACCTTGGTCTGGCCCTTGTGGCAGCCTTGAGGCTCTGGCCTAGTGCTTGGCCTGTGGTGAGCCTCCAGTGGTGTTTGCACCTCCTCCCCCCCAGCAATATCCCACACACCTGTCTGAAAGTGAGCTGAATTATTTGACTCAGCAGAATTCCTTCCTGCCCGGTTGCCGTTGGCACAGCAGGTAAAGGCACTTGCCAAAAAGCCTGACAGCCTGCGAACAATCCCCAGGGTACATGTAAAAGTGGAAAGAGAGAACCAACTCCAGCAAGTTGCCCTCTGACTTCTACATGCATACCTTGGCACATGTGCCCTCCCATCATGCACACATGTGCACATGCACACGAACACACACATGAACACACACACACCACACACACACCACACACACACCACACACATACTCACACACTCACACACACCACACACACCACACACACACTAAATAAGTAAGTACATAAATATACATTTATTTCCATGTATATATAATTAGACTGTGACTCCTTGGCCACAATAGCTCTTTTCTTTGCCTCTCTGTGTGGGTTGGCTACCGCAGAGAGTGATCAATGTTGTCTTTCCTTGGTGATCCTGATAATCGCATCAGCACAAAAGATTACATCAGTAATGTTCCATACTGCGTGGCAGGCTCAGTTCTGGGACTCACTCACCACCACCTCACGCAGCCCTACGGCCACCACCACCTCACGCAGCCCTACGGCCACCACCACCTCACGCAGCCCTACGGCCACCGTCCTACGCTCTTCTGTGACCTCTGCACTGGAAAGCCCGAGGCTGGGAGAGGACACCCTGCCTGCTTTTGTTTGAGTTGGACTCTTTCTCGTGGGGTCAAGAGTCCTTGTTTTCTGGTGAATTTGTGGTGGAAATGCATGATGGACTCCGTTGAAGGAGGCCTGGGTGTCCTCCGAGAAAAAGGCCTTCCTGGGAGCAATCAAAGGAACAAGGGCTGCGGGGGGGGCAAGAGCTCAGGAATGCTGGAGAAAGAGAGCAGCCTGAAGTGCTCCTACTGGGTCCCGGCACATCCTGGCTATGTGCCCTGTGGTTAGGCACTCTACCTCTCTGAGTATACCACAGAGCTGATTCCAAGACTGGAATAACAACAGACTATCTACAGCACGTCTCGGCCACCGTGTGAGTGCAGCCTGAAGACCAGGGATGCTGGAGATTTCCCACCTGCATGTACTCATGTGGCCATCATGACAACCCCAGGGAATGGGGCCAGGTGCCAGAGCGGCCCCGGGGTGAGGAGCGCTGTGTCACTGTCGTCACTCACTGGAGTAGCACCTCCATGGGTTTGGCCGTGTCGGCATGGCACCTGTGCTGTTGACTTAACATTTCTCTCTAATGCACTCACTTACAAAAACAAAACCCTTCATTGCATTTATTTCACAAAGAACCCTCAGAGGGCCACTTTAAACCAGCGAGCCTGTGTTCCTTCTGCGCGCAGGATGAACAGTCTATAAAAGCAGTGAGAAAGATGCTGTGGGAACAGCGAGCTTCAGGCTGTCGAGGCCCCGAGTCTCAGGATGGGCCTGGCGTCTGAGGCTCGCCCTATGCTCAGTGACATGTGGGGGTAAATGGGTCCTCACATACAAACGAACTATGTGCACCACAGAGCCGAAAAGTCAGAAAGCCTTCCACCGTGGGTTACCTTGTAGCCCAAAGAGGAGGATATACTTGCTGCTCCAACCCTCAGTTTCCCCAACTGGGAAGTTGCAGGTGTGATTCCCATTTCTAAGGGGGTCACAATCAGGCCCCCTGTGGGTGTGGAAGTGGCAGCCAGGTCCCTGACACCGAGAATGGAAACACTGGTTCTAACCCTTGATCCTGATCAAACTGAGAAAACCCTTTGCAGGCTCTGTCTTCCCAATCAGAGGGCCTGGCTGCCACGGGTACAGATCCTTTCCCTTATAGTCCTCCAGGGTCAGGTCTCCTCTCTGTGTCTCAGTTTGTTCATTCTGTAAAATGGAGCAGTTGCAGCTACCTCTCCAGGTTTCTGTAGAGCCAGCCTTGTCTCGCAGGTGAAACTTTACACACATGAAGGCTCATCTCTACTCTACCCTCCACAACTCCCTGGCTCGTCCAGCCTGCCTCCCAGGAAACATAAGCCCCAAAGGAAAGGTCTGGGATCCTGACAGTGGAAGGGACTGCCACCGAGGGGGCATGCAGTTTCCAGTCATGGCAACTTCTGTTTTTAGCTGGAGCCACCGCTCATCCCCCTGTGGAAAGAATGTGGTGCAGAAATAGCCCGTCCCAGGGGCTGCCCAAGACAAGGGCTTATTTTGACTTAGGATGCTGCTGAAGCTGTGGCAGCCTTGTCAAAATACATCTGTTTCTTCTTACGCTGCCCACGGGTCCTGAGACACAGCCAGGACCACAGTGCGGCTGCCAGGAGCCACATCTGGAACCTGACTCCTGGGAGCTGAGGACAGCCAGCTTTGGTTGCAGTGGCAGCCACCTCCTGAGCTCGGGGGCATGAAGGAGCCCATCTTGGTATGGAGGTATATTCACTTGTGTGACCCCGAGGCCACGGTGTCCAAGCTGCTCTTCTGTGGCCCCACGAGAGGGACACAGTGGAGCAGCAGACACGTGTTCCATGGGAGGGTAAGTAGGGCCCAGAAGGACTGATGAGCTGTAATGGAGTCTCCCCCAGCCTAGTGCTTTTTTCCAGTCAAGTCCCTATGCATCCTGAAGCCACATTAGCCCTCTCACTGCAAGCCTCTCTCTCTCTCTCTCTCTCTCTCTCTCTCTCTCTCTCTCTCTCTCTCTCTCTCTCTCTCTCGACTGCTCACAGCCCAGGGCCCATGCACTTGCCCTGGGCAGGACTGTTCCCTAGTGCAAACTCATCAGGACCCTTACTCTCCTGTCTCAGCTTGTCCCCTAGTTCTGAGATGCAGGGCGGAATGGATGTTGACAAGTCATGAGAAGTGGTGCTGGTGTGCTTCGGTGAGGGCGTCTCGCCACTCAAACCCGTGGTGGAGGAAGCTTCTCACTCCAGCGGGAGAGAGAAGAGTGGGACGGTTACCTGTCACAGGCTCCCTGCAAGGAAGGTGCTCAGAGGGGACTCACCCAGCTCCCGGGGACATCACCGGGACGTCACCTTTGGGTTCCTGAATGTGTGAGGCCTCATCCCTCTTGCCCCCACTTCTCACCCACCCCACCCTCTGCACCCTTCACGCTCCATGCACCACCCTGGAGCCTCCTGGGCGTGTCCCCCAGCCTCTCCCCAGCTCCCCGCTCTCCTGCATTCCTGCCTCATTTTTGTCTGCCGCTCAAGCTGCCTCTGCAAGCTCAACTCTGATCCTGTCTGAAAAAGTCAGCAAGCCACTTGCCTCCTCCTAGATGGCATTTTCCAAAGTGGCCTGTGCAGGGCATTGAGTGAGGATGGGGGAGTCTGTGCGGCTAACGGCCTGCGGTCGAGGGGATGTGGATTGCTGGGGACAATCCTGGGCCATTGTCACACTGTGGTGGGCTGTGATTTTTCAGACAGGGCACACAATGTGGTATTTCCAGAGCTTGCTTGCTCGTAGTTTTTCCGATGCAGAGCATGGAGGCAGGAGAACGCTCTTAGGCAATGCTGGTATGTTGGTTGGAGCTGAAACTCCTGGCTTTGATGGCTAAGGCCCTTCTCAGGGTGACTCTCAGCTACTTATCCAACAGCTGCTCTGGCCGATCCTCTGATATCCAAAAAAGTTCAGGGGAGGAAAAAGGAAAGGAAAATAAAAAAGGAAAAAGGAGGATGCAGCTGAAACAAACCACAGCAGCACACTTCTGGATGCCCCCTGGGCCTCCGCCCATTCCTACCTGCCTGCTGCCCACTCATCTCCCGCGCCCTAAGCCGCACAGTGCAAATGCCAGCATGCCCGCCCCTGCTGCTGACCCCCCAGCAGTGGCAGAGTAAAGGAGGGAGGAAAACGAGGAGGGGGCCTCTGCTCTCTTCTTGCCCAGGACCCTAAATTTGCCTGGTGTTAGGTCACACTAAGTCTGATGAATCTTTGAATATGCTCTAATTTTGCTCTAATTTGGAAAAAAATTTCATTTGTGAACCTCAGTATGTTAGTGAGCGCTGCCAGCAGGAGCCTGCCATATTGCATGGTTGCTGTGTCCTGATGAGTGGCAGGACCCCGTGCTAGGGCTGAACATTTGCATGCGGCCCACCCCAATCCATTCAGCAGTAAACAGATGGCCTGAAGAAAGATGGCACAGGACAGCACGGGCTTCAGGCGCTTTCAGTCATGTGGTCACCCCCTGCGGAGACCACAGAGTGCCTAGGAGGGACTGATGACAGAGCCCACCGCAGTGGTTATTGCCAAAGGAGAACCGCAAAGGGGAAAGCGCCTGTCCAAGATGCCATGGTAGAAAGGAACCATGCCAAGAGGTCCCCCAGGCTCAGGATGGGCGCCTGATCCATGCACATCTGTCTTCTCCAGGCAGATGCCCTGCAAGTTCAGCAGGCTCTGCAGAGTGCGGCCTCCCTGTGTGCATGCAGCAAGAGACCAATATTTCTTGGTCTAAAGCAAGAACCTTTGGGTGACAGTCCCAGAAAGACCCACCCTGAGGTGTCCCAAAACTCACCTTCCTGCCTGATGAGCCCACTCCCTCTCATGGCTGGAGGGTAGCTAGCTTGCTATTCGACACACAAAGGACACTATTTTGAACCCAAACACAGGAGACACCTGATGGCAGTGGACGGTCAGGAACACCCAACAAGCAAACAATGGACTTCTGTTTATACATGCTGAGATGCGGGTGTCCTTGTCACATGCCCCTGCAGTCTTCTCTTTGTGGTAGACCTCTGCTCGAAGGCCTCCATCATCATAAAACCACCTTTAGGATGTGAGCACCGCCCCTCCCTGTGACCTGTTCTCTGCCCTCATGTGCTCCAATCCAGCCTCTTGGCTCCTTGCCTGCTTTGAATTGCCAGGCTTGCTCCTGCCCCAGGACCTTTGCACGAAGCCCTCCTTCCCTACACCTTCACTTGGCTGGCCCTTTGGTGTCTGCATTCTGGCTTCAGGGATCTTTTTAAATCAATGTTCTTCCTCCACTGCTTGCTCCATTCGGAAGCATGGCATCACTTCCTACCACAATGCTGTCTTTGTGGCACTGTTTGTCTCTGTTTGAGAATGCTTGCCTGCATCTATGCTGCTATGAGTGCGTCTCCTCAAGGAGAGGAGACCCAGACTCCACCCATTCCTCTGCCCCCTGAGGCACCCACTGCTGGCACTGCCCTGTGGCGGCTTACCCTCACTCCCCTTTGCCCACTCCTTCCGTCACCACGAGCTTCTGTCACGGTGGCATACTGGCTGCCCCCGCCGACACCTCCTGCTCTCTGGCCTCCGTGTTGCTCCTGCTTCCCGTTCTGCCCCTTCCTGTCACTTGGTTTGCACGTGTGTGCTCTCACAATAGCCCAGCACTGCCTGGTTCAGGGCACCTCCTGACCCTGTTTGTACACTGGTCCTGCTAGTAGCCATCTTATTGTGTCCCTTCACGGATGCCTCCTTCCCCCACCCAGCTCTCCTTCCCCCTTCTCCGTCCCTGACCTTGGGTACCCTGTCCCACCTTAGGGGATCTTTCTGGAACCCTGCGGATGAGGCCTGTTTCCTGGGGCCATCTGTTTTTTTTTCCCCATCACCCTTTATCACCCTGATGTCCACTGCCAGCCTCAGGGTTGTTTGAGGACAGGACTGTCTGAACGTTCGGCTAGCCCCAGAACCATGCTCAGGGCCGATCACAGAGCAAACACTGCAAGGGTTTACTAAACGAATGCTTGCTGTGTGTGAGCTATGTATAAGGACCTGTGGTGCCAGCAGCCTTAAGCAGGAGTAGGAGGAGAGGGCTGGGGCTCAGGCGAGCATCTGAGGCTTTCCCTTCTGTGTCTGTTGTTCCACAGGTGGGGTCGGGGGAAGCCCTAAAGTACTGGTTCCAAGAAATGGGGTCGTTTTTGTTGTCTGTGGCCTCACAGCCCTCCCTGGGTGGTGGGGCTATGGGCTGCACAGGGCTTCCTGTCCGCTGGAATCCAGTTGGGTCAGGAACCCTGTCAGGTGCTTACTCAGGTTCCGTGCGGACAGCTTTGTTCCTTCGGTACATCGGTCATGCCGGCATAGAGCAGTCCTACATGCATCCTGCACCCCTGGCTTCCAGCCCCAGGCCTTCTGCTCTGACCTTGATGGCTGGAGCAAAAGTGCTTCATGGTAAAGGTTGGTGCAGCCCAGAAGAGGTTCTGTTCCATTCCCTCGGGGATGCTGACAGCCATGGAGTTTTGAGTGCAATCTGGGATGGGGGCCCATTTCTCACATTGCCTCAGACACCACAGGGCTTAGAGGGGGGGCGTTTGCAAGTATTTTCCAGGCATGAATACCGCTCATACTCCCCCACACAGCTCCTCAACTCAACCTGCATTCTGTTGCCAGAAGAACCTTCCTGAAATACCGCGTGCATCACACTGCATTGTCAACTCCCTGCTCAGACTTTCTGCAATGACCTCGCATCATCTCTGACCTCGCATCACCAGGAGCCCACTGCGGTCCCTCACTCTTCCTTTGCATCCTAAGGCTCCAAACAGGAGTCTCTGCCTTAGCAGCATCCTCAAGAACAAGAGGCAGCCCAATTGTGTGTGAGGAAGAGGAGGTTGCTTGACACCTAGGCTACCCAACTAGACACTAGTCGGGGATCTGTGGGGGTCCCCAGCAGATCTGTGAGGCTTCTGGTTGGTTGCCCAGGCCTTCTGCTAAGAGGACCTCTAGATACCAGATGCAGAGCCAAACCCACACAAGGCTAGTACAGGAGGGCCATCCTACCAGCACGGGCATTGGGGGCGGGGCTGAGCACTGCTGGGTCTCCCGGCAGGTGGGGTAAGGGAGTGAGGCAGGCCTGGGCCAAACCTCAGCTCTGCCACCCCTAGCTGTGAGGACTTGGGCGGGTTTTTGTTTTCCGTGTCTGGGAGTGTGGTGTTGGGTGTGTTGTGAGAATGCAATAGTTGTTTAATAAATGCACCCAATCTTAAGAAAATCTCCCTTTCTCGTTGGAACTGAAAACTCCCCTTGAGAACATTAATTCCGCCTGTTTTCATTTTGCGAGCGAAGAGCTCAAACCTCAGAGGAGGCCGAGGCTCACTTGAGATGGACGGTTCCTCTTGACTCCACCCAGCCCTCCTGCACCCTGTCCGCCATGGGGCTTGATCATGTTTGTCCCAGAGCCTCCAGGAAGCATGGTGTGTGCAGGGCTGATGTGCCATGCTTGTCCTGTGGGGCTACAGACTGCATACGGAATGGCTAGTGCCTGGTCCTCACCTCCTCTGGAGAGGATGTGGTCCGGCATCGGGGTGAGGGCTGTGTGTCTACCCAGAAGTGGGCAGTTTGAGGACAAGTCATAACACGAGGGGAGGAAAAGTCCATTGGAGCTGTGTGGCAAGGGACTCGCCACTCCCTAAGTTCTGGCCCCCACGGATTCCAGGAGGGACTCACTGAGCAGGGTAGATGACCACTCCTTTTACGTAGACTGACAGAGATGACGCCGGATCGGGGGAGGGGAGGGGCTGGAAGCCCCGGGAGGAGACTCTGGCCTCAGCTGCTGTTAGCTGACAGCTATGCCAGCACAGGCGCAGTATTCATCCAGTTAACTTGCAATCCCTCTCTCTTCCTCTGTGCCTGGCAGAGTGCCAGCTCTGGGACCAGCACCAACGACAGATAATGCATACGCAGACAAAAGGCGAGATCATTTTGGCCAAACATAGATGCTCTGAAGAGAATATTCCACAGTGAGACACTAGGGGGAAGGGAAGGGGAGAGCTGTCATTCTAGGTGGGCCACCCCCAGGAGGGGGACCTTTTGCAAGGTTGGATCCTTTTAGGGTAGGCTACCCTTCCTAAGGGTCCCGCCAGATCCTGCTGGGGAAATACCCTGGTGACCATACAAATTTGCAGTTTGGAGAAGACTCTATATCCAAACCATAACAGCACTGAACATGAGGAGGAGAGCACAGTGAGGGGTTCCAAGACAAAAGGGGTGTGTCTGAGGTCTCTCACAGCCAGGCAGGAGAGGGACGTGGGGTCTCATCAGTCTGTGCTTTAACTGCTATGACAGTTTGGTCTAGGGCACAGAAGACACCTCCTGTCCCAGCCCCCATGCCTGGAGCCCTGTGACCCCTATGTATCGGAGGGCTCCCGAAGCCTTGGACAGTATAGGTGTTTTGTGTACCTGCTGCTGAGGGGAGGGGGTTTGATCCTCCTGAGCCTGCTGTGTGGAGGAAGCCTCGGGTTTCTAGAGTCTATTGATGGGAGACAGAATTCTTGTAGAAAGAAAGAGTGAGTGCTGGGTGTTCGCAGTAGGGACCAGCTCAGAGTTGCAGTTACCTCTGTAAACTGCATCAGCAGCTTCCTGGAGTGGACTCTCCTATGTTCTCTTCCAGACGTGCTGCTTCTTTGCCCCCAGTTGAATGCTGTCCTGTGAGAACGCATGTAAGCCAGGTGTGGGCCTGCTGGAGACATCAGGGCGCCTTCTGTGTGGCTGAGTGTTAGGATCATGTGTCTCAGCGTCTGTACCTGTGTCTGAGCCTGCATGTTTGGGGCGTGTGTGTCTGAGCCTGCATGTTTGGGGCATGTGTGTCTGAGCCTGCATGTTTGGGGCATGTGTGTCTGAGCCTGCGTGTTTGGGGCATGTGTGTCTCAGCCTGCGTGTTTGGGACATGTGTGTCTGAGCCTGTGTCTTTGGGGCATGTGTGTCTGAGCCTGTGTCTTTGGGGCGTGTGTGTCTGAGCCTGCATGTTTGGGGCATGTGTGTCTGAGCCTGCGTGTTTGGGGCATGTGTGTCTGAGCCTGCATGTTTGGGGCATGTGTGTCTGAGCCTGCGTGTTTGGGGCATGTGTGTCTGAGCCTGCATGTTTGGGGCATGTGTGTCTGAGCCTGCGTGTTTGGGGCATGTGTGTCTGAGCCTGTGTCTTTGGGGCATGTGTGTCTGAGCCTGCGTGTTTGGGGCATGTGTGTCTGAGCCTGTGTCTTTGGGGCATGTGTGTCTGAGCCTGCATGTTTGGGGCATGTGTGCACCTGTGTGGGAGTTGGGATGGAGCAGGCTAACGAGCCACCTGAGGAGGCACAAGGAGATTGGAGCCTCGGGCAGCCATGGCCTTGGGCTTACCCTCACCTCAAGGTCTTTGCTTCATGAAGGGAGCACAGAAAGCCAGTGCTCCCTGTGTGCACCTCTGAACAGTCCTGGCATGGCTCCCCAGAGAGTTCTCGGTTTGAATGTCTTCATCAGCGTTTTCTGTGCTGGAGGCTAGTGAGTTACCCATGTTCCTAGGTGCTGATGTCCTGTGAGATGGGGACAGTCAGATTGTGTGTGTCTGGGAGGTGGCACCCATGGGCCTGAGGAAAATCTCCGGGCCAAGTGTGCTGTAGAAAGAAACCTTGTCAAGCTTGCTTCCCCATGCATGTGTGAGCAGGGGTGGTGCCTCAGCATTCCTACAGGGCAATCTCTGTACATCCTAGCCATGCTCACCCTTTTCTATGGCATCAACTTGTACAGAACACGTGAGACCTTCCTAAACCTGCTCTGGATCTCAGAATAACGGCATGCTTTGGCATGGGAAAATGTGGCATAGGTAGGCTTTCATTACTTTGCCTCTGCCCTGATACTTCACCTTCATTGAGGGCTAGCCATTCAGCTCTCAGACTAGAGGGACATTTTCTGCTTAATGGGATATACAGAATCTTTGAAGCTATTGTCGGCTCTGTGAACCCAGGTATGAATTGGCTTCACAGACTTAAGGCTTTCTCAAGCAGGGTCCACCTGGTGGACAAGATGGTTATTTCATCCTTGTTTTATTCTGCCTGGTTAAATACCCAAGGAGAAATGTTTACCAAACGCTCCCTCCAAGCTAGGGTTGCAGTGGGTTTGTTGCTCATGAGACTTGAGTTTTCTGCTGTCAGACAGCAATCTAATTTTCACAGGACGGGTGCTCAGCTTGCTCAGGCCTGTGTGCCTTTAGGAGTTAGAGCCACGGTTTAAATCTGGCCTTCCGACTCCAAACTGAAGCGTTTGAGGAAATGGTACCCACGGCTCAGGTGAATTGGTATGGAAACCAAATGGGTGGTTCATGCTGGATGAGACAGTGGCGGGCTCTAGGGACCCCTGACTCTGCTCTCATTCGCTGAGGTGGCCAGAGAGACCTGTTGTGGGATGTTGGGACTTTGAAGAACACAGCTGGAAGCCTAGATCTGAGGCCTGGTGGGCAAATTGTCCAGGTAAGTGACAAAAGAGGAGAGATATGAAAATAAGAATGGTAGATATGGCTACGCCTTTCAAAGGAGCATAAAGACACCACGCTGCTGGTTCCCTGTAACCCTTAGGACAGGGGATTGACTCCTGGCTGTTGCAACAAATTTCACAGGTCTGCGACTATGTCTGCTGTTCCCATTTCTTAGGGAACACATCTGGGATTTCTTGATAAATGTGGCAAGAAAAATAGGACTTCACCATCTGGAAGGATTTTTGAGGTATATAAAGTTTTAAAAATACATATACAAGATTGTTTTTTAACAACCTCGTGATGGTGAGTTGTAATCTTGCTTAATTACTTATTTTCTTGTTTTTATCCACCTCTCTAAGTAGACTGTGAACAGCTTGGGAGAAGGGCCTCGCCTGTTCATTGCGGCACCTCAGGCTCTGGCTCAGTGGCTAGTCCATGGTGAGCACTTAAGATGTCTGCAGGACCGTATATAATCCAAGCACTTGGGAGGTTGAGGCAGGGCGATCTGGAGTCCAGGGTCAGCTCAGGCAATATAGTGAAACCCTGTCTCAGAAGTTAATAAATAAACTTTAAACACTGGCTTAGGACCAGGCAGGCCAACGGGGAACATTTTCTTCCTTTTTTTTTTTTTTTTTTTTTTACAGGTAAGAGAACCAAAGGCTGGGGAATTTGAGAGCTCCTACGGACAAGTCATTGCTGCAGAGCCCAGGCCTCATTTGGACCCAGCTCCCAACTTTGTTAGTGGTGGGGTAACAATGGCCTGAATAATTGTATTTATTAGGTCCTAATTTCCCCTTCTGATGTCAGGTTTGGCTTCTTTCAGTCGAAAAGCCACCAGCCTGTCTACAGAATGGGGCAGAAAGGCAGAGACAGCTCTCTGGGGCCGGAGGATTAATCAGCAATTAGTGTGCAGAACCCTTTCCAGACAAATGTTAAGTATTATCAGTATTTAAATTTAGTTTCATCCTCCCTGCATCCTCACAAGAGAGAACAGATGGCCCTGGCTTCAGGTGGGGAGAAGGAGGGAGGGACCAAGTGAGGAGTTAGCAAGGCTGGGGTTTCATTGAGCTGTCGGTGGTGGGAGGGCTCAGAGGCAGCCTAGCCTGGATCTCCGGAAAGCTGCAGGGCCACATGACCTTGAGCAGGGCCCTTACCTCTCAAGTCTCAGGCTGGTGACATTGCCTTAAAGGGGGGAGCAAATGAAAGCAGTAAGAGGCACAGGGAGCCTTAGTTCTTTCTCCTTAGGAGATCCAAGCGGGGGTACGGGGGTTGGGGAGGTGGGAAGTGGGGGGATGGGGGCAGGAGATGGGGGGTAGGAGTTGGGGAGGTACCCGTGGGAGTGAGGGTAGGGTTTCCCCTGCAGAGGTTTCCTAAGACTAGAGAACACTTTCGATACGGAATCTTGGAGACACATCTGAACCCACTGACACCCCCACTTTGGACCTTGTGCTTGTTACCTGTAAACTGACTGTGACAGGAGAACTTACTCTGCTTGCATGGCCCAGGGAAGGAGACCAGGAGAGGCAATGGCTGTGTTACATGTAAAGGCCAATGCTGTGGGGACAATGACTCCTGTCTCCTTCCTGTTCTTAGCAAACGCCTCTGCCTGTCGGGCTGTGCAGAGAAGGCGGTTGAAAGCGGAGCGCAGACAAACAACAGCACAGATAACCCAGCCAGGTTTCCTCCCAGGATGTCTTGCAGTTAGGAGGACAAAGGCCTGGTGTTAAAGGTACCTTCTTGCCACCTCTGGGGCAGAGCTTGCCTGAGACACTGGGGCAATCGGGACGAGGGCAGGTGAGGGATGGAGAGAGCCGGCTCCCTGAACACTAGCAGTGGGTTCAGGTTACGGCAGAACCTTCACGTGATATATTTTACTCCCAGTCTTTCTAAAAGATCACTTGCAAGTGGAGCTGCTCTGACTTAGTTACCTACAGTAAATGTCTCGATGCTAACAAGACCTTAGATTTCGACAGTCTTGGTAACTCAGATGTGAGCTGCCGTGAAGATGGTGTGGACGGTTGGGTTAAATGTGCTGGTGGTTTGTACACTTTCTGTGTCTGTGTTCCCGTGTGGTATCAGCTGTGGTTTTCTTACGATGCCCTTGTCTGGCTTGAGGACCAAGATCATGCTGGCCTCCTAAAATGAGTTGGGAAGGTTCTCTTCTGCTTTCTAAAAGACTTTGAGTAGAATTCATGGTATTTTTTCTTCAGATGTTTGACAGAATTTACCGGTGAATCACGATTCAGATTTCTGATGCTATAAATTACTTTTAGAAAAAAAAAGGAGCTGTTTGCCCACTAATTCTGTCTTATGTGTTGAGTGAACTATTTCCCAACATTTTGTTTCCCAACATTTCCCCTGGCTTCTTGTTTTGGGTTCTACCGGGCTCCAATGACTGTAATATGATCTAAATTTATATGTTGTGGTTTTTCAGTTTTTACTTTTCAAAAGACACAACAAATTGCTTGCAATCTGTTTAAAAGAAACGAAAGGAATGCAGTTAACCTTGATCCTATGCTCCCGTGGATTCAGCTTCTTCTTTTACTCTGGTGTCCCAGACTGGCCCCTGCTCCTGCCTCCAGGCCTATGCCTGCACTGACATCTTTCTAGCAAACACCTTCCCTAGAGCCTGGCTTGGTTTGCTTCATTGGGATGACACTTCTGTAAGACTTTTCTGCTGGTCTGGGTGACCCTCTCAGCAATCTGTCCCCCGTGCCCGATCTGATTTGGCACCAGCCCTATTACACTTAACAATGGAGACACAGTCCAAGAAACAAGCCATTGTGTGACTGTCACAGAGCACTTGCAGAAACTGTCAGTCGATTGACCTAAAGATGTGGGATTCCTGAGATGGATTAGCACAGAGGGCGGCACAGAGCTTGGCGCGGGGACCCTGGTTAATCATTGCTGAGGGAAAGAATGTTTACCAGTATTCACAACCACGGCCATCACACCAGCACTGGCACCTGGTTCATACCGCGTCTCCTGTATTTGGGGACAGCACCCCATTTTGTGTTTGTGGACACGGCTACAGAGAGACACACTGATTCACCAAGCTCCACAAATGGCAGGGCTAATGTCAAGGCTGCTCCTCTTGGTTCCAAATCCAGGAATTCCTCTGAGCCTCAGTGCCATGCCAAGGTGAGGGTGGGCTGGAGGTGTCTTACGGCTCACTTGCAAGTGGAATTTTACAGAATACCACCAGAGAGGGTGCTGGGGGGGGGGGACTGTCCTTTCTCCATCTGAGGGATGAAGCCATGTACTGAAGAAGCTTCACTTCAGAGTGAGATGGCCTCCCTGGCTGCAGGGAAGAGATCTGAGACAGCATGGGGCAGGCAGCAGCAACCCTGTTTCCTAAGGGACTGACTGTCAGTGGAGAGTCCCCTCCAGTCTGGGAGCTTGCTGACTTTGGGGCTAGGACCACTAATCTCTGTCTAGGCTCTGAGGTCCACCCCACATGCAGACCGCAGCTGTCTAACATACACAGAGAAACAGGGCTCTTGCAAAATGCACACACAGGCTTGTGCCCACTTCCACAGCACATATCCAAGGCACACAGGCTGGCATCTGGCATTGCCCGGGCCTTTGATCTATCACAGACTGTTCTTTTTCATCTCTGTCTAGATCATCTTCAGGGCTCAGTTTAGATATCTCACCTCTATGAAGCCTCTCTGATTCCCCATGTTGGGAAGGGAGTTCCTGTGTACCCCTCCTGCTCATCTTTTAATCCAGATGTGCTGCTCTGGAGGTTCCTTGTTGTCGTTGTCATCGTCGTTGTTCTCCTCCTCCTCCTCCTCCTCCTCCTCCTCCTCCTCCTTCCTCTCTCCCTCTTCTTCTTCTCTTCCCTCCCTCTTCCATTTCTCTTTGAGACAGGGTCTCTTTACATAGTACTGACTGTTCTGGAATTCACTATGTAGACCAGGCTGGCCTTGAACTACAGAGACCCACCTGCTTCTGACTCAGTGCTGAGATTAAAGGCACCGAGATTAAAGGTGTGATTATTGACTACAGGTCCTTGTCTGCTAAGGATTGGGCTTCTTCAGCCTCTCCACGGTGACAGCCAGTGGTTTTCCTCTGCAAAGTGAGGGTGGTGGTTCTTCATCAGAGGCTACACACCGGAGACTCAGCAATGTGGGAGGTTCCAATGGGCTCCCAAACTCTACAGCTGGAGGAAGCGAGTTTTCTGGGCTGAAGTTGAAGAGTGGGTGTCAGCCACTTCCTGCTTGTCACTTGCTGAGGTCTCCTAGTGCATGCTTCCCCTTTGACTTTGGGCCACGAGCAGGTTTGGGGAGAGAAACTTTCCCGGCTGGACAGATGCCCCAGGAGCTCGTCAGGTCCCCTTAGTTCTCCACACACCTCCAATCGTGCCCACCCTCTGCTGCCTTCGGACACAGACAGATGGTGCTCAAAATCCACAAGCTTTTGGTGCTCGGGACACATTTGCTGAATGAGTGAATGGATTCCAGATGGTGGGCCCAACTAGAGTTTTCACAGGCGACATGGAGGGCAGACCAATTAGAGCAGCAGTGGGGGAAGGGCTGAATCTCTGGAACAAGGATCAGGAGGAGTGGAAGGTGCCGTGCATGACAGACGTCTTCACCTTGCCTCACCCTTTCTCCTTTTACCTCAGAGTTGTCTACTTGTTAAGTTCTGACGCAAACGTCATCTCCCGATGAGCTCTGTTTAGCCCTCTGGACAGAATCATTGCTTCTTCTGTGGCTTTTTGGGCCTCCACACCCACATCATCACTAGGTCCTTTTAGCTTCATCAGTGTTTGGTTTGCCTCTTACACCTGAGTTCTTGTAGGCAGAGGCCATGTCCCGCCTCCCAGGACCTCCATGGCCCCAGAGCTGGATGGCTAGCAGGTTGAGTTCATTTTCTTTCTTCACGGCAGGGCTTGTTGGGCTAGCTGGTACTCACTCAGTCTATGACACGTGCATGGGGTGTACCGGTTTCTCCCCTACCCGGTTGGCGCTCAGTGGGTGGGTGGTCCAGTTGGTCTCATCCGTGGAAGCAGGGAGGAGCACGTGAACCTGGAGCTTTGATGGGGACCATGTGTCTAGGCTTTGGGGGTCCCAGTGCTCTCTGCAGCTAAACTCCCTATGCCTCTCCAAGCTTCCATTTCTTTTCAGTGGGAGGGAAGGAATTGAGGCGCAGAGAAAGCCAATGTTCCTCCTACTTCTAGGATTCAATATGTTTATTTCCTGGGATTCTTGGAGACTGATAGACACACATAAAAATACTTACGTATACACACACCTACACATATGCGCACAGGAGCAAACATATACAGGGGAATATAACACATAAATGCACAAGTGGAGTCACGTCAGTGTGTACTGGCTTCCAGACATGCAGAGGCATACACATGTGCCTGCACTACACACCTGCACAGGATGTAGACACACCCAGGCTACCACAGAAACACACACATATACCCTAGAGTCTCAGGTGAGACTTGGAAGACTGAGCTCAGCATAGTCTCATTGAAGCCGCAGATATGGACACCAGGCACGCACGCATAGATCGTTCCCCTTGGGAACCCAAGGCCCATCCCACTAGTGGAAATGAGGCCATTAAAGCAGACACACACCCTCTCCTCCTGCAGGTGTTTGCCCCGGCCTCTCCCATAACCTTTGGGCAAGAGGGGGAGATGCAGCTGCTGAGCTCTGAGCTCTGGCCCACAGGGGTGAAGATGGGGATAAGCTTGTCTCCCAGGTTACTGCCGAGGGATGCTGCCTTTTTAAAAATAACTTCCTGCTGCTTCCAGGAAAGCTCTGGGGAATGAGGGCTCCAAAGGCTACATTTGCCTGATCCCATGCTTGCTGGTAGAGCCCTGTGCAAGGGGCCCCTTGGGAGACTCCTAGAGTCCCTGTTGCTGCCCTGGAGCCCTCGCAGAAGAGATGAAGGGTGGCTTGGGGTAGGGGTGAGGGCTGGGCTACTTGCACATAGAGCCTGCCTTCCTGGAGGAAGGCTGCCTCCCACATATCCTAATACACATCCAGGGGGACGACCCCACACTGTGACGGTTTATACCTGGCTGGCTACACGTCATGTTTGTGAGCACCGGTGTTAGCGAGTGGAGCAAGTCATGTCTCCCTTCATCACGACTGTGAGAGTGAAAATAGGAGATGCCCCCCCTTCTGTTTGGATGGGCCTTACCTACCCGCAGAGTCACGTGGAGTCCCTGGGACTGCTACAGTGCTCACTTTCCGACCTATCATCCTTTCTAGCCTCCTTTATGTGCCCTGTCCATCGTTTGCCCTTCCAGATAACCGTGTCTTTCTACCGAATAGCAGGACATCACTTCCTCTCATCTTCGGAATCTCAGAGAGCTAAGAGAGATGTCAGGCAAGGGGGGTGAGTGAGAGGGACCACCAGGAAGCAACCAGATCCCATCAAAGACAAAGAACACTGAAATTTTGGTGGGGCAGAAACTGGGCTTCGGTGAGGCCCTGGCAAACGGGAGCTGGCAGCTGGTGGCCCAGGCCTAGCCACTGTGTTGCTGGCTTTTCTTCACATCAGTGTGCATCTTGTGAGCACAGACTAAGTCTCTTCAAAAATCCTGAGGAGACATTGTCACGGTGGTAAGGGTCCAAGCCTATCTCTGTGAGAGCCCTGAGCAGACACGGTCATGGTGGAGAGGGTCTGGGCTTGTTTCTGGGAGAGCCTGGGCAGACACTGTCATTGGTGGAGAGGGTCTGGGCTTGTTTCTGGGAGGATCCTGGGTAAGCCCTGTATGACACAAAGGGTTGGGTCCTGGCCCTGACTTCTGCTTCCCATGGTCTTAGCCATGAGAGGTACCCTCTTGGGTTATTCCTTTGTATACCAGGCTGCATATTACAGGGCTATATCAGAGAAAACCAGTGGCGGAAGACACTATGGGTGTGGCCGGATGGGGATCCGGGGTGATGAGACTATTCCTAGGATGGGTTCCCAGGAGCAGTGTTGGGGACACCAAGTCCCTTGAAACGATAGGGAAATGGAGGCTCAGAGAGAGCAAATGAGTGGCTTCCAAAGGCTCAGTGAGTTCAGAGGGCAGGCGGGGGTCTGGACTCTCCTAATTCCCACCCCAGCCTTTGGAACAGAGACTTGGAGTTCAGGTCTGACTCTGGCCTACAGTCCTGGCTCAGGGGAGTTTCCGAGGAGGGGTGGCCCCACCTCTCAAAAGCAAGCTCCCACCTATCCTCAATGGGGACTGCGACTCCAGAGGTCTCCCTACCACTTGCTTGCTAACTGGTCACAACCACCGGCTGGCATCTCTGAGCCTTAGATTCCTCCCCACAAGTTGGAGAAGGCAAGGCCTCCTTTCTAGGGCTGTTACAGTAAGGCTGAGGTGAGAGAGGAACCTTGGGCAGCTTAAAGAAGGGTCAGTGAGGGACACACTCTCAGCTCTGGGGTAGGTCTGCTCCCGCCTCTAGAGTTGGCGGATGCATGACCTTGGCTGACTAGACCGTCATGGGGCCTGGCAAGGACAGGTCCAGGTGAGCATCTCTGTTGGGGTGGGAGGTGCTGCTCTAGTGACTAGTCCCCTGCCCCAGACTTCACTCTCTGCCTGTCACATGCTCCCTGCAGTGTTGCATCCTGGCCTCTCTAGACAGAAGGCTGGGACAGAAGCTGCTTTGCATCTGCTGGGCTGTGACACAGACGCCAGACACTGGGAGCTTTGAAATGCTCAGGTGTGGCACCGAGAGAAGGCAGATCACTCTGAAGAGGAAGGGGCCGTAGGGGTCACTAAGATTCAGAGGGAGGGGGGCATTTCATCCAAAGCCACCCAGCAGGAACAGTAACTAAGCTAAATCTATCATCCATGGCTCAGAGACCTACTTGCTGCAAAAAGCTGGAGTCCTTTCACACTTCCAGGAATAAGGAGTCCCCTACCTACCATGGCAGTCTGTGCGTTTGACAACATCTGGGTTCCCTGGCTATTGAAAACCATGGAGCACCCAGTCACTAGACCTGCCACCCACGAGATTCACAAGCATAGCTCCTCATGCTGACCCTCTACAGTGAGCTCCCAGTCTTTGTCTGGACTGTAGTTGTGTAGTCCCTCTTAATCTAGAAGCTTCCAGACCCCCCTCCACCAGCCACTGAAGACCATACTTTCTCAGAATGCAGGGCCAGACTTTAAAGAGGATAAACCACGAATCCCCCAGAGGCTGTCTCCGTGAGACCGTTCAATAAATGTAATAACAATTAGGTATTTTTATCAGTGAAAACAAAATTGACTCAGAAGTAAAAGGAGGATTTTAAAGGCGTTTTCAATTCCCGGCTTTTGTGGAAGTCGGTTAAGTTGGCAAGTAGATGAAAGCCTCCAGGGCCAGGGGAAGTGTGCACTGCAATCAGGCTTGGAAGGTGACCCTCTCTGTGCCAAACGGCCAGATTATTTAACCTAAATGGCCTTTCCTCACTGTGAACTCCTGCAGGTCAGAGCTAGGGTCTTTCTAACCCCATGTCTGCCAGAGCTGGCTGGCACACACTGGACCAAAGACACCTGGCTTGCTCTGGCTGGTTGACATCAGTGCTCAAAAGGTCAAATGCATCCTCTGTTCTTTCTGCCTTTGGATGCTGTGTGTGTCTTGAGGGAACCTTGTGTAATACCACACATGGGTGTCAACTACTGCAAATTCTGAGCCATCCTTGGCAGTTCAGGCTGCTGTGGGGGTACTGAGTGGGTTGTTTGTCTTCTCTCTCTCTCTCTCTCTCTCTCTCTCTCTCTCTCTCTCTCTCTCTCACTGTCTCTTTTTGTCAGCAAGGGTGCCACCATTTCCTCTTGGAGAGCTGTTGTCCCTAGTTTCTTTCTGAATGCTTTGGAGGTACTAAGGTCAATCTGGGACTCCACTGGAAGGACATTGACCAGTCTAATTCATCTTCACATAGCTACACTGAAGCCCCATGTGGCCCTTGACTCTCATCTGGCTCCATGCGGCTTCTCTCTCAAGGCTGATTGCTCAATGAGGACAAAGCCAGGCTTCTTCCTTCTCTATCCACGCTGGCGCAGGGAGGGGCTTTGAAAGCCTCTTGTGCAGTGATCCTCTTTATTCAGGCTTCACTTTTAATAGTTTCAATTTATTTCATCACCCATAATTCGAAACGTTAAACAGAAGATTCCAGAAAATCCACAAGTTTTAAATTGCATACCCTTCTGAGTAATGGGATGAAATCTTGAGTCATGCCACATCTTCCCTCCATAGATGTCAATCATCCTTTTGCTCAGAGCATCCGAGCTACATACATGATGCCCACTTTTTTGTCACTTAGCAACCATTTTGGTTATTAGAGCATTGAGTACCACATCCACTTTACTTCCTCTCTGTAGGTACTTTGTCACCCAGCATCACAAGAATAGAGTGAGTTTGGGCTTTGGGAAATATCCCCTACAAATACAAGGGATGGCTGTACATTGAGTTTCCTCTGCCTGAGGAATTGCTCATTGCTCTAGCTCAGTCACTAAGTTATCACTAAGTTTGTGTGTGTACGTGTGTGTGTACATGGGTGTATTAAATTTGTTCACTTAGAACGGCTTCCAGGGAGAGATCAGCCAATCACTCAACCTCTACCTTGTCGAAGAAAGAGAAAGAAAGGGGCAGGGTCACCTCCTTTAGTTTTAAGGAGCCAACATTTCATTCCTGCTTCCTTAGGCAGCCTCCGGAAGCATTCAGATTTTCCAGGGATGTGTGGAAATTTTCAAGTCTTCCCCAACCCAACAGCAACAAGACAGACGTAGAATCAGCTAGTCATACTTGGGAGAACAAGGGAGCTCATCTTCAACCCTTGTCTTAGAGTCATCAAGCCAGAGGAAACAGCCCAGCTAATTGACAACAGAGAAAAGCAACGGTCTCTTGTCCCACAGCCCAGGAGATCTTCAAAGATAGAAACAATCAAGATGGCACATTCTGCATATGCCAGCTTGGTGAGGGAAGGGTAGAAGAAGAGGGCATCAGTCCCAAACAGTGTGATACGGTGCGTGTGGGCACCAGCCAACCATCTCTTTGGGATGGATGATCCCTGGCATTTGGGAACCAGCTGCTATCCCAGGAGGAGAGAATTACACAAGCAGTTGGGCGAGCTTGAGGGAATCCCAGCCCCTCACTTCCCAGCTGGGTGGCTTATGTTAGCCCCTTGAATGCTCAGTTTCCTGTGGGTACCAGGAGTGAGTGAACTTGTCTCCAAGGACTCTCTGCTGAGTCTGGTGTGCCGTGAAGACACAGTGAAGGTGCTGGTTCCCATTCCCCACCCTACTGTTGAGGTCTCCTGGGCGACTGATCTCATTGCCAAGTTCTAGGTCATGCAAACTGGGAGGGGCCAGGCCTTTGCCTTCAAATCTCCTTGACCTGCTACAGAGGCAAGCCTGTTCTTGTCTCTGGGTCTCAGTTTGATAGCCTGGGTAGGAGCGTGCTGGGCAATGTCCCTCTTCCCCAAGCTATGGCTTGACTATTTCCAGAGTTCTTCCCAAAGTAGGATAGTGATGGAGGGTATCTGGCAGCTAGGCAAACTGACTACCAATGTTGTCTCATTTCTTCGCTCTGAGTTAGAGTAATTTCACCTTGTGGCTTTACTTCTTGCTGATCAAAGCTCTGACTGGCAGTTAAGTGCCTTTGATTAATAAAAAATGGGGGAAATGAATTAATCATGAGTTCAATTCAGCGTGTTTGGGAAACACACTCTTTAAAAAGCCAAACCCACTAGGGCCAGTGTGAGGGGAATCACGGTGTCCTTTGGGGTCAGAGGGTGGGAACTGGTGTGGATAGCCATGGAGTCTCTGACTGTGGACAAAGGACCCATGCACCAGCAGACAGCCGGGGTGCTGCTGCTTGGACAGGAGGCTTGGTCCCTTTAAGACTGCTCTCCCTATCCAGAGCCCCAAGCCTGTGTGGAGGAGGACATGCATTATTGAAAGCACATTTCAATACCTATTCTCTCCCCTCCTCCTGTGGGTGGCAATCACAGTTTACATAATCTGTCTCTCTGTCCTCCCAGGCAGCTGCTCCCTTCTGGCTGAGTGGTTTGAGGAGGGGAGGGAAGAGAGAGAGGAGATATTAACTCTATGCTGCCGTCTCAGCCAGGGTGCCTTGTGGTGAGGGTGACAGCAGACCTGGGTACCACACAGGCTCTAGAGTTCCCTAGGCACCAGGAGGCCTTGGGTCACCACTCTGCCCCTTCTCCTGTGGTTTTGACTTAGTTCATGGCTCCCATCCTAGTGTCCTTGTTAATGGCTCCCCACCTCCATCTACAACCCAGAACCGGAGTCCCTATCTCCAGGTCCATCTACGACCTGCTCGTGGGCAGCTGTGGGTTGGCTCATAGGCAATGCAAGCTTAGCCAACCCCAAATTGACCTTCCCGGCTTTCTCCCAACCGTCCACCCCTTCCATCTGTCCTAGCTCTGTCTTTCCATGCAGCCTTCACTCACCCAACCGTCACCCATACATTCACTCACCACTTACACATCCACCCATCCGGCATTTTTACTACCATTCATTTATCCGCCTCTTTGTCCATCCATCCATCCGTCCATCCATCCATCTAGCCACTTCCATCTGTCCATCTATCCACTCACTGCTTACTAAGAGTCTAGCATTTGACAATATTGAGAGTACAGTGACAGGTGACACAGACACTGGGTTTGTCCTCTCAAAACAAAGTCTCCTGATGAAAGCATGCAGGTGACTAGAGTACCGTAATAAACACGGGAGCATAGGAGAGGGCGAGGTGCTGCAGGAGCAGGGGGAAAGGCTCTCTGCGACCCTGGTGGACACTGAACACCGATTTTAAAGTGTTAACACCTAAGCAGACCCCTGAGAGCTAAGGAGGGTGCCTGTTTCTCTCCTCGTGGTTCCTTGTCTTTGCCTCCCAAGATGATACCCCCTGGGAAGAGCTCCCCTTCCTGTCCTTCTTCCTCATGGTCTTTCTTGGCCTGGGTGGGAGGATGGCATTGCCACCAATTTCAGGTGACAGAGCGTGTCCTGAGCCTGGCTGTGGGAAGGGGTTAGGGCTTAGTCTGCCGATGTTCAATCCCAGAACACTGCTGGCACCTTGCTGGTAGAAAGGTGGTCTGTTAGTTTGCCACTTGAAGGGCGAGCTTTGAAGAGTGAGGACCACAAGTAGATACCAGATAGAGACAGGAAGGCAGTCCTAAAGATCTCCAGAACCTCTCCATCCAGATCTGTCTGCTCCCAGCAAGACCAGGCTTTTCCTTTTAGCCATTTGGAGTTGGGTTCTGTCACTTGCAGTTAAAAGAGCTCTCATTAACAGCAAAGATCCTCCGTAACAGCAGGACACATTTCCGCATCCTTTGTCTTATTTGATTTCACCACAGCCCCAGGAGGCTGTTTACAAGTGGTGAAATGAAGGCCCAGACAGTCCAGTCAGCAGACAGACACTCTGGTCCTTAAGACAGCCAAGTCAGCCCTTACTCTGTGACTGCCGAGGTGAAGAAGGAAGGATACTAGAGAAAGACTTAGATTTAGAGGAGAGGATGGGTAGGATGGATCTGGAGACAGGTCGGCAGCACTGGTCTGTGATAGGACCGTTGTGAGTAAAAGAGATGGGTTCGAAAGGTAGTGAAGCAGAATGGGAGAATTGTAAACGTGGAAGAGAGGTTACCACACCCAAGTTTGCTACGCTGAGGCCAAAAGAGCTGACATCTGGGCAACTGGTGCACCAGAGAGGACCTGGCTCCTCAGTTGGCCCGTATGTTGTTGCTTGACCGTATGTCAACATCTGACGTCCTCTAGGAAGGACCCCTCCCCTAGACTCCTTTCTGGGGACTCCCGAGTCCTCCCAGGTCTCCTCTGTACTGCTGCTCACACTGGTCTCTCCGTTTTACCGAGTGTGACTCACCTTCCTCTGGGGAAGTCTACGCCTTTCTCGACTGTGATTAGACCCAAGCTCCTAACCTCATGCCTGGCACCCAGTCGGGGCTGAATGCATATTTTTAAGAAGGGCTTGTTTGAAGGAAATGGATGCCACGTAAGGCTTAAAGTCAGGATGTGAGTGTGTCGGAAGGACAGAATCGGGGAAAGCAAGTGAAACAGAGACCAAGCCGGTGTGGAATGTAGACAGCGAAGATGGAGGTCAGAGTGCAGCCTAGGGTGAAGCTCAGAGGCCACTGGACTTCTGGGGTTCACCTGGCCTTGGAAAGTGCTTCACCATGTTTTGTGGGGGGGGGACCCAGTTTGTTCCCGTAGAATTGGGAGGAGTAATCCCACAGGATGGGTGGGTGCAAAGAGTTCTTGCAGTTCCTATCCCTGCCGCTGGGGGCATGGCATGCGAGACCGCGGTGAAAGGACGGGGCAGCCGCCAAAGGTGGGAAAGCTCACATCAGGAAGCAGCCAGGCACCTGGGTGCCACTGCATCATGGGCCTTTCCCAGAGAGACTGTGGTGTGACCCTTCCCTTCGGTAGCTGCCTTTGGATTCTAACCCGGGAGAGGACCCAGCAGCTTCACAGGCTGCCGCGCTACGAATATTTCCCCTCTGTTCCGGAACCAGATGGCTGGCCAACAACAGTCCCTGTCGATTATAGCGCTTGTCTTTATCCGCTATGGTCCCGAGGACCGTCTAAAGTAATCCCATTTATTCTGCCCATCTGCTTGTTTACCGTCTGTCTCTCCCACTGTGGGAGACTCTATGGCAAGGACTCCGTGGGTCTCCCAGTCTCGCCCAGCACCTGGAGATGCCCACAGAATGCCGGGCAGATTAATGAATGGGAGGACAGGTGGATGGCTGAGGTGGGGATGGGGTGTGCTTGGATGTGGTGTTGATGAAGCATCTAACCAAGCAAGGCTCTAAAATAAAGGCATCTATGCTGTGCGATGAGAGTCCTTGAGAAGAGAAAGACCCTTCCTTTTGGGCTAATTGCGTGCTGAGCTGGAGCGCAGCAGCTGCTGGGAGACCGCAGACAGGGAGGTCCTGAGGGAGGGATGCGGACCCAACCCCTGGGACACCTGCTCTCAGGCAGTGAGGAAACCCACTGGCTGTCTCTGTAAAGGCAAAGGGACGCTAATGTCTCTACTTAGATATGAGGGAGACTCAGCACCGGGCGGGGGAAGGACCCATCATGAATAAATGAGTGTGTGCCGAGTAAACCAGGAGGGGGATGCTGGACATTTCCTTTGCTTTTTTTTCTTGCTTGTGTGTCACGTTGTGTTGTCTCCCCCACCCCATCTCCTTGTCACCACGGGCTCAGAGGGGGGACTAAAACAGATAGAGAGCCTGAAGCCCAGGGCGCCAAAGGGATCAGCCCGGGTTCATCCTACAATTGTGGGGCTTGATCAGCCTGGCCTGAATGAACGGACATCCATCATGGCGCCAGGGTGGCTGCTCATCTCTGCCAGGATGCTTGGTATGCGAGGAGAGCCAACGAGGAAGAACAAACAGGGGGGTTACTGTCCAACAAAACAGGGGTGAGTTTTCAGAACTGTTCTTTTCCTTTCTGTTCTAGGCCTTCCTGGGACTGCCTGTTCTTATCTGAGAGTACCTGAGGTATTAAAATGGACACAGAGCCCCCACGCATAGGCTCCATCCCTACCTCCAACTGTGGGATCCTGGGCGAATCTCCCTTCCCTGTGAGATGCTGATAACATTCCGAACTCTTAAGGATTCAAGGATGTAGAGGAAGTGGGTGAGGCCCACTAACAACCTAAGTGACGCTACAAGGATTAGCCACAGACCCCAGGCCCTTCCCGCAAGCCACTCCACACAAAGCAAAATGCGTGTCTTGTCCAAGTCTCTCCAAAGGCTTGAAGAGACACGTCATGAAAGAGGTCAGTGGGATATAATCTAGCAATGAAAAAGAATTATAACCAAGTACAAAAGCACTGAAGAATCTTAGCTATAAAGGTCAGGGAATGAAGATTTAAGACTTTAATCTTGGTGTGACTTCATTTATATGAAGTTCAAAACCAAACCAAGTGCCCTTATGAGGAAACTTGAAAGTTGGGGTGGGGGTTCCTTTTGTGGGGGAGGTGGGAATTGTGAAGAGGAGAAAATGGGGCTGTCTGTGATTCTGTCAGCTTCCATTCCTACTTTGAGGTGGGGAATGTAGGTACTGTCTCTTGGGGAACAATATGGGAAACTTTGTGAATGCAGGTATGTGGTTGAAATAGCTTCCTGTGTTGAAGGCTTGGTTCCCAATGAGGCAGGGCTTACAAATGGGGTCCTGGGAGGTAATGAGCTAATGAGGACACTGATGAATTCCGAGCTGGAGGATGTCTCCCTCCTGAGGTGTGTCCTGGAATAGCCTATCCATTCCACCCTTCCCCAGCTTCCTGGCTGCCCTGTGGTGAGCTGCTCTTCCTCTGCCCGTCTCTGCTGTGGAGTTTCTCCTGCACCGGTCTAAAATCAACAGAGCCAACCACCCATGGAGTGAAACCTTGATTCAAAAATCTTTCCTGTTTTTTTAAAGATAGAATTATTCTTATTTTATGTGTATGAGTGTTTGGTCTACACACATGCGCAGTACCCAGAGAGGTCGTAAAAGGGCGTTGGATCCCTGGAACTGGAGTCACAGGCAGTTGTGAGCCCCCATGTGGGTGCTGGGAATTGTACCTGGGTCCTCTGCAAGAGCAGCCATTGAGCCCTTAACCTCTGAGCTGTCTCTGCAGCTGTTCCTCCTTTTTGAGTAGATTGCCTCAGCGTTTTGTCACACCAATAGGGAGGTAACGAACACAGCTATATTTCAAGAAAAAAAATTCCAAACAAATAATCTAAAAACAAGGATTAAATAATAACTCCATCTACGTTTTTGTCTTAGCTTAGAACCAGGTCTCAGTTTTGTGGTCATATCTCCCTATCTTAAGCAGCAAGGGACAACAGGTAGGTCTTCTATGCATTCATCCGTCTGTCTGTCTGTCTGACACCTCTGCTTTTGTCTGTCCTCTCCTGAACACTCCCCCCTGGTGGGTCACTTGCCTCCCTCCAGGCTCTCACAGCCCCATCACACGCCCTCATTTAGCTCTACGGTTCTCATGTGGCTTAATATTGCTATCTTATCCTGCCAGTTCTCCAGCATCAGGACCAGTGGCTGATCCGTTTCTATGTCGCCATGCTGAGCATAGATCCTTGGCATGGTGGTCCGACGGCATGCTGTGGGATGACTGAAGGAAATTATCCTCTAAATTTTTTGAGACGGGGTTTTGCTATGCAGCCCTGATGCCCTAGCACTTGCTATGCGGGCCAGGACAGCCTTGAACGTCCAGGGATTTGTTTGCATCTGCCTCCCGAGTGTTGGATTCAGGGTGTGTGCCACTAGACACAGCGTAGGAAACAGTTCTTATTTTAGTCTCTTACTTGTTTTACTAGGGAGCTCATGATTTGATGAAGATACACTTTTCTTTGTTCTTGTGACATGCTGTCCAGACCTGTGATTCTCAATCTTCCTAATGCTGCCACCTTTTAACACAGTCCCTCGTGTTGCAGTGACCCCAGCCATAAGATTATTTTCGTTGCTACCTCATAACTGTAATTTTGTTACTGTTATGAATCATAATGTAAATAGCTGTTTTCTGGTGGTTTAAGGTGAATCTTGTGAAGGGGTCATTCAATCCCCAGAGGGATGGTGACCCACAGGTTGAGAACCATTGTCCTAGAGATTTCTACTCTCTAGGATAAATGCCCCTAACTTACATATTTGCACCCTGTGTCCCACAGAATCATTTCTTTCCCCTTTTCCTCTGTTGACGAAAGCACATCGGGCACACAGCCCTTCTCCTGGTCCTTCCACCTCCACCCTCACCTCATTTGGTTCTAGATGCCAAAGTGGTGATCGGTCAGGGGACGAGGCAGATCCCTTTCCTTAAACCGCATTCGCCAGGGACACCAGAGCCTCTCATTACGAACAGTTGAGAGCGGTTCGACACAGAGCAGGATATGGGGGTGGGGTGGGAAGTTATGAAATTCTTGTCAACAGAGACAGCGAATGAGAAGTGGCTGGGAGCAGTTGGGAGTTGTAGGCTAACTGTCTCCAGATTCAGTGGAGGAAGGGAAGAGGCGCGGCGTGAGTGGCGTTCTCACGGCACCCGGGTCTGTTAGATGGCGCAGTCTCGTGGACTTTATTCTCATTGTTTTCCGTGTACATCCTGCCTTTTCTTTAGGACAGCCTGCACTGGAGGCACAAAGGAAGAGATGCCCCCCCACACCATATGTGAGGACACTGGGTCCTGATGCCCGAGACTCTGCGAGTCTGAGGTCACCTCTGGACACCCAGGTTCTCACACACTGGCTGCGGGTCATGATCCTTGTTGTAGGGGACACAGGCTCAGGGGCTATATGCTTCTACTAATTTCTCCACCTCCAGTGAGGCAGTTACTAAGACTACTCAGGGCCATGGCGAGAAGAGAATCAGTGACCACGATGTCCAGGCTGAGGTGTTTAAGAACAGGGGGTTCCTCCCCTCCTTTCCTCCCCTGCTGTCTCCCAGAGTCACCATGTGGAAGGAAACCCCTTGTTTTACAGCTGATGTCAGGTAAGAGAGAAATGGCCACGGCTTGGCCTTCATTGGTTACCACAGTGTGATCTCACCATCTTCCACAAGCACCCTCTCCTCTGCCACTGCCGCGTGCTGTGCGGGAGGCGCGGGGCCCAGCTCCCGTCACAGCCCAGCACAGGGACTCCACAGAGCTTGCAGCCCAAGAGCGGCAGACAAGAACCACTAAGTGTTTAGAATGAAGAGTGTCAGTATTGTGGCCAGAAGGGAAGGGGGCCTGTGGATGACCAAAGAAGGGCGACGAGGCAGAGGGAGGGGGAAATCTCAGGAGAGTTTCTCCAAGGAAGTGACATCTCATCTGAGTTATAGTGGACAAACAGACGTGAATTCAGCATCGACCAACTGGTATATATTGTCCAGTCAGCACAATATTGGCACCTTTTGTTAACTGATGATTATTTAAGAATGAGTTTCCTGTAGAGGTATGGGTCTGACATTTCACTTTAAAATAAATATAATAAAATGACTAGAGACAAAACAACAAGCAATGCTAGGGCCATTTGCCTGTATGGTGACAATTAATTGCCTCGAGCCAGCAGTGACTGTCATGTAGGTAGACACACATAACCAGGCTGCTACAGCTCCCTGGGGGCCCCTTGTCCCCTGACTGCCCCACAGACAGTGCCACAACTGAGGTTCACAACACCTCAGCCAGCTGGTTCTCTTCCAGGCGTGTCCTACCTGTGACTGTAGCTCAATACAAAATCACAAATTTACTCAAATCACCATGAGTCTCTCGTTTCTTTGTAACTCGATTTCCTGGTTTTCAAGGGTCATCTTTGTATATGACAGTGCCATTTTTGCAACGTCGAAAGGTTGGGCATTGCATTTAGATTTCCTTACCCCTGTGCATCTCAGACTTCAGCGATCAGGCTAAGGCCACTGGTTTTAGCCTCTTTATGCTCCCTTGAGTTCTAATCTAGAAGATTCTAGAAACCTGGGCGGGGGTCGGATTGGGAGCCTATGCACTGGCTGCTGATTGAGATGGTGGTGACCCTGGTCCAGCGACAGTGAGAGAAAGGAGACCTCAGGGACTGTCCCCGAGAGTCAGGCTGAGGGAATCACATTGCTGGGCATCCCTCGTCTCTTCAGAAGGGACCCTCCTGGTTTAGGCTTCCTGGGATGCCTCTTCCCTTCTTCTGTTCTCAGCTATAGTCCTGTATGTTGTGCCTTCTAGCTTTCATGCTTTCTCTTGGCTCAGGGTACACAGAGTCAGGCCCACTGGGACTGTGAATCTCCAGCTCAGATGTGACTGACGCATCCCATAGGAGGCCTCAAAATTGCCATCTCAGCTCCTCTTCCAGCGCCTCTGAGTCCCTGGGTAGCTGATGACACCCGGGAACCCCCTTTACGGAGAACAGTCGACCTCGCATTAGATGGTATTATCAGCATAACTGAACTCACACATGACCCCTCAAAGGGACGGTGCAAACAGTGTGAGTTCATACCTGGTTTTTCAGAATGCTAAGCTGGCCCTCAGCTCCCTCCTGGTGGAGTCACCCAATCATTCCTTCTAAGATCAGACTTGCTAGATACCAGAGGCCTGAGATCTGTTCCAGACCTAACTTCTAGCCACGGTCCATGTGACTTTTGGCCAAGCTGCTGTCCTGGTTCTTAGCCCTTGGTCTCAACCAGGAAATCCTCAGACACTTCCCTAGCAACCTTCTTCCTTCTCAGGAACCTGCATTCCCCCCAGGAGATGTCCCCCAAAGTTGGGGGTGTGGTAGTGAGAGGCATCCCTGCATATGGGCTTGCGTGGACTCTGGGCTAAGGGATATCTTGATCCTTTTGACTCCTGTACATTTTGCTTATTGTGTTTCACAGTTTGTACAAAATAAGAGGAAATGTTTCATTGTCTCATCTTTGATATATATGAAGGGAAGTGAGATCCATTATAAGCAAGAATCCAGTATAACTTGATTTATGATGGGGTTTCATACTGATAAACTAATTGTAAGTTGAAAATATCGTAAGCAGAAACACATTTAAACCTCTTTATGGTATGCCTGACTTAGCACCATAATACATGGTGGGGTGTTGGGTTTCCCTTTGTAACTGGGCGGCTGACCAGGAGCTGGACTCCCTGTCACTATCAGGCATTGCTGGAGACAGGTTCATGCAGCATTGGCAGCCCGGGAAAAGATCACAATTCAAGATTCCGAGCATTATTTGTGTGTGTGTGGGGGTGAGTGTGTATGTACGAATGTGTGTGTAAGTGTGTGTGTGTACAAATGTGTGTGTATGTGGGGTGAGTGTGTGTACGAATGTGTATGTGTGTGTGTATGCACGCGTGCATGTGCCTGCATGCATGTGTGTGCCAGAGGACAACTTTTGTATTGCTCCTTAGGCACTGCCCATACTTTAAAGAAATGCATTTATTTACTTACTTATTGGCTTGTGTGCTTCTATAGAGGTCAGAGGGACAGCCGTGGGTTGGTTCTCTCTCTCTCCACCATGCAGGCTTTGGAGGCTGAACTCAGGGTGTTAAGCATGGGCGCAGGCGTCTTCCCTCACCGAGACATCTCACTGGCTCTAATGGTGCAGCCTGGGCTAACCCCAAACTCATGATCCTTCTGTCCCTGCTTCTTTATCACGGTCCGTGACACTATGGACACCAGAAGGGTTTTTTTTAATATAGTTCTTTCTTTAGCCTAGAATCAGGCACCTGCTTTGCCTTAGTGAATGAGCTTGGCACTAGTCCCACATACATAAGAGAGTTAGAGTGGAGAGAAAGAAATAGGAACTCGGAGTTGTGTCCTTCCTAAGTGACAGACACCGTGACTGGTGTTTCACATTTCCCCCAGTTTCATTCATGCCCCACCTCCGTGGTTTCTGTCCTACAAGTGCTATTCATCTACCTGGCAGCTCTCTTTACGCTGATTTGCCTTTTTTAAAAACGCACAATTTTATATTAAAAGAAAATGTTATATTATTTCCATAAATCAGAGTTTGATATACAGCTTCCTTATTTCTAATGTGCATTGATTGTGAGCTATTAAAATAACACACATGCCTCTGTGTATTACCTTAAGTCATATCACACAGCATTAATCTTGTGTGGGCCAGCCTTTGGGAAAGCCAGCAGCATCTCAGTCACCGAGGCACACACTCCTAGGAGGATACTTCACAGACAAGAACAGTCCCAGCGCTATGGAGGGGAGGGGCTTCACAGACAAGAACAGTCCTTCCTGAGTCCCAGCGCTGTGGAGGGGTGGGGGCTGGATTTGAACCCAATGCTTACCTCTGGGTGTTTAGGCCTTTTCACCTCCAGTACTTTTCAAATATATGTATTTTAAAATCCAAAGGCACCTTTAAATACAAAACTTTACATGGGAGCCCAGTACATAAAACAAATAAAAGCAGAGATTTTTGTGATTAAAACGTGGCTGGGAATTCAGGGTTCCTTTTGTATGTGTGTTGGAGGGTTTCCCTGCCACCAACATCATCCTATTAATGTCTCGTGAGACCCTTTCTCAGAAGCCTGTGTCTCACAGGGACATCGTTTCAAACCCACAGTCTGTTACCGTCCCTTGGTTCTATTTAGTCCAGCTTTCTCTGTAGACTCCTGAGGGTTGAGTTGTGGGTCGGTCCTGTCCTTCCTGGTTGGGCCTCTCTGCTTTTAGACTTTGGCCACCTTCATATTTTGACATTTTCCACTTTGCCATCTGGAACTATTCCGCTGGCTTTCCACGCCTTGTTCTGACCTCACTGTTCACCCATCACCCACTGGTGTAACTGGATCCCATGTTTCAGAGGGCACAAAGTGCGCAGGAGAACTAGGAGCTCTTTCCCGTCATGGGTTTTCACCGGTGTTGGGGACTGACGCAGGCATGTCCCGAGTACAGTGGTGAGCATCCCCAGTACAGTGGTGAGCACCCCCGGCTCACCCCAAAGCTCATTTGTTCCCCAGGTTCCTGTCTTCCTCAGGTTGCATTCTGGGTAGTGACTGAAATAGAGCCAGCCAAAGTGCCCCAGGGATGCTGCCTGCCTTCCACAGCGATGCTGGAGGTGGACGCCCATCCCGGTGATGTTGGAGGTCCGTTGATGCCCATCCCCGCCCTGATCCTAGATGCTCTTCCTTTCAGCAGACTAACTCTGGAGTTAGTCGCTCCTCACTCAGATCCCACATGCTCTTCCCAATGAGGGCCATTTGTAAGTATCCCAGCAATCCCCTGGCTCCAGACCTCAGCCTGCTTTCTCTTCTCACTGCAGAGTTTGTTTGATCCCTAACTTAGAGGTCATAATCCCTACGAAGTGGGATCTCCTAGAGGGATCCTCCTTGCCCAGAAAGAGAAGAGGAGCCTATGACCTTAAAACTATGGGCAGATACAGGCAGAATTCCAATAAATTTTAAATACTTCTAAATGAAATTCTACCTCACTGTACCCTTGGGCCGTACTGACACCAAGTCTTGAATATGGCTCTGGTCCTCTCTGAGATGCCTTGGGATGCCCTCAGAGCATCATCTTTGGGGGTCTCCCTTGTTCTGTAAAGCAGCTCTCGGCTAATGCTAAGGCCAAGTTCTGGAGGGTTTGTCTCGGTGGACCACGCATGCTAATAAATTCAAAAGTTCACAAGTCAACTTTTGTCAAGCCAATTAGATAACTCTGCTCAAGTCGAGCCAAGTCAGTCAACGCCAGCCAGAGTTACTTGCTGTGTACCCCTGCTTATTCATACTAAACCAGGCTGTCACCAGGGGGAGAGAGTCCAGCAGTGAACAAGGTGTACTCCCAACTCTCCAGGAATACTTCCATTTTGAATCAAGATTCCAATCTCAAAATTTCCCTGAGCAAAACATTCCCCATGCATGAAAGGCTGGAGAGAGGACCCTATGCCTCTGGCCTTCTTCCTAAGGCTTGCTTTAGTGGTTTGAATGATGCTCCCCAGCTGTAGAGCCTTTAGGAGGTGGAACCTGCCTGGCAGAAGGTCCCTGTGTGTGTCCTAGGTCCCTATCTAACTCCCCATCTTTACCATGTGAACACTCCCCCCACCCCCATCCCCACACCTGCTGCAGCAGACAGCACAGCGCCCACCACCACAGGGCACTGAAGCTCTATAACCATGGACCAGAACTCTCTGTCTTCTCTCAGGTAGAGGGCAGCCGCTCTGTCACAGTTACTATCGTCCTTCTCAAACCACCTCCTGGAGTACAGATGTGCTCAGTGCTATACAGACATCACCTCATTTAATTCCCTGTGACAATTAAATTGTCCGGGTCTTTGTGTAATCAGTATAAATCTAGAGCCATCTAAGTGGCCAGCTAGCCTGTAACCCATCCCTGCCGCCAAAACCATGATCTTCACATCTCTCTCTCTGCTGCCTGTTACAACAACCAATGCCGGAAGAAACACGTTCTATATGGAGGGGAAGGGAGGGTTAGTGGATATTTTATAGAAGAGCCAAATCCCACCTGACTAGTTTATTAGAATTCTTTGAGAAATGAACTATACAGGGAGACAAATGGTGACTTTCACAAAAGCCTTTGTTGAGTTTCTATCCCAAAGCCTATTAATAAAATTGATTCATTATAGAATTGGGCAGAAGTGGGTGGCATGTGGGAGGGAGCCTATTTTTGTATGGGTAGAGAGCTGGCTTAGAGACAGGAAGGAGGGTGGAGGTAACAGGCGCTTTTTCCCCCAGAGAGCTAGGGTTCTCCAGGAATTGCTACTGAGTTCAGGAATTGACTGAAGCTTAGGCTACAGGCATTGGGCACACAGTATGTGCGAGCCCTGGTCCAAACACAGGGCAACTCAAGTAGGCAGGATTCCGTTCATCAATTAGAGGACCCAAGGAAGACAGTGTGAGAAGTCTTACAGAACACTCCTCTGGGAGCTGCAGAAAGACCTCCACACTGTGACCAGAAGGCTGGAGGTGGCATTAGTTCTGTCTTGGACTCTGTGGAATATTGGGCGCGTCCCTTATCCTCTTGTGTCCCTGATGGCCTGGGAAGGTGCAACGCCCTGGGTGGAGGACACCAGCTTGAAACAGGATCTACTAACGAGAAAGTTTCCATTTCTCATAATCAAAACGACCAGCTATGTGTCTGTCCTGTGATGGGATTTCTCCCCCCACCCCCACCCCCCATGACTATGAGGCAGAGAGCCATGAGGTCTGCGGTGCTGGGGCTCAGAGCCCAGCCTGGGATTCCTCAGTGGTGTTGTCTGTGAATGACTCAGCATCATAAATAGCTCCCATCTGGATGAGCCTTGGTATCTATAGCGTTCAAGCGATCTCTGTATCCACACACTCTCTCTCTGTGCAAATATGTGGATCACTGTATGCTAAATATGAGGTGGCCTGGAGACATTCCTCTTCGTAGAAGACTATTTGCTACGAAACTCAAGGCTGTTTATTTAAAGAAACAAGTTTACAACTATGCACATTATGGTGGGGAGGAGCCGATGTGGATGGAAGGATGCTGGGGGTGAGGCCGACTAGGCTTGGCCTGCTAACCTGCAAGGGAGCCGAGACAGATTGCTCCATCCGTGGTCCTTCTGTCTTTGCAGAAGGGGGCAGTGGACACCACTACTGAGATATGGGGATGGGTAGGAGAGGGCGAGGGGGGGGCTGTGATTCAGTAGGAAGAGCAGGAAGCTGAGGGTGACAGGAGAGACAGGTCCTCCCAGCCCTTCCCTTCATCTCATCACAGACGGTTGCTCTCTGATTCGTTTGTTAAACACTAACTGAGTGTTTAACATAGGCCCTGAACCACAGACAAGGAGAATGAATGGGAATTCAGCCTTAGCCCCCTGCCTGTCCTGTACATTGGGCTAGCCCTGTCCTGTACACTGCTAGCCCTGTCCTGGACACCATGCTAGCTCTGTCCTGCACATTGGGCTAGCCCTGTCCTGTACACTGGGCTAGCCATATCTTGGTCACTGGGCTAGTCCTATCCTGGTCACTGGGCTAACCCTGTCCTGGTCACTGGGCTAGCCTCTGAGCTTCAGCTTTCTCATCTGGAAGCAGGGATGAGAATGATCACCTTGGGCTTTGAGAGAGAGAGAGAGAGAGAGAGAGAGAGAGAGAGAGAGAGAGAGAGAGAGAGAGAGAGAGAGAGAGAGAGAGAGAGAGAGAGAGAGAGAGAGAGAGGGAGCACTGGATGAGACAATGCATCAAAGACGCAGCCTAAACCGTTGCGCGGTCCCCCAGCTGACCCATCTCACTCCAACTTGGAAATGGAAGAATGACCCCCTTCATCTTAGTCTCCCAGGCAAGAGATACCCCACCCCCACTGCCACCCATGGCTATGACCTTGGGCAGCGCCCTTACCTGTGCTTCCTGGATGAGATAGGATGCAGGAGCCTCAGGCACCAGGCAGGATCGATAGCATGTCACAGATGCTAAACTTCCTAGGGAAGGAGAGAGGATTTGGAGCTGGAACAGTATATCCAGGGGCTGGGCTTCCCCAGTGCCCTCAGCCACTACCATCCCCAGTCCAGGCCCTCACTGCTTCTCTCGGTTCTAGCCAAGGGCTGGGTGGGCTGGGGCTCTGTCTGGCATCAGACCCAACTTCTGGCTCCTTCTCCACTTACTCTGTTGGCGCTGCCCATCTTGTTTATTCACAAAGCACTTGGATGGTGCCCACAGGGCATCTGATTGGTGTCAGTAGACACACTTTATTGTCAGTCACGTCTGCTTTCCAGTTCCGGCCTGGGAGATACCTGCTGCATCTCCCTGACATTCTGCTCCCCCTGCTGTGTAGTGGGACCTTAACTTTGCCACTTCCTGCTTGGAAACTGGATCCTTGGCTGTGAAGACACATGGAGCACGAGCCCCTCAAGCCCCAGTTTCTTCCCTCACTTTAGTCTTGGGGATGCAATCTCTCCACAAGAGGCAGGAGCTGGCTCACCTCTGTCTGTTTCCAGACCTTGCACAAGGTCTGTCAAAGTCAGTGGCCCGCCAGTGTTTGTTGACTGAGCCTGCTCTCATGGTCTGGTGGAGCTGTCTTTACACACCGAGGATTAGAAAGGTCAATTTAATGGAGAACAGAGGCAGGAAGGCAGGCGACGAGGTGGTCAAGTGTGCATAGCCATAGCCATAGAGCTGGGACCCCAACCCACAGTACTTGCACTGTCCACCCCGACTGCTGATCCCAGGGCCTGCGGGGGGGCGTGTCTTCTCGACTGAGCACCAGATGTAAGCTGTGGAGGCCTCCCATGCCTGCTTTCCCACTTCTTCCCAGCACAACCTGTTACTTCCTCCTGAACTCTCCCCGTCTTCTTTCCAATGACAGTCCTTCTTCCAGGACACTGTATTTGTCATTTACCACGAAGGGTGAAGGGCTGCCTGGCTCACAGAGGCACTATGTGGAGAAGCAGGGAGTCCCACAGAGATGACTCTAGGCCTTTGTCACCAGCAATCTTCAGGCCCACTGTGGACAACGCATCCATCTGACCCCCATCTTGTGAGGCTTAACTTTCAGCACACACAGTTCCAGCCCTTAAGCCCACTGTCGGGATAGGGGCTCCTTCAGGCTACTCCCCGGAGCCCAGGACTGAGCAGGACCTTGGCAGTGTCTGATGAATGAGTGGATCAGTCACTTTGTGGCTGACAGAGAGGGACGCGCCATGTTCACATGCTGTGGTACCGCAGTGAAAGGGACAGATACGATTCCGCCTACCAGGGAAAATCAGCAACTGGATTGGAACCATGAAAAAAACTACTGTTTTCTGACGGCCGTGTGTGTGTGTGTGTGTGTGTGTGTGTGTGTGTGTGTGTGTGTGTGTGTGTGTGTGTGTGTTTCAGGGAACAGAGGGGTGGAAGGACTACATTCTGCCCAGGAACAGCATCTAGAATGCAAATGTCAACTTGTATGTCTTTGAGTGGGGTCACCTGGATGTAGGGTCAAGTATCTGACCTCTAAGAAGTCCACAAGGAAACATGGGTGGTACGGTTAACTGCTTGGTGTTAACCTCCTGCTGAGCCCTAAAGCTAGTACTTCAGGTGTTGGCACATAGTAGGTGGTTAGTCAACTGTGGAGTGAATGGAAGAGAGCAGGTCAGGATAACTTCTGTCTCAGGGCTTGTGGGAGTCAAAAGTGTAAACTCTCTCTCAGCTTGGCCGCAGGCCCTTCCGAAGCTAGCTGTCCCGACTGCACAGGGAGGGTCACAGTTTCAGCAACCCTGCCTTGAACATCTCACTATCTGACCAGCTCATTGTCATGGCATCCATCTACAGAGGATGACAAGGAGGCTCAATAAGGACCTGACCCATAGTTGAAATCCAGGTCTCCTGTCCTACTCTAGAAGTGAAAGGAGACAGCTGCCAAGAGAGCAGTCAACTGAAATAAATACGGTGTGAGTCCCACTCTACTGCAGGCTTGTCAAGGAACAGTAGGGACTTCCCCAGAAGATGGGCTGGGCCTGAAACTCAGAGAGACCAAGAAGGCAGTGGAACCGGAAGGACTTGGATAGAAGGAACACCATCTGCAAATCACAGAGGCAGTGTGGTCCGTCAGGAAATTTGGAAGCGCGTGGCTTGGCTCGGGGCAGGGTCAGGAGGTCCTTCTAGTGTGGGGCCTCAGAGCAGCCAGGGGTGTTAGAGAACCCTTGATGGACCCCAGGTTTGTGCCTCTGGGGTAGAGGAAGCATTGGATTTGAGTGGGGGAAGGTGGGAACTTGGGATCGTCTTGCCAGGCTGTGGACAGTGAGGGGCATGGACTAGAGATTCCGGGTATGGAGATGGGAGAAGCAGGAAGCAGGATTTATGCTTGAGGAGTGTCGGGTTGAGGGAGAAGGGACCCGGCCTCACACTCTGGGTGGCGTCGTGACATGGAGAGGCTGCAGAAAACCTATCCTGGGAGATTCTTTGATAGACCTCAAGAAACTCTCTGTGGCAGGCTCTTGTCCTTGCTCCGGCTCTTGCTTGAGCCCTGGCAGTTCCTCGATTGCTCCCAAAAGGCATCCTAGCAATCACCCCATGCTTACCTTGACAACCAGCCTCTGGTGGCTCCTGCCACCTCTGCTCCTACTGCCTACCACTTTCCCTCCTGTTCTCCCCATTTCCCTCCTGCAACATTGGTGGCTTTCTCCCCTCCACCTTCCCCTCCCCCCCAGACCCAGGGCATCTGCCCTTTCTCTTTCTCCTGCCAGCTTCTTTTTTCTCTTCCTGGATTCTTCCCTGGATGCTTTATTAAACAGCCCCACTCTCTGTTACACCCCCTCTTTAATTTACCTCTTAGAATTTACAGAACCTGGCAAAATGATTTTAGGTGTTTGTTTTCTCTCTCCTCCCCATTAGATTTGAGCTCGGTGAAGCCTGGGTCCTTGTCCTGACCCAAGAAGGATGGCTCAGGGAGACACTTCTGGCTCTGGGTCTGCACATTTGGGAAGCGGGAGGGTAATGCTTACTACCTGGGATTATTGACAGCCTTGCAGACACGTGGCCTGCCAAAGCGGGAACGACCCGAGGGAACCCACTTCATGGATCGTGAAACTGAAGCCCAGAGGAGCATGGGAGTGGCTACGTGGCCTAGGGAAGAGGTGCTGGGATGGGCTTCTCTGAGGCTGGAGAAGTGCCTGGCCCTGTACCCTGCTCTGAGTAGGCGTTCAGCAGTGAGAGCTGGCGCTGGGCTCCTCCAGCCATCTGCTGCTTGAACTGAAAGACCCTACTTGCTTGCCTGGCTGTCACAACTTCCCAGCGAGCCAGCCGCAGGAATCCTAACGGCTGGGTTTTTGTGGAACACAAAGACCTGCCTCTCGAAAATGGAGAAATGCATTTCCTCTGCATCAGCAATTACCACACCGAAGTCTAGGCAACAGTGTTCATCTTGTAGGCACCTTACCAAGATTAACTTCTGACCTCTGTGAAGGGTTGCTTGTCGGGGCTTGAGGGGGCAGCTGGGGAAGTGCACATATTAGTGTCTTTTATCACAAGAGAACCTGCCCCTCCCCCAAGAAAAACCTCTCTGCTGTTTGATCTATTTTCAGAAGTGGTTTCTTTGTTGCCTTAAACGCATTAATCTTCTCAAGGATGTGAGGTTTCTGATGTGCCTTGTCCCATTTGGTCACCGGCTCAGTGATGTATTCGGTAACTATTTACTGAGAATATACTAGGCATTGTTACAGGCTCTGAGGATGTCACGAAGGGACAAAATATAACCCGACGTTGGTTGCTATCCTACCAACCCGGGAGAGACAGATGGCAGAGTTCTGTTAGTAACTGACTGTGTGATTGTGGCTAATTTCCTTCCCTCTCTGGGCCTTGGGGTTTTGGTGCACCCCACTTCTAGGCTCCCTCATAGAATGTTCTGATGGCCCTCACTGAGTACAGAGCATGGCGGCCATCTCCAGCTGTGACCGTGGCCCCTCAGAGCATCTTGCTCACCTAGAATGTTCTGATGGCCCTCACTGAGTGCAGAGCAGGGCGGCCATCTCCAGCTGTGACTGTGGCCCCTCAGAGCATCTTGCTCACCCACTCTCTTTTGCCCCTTTTATTTCTCAGTGCCCACACTGCTCTTTTTTGTTTTTATTTATTTTGCACCTGTGGTACATGTATATGTGCTTGTATGTACTCACATGCCTCTGTGTGTGTGTGTGTGTGTTTGTGTGTGTGTGGTGTGTGTCTGTGTGTGTATGTGTGTGGTGTGTGTATGTGTGTGTATGTGTGTGTGTGAGTCTGTATGTGTGTGTGTGTGTGTGTGTGTGTGTGTGTGTGTGTGTGTATGTGTGTGTGTGTGTGTGTGTGTGTGTGTGTGTGTGTGTGTGTATGTGTGTGTGTGTGTGTGTGTGTGTGTGTGTACCAGAGGTCAATGCCAGGTTCCTGTCTCCTGCTTTTCTATCTTTTTTTCTGAGATGGGGGCTCTCACCGATTCAGTTAGAGTAGTTGGTCAGTAAACCCCAGGATGTACACAAACGACACCTAGGTTCTTTGATTTTGCTGTTTTTTGTTTTTTGAGACAGGGTTTCTCTGTGTAGCTTTGGATCCTATCCTGCCACTTGCTCTGTAGACCAGGCTGGTCTTGAACTCACAGAGATCCTCCTGCCTCTGCCTCCTGAGAGTACTGGGATTAAAGGCGTGCGCCACCACCGCCCGGCTCATACGTAGCGTTTTTAGGTGAGCGCTGGGGATCTGAACTCCAGTCCTCCTGCTTGCACAGCAAGCACCTTATGGCTGAGTCATCCTCCAGCCTCACATTTGCTCTCTGAATGTCCCACAGTGTAATCCCTACAGACCCCCTGGAGGGAGGAATTCACAAAGCTTCTGGGTGGAGGGCTGGGCTTTGAGTTAGGCAGCCTAGACCCCAGGCCATGCCCCGCTCTGTGCCACTGTCCCCTCTGCCTGCTCTCCAGCTCCACTCCTCGACTGCCTGCCTCAGGGCCTCTCCCAGAGTCCCTCTCCAGGGACTCCTCCTTAGCCTCTGCTCCGGTGATCCTGCCCATGCCCGCCCTTGCCATGGGCTGATGCTGTCCTTGTCTGTCTGTCTCGATGCTGAGCAATCTCATCTCTACTGCCTCCTCTGCCCCTAACCCAGCATCCTGGGTCATCCACCCTCCACACAGACACCAGAGACTTACTTCAAAAACAAAATCAGGTTTTTTTTTTGGTATTTTGAATAAAACTCCACCCAGGCTCACATTTAACGGTTTGCTCTTTCCAGAGGGCTCGTCCCCACAATAGGACAGGACTCTGTTATTTGACCTCAGTTCCACGTCACCATTTCCATGTCTATCTGTTTAGGTGTTTCCTTATTTACCTTTGAATTGTTTGTTTTTATTTATTTGTTCTCTTTATTATTTTTTTATTGAGGTATACATTTTTCCTCACGCCCTTTCCCTCCTCCCCCTCCTATGCCCCCCCACTCTTAATTTACTCAGGAGATCTTGTCTTTTTCCCCTTCCTAGATGGATCCACTTATGTCTCTCTTAGGGTCGTCCTTGTTACCTAGGTTCTCTGGGGTTGTGACTTGTAGGCTGTTTGTCATTTTCTTTATGTCTGATACCCACTTATGAGTGAGTACATACTATATTTGTCTTTCTGAGTATGGGTGACCTCACTCAGGATGACCTTTTTTCTAGTTTTGTTCATTTTCCGGCAATTTTCAAGTTTTTTTTAACCTCTGAGTACTCCATTGTGTAAATGTTCCACATTTTCTCTATCCACTCTTCAGTTGAGGGGGGCATCTAGGTTGTTTTCAGGTTCTGGCTATTACGAATAATGCTGCTATGAACATAGTTGAGCAGGTGTCCTTATGGTGTGAGTGTGCACCCTTTGGGTATATGCCCAAGAGTTTGCCTTTGGATTGTTATTAATGATGGCGTCTGCTCTGAGGGTGTGAGCCCCAGGAAAGCAGGTGTCAGATGTGTCGGTTCTGCTATGGAAAGGACAGTCAGTGACTAAGTGCCTTGAGGAGAGAGTGGAGTCCCTTTGAGATTCTCTACATGGCATTCCGGATGCCCTGAGGTGGTCATGACCTGGACCAGTTAGTTCAGGCTAACTTCACAGGTGTGCGGTCACTGTCATCACTAGCTTTGCCTGCCTGCAATCCTGTGCCCAGGCAGGAGGCAAACTCATTGGCTGCTTTCTGCTGACTCCCTTCACCAGGGATGCCAAGAGCTCCTTGCCTGCTTCTGTGTTTGTCTTCCTTTAACTTTGAGTAACTTATGATGCATTATCTTTCACAGTATGTCACGGGCCAGGGGCTTCCCTGAAAAGGGAAAATGCTAACTTTTAAGTCAGAACACCGGAGCCCAATCAGGGCACACCCACTCAGCACAGCTGTTACATTTCATCAGTCACGGGAGAGACTTCATACTCTAAAGAGACACAAGAGAGCTGAGTTCTGCCAGGGCCTGGGTCAAACCCTACACGGAACACATCAAAGGAGCTGCAGTCTGCAGCCCAGAGGGATGTGCGGCCACACTCAGGGCAAACGGGGAACGGCTTCGTGTTCATCTGGGTAATCCTACCAGGACTGAAAGAAACTGAAGTCTGGATGTCTAACTTCAGAGCCCTTTTCTAACTAGAAGCAGAGAGCCACCTGGGGGATGAGCATGGTGGCCAGGGGACTGGTGCCACTCACCTTAAAAATCACATCTAAAGCCATGAAAATGCAGGCTGTCTGGTCTCAAAGGCCACCCACCACATGTGACCTTCATCTTGGGAACCAGGGAAACAGTCTCTGCCCTACTTTTAGGAGCTAGAAAGGAAACAGCATACTGTTGTGTGTGTTCCAGGAAACCCCAAGGCCAAATCTTCTCGGTAAAACCGTGAACCGAAAAGCTCTCTGGATGAAACGTTCAAGGATCCTGTCTCCAGTCTCAGTGCCAGGGAAGCCCATATTTCTGTAGAATGTGGCTTACTGATTGCCACACCTGCCAACCGTATGAATTCACAATGACGGTCACTTGGGAAGGAAACTCACTGTTCCTTTACTGGACTCAATTTGTCTTATGATTTTCTTCCTGGATTCTGGCTAGTGGCCTCCATCTTGGTAGCCATTAGGGTACCATCACCCTACAGTTGGCTTGGTAAAAATTGTCATCTCGAAACTCCTGTAATGTAGTGCTACCACAGTATGGCTTTTTCCTCAAAACTTCCCGCTGAGGACAGGAATGCTCAGAACTGGCAGAGGCAGGGAAGCCAAGATCTAATGACATCTGAGGTGGCTGGTGTAGCATCTGAGCGACAGAAGTTGTTATCAAGGTTGAAAATATCTGCACAAAATGATACAAAGTTTTATATGATGTCTTGGGGTCTTTTTTCAAAATAAACCAGTGTGTGTGTATGTGTGTGTGTGTGTGTCCGTGCGTGCGTGTGATGAAAGTGAGGGTGCAGGTACAGAGAAAATCAAACTGTCCAGTCACTGAAGGTGGATGGCATCATCTCCCTGCTCTGCTTCCTCCCTCTCCAGGGTCTCCTGTAGTGCTGACTGGCCTTGAACTCACTTTGTGGTCAAGGATAACCTTGAACTTCTGATCGTCCTGTCTCCATCTGGGATCACAGTTGTGTGCCATTCTGTCAGGCCTATGTGGTGCTGGGTATCAAATTCAGGGCTCGGTGCGTGCCAGGCTGGTGCCCTAACGACAGAGTCACACCCCCAACCCCTCCTCCCCACCCTCCATTAAAAACAGTATTGAAGCATCCCAGTCTGGAAGGCACTTTGGGGACTGGCCTCAGCCTTTCTACTCTCATTTCACAGTCCCCATCCTGAGGACCTTCTGGCATGGTGACATTACCCTGGTGGCTGTGATTTCACACCTCTAGGCCTTTATACACAGCTCCATCTGTCTGCAGTCCCTTTTCTCCCACAATCCAACAGTCCTGCCTCACAAGTCCCACAGCCTTGTTTATTAGCCTGGGTAGTTCTCACACCGTGTTGTAATTTTACTTTTCGCTTCCTCTGCTGGCCTGTGGCATCCTTGGGGCACTTTTCCATCCTCCCAAAAATGTATCCTCAGATCATGCTTTCAGTAGTGATGACAGCTACGAGGTTTATTTTTTCCGGTATTAATGTGCCAGGCACCTCAACTCATTGCATAGCGATGACATTAAACCTTAACATAGAGTGTGCTGTGGATGCTATCACCCTTTCCTGAATAGATAAGATACTTTAGGGAGGTTATTTTACCAGCAACTGGCAACTGTGTGCTGCAAGGTGACAGCTGAGGCTGGGTTCAGAATAAAAGCCACCTGTCCTTCCTCCTTTGGGTCCTTAAGGTTCCAGGAGTTGAAGAGCCTGGGTTTTAGGCTCAATTCTGCTTTTAAATTGGTGAGTGACTTTTGGGGGCACCTCTGCCCCCTAGGCCTTGTCTACCAGGGATAGTCTTTGAGAGAACTAGAGAATCACGTGATACGAGAGCCCTCCCAGCTTCCCAGGAGCTGGCTTCCCTGTCTGGGAACCTCCCAGCTTCTCATCCTCAACCTCTTCTTGCTAATTGTAGTCTCTCAGAGCAAAACCGCGTTTGCAACCTGCTGCCTGGGTCACCTCTGCCTCCCTCCCTCCCTACCAAGCTGGGATTTCTCTTTAGGTGGGGGTGGAGCCTGCAGCTGCCCGGCTCCTTCCTGAGACTTCCCTGTTGTTTCTCAGCCCCTTCCTCCCCCTCCCCCTACCTCCCCTCTCCCCGACGGAAACTCAGCTTCACACTTTCTAGGGATGTTCCGGGCACAGCCGGAGCCAGTGGTTGCAACGGGCAGCCCCGGGCTTCTGGGTTGATCTCTTCCAAGTCCGCCTCCCGGAGGTGGGGTAGGCGTTTGCAGGAAACGGGGGCGACCCACTCCTTCCTCCCAGGGCAGACTAGGCCTAGCACGCCCCGCTGGAGCTGGGTACCCCCCTGTGCCGACCCCCTCCACCCCTTTTCCGAGCTCTAGCTGAGCCCCGCCATTGCTCCCGCCAGGCCTCAGTGACTGCAGACCCAGGCCGGGGCCGCGGCGGTGACTAGGCCCGGGTCCAGCGTGCCCCCTCCGCCGCTCGGGGAGGACCGGGAGTCCCCGATAGGGCAGCTTTCGGCCCGGGCCTGGGCGCCGCGCTCTGGGTCGCCGCAGCTGCGATGCAGCGACTGGCGAGGGCGGCGGGGCGAGCTGGGATGCGAGCGTGCAGAGCCCCGGGGCCGCTGGGTCCCCACCGAGCCCAGAAGAGGCTGGGAGCTGTCCCCAGGGCGGTGCTGAAGGGAGCGGGGAAAGCGATGCGGAGGGAGCGGCCGGGGCAGCGGCGTGCAGGGCTAGGGTAGCACGGCCCTCGGCCAGGGTCTTCCGGACCGATCGCTCGCTGGCGACAGGGAGCGAGCGCAGTCTACGAACCTGTTGGAGGCAGCAGTTCCTCCGCGGCCGACCAGGGCGCCCGGGACCGAGGTTCTGGCGTGCCTCTCCCTCACGTCCTCCTCACTCCTCCGCCGAGACGCTCCCTCCTGCTGAGCTTAGCGCGCGCCACGCGGGGGGCGCAGAGCCCCTCTTCTGTCCGCCCGAAAGCTGGCGGAGCTCTAGGGCACACAGCTCAGAGGCCTCCCCCAAGGGCAGCCGGGCTCCCAGGGAGACCCGAGCTTCCTGAGAAGAGAGGCGGGGGCTGGCTGCTGGGACAACAGCGAGTAGCAGAAGAAAACGGCTGGGAGGCAAGAGACAGGGGAGTTCCCCAGACTCACAGCTCTGCTTTGAAGTTTGGGGATGCAAGAGAGGGGGGGTGTTGCTAGGATATCCCGTCTTGGAAATCTCTTTCCACCTCTCTTCTTTTCTAAGGCCAGTAACTGCAACATATGCCTCACACTTACCAGTTCAGATGCAGACTCCACTCAGCTCTCTCTCCGACATCTCATTCTGGGATGTCGTTAACTGTCCCCTAGGGAGCTCTTTCTGAAGGCAGGATATATAAGGTCATTCAACAGCAAAACAGTTCTCACCATGACAGAGGACTAACTCGTTCTGAGCGGACTCACCCCAGGGCCTTTGCACCTGCGCCTTTTACCTTGGAACTGCAACCTCACTACTTAGGTTCAGTCCACAAGGGGGTAAAGTTGAACCCACTGTCAGTGAAGTCTCCTGTGCTGTAGAGTCAGCCTGTACGTCCCTCTACTAGATGTCTGATCACACCATACTATAATTGCTTTTCTCCACCCCAAGCTGCTAGTCTTGTAAAAGCTGGAGCCATGCTTTACTTGGGATCTCCACCACCTAGCACACAGTAGGTGTTCAACTATGACTGCTGAACCAGGGAACAAATGTGAAGCAAGGCTCGAAGGAGCTCCCGTCTCTCCGTGTGGCTGCTCATTTGTTCCTGTATTTTCATCGCAGCCTGCAAGGCCCCCACTGGCAGTCTCATCGCCAACACTTCTGAGTCACCAACTTCCCTTCCAGTGACCTCGATTTCCACCTTGAGCTGCGTTAGAACATATAAGTTGCTATTTTCTTTGCCTGCAACGCTCCTCATCTTGACTCACAGGGCTGCATCCTTCTAGTCATTTGGATTGTAGTTCAAATGTTCAAACGCCACTCCCTGGAAGAATCTATCTCTGGCCATGTATTTAATCCGAGTGTGTCCAGCACATCCGTAGATGAGAGCATCCCATCACAGTATCAAAAGGTTGAGCAGCCCCGATGAAATGCTTTCCCCCATTTACTCTAGGGTCAAGTTTCAATTATTCAGTAGTTACTTCTCTGAAATAGTTTTACAGCCATCCCTTGTTATTTATGGGGTTTTGGTCCCAGGAATTTGTTACAAAACTCTGAAGATGCTTAGATTTCTTATATAAAATGGCATTGAATTTGCATACAACCTACATAGTCTTTCCATATGCTCTTGCTTTGGGGACAGGGTCTCCTGTAACACAGCTGGCCTCTTCTCCTGCCTCCCCCTGCTACATGGTGGGATTGCAGGCATGTGCCCTCATGCTTGGGTTTCCCCCTACCTCCAGCGGTCTTCAGACGACACAGGCGTTTGCTGTGTCATCAGTTGTTAGCATCCGAGCAGGCTTTGCCGGAGTCTGCGTGTCAGAGCCCCTTTCTTGCTGTGTGGGTGACTGTGAAATCATCTCTGGACTGGAAGTCACCAGAGAGGGCTTGAGAAGAGGGGACGCAGATATCCACACAGAGGGGAGAAGTGACTGGGAAAGAGCCGTAGGCCATTTTGTCACGCTTTAATGAGATACACCACAGACCGGGCAATTTGTCATGAGCAGAAATGTACTGGCTCATTGTTCAAGTAGCTGGGGGTCCGAAGCAGAGGGGTTGGCAAGAGTCTTATGTTATCCCATGAGGGAAGGAATGAGAAAGGAATAGGGAAATGGGAGGAAGGAGAGGGGGAGAAGGAGAAACTTCTCACTTCAAGCTCTGTTACAAATGCCATTTGTTCATCTGTGAGGACAGAGCCACTGTGAACTAACGCCTCCTGTAAGAGAATTATGTTTCTAATACACGAGTCTGAGAGACATGGTCAGTCACAACAGGGAAATCATAGACACGTAGCTGTGGGTGGAGTCATAGACCTGAGCAATGGCCTTTCCCATCCTGGGCAACAAAACCAGAAAAAAAAACAAAACAATTCCTTCTTACTGCCCTGGGCAATTCACATCAGTACTCTTACTTGATGTACATGACAACTTTGTCCACAGTCCATTATCCTGTCCGCTTTATACCCCAAACCATCCAGGGCAACAGAGGCAGACTAACTTGACCAAAGTCAAGTAGCTTATAAATGATGATACTATTCCTGGTACCATGATGCATGAAAAACTTTTGTATCTAGGAGGTTATATCACTAGGAGACACAGGCTAAGCAGTAGATGGTAGCTCAAGGATGATTCTCAACCAGCAGAGGGGCGGGGCAGCATGAACCGACAGACACCCAAATCAGGAGAAAATGAAACCTGAAAAGCAGCTCCCGCTTGTTGAGCACTATCCAGATATGACAAACTTTGGTAAGGATTTCTCATGCTGTGACTTAGTCATTCCTGCGTATCCTTCCCCATTTTACAAAGGAACCGGTGAGCAGCGGGATGGGGCCTAACCCGAGTGTATCTGACTCAAAGCTGGAGAGCTTAACCATTAGGAGCCACCGAGTTTGAATTTCTGGTGAGCAGGAATTTGAATATGATGATAGACGTAGAAAGCCTGTGCACAGAACATCTTCACTCCTACTGAGAAACCTTTGTGTAGGGAGTGCTGCCAGGCAGTGGAGGAGAGGGTAAACACTGCCTTCTACCTTCGGGGATGCTACAGAGGCTAAAATTGAACTCTTGAGGACTAAGTAGGGGGTGTTTACAAGCAGGCATAAAGGGAGAGTGTTTCAGATGGAGACCGTATATCCAAGGACCTTCGGATGTAGAAATGAAGGGGTTGTTATATGTGCGTGGAGCTACAGGTTGTGTGTTGCGTGCCCACAGAGCAGCTATAAAGAGGGGAAATCAGGCTGGGACAGTTTCATCTCTGAGGCAGGGGAGACCCACTGATGGGCAAAGACGCCACAGCTGTCTGTTGTCATGTCCTTGGTCATCTCTCAGCATCAGCGTTGTCCTCTGCGATTTGCAAAGTGCTTCCTACAGATGCTGTACATGTCTCACTCAGAAGATCCGGGAGGGAACCATGCCCATGGTTCTTATTGTTGATAACATCTGGCAGCAAACCTGGGCCTCTGCAGGTGCTCAGTAAGCATCCATCGGAGAAGAGCTGCGCACAGGGAGTCTCATCTAGAGGCAACTACTTCAAGCATGAGAAGGAGGGCACAGTCTTCAGAATACCTGGTCTGGAAAGCTCCAAGCTACTGCTTCCTGCCTCTGAGCTCCTTGGGGAGGTTGGGATTGAGTTTTCCAAAATGTCTGCCAATCCCCCCACCATCTACAGAAAGGCATGTTGGCACCAGGCTCCCAGTACCCAGCCGGGCCTGGGCTTCTCTGCTGTGTTTATATCTTTTGGCTCCTGGATTTTAGTCCCGATGTTCTCTGTTATGTGACAATCACATCATATGCCATCATCTGGGTTTATGGCTTAAAAGGGTGGTCGCTGTGCTAATGTCACTCTTGGCTCAGGTGGGAAAGATCTGCCTGCTCTGGCTCCACCTCTCCTGGAAGCACTGAGTGCTCTGGGATCGGCTGGCTTGCAGGGCCCGGTCAGTCCTGCTCACTTTGCTGCACGCCTGCCATTCAGTGTCCTTGCAGGCTCTCATTCTCCGTGTGGAGTCACAGAGGAAGATGCAGACTGGAATGGGTGTCCCTTGGGAGAAAGAAGACCTTCCTGCATTCTCTAGTGTTTTCTTCTCACCTCAGCACACAGCACCATTACCTCTCATTTTAGTTTTGATGACACTCTCTGCTCGGGGAAACAGCTTTTCAGTTAGTCCTCACTTCTCGCCTGCACCGAACCCCAGCTCCAGAGTCTGCTCTGCTACCCCCAGAACCTGTTCTTCCAGTCTGCTTTATGTTGCTATGGTACCTGAGACCAGGGAATTCACAAAACTGGAGAAATTGATTTCCTGAGTTCTGGAGACTGGGAGCTCCAAAAGCAGTGAGCTGGCACCAGAGGGGACAAACAGGATGTCCCCATAGGAGGAACAAAGGCATCCATGAGCCCTTTCCTACCCAGCGTGAATCCGTCGTGGATACTGATCTCAAGCTGCCACTCTCCACAGTGCTACACTAGGGTTTTGGGTTATTGTAGATGGCGGCCGCTACAGTGCTGGGTCAGGCAGGCTGTGCCCTCTGCACCTTCCTGTTAGGTTCTCCACCAGAGCAATGTACCACACCTCAGAAAATCCCAGCGCCGGACATGCTGTAGCGCTTAGCTACAGAATTTTTACCATTATCCGCCCCGACATGGTTTTTATACAAATGTATTTTATATTTTATTCCTGTGTGTGTGCTTTGCTGTGTTCTATGGATGTCCATGGAGGTCAGAAGCAACCATCGGATTTCCTGGAGCTGGAGTTAAATTCAGATGCGAGCTGTCCCACGTGGGTCCTGGGAACCGAACTCAGGTCCTTTAGGAAGAGCAGCAAGTGCTTTCAACCACTGAGCCATCTCTCCAGGCCTTTACTGATGTTCTTAAATCCCAGTTGTCATTGTTTTAGCCAGTCAACTTATATTCATTTTTGAGAGGGAGATGTAATTCTTTAACACGTACATCATATCTCATCCAAATGTTAAAATGGGCATTTGAAGGCAAAACTCTTAACCTTAGTTCACAGGTGAAGAAATGGGCTCAGGGACCAGTTTACCAGTCCAAACCCACATCAAAGTACACTTCAGAGACCATGCCGTGTGCAATTCTGACATTTAGGGAAAGACGATATATCGCCTCCAGGGAACCATGACTTGTGTTCCAGGCTAGTTTTACCCTTCACTGACTTCTGATGTTAGGTAAACCCCATGAAGCTGCTGTTTATGGCAATCCACTTTGCTGCTTCAAGATGCTTTTGAAGATTTGCTGAGAGTTGAGATGCTCAGGGTTAATGTAGCACTTCATGGTTGTATGTGAAGTTCTTCAGAGCAGGACTTTGGACGGTGAGTCTCCTCTGATGGGAAAGAAGGAGCACCTAAGAAAAGACACCTTCTGATGGCAGCCCACATGAAAGGGCGTGGAAGACAGAGGCTGAGCTGTTTACCCGCTTGTCGTCTCTCTAGCTGGTAGTTCACCCATCCTGTTGCTGCAACCAGTGTTAAACCCAACCTCCTCAGGATCCCCATCTTAGACTGAAGACAAGTGGCTCTCCAGCACTTCCCTGGGGCTCCAGCACTAGACCGGGACTGCTGATAACAGCCGCTTTCCAGGACTGCACAGCCACCGGATTCTTGGTCTTTCCGCCATGAGACAGCCATTGTTGGACCGCCTGGACCACATTCCGTAAGGCAGTACAGGATGCCGCCCTTTCTATCCATCCTCTCAGTTCTGTTCCTCTAGCAGACCCTGACTGGAACCGTCCATCTCCATTTCCTGGTATAGAGGAAGGAACTCCTCCGTCAAGGACAAAGAGCCTCACTTCAAGCCTCAGCTCTCTAACTCCCAAGCTTTAGAAGAATGTGGGTTGTCAAGGTGCTTGGCCCCTCCTCTGGGCTCTGAAATTACAGCTAATCCCCTCTCCATTGTGTCTGCCACAAGGGGAGACAAAAAGCCATAGATAATCTCTAACCCTCACTTGAGCCAATAATCACACCCATTTATCTCCCCAGAAAGCTGCTTAGTATAAGGTGGACAGGAGGCCCTGCCGCTGGGCCTGTTGCTTCTCCTGGCTCTGGCTGCCTGCAAACGGCCTCACTTTCTTTGTTTCTTTCTTTGTTCCTCTCTCTCTCTCTCTCTCTCTCTTTCTCTCTCTCTCTCTCTCGTTCGTTTCTTTTTTTATTAATTTATTTTTTACACAAATCCCAGTTCCCCCTCTCCTCCCACTCCCCCCTCCTCCCATCTGCTCCTCTGAGAGGGTAAGGCCTCCCCTAGGAAGTCTAAGTCTGTCCCATCATCTCATTGAGGCAGGACCAAGGCACCATCCTACCCCCCAAAACCCCCATGTCTAGGCTGAGCAAGGTATCTCTCCATATAGAATGGGCTCCACTAAGTCAGTTTGTGCATTAGTGTTAGATCTTGGACCCACTGCCAGTGGCCTCATATATTGTCCCAGCTGCACCATTGTCACCTATATTAAGGAAGTCTAGTTCAGTCTTATGCAGGTTCCCCATTTGTCAGACCAGAGTCAGTGATATCTCACTAGCTCAGATCAGCTGATTCTGTGGGTTTCCCCATCATGGTCTTGGCTCCTTTATTCGTATTATGGCTCCTCCCTCACTTTGATTGTATTCCAGGAGCTTGGTCCATTGGTTAGTTGTGAATTTCTGCACCTGCTTCCATCTCTTTCTGGAAGAGGGTTCAAGTTTCTCTGGAGTTGTGTATTGTAGGGTGGGTGTCTTTTGTTTTATGTGTGGTATCCACTTATAAGTGAGTACATACTAATTTGTCTTTTGTTTTATGTGTGGTATCCACTTATAAGTGAGTACAGACTATATTTGTCTTTCTAATGACTGTTGGGAGGCTGAACTCACAGTGAAAACAGTAGTCACCCACCCCGACCCATTGTCCAGAGCTCGGAACAGTATTCCTCATTGCCCTCTGGGGAGCAGACACTTCCTGAGGGGAAGAGCTCTCCATGCCTCAGTTTCCCCATATGTAAAACAGAGATAAGGGCCTGTGTGCTGCAGAGCCCTTGCAACACTGAGTGAGCTGCTGTATGCAGAGATGTGTTAGTGTCATCTGAATTCACAGTGGCCCGTGTGAAGTGTAGACACTGAGCACTCTCAGACAAAGTGAGGCGTCGGCTCACTCATGACAGGCACACTAGTGGATTCTAAGACAAGTGTGCCCAGATTGGAGGGATAAAACCTTGATGTTAAAGAGAGAGAACAAAGGAGTTTCCCTACAGGTGACACTCCACTCCACCCCTGTTATAAAGGACAGAGCAGTGCAGCTCCTGAGTGAGAAGGGCTTTGGGAAGGTCTCCAGGAGTTCATGCCCATCTGCTGGCATTGAGGGCACTTACTGGTCTCATCATGCTTGGAAAACTCTAGAAATAAGAGTCTTGTAATAGATATAAAATAGAAATGGTTGGTGCTGGATGTGGTAGTGCACGTCTTTAATTCCAGCACCTGGGAGGCAGAAACTGGTGGATCTCTGTGAGTTCAAGACCAGCCTGATCTACAAAGCAAGTTACAGGCTAGAAAGAACTATACAAGTAGTAAGGTCTTATCTCAAACCAAATCAAATCAAACTAAACAGAAAGAGGTGGCTGGCTGGCCACACTCACTTCCATAACATGCACATATGTATCATGTGGTTTTTTTTTTTTTTGAGAAAGGGTTTCACTGATGGGAGATTAGATCCAGCCTTGCCCTGAACTGATAGCAATCTTCATGCCCCAGCTTCCTGAGCACTTGGACTACAAGCATGAGCTACCACTGCCGTGTTTAACAAACACGTATTCAGTACTCACCATGTGCAATGTATAATTCCAGATACCTAAAATTCGATCATTTAACAAAACAGAACAATGAACCCACATTTGTGATACTCGCTGTCCCCTGGAAGGGAGCAGAGACAGTAGAGACGCAACTGTGTGAGGTATTTCTTTCTTTCTTTCTTTCTTTTTTTTTTTTACGAGACAGGGTTTCTCTGTATTGTTTTGGAGGCTGTCGGTCCAGCCTGGCCTCGAACCCACAGAGATCCACCTGCCTCTGCCTCCCGAGTGCTGGGATTAAAGGCGCGTGCCACCACCGCCTGGCTTGTGTGAGGTATTTCTTATGGTAACTGTTGTGGAGAAACTGAGGAAGCTGAGGTGGTCTGTCTGAACTGAGGGTGTGCACTTGCTTTCCTCCAGGGTCAGAGAAGACCTCACGTATGGCATGGCATTTATACAGAAACTTAAGGCAGAGAACAGAGACTGCAATAGTCATGGGGCAGCCAGCATGTCTGAGAGTCTGTGGTGAGGAAGTTGGCTGGAGTGGTGTGAATGAGGAGAAGATGGCTGAGGTGAGGATACAAAACTAGCGATGAGGGGACTCCGGGCTGGCAGGTGCTCAACAAACCCTGGATGAAGAAAGGTGTCAAGAGAGGGAGGGGGAGATCGGGAGCTGACTCCAGGAGGGAACCCAAAGTAAACCATGCACTTTATACGGTTATTATGTGTCAATGCAGTCCATCAGATGTAACAAACTTGCCATGCCTGCTGGGGGTGGGGGAGGGGTATACTTGTACTGTGTGGGAAGGGAGGTAAATGAAACCCGATTTCTCCAGCTTAGTTCTGTTGTGAATACAAAGTTGCTCCAGAAAGAAAGTCTGTTTTCAAAAAGGTGGCAGACACATGTCAGCAAACCATCTTTGGGATGGGTAAGCATTGAACATAGCCTCCATCCAGGAAGTAAGTGGAATTTATGTGCTGGAGTGAATCTTTAGCTTTTAAGCGTCTATTTCCCTTTTCCTAAGTGTACCTTGTATCTCATCTGTATGAATAAATCTTCAGAAGGTGGACTTGATTGGTTTAGACTAACCAGCCTGCCACATCCTCTGGACCACAGATGTTGTGTGAAGATCAGTTAATGTCACAGACTCAAAGTCACCCAACTGGAATCAAATAGCTTCAGTGCTGGATCTCGATTTGGGCTGAGAGGGTTGTAAATGGCTAACCTTTGGAGAGACTAAAAAATGTCTTCTTGTCAAGAAAAGGGCCAGCTTTGGGATGAGGCCTTGAGATAAGAATACTTTTGCAGAAGGAAGAGACTAACAAAGGAAGGAAACAGAATTCTCCCACACATCATCTAAGTGTCTGGATCAAGCCTGACCTGAAGTTAGCATGCTACCATCCTTTTCTGTTCTGTCAGGCGGCACATTCCTCTTGTTGTTCAAACCAATTTAAATTGAGCTTCCTAATATTTTCAACATGAAGAGTTCCAGCTGATATGGAGTGGATTACAAGCTTCCAAAGCTTGGTCGGAGAAAACAGGTTAGATTTTGACTTCCTGCCCCAAAACCCATTCCAAAGGTTTTTCTCAAGTATGGCATATATACTTGCTGGGGACCACTATGCATAAGTGTGTGCATTGTTATCTGGTATCTGGGATTGGGCTTGGGCTCCTCTCAGAAGGAGATTGGTGCATATGGAAGAAAGCATGCATATGCAATGAAGATTCACACCCAAGCATCTGTCTGCCTGGAATGCTCATGCATAACCAAGACTCCATACTTGGATGCTCTCAGAGACACATATGCAAGCATCCACAAGGAGGGCAGAGGCATGCCAGAGTCAGCACATGGAACCAGGGTGAGCAATGACACCATGCCAAGGAGATGGAGACAGGCAGGAAAGTGGTGGGGCAGGTAAGGATGAGACTTTGGAATCTGAGGATCTTTCCAAATGGGTGCAAAGAAGGGATACGCATGTTTGCTCTGTAGGGAAGCTGGGGTGAAGATGACCCTGAGAGGTTGGGACTCAGGTAATCCTCTTCCCCTGATGCTAAGGAAAAGGAGGAATGACAGGCAGAGCCCTGGAGCCAAAGGATTCAGCAATATGGTCCAGGCACACAGCAGAGGTAGCTGGCTTCTTAGTTTATATCTGTTATGTTGGTCCTTGGGATGCCCAGGAGATGTTTGAACATTTGAGTGTGTCTGTAGAGGGGGTCTCTGGAAGAACTTAGTGTTTGAACTGTGGAGCCTGCAGTGTACATGGCCCATCCAATGTGTACGGGCATCACACAGTTTACCTAGGGCCTGAGCAGAGCAAGGGGGATGTAAGAAGAGCACATTCACATTCACTATGCCCAGCCAAGGCATGGCATCTCTTACTAGCCTTTTGGTTCTCAGTCTTTTAGATGCAGACTGGATGTTTATCATCAGCTCTCTCAGACTCTCGGCCTTCAAACTACACCATTGGTTTTCCTAGGTTTCCAGCTTGCAGACAGCAGCAGACTGTGGGGTTTCTCAGCCTCCAGAGTGGTGTGAGCCAATTCCTTATAATAAATCTTTTCATAAATAGATGGATATATATATATACATACATATATATATATGCATTCCTGAGAAACAGGGCCTATATATGTACACACTTTCATATATATAACACACCCATACATATGTACATACACAAGCACACATATAAATACACATATACACATGCATATGTAAATATTCACACAGGCGTGCACATAAATACATGCATACACATACACACAAATGCACACACAGAGTTTTTCCTGCAGAAGCTTAATAGAATTTTCTATAAATATCTGGGGACTAGGAAAAAAATTCTACTCAATGTGAATTACCTCAAATAGGAATTAAAAATTTGACATAAAGGCAAGGTAGAAGATTTGACTTGAACTGTCAAGAGTCTAAAATGAGATAAAGTTAAATGTCTTATATTTAGCAAAAATAGGACACAGGCATAAAATGAAATAATGTCTGATTTTAAAGACAAATAAGAATTATTAGGGTGGGAGCTGGGGAGATGTCTCAGTGGTTAAGAGCACTGGCTGCTCTTGCAGATGACTTGGGTTCAATTCCCAGCCCCCACATGGTAGCACACAACTGGATCTGATACCCTCTTCTTGTCTTAACACCAGACACACTTATGGTGCACCTTTACACACATGTAGAAAAAATACCCATACATAAGATAGAATAAATCTTTTTAAAAGAGGATTCTTTTGAAGATATATTTTTCCCAATAAAATCTTTGGATGACTCACTATTAACTCCATTAAATTTCATTGAACTTTTGTAGTATGTTTAGCCAGAAGACCATTTTTCCCCCACACAGAATATTCCCCGACTCAAACATTTTCCCTGGTGGAAACAATCTCCTTAGTACTGCGCGATTGGAGAGATCTCATGCAATTCATGCATTGCTTTTCCACCGGAAAGTGTGTGTATCAGTCAGTTTCCATACCAGCCTCTCCAAAAAGTTTGGCCTCAAAAAAAAATCACCCCTTAGCCCACAAACCTGTGGTCTGGGTGTGGCCGTTAGGGAAGCTGGTCTGTTGTACAACCACAAGCTCTGACTAGAGGACCCACCGCAAGGCTGCTCTCTCATATTGGCATGCTGCTGCTGGCTGGTCGTGGGAGTTCATTTGGGGCTGAGGACTGAGGGCGCCTCACTCTGTCTACCCGGGCTTCTCCTCATAAAGCTCTCCACAGCTTCCTTCTTTTATCTGCATCCTAAGAGTGAGCATCTTCAGAGACAGACAGATGCTATAGACCTTTTAGATTTCAGCCTTGAGTCCAAACTAACTCTTGCCATGTGGGTTGACTAATCACTACATTTGTACTCGAAGAGGGATGTTCCAGGTTGCTTTCTTTTTTTTTTTTTTTAATTTTTTTTAATAATGATTTTTTTATTCTTTTTTTTAAATTTAGATAAGAAACAAGGTTGCTTCACAAGTCAGTTCCAGGTCCCTCTCCTTTTCCCTCCCCTCCTCCCGTGCCCTCCCCCATCCCCCCCCAGGTTGCTTTCTATTGCTGTGATAAACATCATGACCAAAAGCCACCTGGGGAGGGAACGGTTTCTTTCAGTTTACAGCATGTAGTCCATCATGAAGGGAAGTCAAGGAAGGAACTGAAAGAGACCATGGAGGAGTGCTGTTATCTGGCTTCCTCTCACAGCTGCCTTTTTATACAACCCAGGACCACCTGCCTAGGGTAGTCCAGCCCAATGTGGGGTATCCTTACCATATGCATAACATACCCTCCATTAATCAAGAGAATGTATAGGAGAGTCTGATGGAGCTAATTCCTCAGTTGAGGCTCCCTCTCGCCAGATGACTCTAGTTGGGCTCAAGTTGACAAAAGCTGACCAGCACAGGAGATAATCATAGTTAACACGACGTGGAGTGAGTGCCTGGGTTTTCAGGCCATCTTCTAAAACCACTGCAGTCTAACCTCTGGATTGAGGAATGCATGGAAGCATTTATGTTTATCTCATGTGCAAAGCACACTGTTTGCAACACTTGTCCAGATCTCATATCTGTTACCTGTGTAGAGGCTCATGATCTGGGATCTTGGCTTCTAATCCAGTTTTTCTAACAACAAGGATTCTTGGGTGCACTGCTGTGGATACCATCCTTTGAGGGCTCTTTCTTGGGCTCTGAAGACCAATGTCCTAAGTAAATACTTCCATGTTTCAATGTAACTGCTGCAAACACATCTGAGTCAGCCCTTGAACTTTGAAGCCTGTATTGAGTGATAGAGTCAGTAAGATAGGAGGTACGACTTGGCAACATGACTTGTCCCTAGTTTGGGTATTAGTTGTAGAGGCTCCATCCCTTTAATGTGTTTGGAAGGTTTGGTATATGTGTTTCTTTATGTACGTCTAACCAACCAAACTTCAAAAATATTTTTTCCAGACCAACATTCTCAATGTCCCAGCCAGCGTTTTATCCTTTCCACCATCTCTGTGCAAGAATAAAAGAAAAAGTACCAGAGTGCAGGACTCCTGCTAATGGGACCAGCAGATGGGCATCATTTGCAATGGTTACTTTAAAATGCTTGTTTGGAAATAGTTTCAGGTTCACAGAAAAAAAAAAAAGACCAGTGCAAAAAAACTCTAATGCATTCCTTATCCAAGAGGGAGAGAGCCTTAATAAATTGCCTCCTATTTCCAAAATAGAGCTTAAGTGAAAAGAAAAAGAAAAAGAGGACAGAGTACCCCGGAGAAAACAGACCAACCTCAGGCTTGCCTGCAGGCACATTTAAAAATTACAGATAATGGATATCTTTTGCCTGCATGTCAGGGGTTTCTCCCTTAATGGTAATAGAATCCCACATTTCCCTTGGGAAATCATCTCTCTCCTTTGACGAGTAAGTTGCTTGGGACTCACCATACCATGGTTCTCTTAAACCCATCAAGATGGGGACTAAGTGGGTTTAACCAGCATCAATGTTGTCAGAAATATGCTAGGAATTCTGGTGACATGATTTGTCCTTTTCTGAGGGACAAATGGAAGCATGTACTTGTCGATCTACTTGAAACTATTTTAGGGATCTCAGGGACACACCCTGAGGAGGAGTCAACACTGAAGAACACAGAGTTCTGTGTGGGAGCTTCTGGTCCAGTGCTGTGAAGCCTAGACCACTTTGGGACTTTTTATGTCCACCAACAAATTCTTTTTGTTTTTCAGAAGTCAGTTTGGGCAAATGCAAGTTTGCTAATATAATTCCTCCATGATGGTAGTTGTTTGGGTTCACTGACGGAAAAGATCTCATCCCAGAGCTGAGGCCAGAAGAATGGTACCCTGTGCAGTGAGACTTAGAGAACACAGCTTGCATTCTTGGAAACTTTCTGATTCTGTTCAAAACAGGCACAAAGCTGGGTTTGTACAGAGCAGTACCCAGGAGGCCCCATTGGTGAGAGGAGCAATATAAACAAACACTGGCCTGTGCTGCTTTGAATGACCGTGTCCCCTGTAGGCATCAGCATTTGAAAACTTGGTTCCCAGTCAGAGACGCTATTTGGAGAAGAGTAGTGGACACACTCTTGACGGAGGAAGCACTTCACTGGGGATGGGCTTTGAGACTGGAAGCCTGGCAAGCCACTTCGAGTTCATTCTCTGTGCTCATGGTTGAGGATGTGAACCCTCAGCTTTTTGCTCTGCTGCCATGCCTGCTGTCCAACTGTAAAAATCCAACCCGCTAAAACCATAAGCTAAAATAAACTCTCTGTTCATTAAGTTACATTTGGTCTTGATATTTTATCAGAGCAATAGAAAAGTAACTAACACAGTCCTGATGCTGGAGAGAGACCATGCTGGAAAGAGACCATGCTGGAGAGAGTCCATGCTGGAGATTGACCATGCTGGAGAGAGACCATGCTGGAGAGAGAGACCATGCTGGAAAGAGAGACCATGCTGGATATTGACCAAGCTGGAGAGAGAGACCATCCTGGAGAGAGACCCTGCACTAAGAGGTTACCTTAGAATGAAAGAACAATTACTTCAAGGATGGACAATTTTAGGGGGTCGGCAAGCAGGAGAGCCTAGGTGCTTAGAAACCTCCACCTGAGCATTGAAAGACTTGTATGAACAGGATGGTGGTATGTAGAAGGAGCACTAGATCACGGGAACACACAGTGCGACGTGTGTGGATGCTGATGGAGAAGATACCAGCATCTTCTGAAATGGCTCCTACACATGTTCATTAACATCTCTTATTTCAGCCTTCCAGGGTCCATCCTCCCTTCATCTGTACAGCATCCTGAAACCCCTTGCCACGTTTCCTTCTCCACTGTTATCTGGATACAGTTGAGCCAGTCTGGAATCCAGGGGTCCAGGCAAAGACGCGTGGCCCAGGGTTGGCCAATGGAAATATGACATCCCCCCCCCCATGCAGTGGCTGATTGAAGGAGTGAAAGAGGAACCTGAAGTGGCATAGTCAGAGGTGAGAAGGGCCAGCCTTAAGACTGCTGGGGAAGAAGCCCTCTCTCTGTTGGGAGAAGTGAACCTAGAACCGCCGGTGGCTTGTCACCAAGAAGGGAAGCTGCGTTCGAAAACACAGCCATGTGGAGGACATTAGGACAGAAGGGAGAGGGGGGATTTTTGGTGACATTCACATACCTACCTTCAGCTGTGTCTAAAGTTAGACCTTCTGTTTAACTTTTGAGTAACACTTTGAAACATTAACCACCTTCATTGCTGACTTTTGTTGATGCCTCTCATCTCAATCAGGAGTCCTGGTGGCGTATCAATCCATGGAATATTTCTATTGTAGACACTATTCCTGTTTCACAGATAAGGAAACTGAGGCTCAGATTAAAGAATGGCTGCCCCAACTGGTATAGGTGCAAGCTTGTTAAAAATCAAGCCGGCTTTCACTCCAGGTTCAAGGAGTGAAATGCACTCCCTGCATTCTGGATGCCTGCCCATTCTTTCCCAGTCCTCAGGTTCTCTCTCACTGTCCTTGCTGTCTCAGCATTGGATGAGTGCCAGATTGGGAGCAGCAGGTAGTGGACCAGCTGCTGCCTGGGTCAGGAGCCCAGCATGCTCTCAAGGACACAGATGGGTTGGCAGTCTTGGGCATGGGCAGGGAGCCTGAGGCGGGGGTGGACACTGGTTCTCCTGAAAAGGCTCATTCAGGATTTGCCGATTCCTTAGGGCACTGGATTCTGAGCCCCTGGGGTCCAGGTTTGGTGTGACGTCTCTTTATGTTCTGGTGTCCAGCAAGGAGCTCTTGAGAGTTCATACACAGATGAGGGGAACCCTACTCCACTCTAGTGACTATGACTGTTGCTTGGATGTGTGTGTTGAAGGGGGATGGAAGAGCCTGGGTAAATAAACATGGAGTCACTTCCTCCATTTCCAGAACTTTAGTATAGTCAGGAGATCAGAGTAAAGGCTTATTAAGTTGGGATGAACAGATATCTGCTTCTCAAATCTCTTCAAGTCACTAGATTTTCCATATTTATATCTTTGATGTTGCAATAATAAAACAGTAGATCGCTTTTATAGACTTTGTTGGCATCATACATGGAATATCTAGTATGTGCCAGGTAGTAGCTTGGTGCTTTCTGTCTGTGCACTCCTGGATGCTCATTTGGTCCATGAAGAATGTGTTACTACCCATTTATGCCTTGTAGATGAAGAAAAAGAGGTGCAGGAGAATTAATTGGCTCATACACCCAAAGCCGCACAGAATGCATGCCAGCATAGCCGGGCATTTCCAATCAGATGAGACGGCCTAAAGGCCATGGCTTCTCTACTCTATTTATTCTGATGCTCATTATTGAAGAGGAGTAATCAGAAATCTCAGAGAAAGAGTTCTTACCCAATTAAAGGAGCCACAACTGTCCTGTTACTAAGATAGCACTTTCTCAGGAGGCATGAGTGTATTTGTGTCCATGGTGTGTCCTTGCTAGGCGCTTCAAAGGTATGTGGGTATGTGGTCAGTATGAAGCCTTAACTCCTTCATCCCAAAGTTCCTACTTTTTCTTCTCTATCTCACTGAGTGTGGCCCACTGAACAAGACAGAAGTGTGGGCATTAGCAGAGGCCTTTTCTTCCCTTTTCTCATGCCTAGTCTATGGGTAGACAGTTATTTTGTCAGCGTGACATAAAGTAGAGTCATCTGTGAAGACAGAAAATCAATTGAGGTAGTATCATATTGTCCCGTGGGCATGTCTGCGAGCATTTTCTTGAAGAATGATTGATGTGGGAGGGCCCAGCCCAATGTGGATGATGCTACCCTTGGGCAGGTGATTCTGAATTTAATAATAATAATAATAATAATAATAATAATAATGATAATAACGTACCCTTTCCAGTCCCCCTGCTTCCTGTTAACTCCGTCTTTGGCTACTCTCATGATGGATTTTTGGGACATGGAAGCCAAAGAAACCCTTTCTTCTCCAAGACGCTTTTGGTTAGTATTGTATTTTATCACAGCAACAGAAAATGAATTAGGGAAGTCTTGTATGGTACCCTAACACTGCTTCAGCTCCCTATATGATTTTAATATTCATCATCTCTTTCTGGTTATTTTAGTATCCTCCTTCACAGCTCCCTGCCTTCAGTATCCTTTATTCTATTTCCCATTTCTGTTTTGTTGGTACCATTTCTTTAGCAGAGAGTCAATATCCATTAGACCACGTTGTAAGATTAAATTCAAATGCCCTGGGAGGCATCCAGGGTCCTCATCATGGATGCTTGTCTGCTTCCCCAACCTCATCTCTAACATACCCCCTCTTTTGTCATCTCAAAATATAATGCCTTCACAACTTGAAGTCACCAGTATGGGGTAGAAGAGAAGACCTAAACTTCCTGAAAAGCAGAAGAGAGACGTGACTGTGACAGTGCCCTCCGGCAAAAGTCATCTCACAGTTGTAGGCTCTCGCAGTTACAACTGCATTCCCGTCTCTTGGGAGAACAAGAAGAGGGATACAGTGGGCCAGTGTTTGAACTGTATACAGATGCTGTTGGGGGAGCTCAGGTGTCAAAATGAGCACAGAAGAGCAGGTATGTGGCTTGTGTGTTCTCGCCTCTCTACTTCAGAAACTTGTCATCTGCAGAGATATTGCCTGATGCTGATGGCAGGCTGCACTCCAAGGCCATAGGCGACTCTCTCAGCTTCATGACGTCACTAGCGGTGGCAGCCCAGCAGGCGTCTGTAGTATTGTCATGGTGCAACTATTCATTTCTGTGCAACTCTTCCAAAGACTTCAGTTTGGATTTTGTGAGGGCAGCAGCTCTTTCTGTGTTGTGTTCCATTGGTTTGCAACAGTCTAAACTAAAAACTACAACTACAATGGTGAAACACAGGAATGGAAATTCGGTGCAAACCAAGTCCAATGCTTTGGGAAGACTTCACAAAAGTCAGTTGCATCAAAGCGTGCGCGCATGCACGTATGTGTGTGTGTGTGTGTGTGTACGTGCATGTGTGCATGTGAGAAAAATAGAGAGAGGGAGAGAGTGTGAGAGAGAGCTATAAAATGTTAGGGGAAAACCATAATTATTCTAAAAGATGAGTCTGAAGAGATTGCTCAGACGTAAGAGCACCGGCTGGTCTTCCATAGGACCTGGGTTTAATTCGCAGAATCCACAAGGTGTCCACAAATGTCTGTATCTCCAGTACCAGGGAATCTAACATCCTCCTCTGGCCCTTAAGGGTGCTGTACACATGGTGCGCAGACATTACCGTCCCCCCCCCAAATAAATAAAAGTTAAAGTTCCAAAGGACTCTGCAGGCAGGTTGCTTTCTCCTGTTCACTGAGGGCAGCTGGAGCGCAGTGTAGAGGGGGAGCAGAATCACACCAGCATCCAGGCTTTCAACAGGACTGTTTCAAGATCATTATCATATATTCATCACACAGAATATGAGTTTCATTAGAGAGTTCCATACATACCCACAATAGGTACAGACCTACTTTTGGAAAGATGTGTTTATTTTTATTTTATGTATATGAGTGTTTTGCTTGCACGTATGGATATATGGACTATGTGTGCACAGTGGAAGTCAGAAGAGGGCATGAGATCGCCTAGAACTGGAGTTACAGATGTTTGTGAGCCACCATGTGGTTGCTGGGATTTGAACTCTGGTCCTCTGGAGGCACCCAGACCTGTTAACTGCTGAACCATCTCTCCAGCTGCAAATCTCTTCCTTGAGTTTCTTTTAAAATTGTTCGATGCATGCTCATTTAAATGTTTTAGGTTAGAAAGTCAGGCATAGTAGCACACTCTTCAGATTCCAGCACTTGGGAGGCAGAGGCAGACAGGTCTTTGAGTTTGAGGTTAGCCTGGTCTACAGAGCTAGTCTAGGACAGCCAGGGCTATACAAGAAGTCCTGACTCAAAACACAACCAAAATTTGCTTTAAGTTAGAATGAAATCCTTATGTACAGCTTGTTGCTTGTAACATTTCCTGTTTTGTCGTCTCTCTGATTGACTAGTCAACTGGAGACCCAACTCCGTGAACTCAATTACACATGTTGCTGGCCCTTTGTGTCCTTGGGCTCTGCAGACATGGATTCAACTAACTATGGCTCAAATATAATTTTAAAACTTTCGCTGGACCAGGAAAGCCACAGACCACCCTCTTTTCATGGTTTCCTAGGATACAGTAAGCCACCATTTGTATAGCACACATGTGTATAGCAACCACGTCATCTGAAGATGACCTAACAGATGGGAGGGTGTTCACAGGTTCTATGCCCCCTCATACAATGGACTGGGACATCTGCAGAGTTTGGTGTACTTTGTGTGTGTGGCGGTTCCTGGGGTGATGGAAGGGTAAGTGAACCACACAGAGTGCAGAGTGATCTGTTCTGGGCATCTAGCTGGTGGGAGATCTGTTGTAGGTAGACACAAATGCAGGTGTGGACAGACACACACTCACAGGAGCAGACGCAGAAATACAGGTGCTGGGGAGCTGCATCCAGACACAGCCGTCGTCGTGGAATGCCTCCAAAGTGAGTCCCTCCAGTCGGAGCTCTTCCTGTCCCATGCTGCGTATTGGTTGTTTCCTTCTCTTCTCTTCTCTTCTCTTCTCTTCTCTTCTCTTCTCTTCTCTTCTCTTCTCTTCTCTTCTCTTCTCTTCTCTTCTCTTCTCTTCTCTTCTCCTCTCTTCTCTTCTCTTCTCTGTGTTCATAAACGGGGTACACTTGGGTAAGGCATAGGACCCCCTGAACCATGACTGTGTTCATAAACGGGGTACACTCGGGTAAGGCATAGGACCCCCTGAACCATGACTGTGTTCATAAACGGGGTACACTCGGGTAAGGCATAGGACCCCCTGAACCTTGACTGTGCTCATAAACGGGGTACACTCGGGTAAGGCATAGGACCCCCTGAACCTTGACTGTGTTCATAAACGGGGTACTCGTGGAGTGCTGCCGAGTGGGCAGCTCCGAGGATTGTTCATGTGAGCTCCCTATTGTCTGCATCTTCCTGTGGCTGTATGATTGTTCTGCTGGAGGTTCCCTGAGGTAGGTCCATGTCCTATCCTTCTGTTCTCTCATGTCCTCATAGAACTCCTTGACCAGGACGCTCTGAGTCTGTGGAAGAAATCAGTCATCTTGTTCCTTTTTGACATGTTAGTATGTCTGGGTTATGTTAGAAGAAGCCTTGGAGATGGAATTGGCAGGTATGGGAGGACAGAGGGGGCATCATGGTTGAGAGGGGAGTGGGGTAGAGAAGAGGGGACCAGAGAAGAATGCAGGACTGGAGCACTGGGGCTGGAGCCTGGGAGGCTGCAGGTCTCTGAGAGAGGCCAAGCTGCCTTATCAACTGCATATGTCACTCAAGTCCCTGGGTGGGAACGTAACTGTTTCCAGAAGCCTCGGGGGAGGTGATGACAGATAGACAGATGGGAAGACGGGTAATGCTCCCCAAGTCTTTGCTGTTCGGGACAGGAAGCCGGGCAATTTAATGCCCATCCCAATTCTTGCTCACACTGACCTGGAGGGGCAAGGCCAGTTACCACCAATGAATCAGAGATGAGAAATCAACCAGAGAGGTTGAGCGTTCCAACTGATGCCACACAGCTAAGAGCAGTCTTTGAACCTGCCCAGTCTGAAGCTGTGACCTGACCTTTCCCAGCCTGTTACTGTGTTGGACGGACACTTTAGGAGTCCCCGAATAAGCCCTGGCTTGAGGCTCAAGGGCTGCCAGAGACCTTTTGCAGGACTGTGATGTCCCATCCAGGACTGAGTGATGTACAAAAAACAGAAATGCTTTGCATCTCTTACGCTTTCAGAATCTGAGGGGTTGAGGGCTAACGTGTTGGCAGATTGGGTTGTTTGAGGAGGCTGTGTCCTCCTTCCGTCATGGTGTGTAGGGTAAGCCCCACAAAGCTATCCACCCCAATGCCTCAGTGGCCTTCCTTCCTGAGGGCAGCAGGCCCTGTTCTTGAGGAAAGAAGCTACCCGTTCCCTGTCTACCTCGGATCCATTACCAAGTCCTGGCCATCAGAAGGGACACATTCAACCCATCTGATGGAGCTCTTGTTTTGGGCCGGGTACATGGGTGGAGCCCATGCAAGATGCACACAACTGTAGGAGGCAGGGGTGCTTTATGACACCTTCCCTGGGAGTATATGACACACATGTACTGACCCCAGATGGGGACTATTCACAGTCCAAAGTGATCACAACATTTAAGTTCAACATGGTTGACCCAATGAGCTTATGGTAGTTCCTTTCAGGAGTGGTTTGGATGTGTGATTACTTACAGGAGAAGGGACAACTGAAAGCCCAACCCAGTGTGGGTGAGGACTCTCAAAAGCTGGGACCCCACAGCCCTCTGCATGACTCGTAGGCAGCTCAACTCGTAGGTGAGAGAGCCTCCTCTAAGCAGGTCGGCTGCACTGAGTCTCCTCAACAGTCATCACTGCTTATGTAACCCCTTGGAAGGAGGGCCCTTGCGAATCTGGTTGGTTTCAGGGATTTCTGAGACTTGTGAGTTGTTTCCTTCTGGAGTCTTTACAAGCCTTCCTTTAGAACTTCTGAGTCTTAAGGAGCTCCCCTTCAGGACAGAATGAGGGGATTGCTACACAGCAGGGTAGGGTGGGTTATTGTTGACTCATCAAGAAGTGTGTAGGACAGGGCTTTAAGAGTCACAGACATTTTTCTACAAGCAGAGTCAGAGCTGGAGCCAGGCTGCAGTGCCAACAAGGCTTCTTTAGAAGCCTGCTTCTGCTTGAGCCTCCACCCACAACAGAAGTCTGTAACATGCCAGGGCTTCAGCTCACAGTTTCATGTGCATTATTCCATATACTCCCCAAGAAGTAAATGGTCCCCCACACTCAGAGAGGTTAACTAGCGATTCCAGGTCACACAGCCAGAACTGTCAGAGCTGGGATGCCAGCCAGGGACGATGCTCCTAGTTAATGATAATGGTGATCATCCCGGTCCTGGGGTGGCTGGAATCCAGATGGCAGAGTCCCTGATGAAGGGTCATCTCCCAAGTGCAAAGTGATGAGGTCATGTCCTTAGCTGTTCCCGTCGATGCTGTTGTTTTTGTATTGTCACTAATGTTTTAGCAGGCATTTCTGTCCCGAGGCGCTTAATCACCAAGGGCCCTGTTCCAATGTGTTGCGCATAAATAATGAAGGAAATGAATGATGCCCGCTCTTCCATGAGGACGCTCGCTGCACGACTGAGCTGAGCTGCCCCAAATGAGCTGCCCCAAAACTTGCCCCTTGCAGTGGAACCTGGCTTTGCCTGTCCTGGGGTGGGGGCGTGGCTTCTCACAGGCCCCGTAAACTTGCACACCTTAGTTTCCTGGTAGCCAAACAGGAGGAAAACCTGCTCATCAGTCTTCATAACCATGGCCAAATCAGAGCAGGAGAAGCCATGGAAGGTTGGGGGAGAGGGCCCAGGTAAGCTGGGTATCTATCCTCCTGTGATAGTCTATTGACTTGTCACTGTCACGTGTCAGGGAAGCCCTAAGATACCAGTTGTCTCTGAGGCTCAAGGAATAATGCCCAGTGCAGCTTGTAGAGCTGGGACAGCCACGCTCCAGGTCTCCTAAGCCAGTGGAGACAAGCCAGGGAGAGATGTTGCCTGAGGCTGTTCCTCACAAGCCGGGCAGTTTTTCTTTGAACAGAAATCTTCAGGTTTACAAAGGCTGGAGAGGTAGACAGTGTTCTCAGCCAGGCGTGGGTGGGCTCCCTGATACCTTGGTCCTCTCACACGGACCAGACATCCTCAGAAACCTGAATGCAAGTGTGTGGAAGCCACGCAGGAGCCAAAAGACTAGGAGTCAGGCAGGGGCTGGGGGTGGGGGCTTCTGGGAGGCAGGAGAGGGCCCAGGTAAGTCCCTGTCCTCAACCTTAGGGTCCTGGCGTCATCTCCATGTCACTAGGATTGCAAGTCCAGGACACTGAAAGTGTATTGAGTGGTTACCTTGCTACACCTGTGACCTTGAGCAAATGCTGCTGTCCTGGGTGTCCCTTCTCTGTAATATTCCTGTCTTAGTCTGCTGTGGGCATTGGATGGTTATGATCTTGTGATGTAATGGGAAACTGAGACATTGGTCTCTGGGTCCCTGCATTTCTGACAGTGCTCCTGAGACCACTGTAGATGGGGGCAGGGAGGGTACTAGGAGGCTTCTGATATTTGGTCTTTGGCTCTAGTTCCTGGCACAGAGTACCTAAGACCTCCCTGATTTCCTAAGTGATGGAAATACCTTTTGTTCTCATTCTTAGGGGGCTCCGGCAATCTCCTGGTGGGAGCCAGTTGCCAGGGAGACCAGTCAATTGATTAGAGGATAAACTTCTAACATAGCTGCTTGATCTCCAGTGGGGGCAGGAGCACTGAGGGTTGCTCATCACTGGGCAGTGATGTTTTTTTTTATCAGTGGGCCTATATAAGGAAGCTTCTGTAAAGGTCCCCAAAGGGCAGGCTTCAGGGAGCTGCTACTTCCTGTATAAGTGGCAGGGAAGCCTTGAAGCCTCCTCTTTTTCTTGCCTACCTCATTCCATGCAGCTTTTCCATGCATCTCTTTGTCTGAAACCTTTACCATGTCTCTAATAACAAATGGGTAGGTGCCCCTAAGTCCTGTGAGTTGCTATAGCAGACAATGGACCTGAAGGAGGGGACATGGGGACCATGATTCACAGGTGGTAAGCCAGAAGTAGGGGACAAGTTCTGATTTTGATGAACATCTTGGATTGGGAGGTCTTTCGAGTGGAAGGCCTTGCCCTATGGGATCTGTAACTCCAGGTAGACCAAGCCAGGATGGAGTTAAATCACAGGACACCTGGCTGGTGTTGGCTGGAGAGCTGCCTGTTAGTGTGGAGACACACATGCATTTCAAGTGACCAGAGATAGCATGCTCCTAGGTGTGGTACATATGATGAGGTGTCCACCTCATCAGGTGCTCAGGGAACGTGATCCAATATCCTGAGCATTCCAGAAGGCGTAGACAGTCGTGGGCCACGTGCACTGTCCTATCTGCTTTCCTGTGACCATGGTGAGCTTGAAGCTTCTGGGAGGAAAGGGTTTATCTAGCGTACAGCTTCATATGACTTAGTCCACCGTCTTGGGAAGACAAGGCAGGAACTCACAGAGGATCTTGAAGCAGAGGCCACAGAGAAATACTGCTCGTTGGTTTGCTCACCTGGCTCTTGCCCAGCCAGCTTCCTTATACAACCCAGGACCACCTGCCCAGGTGGTACCGCCCACAGCAGGCTGGGCCCTCCCATATCAATCAGTAATCAAGAACAAGAAAATGCCCACAGATACACCCCTGGGCCAATCTGATGGAGGCAATCCCTTAACTGGGATTCCCTCAGATAACTCTGGGCTTGTTAAGTTGACAGCTGAAGCTAACTGGAAGATTCCTATATTTGCAGTATGCATCTATGATACACATTTTTCACTTCAAACACTTCTTGGCTTCCCTTGGGCACATCCGAGTTAGTAGCATCACCGCTTTTGCACTTTGGGCTATAAATAAGTAAAATGGGGATTACTTGAACACAAACAGTGAATTTCTGGGATGGTAGATCTGACAGCCCTACTGTGACTAAGTGACCACACAGCTGGTAGCATACGCAGTCTGGAATGCTGGTCAAAGGATGATTCACACCCCTGGAAGATCAAGGGATTGAGCAAGCCAGAATGGTGCACAATGTAAAAGTCTGGAATTTTCCATTTAATATTAAAGACTCCAGTTGCTCATAGGTATAGAGACTTTGGAAAGTAAGACCACAGGTAGGGGTGGGTATTACTGCTCTGGGCATGAGTGGGTGGATGGAAAGATATCTTTTCCATTGCAAAGAATACAGGGCTCCACACTGTCCCTGGTGAGTGGTGAACACTTAAGGCATCTCAGGTGTGCCTAATGCCTGTAAAAGTGAGGTTTGGGTACCCACCCACCCATCTGTCTATCCAGGACCATGTCCCCCTGCCATTTTGTCCATCCATACGACTGGCCATCATGTGTCATTTATTCACTTATTTATTGAGGGAGCTAGCTGTCACTGCCCATTACCTAGTCCTACCAGATCAGCTCATGGCATTTTGCTTACTTGTTTCTTCATTCTTTCCTTTCATTCTTTATGTTCTTGCTTGACAGGGTCTCACTATGTAGCTCTGACTGGTATTGTACTGTTCTATGTAGATCTTGGCCTCGAACTCAGAGAGATCCCCTGCCTCTGCCTCTTGAGTGATGGGATTAAAGGCATGCACTATCCCAGACTCTTTTTGTTTGTTTGTTAAAATATTTAATCTTATGTATACAAGTGTTTTGCATGTATGCATGCATGCATGTATGTATGTATGTATGTATGTATGCATGCATGCATGTATGTGTTCTACATGTGTTCCTGGTGTCTGTGGAGGACAGCAGAGGGCATCTGATGCTCTGGAACTACAGTTAGAGATGGCTGTGATCTGCCCCATGTGAGTGCTGGGAACCAAACCTGGTTCTCTTACTGCTGAGGCATCTCTCCAGCCCCAGCCCCTGGGGTTTCTGAGAACATGGCAGAACACCGCTCTGGAATGCACACTTGCTGATGGGGACGTGTGTAGCTGACCAAGGGGAGAGAAACAAACAGTTCCGAGAAGGAAGTATTAATTTCCACGCTGTGGACCAGGTTAAAGGACTCAGAACATAATGTCCACAGGGAAGCTAGCTTCAAAGGGCAAGAAGGAAGCATGGCTACTGAACCCCGGGAGCTCAGTGGGAGGGGAGAAAGCCCCCAGAGAGAGCACGGGGCTACCGCAGGGTGGTCTGGCAGGAAGGATGTGGAAACTAATTGCCGGCCTCTCTGCTGCGTTTCCCTGGTGTCAACATCTTCAGAGCCAGAAAACAGGGACCAGGATACAGAAGGCGGGTTTGGAGGAGGGGCAGTAGATGATGGCATCCTCCAAGCTTGGTGGACATTGTGGAAGTGTGGCCTGGTCTGTGCTGGGCACTGAGATCCTGAGGCATCACAGCCCCACACTGTTTAACCCTTGGAAGGTGACGGGGAACTTTCTGAGGGGTAGCACACGGAAGTCGAGGTATGGGCTATGGTTCAGGAGGGCCGACAGCATTCCTCATAGACAGGCCCATGTGAAGATGGCCAGGATGGGGCTGTGCGCAAGAGTCGGAGAGCAGGCCCAGGGGTCTTGTTCATGTCCCCTTCCCTTAGCAGCGGGGGAAGGGCTGGCAAAGCTACCAGTCTCAGGGCTGCTAGGCCTCTTCCCCACTCCAGAACAAGATTTCCCAGTGATAGCTGCTTCTGAAAATTAATTTTTAATGACCTTAGTCAGACCTCATACATTTTCCCTGTCAAAACTGAAAGCACAGGTGCCCATCACCCTTTGGGGTTTGCCCACCCCCAGGCAAGCTCTGCCCCACGGCTGGGGTTTGCTCTGGCTCCTGATCCTTACCTGTGTCACCCCCTTCTCATCCCAGCCGGGGAGTCGTGACACTGTCAGGAGGACATTTTGGCCTTTACCTCTGGGGATGTGATGTCCCGGCATTTAGTGAGCAGAAGCTGCTGACGTGAAGAACACAGCAGCCTGGTGGGTTTTTAAACGCCAGTGCTGCAGCTAGGACTCTGATCCGGGCGAGGGGCAGTTCACCTTTCTTTGTGATCTTGTTCTCCGAAGAGGCCCTCTGGACATTTCCCCAAGTCATTTCCCACCTCCTCCCATGAAGCATTTAGTGCTTTGGCTAAGCTCTGCATTAGACATAAGGAGGGAAAGAGTCTTTAGGCTCCCAACAATCAATTATTGAACCTTAGCAGACAACAAATTACCAAGAATCAAGGCATAGGTATTCGCACAGAAGCCGCACTGTGTGTGTGTGTGTGCACATTTTCTTATAAATGATACCATGCTGTATGAAGAGTTCTGTTCTCTATGTATCTATCTATCTGTCTGTCTGTCTGTTTGTCTGTCTATCTACTAATCTATTTATCTGTCTTACAATCTAGCAAGTACACTCCTGGGCATTTGCTACCAAGGAATTGAAACTCGGGTCTGCACACGCGCGTGCACACACACACACTCATGTGTGTAGAAATATGACAACTTCAGATACTTACTCTATTCAACATTCCATTATGATTACCATTTCTCTACTTATGAACAGTTAGATGGCTTCCCCATTTTTCTTTCTTGAATACAAGCAATGCTGCTAACAATTATAGTATTATTACTTTTAAAAGATTCATTTTATTATTTTTAATTTTGTGTATATAAGCGTGTGCCCATGTGGGGTATGTGCACATGAGTGCAGGTGCTCATGGAGGCCAGGAGAGGGCGTAGGAGTCCCTGTAACAGGAATTACAGGAGATTGTGAGCTGCCTGCCATGGGTGCTGTAAACTGAACTCTGCAAGGGAGGTGAGCACTCTTAGCCACTGGGGTGTCTCTCTAGCCCCAAGTATTATTGTTGTTAATTGAACTTTTTAATTTGAGATACTCGCACAACACAGAGAAGTCTTACATCTCTTTACCCAGTTCCCTGCAAAGCTGTAGGAAAATACAAGAACAGGGATGCTGACATGGGTACAGTCAAGTCACAGCCCAGGGTCTCTCGGGTTGCCCTGTCAGAGTTGTGCCCATTTCTACCCCACTCTCCACTCACCTTAGACTCACTAAGCTGCTCTGTGCCCCCCCCCCGTCTAAAGCAGAGAGTCATCGAGGCTGCCGTGCCTTGGTGATGTTTTCCTAAGCATTGCCACGGTTGGGTTAGTTTGTCAGTGAGCATCTTAAACAGCCCTGCATTCGTTGTTTGTGTAAGCTTAGGCTTGACTCCTCCGTGGGAAGTTCCAGGAGTGGGGTTGATGATCGGTTGTGTGGTGGGCATGTGGCGTGTTCTTGTAAGAACGCACCAAACTGATTACAGCAGTGCCTGCCATTTCACACTTGCAGCAGCTGCAGAGGGATGGTGCTGTCTCTCTGTGTCCGGTGCCGCCGCTGTTTTCTGCTGTAGCCATCCCAGAGGTTGTGGCCCTGCGGCCTTGCTTCCTGCGTCTTGATGGCTAATGTTGCTGACCACGGTTTGCTGTGCTCCCTTATCGTTCCGTTCCTTCTTAACCGAAGCGTCTCTTCACAGCTTTTGCTCATTTTCCAGTGGGCTGTTTGTTGTTTTATTGCTAAGTTCTTAGAGTCATTTTGCAATTAGGTGTGTTACTGTGACGTTTATACACGGCTGGGTATATTTTAGGCACATAGTTCTATTAAGTTTGATAAATGTATACAATCATGTAGCTATTACCCCAAACAATATATAAAACATTTCTATCACTTCCCCCAAATTCCCTCATGCCTCTTTATAGTCAACCCCATCCAAGCAGTGCAGATATGCTCTCTGTCCTTAAGAGTTGATAGCTTTGCCTTTCGTAGAAAGCAATATGTCTTAGTTAGGGTTTCTATTGCAGCAATAAAACACCATGGCTAAAAGCAACTCAGACAGGAAAGGGTTTATTTTGTCCTGCAACTCTCAGGTCACACTCCACGGTGGCAGTCCATCACTGAGGGAAGTCGGGGAAGGAACTGAAGCAGAGACCGTGGAGGAACAGAGATTATTAGCTTGTTCCCCATGGGCTTGCTCAGCCTGTCTTATATAGTTCTGGACCACCTGCCCAGGAGTGATGTCATCCACAGTGGGCGGGGCCCTCCCACGTTCATCATCAATCAAGAAAATGTACCACAGGCTTGCCCACAGGCCACTCTGATGGAGGCCTCTTCTCAGCTGAGGTTCCTTCTGGCAAGATGACTAGCATGCATCAAGTCGACATAAAACTAGCCGCAATTTAACTGGAATTACACAATTTGCAGCTTTGGGGGAGGGGGGTTCTAGGAACTGAACCATGAGCCATCCGCACTGGGAAAGTACCCTGACACAGAACCAGATCCCTGGAACCTCTCTTCTTTTTACTTTTGAGACAGAGTCTCGCTTTGAACTCACTTTGTAGCTCAGGCTGACCCTGATCTTGTCATCCTTCCACCTCAGCCTCCTGAGTAGCTGGGATTACAGGAAGGTGCTACCAGGCAGACTTGATATGATGAATTTGACCAATTCTGCATACTACTCACTATTCAGTATAATTAAATAGCGGAGCTCAGACCTGGACTTGCTGCTTGTGGCTGCTACACCGGTCCTTTGCTGGGTGAGTGCTTCCTGAGCCTTGTGAGTGGATCACCTTTTCATCCCAATAACAATATCGTTCACAGAGGAGAGACTAAAACTTTAATGAGGTCCATTTCAATTCTCCCTTTTGCAAATTAGAGTTTTGATGTTGAGCCTAGAGATTCTTTGCCTAGCTCTAGACCCAGAAGATCTTCTATTTTTAAAAAGTGTTTCATAGCTTAACACTTTCTATGTAAGTCTATGATCCATTTTAAATTTTGTATAAGATGTGAGCTTTGGTTTGAAGGGGTTTTTTTTTGGGGGCTGTGAACATCCAAGTGCTTTCAGCGCCAATTGTCTGAATCAGCTCAGCCTGGGCTCCACTGCCAGAAATCTCTTGGGCATCTTTGATGGTCTCTTTCCAGGCTTTCTACCCTGTTCTGTTGATCTTGGCATCTACCCTTGCATCAACATCGCTGCCTTGAGTCTTGTAACTCTTTGATTTTGAAATACTAATTTTTAATTTCATAAACATTATGCCAATAAAATAAACATTTTGCGCTAATATATTTTTTTGGTTTTTTTTTTATGAGACAGGGTTTCTCTGTATTGTTTTGGAGGCTATCGGTCCAGCCCGGCCTCGAACTCACAGAACATTTTGCACTAATATTAACCAGACCCAAAGTCCATATATCTCAGTGAGCTTCTATACAGTGAGGATAGCCTAAGTTTGTAAATCAAGCAGACTGATTTCTCGCACATTATAATTGATTTTTAAATTACATTAGTGATTCTATCTGCTTTTCTGTTCTATGTGAATTTTAGAATAGTCTTTCCTGTAGCTGTTTGGATATTGTGTTTAACCTGCACATTAATTTTGGGGACAATTGTACCTTTCTATGTCAAGTTGTCTGCTCCGTGAGCATACCAGACTTTACATAATTTATTTAGGTTTGATTTCTTTCATCAACATTGTATATTTTCAGCACACAAGTCCTGCACATGTCTTTTAGGTATGTCACTTCTTCTCTATTGAATGATTGCAAGTGGCATTGAATTGGAGCTTGCAGCATCTTGGCACTAACATATAGAAGCATGCTTGATTTTTACATGTTTATCTTATTTCCTAGTCTTTCCAAGTTCACTTATAGTTCCAGATTTTGGTCTAATTTTTATGTTCCTTAGATTGTTATACATATATAACTGTGACACCTGAAAAAATTGATACTTTCATTTATTCTTGTATGGTATGCATACTTCTAAGGGGCATATGTATGCGTGTATGATGGGAGTATAGTGTATGTACATACATGTATGTATGTTCCTATGTGTGTGTAGGTGCCCATGTGTGTGTATGTGCGTATGCACGTGTGTGTGTGCATACACATGTGAAGGTCTGAGATTGCCACTGAGTTCTCCACATGACGTACTGAGGCAGGGGCTCTCGCTGAATCCAAAGCTCAGCTCTGGCTTGGTTGGCTAGCCAGCTTGCTCTAAAGACATCCCGTTTCCATACCCGAGTGCCGAGGGAGAGGTGGGATCTACACACAGGGCCTCATTCTTGCACGAGAAACACTTGCTCACTGAGCAGTCTCCCCAGCTGTAGTCTGCATACTTTTAATTCCCTTTGTTGTATTTAATTTTTAAGCGTTTATTATTTTATGTGTATGAATCTTTGCCTGCATGTATGTCTGTGTGCCATGTGTGTGCCTGGTACCTGTGGAGGCCAAAAAGGGCAAAAGATCCCCTGGAACTGGAGTTGTAGATGGTTGTGAGCTGCCATGTGGGTGCTGGGAATTGAACCTGGGTCCTCTGGAAGAGCACACTGAGCTCTTAACAGCTGAGTCATCTCTCCAAGCCCAATTCTTTTACCCTTAAACTTATTTTATTTTTGTACTATGACACTGGCTATAGCTTCTAGTACCCACAAGGAACAAGAGTATAAAGATTAGACATGCTTGACTTTTCTGATTTTATGGAGAAACTATCCCGTGTGCACATAAACTATAATGTTGGTTGTAGATTTTGGGTAGACAATTTTGATCAAGTTTAAGAAGTCTTCCCTAGTTCTCTTTTTCTTTTAAGTTTTGATCATGAATGGGTTGTTGAATTTTTTTCAATTCTGTATTATATTATTTTTCTTTCTTTGGCTTGTTAATATAGAGGGTTGTGTTGATTGGTTTTTAGACATTGATGCATTTCATGGTGAAACGTTACAGATTCTGCTTGCTAATATTTTGTTGAGGAAACTGTGTCTATTTTCATGAAGGATACTGGACTGTGGTCATGGTTCTCCCCTCTTTTGGATTTTGTGTTTATCTTTGATTTTAGTATCGTGTAGTACTAGCTTCATAGAATGAACTTAAATGTGTTTCTCCTTTACTGTTTTCTGGGAGAGACTGTAAAGAACTGGTGTGACTTTAAACATTTGGTAGAATTCTTCAGGGAGGCCATCTGGGTCTGGAGATTGTTTTTGGAAGGTTTAAAATTATGAATTGGATGTTCTTAATGGGGCTACCCAAATGATCTGCTTCTTATTTGGGAAGTTGAAAGTAGTTGTACTTCTCAGGGAACTGGTCCATTTTTTCCAGTTCTGTACAACACCTCCGTTTATATCTCCTGGTTGGAAGGGATACTCTTCCCTCAGGTAGACTTTCCTGCCATCTCAGGAGAGAGGGACTCCCCTCCTGGCTGTTGTTGATAGTATCTAAGGCTGGGTGTGGGAGGCTTACAGGCGGGTGGGTGAGATGGAGGTCAAGTCTCCCCGCTTGGCCACAGATTGGTGGCAAGGAGTTAGTCAATAGTCTTTCTCTCAATTTATCAGTTGCTGACAAATAGGCTTTCTGTCTTTCTGGGCCGTACATTTACTGGTCCTTTGCATGTAAAATGTGTCCCTAAGGCTTTTGGAAGTTATTGGAATGAGAGGGCTTTGGCTTTTTAAATGGACTAATCTGTTGGTAGACTCATGATTTGACAGCTCTACTGAAGAGAGACCCAGGAGGCAGGGTTACCATACCTTCACAAGGCACCCTTTCCCCGACCCCCTTTCGTCCCGTCTGCCGTCTCTCTTCTCCCCGGCTGCCTCAGTGAACTGCCTTGCTCATTCTTGTCCTTCTGCCACGACGCTCTGCTCACCACGCCCCAGCAGCGGGAGCCAGATGACCATACACTAAAGCCACCAGTCAAAATAAGTGAATGCTGTTTCTCTCAGATGTTTTGTCATAGCAACGAAAGCCTTAACTAGCCCAAAGGAAGCCCTTTTGGGGGCGTTATAGCTTTGGTTGGTGTATGTAGGGTTTCCCAGCTGCAGTCTTTTTAGCTTTAATTCACGACACTGAAGACAAGAAAGCCACACCTTAAAACGGTGTGTTCCTTGTGTCCGAAGGTCCCTATTCGGTCTGCCTTCTTTCTTCTGCCTTCCAGCTCTTTATTGTGTGTATAAGCCCCAGGGTTTTCAGTTGTACCTACACAACAAATAGGGAAAGCTGTCAGCTCTTCCCGGTGGTTCAAATCCTTATTTTACATTTTTAAAACATCTGTTTTTTTTCTTTTTGAGACAAGATCTCTCTATATAGCCCTGGCTGTCCTGGCACTCACTTTGTAGATCAGGCTGACCTTGAACTCACAGAAACACACCTGGCTCTACCCCCTGAGTGCCGGGATTAAAGGCATATGCCACCAAACCCAAAACATTTTAAACCTTCTTCCTTGGAAGCGTGTGGGGATGCTTCTCTGGAGTACAGACTGAAAACTACAACTGCTTGATCATAGGTGCCTGCATCTGCTCTCCAGGATGGACTCTCCCTCTGGAACTGCAAGCCCAAATGAACTCTTCTACAGCAATGGGAAAGTAATTGGAACAGTGTGCAAATGTAATTTTCAATAGACTTCCTGGCTGCTTATATGGACTTTATATTTTAACGAGGGAGAGAGATAAAAAGAGATGAAAACCAAATTAAGCACACAGTCTCAGAAAGCAATAGTATGAAGAAAAGGGCTCAGCACGGCTGATAAAGGGTATGGGGAGTGGGAGGGCCCAGGGGCCTTTTAAAGATGTTCTTTTCACGGAGCCATCCAAGAGTGGCGGAGGACAGGGAACCCTAGAGCTGAGTGCTGGAGGCTGCGTTGACATAGCCAAGTGATGTTGCTCAGGATGACATCAGGGACTTGGAGTCGGTTTTCCCCAAAGGCAGTAGAGCCCGGAGACTTACAAGTTATTTTTGTCAGTATCCAGCAGAGGAAGAAGGTATAGTTTTACATAATGTGCAAAGCTTCAGGTCCAGAGTAAACAACAACTTGGCTTTGTCGAGCTATTCTAAAAACAAGTAGATGTGTAACTGTCTGATTTTTCCACTGTGGGCTTTTGAGTTAACTAGACTCAGCCTGCTGTGAAGAAATAACCTTGGGACCAACACACAGGGCTATCTTTGGCACATTTGTACATCAAAGAGCTATGGGACAGAGAAGCTTGCTTTACAGGGTGTGTGTCTCCCGAGGAAAGACACACCAGAGCTCATACCTGAGATAGGAGCTGTGGCAAGATTTAAAGGCTTGAATAGTAAGGAAAAGCTTGGCAGAGAAACAGAAAGTTCCAGAAGTTGTGACTCCGCACGAGGGAAGACGGAGGTGGGAGGACCAGATTAGCTGCTGCTGGATCGAGTGGGCCTCTGTTCCTAGCCTCATGTGAGAGTCTTGATTAATATTTTAAGTGTTCCACTTTATATTTGGGGAAAACTCACTGCCTTGTGTAGGGAGGATGGAGCAAGGAGATCAGTGTGGTGTCCCTGGCTAAGAGGAGACAGCAGCTTGAAACTGGGAGAGGACGGGGATGAGGCTTGAAGTGGGCAGATGGCAAGGATGGGATGCAGCCCGAAGCCTTGGCTCAGGGTGGGGTGGGGAGGCGTGGGCAGGGGAGGCGATCTAAGATCATTCTGGAAGACGGCGTTTTAGTGCTTGAGGTGGAGTAGACCAGGAAAGGAGTGAGCTCAGAGGAAGCTGAGAGTTGCCCGTGTAAGCTTGTCTTCGCTGCAGGTGGACACGGATGACCTGGGGATATCAAGTTGGCTCTTGTGATGACAATTCCTGTTTGCAGATCTAACCAGGGCCTCCTGACTCGCTGCAGAGAGCTTTGGGAATTCTGTGTCACCGACCAAGAAAATGAGAAAACAGACTTCAAACTGTCATTAGTCAAGGAGCAAAAATAAATTCTTAATTAGCCTTTGCTGACTGCATATTAATTACAGTTCCATTTCCACGGCTTCTTCCTAGATGCAGGGAGTAGAGAGGAGGAGGAAGCCAGGATTGCCCTGTGTGAAGGAGGGAAGAGCCAGGATTGCCCTGTGCCTTGTTCTAGGCAGGGCCCCTGATCCTGGCATTTCTCCAACAGGTCCCTCCCTCCCAGGCCCTGCTGCTCTTATTTTTATAGAAGCAGTGGAGACAAAGGATGTACCCATGGTCTTACAAGATCAGAAGCCTCCTCTTCGGACCCCACAACGGCTAACTCTGCCATGTCACCCTGCCATGTGCTCATCGGCCCACGGTTCTTACATTCTTTAGAGCAATTTAAAACTAAATCACCTCTGATAGACCAGACGGTCGGTGTCAGTCCTTGTGGGAACATCTCACGCCTGGTTCAAGGAAGGCATGGGATTTTGCATTCTTAGACCTTGCAGAATCTTCCCTGAGGGTCACCTTGTCTCTGTACATTGGTACCCATTGGTTTCCATGGTGATGTTCCCTGTCTCATCCAACATCTCTGGGATGCTGTGGCTTCTATGCTGCTCTTGGGAACTGAAGAACTTTTTCAAGGTGGGATCCCTTCCACCAGTGGGGAAACTTCTCCACTTGTCCCTGACAGCTTCTAAGACATTCTTCCTTCTCTTCAATGAAGACTCAAGTTACTACTGGTTTCTGCTTCTCCTTAGCCTCCCTGGAAGTCAGAAAGCATAAACTAGAAATCTTGCTTGAGACAGGAAGAGGGAAATGACAGAAAGTTTGGTCTCTCCAGTGGTTATTCCAGTTACTTCTTTTTGTTTCCCTTTGCCATACTGGGTGCTGGCTGTTACACTGGCATACATTAGAGCAGCCCTCCCTGGTATCAGACAGCGATTTGACTTACTTGTTTTTCAACATTTTATTTTAGGAATTGCAAATGATACACTATTAGAAAAAAGAGCAGTGAGCCTCCTTGGCCTTTATTACAGCTTCCTTAGCTTCTGTGTCTGCCCCTCCCCACTCTCCCCTTCCATATCACTCTGAAGCAAACTTGAGACAGCCTGGAAGTGTGGCCGGCGCTGCAGAGCTGAGGCGAAGAGAGGGTTCTGGGGCAGCTGGAGTCCCCTTCCCCTCCAGCAGCTCACTTCTGGCCTCCCCTTGTTGAAACCACTTACTCTTCACTCTCTTTGAGGGAAGCAGCCACTCTTGTTGCTGGACTTGCTATTGGGGATCTCAGCCTGGCCTCACCCAGAGTTTTGTTTTTTACTAATTCTTCCCAATTCCACAGGGCTCTGACCCTGAAAGGAAAGGTGTCAACCTACCACGACGATCCCAGGAAGAAGCCCCTGAGAACCCAGATTCTTCTGCTTTAGGAAAAGATCGTGCTTCGGAGTTGATTGGTCCAGAGAGAAAAACCTGCTGTTCTCTGCTTCCTGGCCTTGCTTTCACGACACTGCTGGCTGCCTTCCTGGGCTAGCTTTTCCTGTGCAGAGTCAAGATGGCTGCACACGTCTAGCCTGCATGCTCCCATGCTAGTTGTCCAGCAGAGGAGAGGGTCCTTTCCTGACTTTCATTGCTTTGTTTCAGATCCCACAACTCTACCTGAGCCAGCCATCATGGACGGGGGCTGAGATAGACCATTTGGGTTAGATCTGGGTTATCAGCCCTGTGAAGGCCCGATGGTTGAGACCAGCAGTTTCCCACAGGAGGACGAGGGGCTGTAACTGAGGAGGAGTGGGTGAATGCTGAGCAAGGAAGTGACAAATCACACTGTGCCTCTGGTAACACTTCTAGAACAGTTAGATGTCCCTTGGAAACGGTGTTCTGGGCAACTGCTCTCTTCCTATTGAAATACCGGTCATGGCTGAACCATGGACTTGAGCATCACGGCTCATAGCCAGCCTTCCTCTCCCTCTTTCTACCTGCCTGCCTCTTGGCCCAGAGCAAGCCCCTTCCCTTACTGTTGGAGAATTGGGGCGTTATCCCTACTGGAACCAACGTCCTCTGACCTTGAAAAGGCTCCTCTTGTCTCCAGCCTTTGCTTTATCCCTTAGAACATCTGCAAAGAGGAGCAGCTAGTGATGGCCACCCGGGGGCTATGAGGGTGACTTGAACTTGTGAATGGTGGCTGCAGCCAATAGAAAGAACAGTCCAATGGCCGCTCACTTCATCCCCCTTGGGGAGTGCTCTCACAGCTCCCCCCGCCTCCGTTTCCCTCGGGGGAGCAGTGGCTCTTGATGGAGATGAGTTTAGATGGCTTGGAAGCTTTGTAGCCGCCCACTCTTCCTCCTCCCTCCCTGCTGAGCTGACAGTTTCCCATGACATCAATTCCTCTGACAGCAGTGTAAACAGATGGTGGTCCCTGCTGCCCTGGTGCTGGGGAGCGGTACCATGGTAACCTGCTAAACCTTGACAGGTGCCAGGACGGTTGGAAAGCAGGGCCTGCAGACGTGCAGGCCCACATGGCTCAAGCACAGCGCGCCATCAAGGACACAGGACTTGAGGACTGTCCCTGCCTCTTCCGAGCTGCGTGAACGTGACTGAATTGCTTCCTTGCTTTGGGTTTGAGGGACCTACGGACTCGGATCCAGAGCAGCCAGAGTTATGGTCTTGAGAGTGCCTTATGTGGGGATGGGCACATGGAGTTCCACAAAACTATGGGTGGGGTGAGTGACCACGTGATCTAGGGGACTGGAGCACCAACTTCCTGGAAGGTGGTCATGAGGCAAGATAGAGAAAGTTATGGGGACAGGGGAAGGAAAGAGAACCCCCATTTTGGAGTCTGGTTGAAACCTCTTGCCAATCAAGAATTCCAACTTGATTCATCTAAGCCTGAAGTTTCCCCGGAGTCTCACCAGAAGTTCCTTTGCAGTAATAGGACATGTTCTGACCCCTGTACAACCTTAGAGGCTCCTGGATTTATGCTAAGTGTGGTTGTAATCCTATCTAAGGAACCTCCGGAGTCTCCCTGCATTCTCAGTCACTGAAGAGGGGGACACAGAGCCTGGGGGAAGAGACCTTTAGAAACCCATTAAATGATGAGGTTTCAAGAGCTGCCAAAATCCTATGTACACTAATCACCCGTACACTTCAACGTGCTTCTCCCTTGGGAAGTTCATATCCACAGGTGGGTTTGCCTCTTACTCCCTGAGCATCTCCCAGTGCTTAAGATCTATGTCAAATTAAAATACAACAAAGAGCTCCAGCTCTGATTCATAGTGGCTTGCCTTGAAGTTCTTTCCCATGCAGAAGCCTCTGGCTTTGCCTGAGTGGAGGCTCTTAAAAGCTAAGGGGGTGCCTCAGGTTAGGGCAGGCAGGAGCGGGATGCTCTTTCTTCCTGACACTGCTCATGTTTGGAAACTTGGCCCCACAAAGCATCTGTCTGGGAAAAGGCAAAATACAGAAATAAGATCTGAGAGGGTCGGGCACACGTGCTCCACAGAACACTCACTACATGTGGGGGTCAGCGAGCACTTGGATCAGGAGGGCCTGGGACATCAGCTGCCTGTTGAGGCAGGAGAGAGAGACAGGACAAAAGTTATGGGGACGCAGGAAGGGAAGGGGCCCCTCATTTCCTGCCACCTCAGGTTTTTCTCTGAGGAGTTGGGACCTCACTTTTGGCAAATGTTGGGAGTGTCCTGCTGCAATCCTCATTGGGACAGAGAGGGTAAATGGCCGTGTTCCCAGCTAGGAACTAGTGAGCAGCCTGGGGGGCTCTGGGTTTATGGAGTTGTGAGTATTTAGTGACTCTGCTTGCCTCAGTTTCCCAAATTGTCCTCTTGTCCTGCGAGGCTTGCATTCTTCTTTAAACCATGCTTATCCCAAGCTCAGGGAGGGCAGAGCCTTTACTCAAACCACACACACCACTGTGTCATGGCTGACCTCCTGCTTTCTGTAGTCATGGCCTGGAGGTCTTCCTCAGCCTCGCATCATTCCTGTGAACCCCATTTTCACTGTCTCAAGCACCCCTATTCCACTCAATGTCTTTGTATTGTCTCATTGCCTTGTGGTGAAGTTTGCCCTTGCAGAAATAGGGGCAATATCCTAGCTGGCTTTCTGTGGCAGGCTAGCTCTGCCAGACTGGCTGTGGTGTTGGACAAGCTGCATTGGCTTTGGGGATCAGTTCCATCATCAGTGAGAAAAATGACTTGGATGGACTAGAGAAGATAACACCGTGATATGCTGGGAGGAACTGGTGCACACTCTATACGTGGAAGCGACTACCACCATTCTGAACCAGACGACACCAGCTTGCTTTCCACAAGTGGACTGACTGCAAGGAGCATGCCAAAGGACAAGTGCACTGGCACAGGGGCGTGTAGACACGGGGGACGTGTAGAGATGGGGGCGTGTAGACACAGGGGTGTGTAGACACAGGGGTGTGTAGACACGGGGGTGTGTAGACACGGGGGCGTGTAGACACAGCGGTCTGTAGACACGGGGATGTGTAGACACAGGGGTGTGTAGGCACGGGGATGTGTAGACACAGGGGTGTGTGGACACGGGGGTGTGTAGACACAGGGGTGTGTGGACACGGGGGCGTGTAGACACGGGGGGCGTGTAGACACAGGGGCCTGTAGACACAGGGGTGTGCAGACACAGGGGTGTGTAGACACGGGGGCATGTAGACACAGGGCGTGTAGACACAGAAGCAAGCTTTGTAACCTTGCAGAAGCGTCTTGCTTTCTTTGAGCACCTATAACATCAGGGTGATAATTCCATGTTTCAGAGTGGTGGGGAAAGGCCAGGCTGGGCAAAGCGAGTGCTTGGAAAGTAATACACTGCCCGCTGGCTCAGGGAGACTCTCCAAGAACTAAGGTCACTTCAATCCCATCATCCTATTATCAACCAAGGCAAAGAGTCCCCACACCATATTCCAGGAGGTGACAGTTTGGCCTCTGGTTACATACCCCTAGGGAAAGAAAGCCCACTCCTGCCTAGGTGGGCAGCTGTACAAGACACTGGTCTTCTACAGATTTCAAGCTTGTCTCCCTGTGGCTTCTCTGGAGTCTCTTGCTCTGTCTTGGGGTCCCCACAGCCATATTCCCTTGTGTGTTCTAGGGGTGTGACAGCTTTGTTCTTCCTCGAATCCCCTGAGAACTGGCCTGGCTTGGAGACCCGTGCCCTTGTCTAGGCTGTAGGTGGGGGCTGATGACAAGCACATGGGGGAATTTAAGCCAGGGTAAGTTGGATTGGATTGAGTCTCAGGGATGCACCAGGAGGACTAGGTCATGCCCAAAGGATGAGTTGGGCTAGAGGCTGGGTCCCTAGCTATGGCTGATTTGGGGAGTATGAAAACAGTTCCTGTTTTGTGGGGGTCTCTAAGCATTAAATGACCAGAGACAATTTCACGTACAACAGCACGGCTTTTGGAATCTGTTAATCTTTTCATCCCCTTTTCCTCGCCACCAAATCTGTCATCAGTGAATGAGCTAATCCACTGCCGAGAGAGGTTCCAGACGAGCCAAGCTTTGAAACATTTATTACTCTCTCAGCTTCAAGGTTATTAAAAATTATTTTATGCTCTTTTAAAATTCATCAGCTGCAGGGAAGTTGGCTGCCTCCACGCCAGTGCCAGAAACCAATGAAGCTCTACGTGTGGTCCACGTCTCCAGAGGAAAGAGCACTGGACACCTGGAGACTTCCAATCGGCCTCCCATTTAGGTCCTCAGAGGGCACACCTTAAAACACCCTTCCGGGGTTATGCCAGTCACCCTGATATCTTGTGGTCCCCAGCTCCCCTGCAAGAGGCAGGGGAATGGAAGACAGACAAACAGAGAACCCAGAGAAAGAAGGAAGTGAGTCACACACACGGTCTTACACTGCTTGGTGCTGCTGTAGCAGAATGCTCGTGAGTGGGTAGCTTATAAAGAACCGAGGTTTATTTCTTACAGTTCTGGGGTATCAAAGTCGGGGATTCACATTTGGTGGGGTTGCCTTGTGCTGTATCATCTCACAGCGAATGGCAGAGGGCAGTAACACATGGAGGGGGAGGGACATAGCCACTGCACAAATCTGTGTCAGGATTCTTTCAGCTGTGAGTGTTGGCCAAGCTCCCTTGCTCTGGAAATCCCAAATACAAAATGTTTCAAAATTCTAGAGTCTCCAACAAGAGGAAAATTCCACGGCATGAAATTTTATAAACGAGTTGCTAAAAACTCTCTGTGACGGTTCAGGTTGGGTGAAATTTACACATGAAATAGGAGTGAATTTCATGCTTAGACATGGGTCTTACCCCAAGTTTTCTCATTATGTAAATTAACATATACACAAATTTGAAAAAAAAACCCCAAAACTTCAAAATCCAAATGTTCATGATTTGGAGCATTCTGGATAAGGGATGCTGAACCCGAAACATGAACACCGCAGACTCGGTGTCTGGAGGAAGGTGAGTCAGGCTGGCTAAGTGAACTTCTCCATAGCCTCGCCCAGCCCAGGCTGCACAACCACTGGTCTCTCCAACTCAGTGAGGGTGTGACCCTCAGACTGGAGGTAAACAGTTAGATTGGTCTTAGGATCCACACAGAGACCCAGTATGAGACTTCCCGTACCCCGGCAGAGAGAGGAGGACGTTACTTCCCTGGGTTAACCGATTTTCTCCAGTTCTCTCCTGCCTGTGGGTAGTATGAGACTACACCCCCACTCCTGGACAAGGTACTGGCAAAAGCCAAGGGCAGCTAAACAACTTGTAGCTCAGCATCCTGGGAAGCTGGTGGCTACCCGTGGAGAGGCAGACATGAGCAAAAGTGGGACGGTGAAGATGGGGGGGAGAGAGAGAGAGAGAGAGAGAGAGAGAGAGAGAGAGAGAGAGAGTGGTGACAGCCTGACCTCATTGCACACTGTAGCTGTGGGTTCAAATGCCATCTCCCTTTGACAGCAAAGGGGTTGAGGCCCAGAGAGGACAAGCAGCTCGTCTGGGGTCACACAGCTAGTGACTGGCAGAGGAAGAACTAGAATCTCACCGTCTCACAGTAAACGTGCTTAGTGTTGTGTGCTGCAGTCCCAGAAGGGAGGGCTTGGACGCCATCTTTCAGGGTTTGCCAGATGCCAGCATCTTGCCCACCATTGCTGTGAGTTTTTTCTCTCACAATTGTCTTGCAGGTCAATATTATTATTAAAATTAATTTAATTTGTTTCAGGGCTAGCAAGATGGCTCAGCTGTCGTGGAATATTCCTTTTACACTGTGTGAAGATGTGTCACTGTGCTTGGTTTAATAAAAATCGGAGTGGTCAACTGCTAGGCAGGATTTCCAGGCACAGAAGACGCTGGGAAGAAGAAGGGGAGAGACACCGTACGATGCAGGGTGAACAGGATGGGCAGTCTGTAGATGAGATAAATGAGCCTTAGGACAGCACATAGATTAATAAAAAATGGGTTAATTTAAGTTATAAGAGCTAGTTGGAAACAAGCCTCAGCTATCAGCTGAGCTTTCATAATTATCAAGAAGTCTCCATGTGGTAATTTGGGAGTTGACTGGTGGGACAGAAAAAAAAATCTGACTGCAGTCAGCAGGTAAAGGGTCCTGCCACTAAACCTGGCAAGCTATGTTAGATCCCTGGGATTCTCAGGGTAGAAGGAGAAAACAAGGTCCTGAACATTGTCCTCTGACCTCAACATCTGCACATGTGTACATATGCTAAACAAATAAACAATTAAGTTATTTTTGTAAAAAGAAACTCAAACTTTACATAAATAATTAAATTTTTAAAATATATTGGACACGGACATAAACAGAAGGCTGTGGTTGAGGGAGTTTCTTGTCCCACCAAGTCCCGCCGCCCTTCTCAGTCCCAAATAAACACACAGACACCATATTAATTATAAAGTGATGGCTGGTGGCTATGGCTCCTTATTGGTTAGCTCTCTCTTAATTATTAACCCATAACTACTAATCTATGTATTTTTTGCATGGCCTTATCTTACCGGAGAATGCCTGGCATGTCCTGTCTTCCAGGTCTCTACAATGCGTCCCCCCACACCGCCTCTCTGTCTCTCTCCCCAGCATTCTCCTCATCTATCTTCTGCCTATCTTCCTGCCTCTATTGGCCAAACAGTGTTTTATTCATCAACCAATAAGAGAAACATATATACAGAAGGACACCCCCATCAGCTCATAATATTTTGCATAAACAGGAAGTAAATCACAATAGGTATCAAGAAAGCAAGTGCTCCTCCTATGCGGCAGAGATGCCATTACCTGCAGAGTTCAAGGTCTGCTTTCAAGAATCATTAATAAGGAGAGAAGTGTCGAAAACTTGCCAGCACCAAGGAAGCTTCTCCCATGGTGAAAGAAGAGAGGAACTGAAGATTGTGTGTACACTGACTCCTTGTGATGTGACCCAGTGTCCAAATATGAATCTTTGTGAAATATTAACTTAGGCTGACCCAGATGAGGTTGGTCCTGGTGTGTTCCATGCCACATCTGGTCTTAGAGCATAGCACTGCAGTGGGCATGCTCCCTAAGACATCTTGGTGTTGGCTGACACTGCTGACCTGAGCTGGGATTCACTGGGGACTCCTATGTAGTCAATGGTTTCTATAAAAGGTCTGAAAGTAAGTGCTTCTGATGTAAACTATCCAGGCTTTGCATGACAGCTCTGCTGAGGTGGTCCAGTACAGTGTAGTCTTGTGCATGACAGCTCTGCTGAGGTGGTCTAGTGCAGTGTAGTCTTATAGTCGTTGCAGCTACAGAAAAGAAAACATCAATGACCAAGCATGACCAAGTTTCAATAAAACTTTACTTTTGAACATTGAGATACAAATTTCACTTCATTAAAGAATGTCACCAGATGATACCATTCTTTTGACATCTTATAACTTTGAAAATAGAAATGACTGGTAGCTCTAGGGTAATCCCTTCAAAGCCAGGTGCTGAACTGGCCTCTACTTCAGGACCCGTGCTTGCTGGTGGCATGACTAAAACAACAGCTGTCACCAACTCCACCAGGGTAGGCTTTCTGTGTCTTGAACCCCAGCAGCTGCACAAACAAGGGTCTTCCTGGGTTCAGTGACACGCTATAGGCGTCTTGACTCTGCAGTATCATTTTGCAGAAGGGCCTTCTAGTTACATAACCATCCTTGGCCTCTGCTCACAAGACGGGTAGAAGCAGGGGACTGACCTCCCAGTAGTAGTTTCCCCCCCCCATGCCTGCTATCTTCCTAGTGATGGTGAAACCCAGGGAGGCAAGACTAAGCATCTGTCCTCTGCAGGTCTAGGCCAGGAACAGGTTCATGGCCAATTCTGACTACATTGTGTTGGCCATAGCAAGTCATGTGGTTGTGACTGAGGTCAAGGGTTTGATCTAGTCATTTGATAAGAACTCTACAGTCACACCACACAGAATAGAGAAAGAAGTAAAAACTGGGCCCAATAATGCTATCTACTGCTCACCCTAAAACACTGCATTACTCATCGCTATAAAAAGGTTTTGGGGTGTCCTGGGTCTGGTTTCTGAGAAGATGGGGCAGAAACAGACTTTCCTCACCTTCTGTGGGAGTAGGGACACAGCACAGGATGGGTTACACTTGTGCAGAGGCGAAGGGGGCAGAGCTTGGTGGCATTTCAACGTGCCAGCCAGCATGCCAATCTCCACCCACTAGGCTCAGCCTGCTCCCTTTCTTGGAACAGGCCCTTGGGGCTCTCGGTACCTTGGATAGCACCTTCATTCCTCACCGCCTGAGAAGGAAAATGTCTGGCTCACGCTTGGGAGTTCTTTCTAGGTTTTAAACACATTTGAATAAACAGAGTGACTCCACATACATATAATACAAGGCGCCATTCCTCTGCTTTGCAGTCCTTGCCAGGATCCGGCAGCCTATGCCTGGCTGGTTTGGATACGAATGTCCCCATTGGTGAGGGCTCAGCTTGCACTGTGGGATATGGGGGCTGGTTGGAGGGAGTAGGTCACTAAGGGCGACCCTTCAAAGGTTATAGCCATCTTTGAGGCTGGTTGCTTTCTCTGTTTCCTAATCTGCCATGGCGTGAGGAGGCCCCAACACTCACCTCCTCCACCATGAACTCTTCTGTGGTTCCCTGCCAAAGATGGCTGAAAACTCCTGGAAACTGCAAGCCTTTCTCACTGTCCGTTGCTCCTGTGGGGGCATGCTGGTCATGGCGACGCAGGTGCAATTCACCCATCTCTACCATGTGGCCCCCCGTGTGCCGGTCACATTCTGCTTTTGCGTCTTCATTTCCTGCCATGCCCCGATCACTGTGAACATCACATCCTTTCCCCCATACACACGCCATCTTCTGCACACAGGTATTTTCACTCAGTCACGGTCTGAGAGGTCATGCGTGTGATAAGCCATCTCAAATGTTGCTAAACAGAAAGGGGAAATTGCCGACTTATGTAATGGATTATCCAAAGGCAGAGGGAGTGCCAGGCATGCAAGGTGCTTAAAGAACGTCTTTCTCCTCTGGCTCTGTTCTTAGACAGTCACTCTTTCATGTAACAACCAGCAACTCCAGGGAAAAGAGGACACCTGTTTCATAGGTATTCCAGCCAAAGTTCTAGGGCAGTCACTCATTGGCTGATTCAGGTCACGTGTCCACCAGTGAACCTATATCTGTGGGAGATGGAGTGTGTTGATTGACTAAGAGGAACTGACCCTTGCATTAGGAGGGCACTCACACCATTTAACCATAAGAACCATAACGAGGGATTCCCCCAAAGAAAATCAGGGTTTGGCTATCAAATATATTGAGAAACAGCAGCTGGGAACTAAGACAACAGATGGCCCCCACTCTCAAGGGTTCCTCTGTCTGAAATGCCTATGTGAAACGCCTCACTCCTTCTCCTGGTTCCACCTCTGGCATTGCCCATTTTCCTGATGCCACGCGCCACCCCACAGTGTTGCTCCTTTCTTGGTGGCTCTGCTCCATCACATCATACTCTGCTGAAGGTGCCTGTTGGAGTTCTTGCCTTTGGAGGATGCCGATGAGCTTGGCTAACCTCCCCAGGTCCAGAGCCTATGAGCTCGACTTTCAGGGCTTTCACTAAGTTCCCCAGGGCCTAGAGCTGAGTCCTCTGGAGGCTCAGTTCTTGTGTGTTGCTTGTTGCCTGGGGTGGTCTCCTGACTGTGGGTGTGCCCACCAAGGAACTCCAGGGCTCACAGCAGGCTTTTCCACTGTTAGGGTCATCCCCACTGTCCCTCAGTCACTTAAAGACCATCCTGGTCTTCTCCTTGTAGTCTTGGGGAATTACTGTTTTTTTCTCCCTCCTTTGGGCCCTTCTTGCAAAGCGCAGAGTTGCCTGGCCCTGTCTGTACTCACCTACCACCTTTCCCCCGCCTGGTACTCCCCTCCTCCCATCTGCTGGTAACGGTGGTGAATAATTTACAGGATAGCGATTCTAGTTCATTCTCTCTCCCTCTCCTTTCATCAATCCCCCCCCCCCATCTCCATCTCCTTCTTTTCCTACCCTATTCTCTCCTGAGTAAGGAGCTACCAGGTCGTCCTTGGGTCTCCACTGCCTAAAACAGTTTGTGGCACCAAGTACATGCTCAGTGGATGCTAAATTCAAACACTAGCTTCAATAAAAGGCTGCATTACTAAAAAAAAATTCGTCAAGAAATTTCTTTGGCTATGCAGGCGGCACAGGGTGTGTGGGTGAGTGATGACTTCAGCAGAAATGCCACAGAATGCACGGGTTCTCCATTATTTATGGCACCAAGGAGCCTGTTCCTGCAGCATGGTGAGATATTCTGAGGGTGCCAGTGAAGGGTATGAGCAGTTTGGTTCCTTGGAGTCGCTCTTGACCCTTTCTGTGCGTCCGGGAAGGAGGGTTGCTTCCTCTTTTTGCAGCAATAAAAAATAACAACAAAACAAACAAACAAAAAACAGGTGCTTGGCTCTTCTCCTGCCTGTAAATGTCAGTGTGTTGGGAAGGGTGGGGTGAGGTTGCCAGGCCCTTGGAGGTTCAGGAGTCTCTGTTAAAATTCTCTTTGCTCTCTCTGTGTCTTCTCTGGGTACCATTTTCTCTTCTGTTTGATGGAGCCCAGCATTACCATCCTCATAGGGACAAGTGACATTCAAGAGAGTAGGAGTCAGCCCTGATGTATGTGCCCTGTACTCTGCTCCAGCTAAACCGGGTCCAATTGGCCAGCAGCCAGGTTTCTGGATGGCACTGTTGTGGTTTACAAAGGATCTGTTTGTTTTCACTTGAACTAGTGAGTAGAGGCTGAATAATTCTCTGTAAGGGGTTCCTTTTGTTTAGTAAAGAAGAGTGGGGGAGGTCAGGCAGACTTGTTATAAGAGCAGAGATGGCATCAATCCTAAGTGCAGGAGCTGTGTTCACATCAGGTGAGAGAGGTGCTGGTTCTGGGGTGTCGGGTGTGCTGGCCTTGGGGTGTAGGTGTGCTGGTCCTGGGATGTCAGGTGTGCTGGTCCTGGGATGTCAGGTGTGCTGGTCCTGGGATGTCAGGTGTGCTGGTCCTGGGATGTCAGGTGTGCTGGTCCTGGGATGTCAGGTGTGCTGGTCCTGGGATGTCAGGTGTGCTGGTCCTGGGATGTCAGGTGTGCTGGTTCTGGGGTGTCGGGTGTGCTGGTCCTGGGATGTCGGGTGTGCTGGTCCTGGGATGTCAGGTGTGCTGGTCCTGGGATGTCAGGTGTGCTGGTCCTGGGATGTCAGGTGTGCTGGTCCTGGGATGTCAGGTGTGCTGGTCTTTGGGATGTCGGGAGTACTGGTTCTATGGATGGAGAGTGTACTGGTCCTGGGGATGGAGACTGGTCCTGGGGATGTTGGGAGTGCTGGTGTTTGTTCAGCGTTGGGGCAGAGGCTATACATCACTCAAGGACAGAGAGGAGATGCAGTAATGCTCGCACACAGAGGGTGTGTTACTGATCTTAGGCACAGAGGGTGTGCTTGCCTTTGAGTCAGAGAAAGAATGGGTGGTTCTGTGGGCAGAGATTATTTTAGCCCTGGAGATAGAGGTTTCCTTGACCTCATAGGCGATTCACAGGTTCTACAGCCAGGCATTCTTGGGTTTACACCTTTGGTTTGGACACCCCAGAGTGGTTGAGGATGGGGTGGCCTTTGGTGTTTCTGCCTGTGCTAGCCTTTAGCTGCAGAACTGATTTCTGCATTTGCGATGCCCACCCTGTGATGTTCTATGCTGACCATGGGGCCCCATGACCACAGATGCTTAACAATTGTGGAATGAATGATGTAATGAGAAGATGACCTCGCATTTGGCGTGAGTGGTGTGAACTGTGTGTGTGTGTGTGTGCTTGGTTACGTGTCTATTCCCTCTGAACAACAATTTCCTCACTAGTGTAACTGGATGTCACACCCCTGCAGGTGTAGCATGTTTGAGTGTTAAGCGTAAATACACAGGAGGCATCTAGCAAATAGTCAGCCCTCAACCCACAGTGGTTGCTCCCTGCACATAGTCAGCCCTCAACTCAGAGTGGGTGCCTCCTCTTGGGACCCAGCTACTTCAGGAGACTTCACAGTCTTCTTCTTCTTCTTCATTTTCTGGTACAGTCTATCCATCATTTCCCATTTCTTTAAATACTCTCTCTCTCTCTCTCTCTCTTTCTTGTGGTAAGAGCATAGCATGAAGCTTACCGCATGAGCAGAATTTTAAGTGTGGACTACTATGTGGTTACCTATGGTCTCCACGGTGCACAGGAGACCACCGGATCCTGTTCATCTGTTCAAAAGTCGTGCCGTGGATGTAGAAGACCAGACCTCAAGAGTAGCAGACACGCGCTGTATCACTGAGTTACCCCGGTTCCATTCCTCTTGATTTTTAGCTATTGATCAGTAACTCAGCATCTCCTCTCCCCCAGCCCCTGGTGGCCACCGTTCTGCTCTTTGCATGTGAGTTTGACTGTGTTAACTTAAGTAAATAATTTTCTCCTTAAGTACTGCCTTCTAGATAAGGAAAATGTTCTTATTTAATTTGACTGTTTTCCTATTTGTTTAATTACTACCATTAAAATGCTAATAACTGTCTCCAAGTCTTGCGGCACATGATAGTTTGGCTCCACATTGGGTTACTGCATCTGTCAAGGCTGTAGCAAGAATCAGAGTTCCAGTTCAAACTGGCTCGAGGCAGAGGGAATGCTTACTTATTTCTCTAAGTGTTCTACAGGGTTGCCATAGCCCAAGTCGAGGGGGTTCCTCCTGAGAGTCAAAGGACCTCTGATCCCCGCCCCTGCCACCCTCTGTGTTGTCCTCATTCGGGAGTCTCATCCTCTCACTAACAGACACACCAAGAGTTTGGGACTAGGTGTGGCAGCCTCACCACCCCCACTGAGTTCAGTGCCTGAGGCGGGGGAGGGGGCCTTCATTCCCACTCATACCTCAGAGACCCTGGGGTGGGTGTGAGGCTGGCTCTCACAGTGTCTCCCTAGGACTCTCTGCTGAGTCAAAGTTGTCTTAGTCTGTTTTCAGTTGCTGTAACAAAATGTCTGAAACTGGGCAATCTGGAGAAAACGGAAGTTTATTTGGCACAGTGTCCTGGATACCTGGGTGTCCCTGAGCTTGTAGCGTCTGGTAAGGGCCTTGTGTTACCTCATAGCATGGTGGAGGTTTGAGCATGGTGAGCCGGTGCAGGTGTGCTAGCTCTGGTCTCTCTCCCTCTTCCTAAAGAGCTGCTAATTTAGCAGGACTGCGGTGATTCACTCCTTTAATCCCAGCACTCAGGAGGCAGAGACAGGCGGATTTCTGAGTTTCAGGCCATCCTGGTATACAGAATGAGTTCCAGGACAGCCAAGGCTATGCAGAGAAACCCTGTCTTTAAAAACAAAACAAAACAAAAAACACAAAACATAAACATAAACAAAACCGCCACTGATGCTAGCTCGGAGGCCCTACATCATGACCTCATTTCCCCCTAATTATTTCCCAAATGCCTCATCTCCAAACACACCAACACTTGAACTTGGGGATTATGTTTCTAACACTGAATTTTGGGGGACACACATGCAAGCCACAGCAAAGCCCCATCTGTCTACCCCCAGTCCTCTAGATGGCTCTCAGCTCCTGGAGTCTCAACCCTGTGTCTGTGCCTGCCTTCCCTCACTGACGGGGAGCTCAGGCTGATGTGGCTTTTGCTCTTGGTCCTGATGCTGTGTCCTGGAGTGCTGAGGATGCTTTTGCTCTCATCAGGTTTTCACCCTGGACCTGGGGCATGGCCCTGAAGTTCCTTGGCCTCAGTTTTGAACTCTGCAGAATGAGACTAGCAGTACCTTCTCCCACGTCTTGCTGGGGGCATTAACAGTCGTCTACTAACAACAGTGAAGCATTATTTGACAAATGAGGGCTTGCTCATTTCCAACTATCTTTTAAGGCTGACGCTAGGCTCATCAGTTTATGCGTAGGAAACTGAGGTTGCTGGTTGCCAGAATTTGACTGCTGGAGCCTACAACATGCACAGCGGGAACCTGAGCGTGGAGATCCTGGTATCAACTGCTACACGGAAGGGCCACCTGGCCTCAGCACAGTCCCGGCTGCCAGCACAACCCCTGCCCTTGTTTGTGTGACAAGCTTGGAAGGGCTGTGGCCTACAGGCTACTGAGATATGAGTGGCCAGGAAGGGCTCTGGACACCCTGGCTGGGTTTGGTTTCAGGAGCACAGCGCGGCGGGAGCTTTGACCTACTGGCTCTAAGCAGCAGCAGCTCACTGAGTCTGGAGAGAGGAACACACTCTGCCTTTCACCCTGAGATCCCCTCTCACTGCTGTCTTTGAAGCAACCCCCTCCTCCTGTGGAAGAGGCTGTGGAGACCAAATCTGCCCTCTTCAGGAGCCTGAGAGTGCAGGGAAGAGAGTCCTGAGGGATGTAACGCGTGGGGGTCCTGGGCTGCGGTCCCTGCTCTGGTACCCACTGATGGTTAAACCCTGCCCAAGCCATCTTCCTGGGGAAAGGGTCTGGTACCCAGCAGGTGTCCAGAAGTTCATTTCCTTCGTTCTGTCACCCTTGTCAACCTCAGACATTTACTGACAACCAGTCAGTCTCCTTGCAGTTACGGAGGTTGCAGGCCCTCAAAGGTGCCTCGAGGCTTGGAAAAACTGAAGAACTCAAAGCTGAAACAAAGCTCCAATAAGTTACCTACCCTGGGGTCAGTGTCCCGGGGTAGGCATACCTACTTGTCCCTGTGGTACGGAACGTCTTGTTCAGCCTCCTACAGGCAGAGGTCCCAGCATAGGTGACCCAATGGGAGAAAACTAGACCGCTGGCCTGACCCCTGCGCCCAAGTGTACCCTACATCCTGCCAGCCCCGCCCGCCCCCAGCAGGTCTGAAAGAGCCGCCCTGTTTCTCCCCTCCTTGGCCTCAGCGGGGGCCATGGTACTCAGTGAGAGCTCTGGAGATTTGGGAATCTTGGCTTTGCCTTCAGGACACAGCGTCCCTGTTGAAGGTGCCTCAGAAAACAGTCGGCATGCTCGGAGTTAAAGTGCTCCATGGAAAGAGCGCATGTTGGGGAGGGGGCAGTGCCCAGACAGCCTTTCTGGGGGTGTGGAGAAAAGGCAAGTTTAGGTGGTAGACTGGGTCCCACTGTCATCAGGAGAGTGATCGGCCAGGCAGGAGGTATGTGCCTTGTCTCTTGACATGAGCGTGAGGCAGGGATGGTAAGGGCTTAGGCGCTTAAGGACGCCTCCTGATTTCCTGTGTCTGGGTACAAATCTCAGGGGCCCAGATTCTTCTCTGGGGGACGGACGGTAATGACCTTGCAGAGGTTTCAGAAGGAGAAGCCCCTCCTGGCCTTTGGTGACCCGTGAAGAATAGCGGCACTTCTCTACCCTTGCTCTCAGACAGCAACTTCTGGCCTCCCTGCAGTTCCAGATCTGGTTCTGACAGGCTCATGGAGGGCTGCGCTCCTTTAAGAAGCTGGGCAGCCAGAGAAAAGACCCGGGCGATGGAGGAGAAAGGATACAGGAGTTGAGGGGCCTGAAGGTAGTGCCATAGAGGAGGTGGCTATCTTAGGAGGCCTGGATCCCGTAGGAAAATTGGGATGTGATTTCCAAAAAGTTGTCGTGGGTTTAGGACAAGCTGCACAGCTGTCCTCAGCAGGGGCCAGGACCTGCTGCCAGGCTCCATGCTGGTGTTTTTCCTTCTGACTGAGAACTGAGGGCTCGCCTGTCCTTGAGTGTGGACATCTGCACAGATGCCCCTGTCCCTGCCTGAGCACCCTTGGTGACTGCTGGCAGAGTCAAAGAGTTTCAGGAGGCTGATAACAACCCCTGGGGATGCTCATCTCCTCATCCCTGGGTCCTGTGGACATGTTGCCTTCCGTATCGAAGCGGAACAGCAAAGGTTAAGTTATGGGTTTGATGTAGGGAGGCTACCCTGGCTTATCCGTGTAAGCCAGGCGTGTGCTACACAATGGTGGTGTTTTGGTCAATGACTGATCAGGATAAAAGCAAGCTGAACAGCCCACTGCTTTGTGTTTCTTTAGCTGTCCTAACATCACAGCGTAATGCTTTACTCGTAACGGTGAGGCTGAGACGGATAAACCATTGGGCCGCCAGTCATTGTCACGTGCAGCATATGTGACTACAGACAGGGCCGAGAATTGATAGTAGCCATAAACAGCCAGGGGACCCAGTTTATACATTTGCTATACGATAGCATTGGTTGTTATTTTAGGCTATACTCTGCTTACTTATGAAAAACAGAATTTACTGCAAAGGTTGGTTTGACTCAGTCACTCTATGGTACTCACACTGCAATGTCATCCCATCTTAGCATTGTTTTGAGAGGGTATCTTAGCTGCAAAAGTGGCATGCAGATGTAAATAGGGTTAGAAGATGTGGGAACAGAAGAGGTTGGACGGATGTTGTTGTTATGGCCAGAAGCAAGGAGATAGACAGTCGCCTGAATTCTGGAAGAAGCCAGGAGCCTCTCAAGGGGCACACCCCTGCTTGCATCATAATTTAGCTCTTTGGGTCCCCTCTCTAGGCCACCTGGCTGAACTGTGTTACTTTAAGCCTGTGGTCATTTGTTATAGCAGCAGAATAAATGGAATAAACACCGTAGTAGCAGACACATCGCTTTGTGGATACTTTGTTTCATAATGACCTCCTCCTACGTCAGCCAAAGATAGAACCATCTCCCAAGGGCTGTCTACTCTACTAATGGCCTCCTCAGCATCAGCACCACTCCACTGGGCTATGAGCTGACATCTCCTCCGTCAAGACATTTCCTCACATCTTATGGGCCCTCCCCTCTGAGAAGACTGATACACACCCCTTTGATACTTCATCAGCTCCTTTTTGGCATGAACCACACTGGGATGTAAGTAGGTGCTCCTTCGGCTTCCGTGATGGCCGGAAGCCAAATGCACGTGGATTGTGTCAATTCTGTGAGAACCCTGCACAGAGCACACAGCAAGCAAACCCTTGCCAGACGAGCGTGCGGATGACAGATGGACCACGAGAAGTGTGGGGGTCAGGGAGAAACTCCTAAAGATAGTGTTGGGAATCCCTCTTGGTGGCTGGTTTCTCCTCAGATTGCTCTTCTCTGAGTTCCCGCCTTCCTTGGCATTAGCGTGGCCACAGCTGTGTTCTGAGCTCTGCCCTGGTGGAGGGAAGTGGTGGTAGGCTGAAGTCTCCTTGTTCTTTTTTTCCACAGCCAGAAGAGATGGTTCTTGTCTTCCAGGGGAGCTGGCCAGCATGATGGAAGCCTGACCAGGATCATCACGAGGATCCTCCTTTTATCAGGACCAAGAACTGCCAAGGGAAGAAGGAGCCAAGTTCTGATGTTTTGGGCACTTTGAATCCATTTATCTCAGCATCTTACATGGCTGTAATTAATGCGAACAGCATCTGGGAGTGAGAATGTTGCCATAACAACAAACCTAAATCACGTGGGACTGGCCCAGGGGATGGGCAGTGGGAGGAGAGGGCATAGAGATTTCAGGTAGGGAAGCTGGGACTCACTGTGTGGTTGCAGAATATTTAATGATCTGTCTCTTCAAGCAATTTGGAAGATCAAGGGCGATGGCCTTGGGGAGGTGAGAAGCCTAAAATCTCATGTGTACCTGTCCACCTGTGCTGTGACGGCCATAGCGCACTATTCTAGAACATCCTCATCCCAGGGAAGAACTGTCCAGGATACGAGCAGAAACGGAAGGGCATCATCAAAAATGATCCCTCTCTGAGCTAGTTTTTCTCCTTTGGATGCTTATGTGTGCAAATCAGAGATTTCTATAGGGCCTGAATACCCATGTACCCCTGGGTCTAATTTCATAGCAGCGCTCTCTGTGCTAACTTATGCTTTTGGTAAATACCACCTTTGGATATAAATAGGACTCTGGACCCATACGTTGGCTGAGTCTCCAGTGGCACTGAGTCGACTTCTCCCTAGATGTCTCATCCTGGAGTCTATGGCCTGGGCTTGCAGGTAGAGAGCTGGGTCTGAGGGAAGCAGATTCCTAGGAGCTTTAACGTTTATGACTTGCCCAGGACCACACAGATAATGAATGGGGGGGAGTCAGCACATGGGAAGCCAGTTCTGCCGGTTCAAGGAACTTGCCATTTGCTGGCCAGTGGTGCATAGGAACCCGTTTCACCGGAGTCGGGTGATTGGGAGAGAGTACATACGAGAGTGACTGTGCTCATGGTTGCTGTGTGGTGGGTTATGACAGCTGACTCTCCATTCCTGTTCTTTGTAAGGGAAGCACCGCTGGTCAGAGAGCCAGCCAAGGTCATGTGAGCTTGTCCAAGACAGTCTTCTCTGATGATACAGCTGGCCTGCTGGTGTTCACACAGCAAATAGCCGTCACACTATGGGAGTAGCAGCTGCTGAGACTCAAGCTCAGAGGGCCCTCTCTTTCCTGCTCTTGCATTGGGTTTCCACACGCCTCCCCTCAGCCAGATCTACGCATTCCCAAGGAAGAATGCTGCCGGTTCTTCCCCATGCCCACCTTTCAGACCCAGGGATCTGTGTGTGGGGGCAGGGGAGGGGGGCTTGATTCTCAACCCAGACTCGCTGTATTGACTTGTGATGCTTGTGAGTGAAGCTTGGCTGGCCTTAGGCTACCCAGATCCCTCCCCCTCGCCCTGGGGGAACTTACCCTTTCTCTATTATGTGTGGTATTGTCCTGGGGTTGCTCATCAGGGTCCCCTGTGTTCTTTAGGCTTGCCAGCTGGGCTTGGGTGTGGCCTGACCCAGGGATTTTGATTTGCAGCCAACCACAGATTATTCCTCTTATGCTGCTTCTGCAAGAACTGAATTCAACCCTCCAGCTCCCCTCGTGTTTTCTTTTTCTTTTTCTCAGCTGCTGGGCATCCTTCTGATGGATTAACTTTACTTGAGTCAGCATTTGGGGCTCGCAGTCTGTGTTTCCTGATGATGCAGACAGATGCTCAGGCAGACAGTGGGACAGCATTTCTCAAAGTCTCCTCCCATCACTATTGTGCAGGACACACCTTCTGAGTACTGGGAGGCCTGGAGAGCCAGAAACATGCTCTCAGCCAGTCCCTCCTCTGCTGTTTTTCCATGAGAAACCCTGAACTGCTAAGTCACTTGGCACCCAGAAGGCTTTGCTCTAGTATACTCTTGTTTTCCTTTGATATAAAGTTGAGAAATGGCCCAGGCCATCCTTTCTGATTGAAGTTCAGGCCATTGTTAAAATGCAGTAAACCAGAACTTTTTTTAACATAATTTTGGGATTGACATTTTCAACTCTCTTCCCCTCAGCTTAGGTTGGGTTAATGTGGCATCTTTTAGAAATCGAACAGCGACTTAGCCAGTTGCAAACTTGTGTTTGGCAGATGAATGGCTGCTGAAGACTCCCAAAGGCATAAAAACAGCCTTACAGGGAGAAGTCATAGCTTGAAGGGGAAAGAATTTACCTCCATTCCCACAGTGAGGATGGATATGATAGAGATATGGTTTGATGCTGGGCCCACTGGTTCCTCAGCCTTGACTTCTTTCCATTTGACCTAGTGGCTAAGATTCTGTAAGCTTACATGGGGTGGGTTTCTGCCTGCTTTAGATGATGCAGTAGCTTGCCAGATGGGTACTATGGTCCAGCACTGCCCTCTGGTGGGCTCTTATGCTCTGCCGCACAGGGTACCTGCAGGCAGTTAGTTGGGTACTTGCAGGATGGTTAGCTGTAGTAGGCATGTTGGAAATTATCCTGGTGGCATGGCCTCTGGGTTTGGGGAGAATGACTGTCTTAGTCTGCTGAGACACACTATAGCTTCTGTGGCACTTGCTTGCCTGTGGGACATATGGTCATCATTAATTCATTTACTACTGTCTACAGAGACATTTTCCTGGCTGAAATGAAGAATGGACACAGTCCTTGCTCTAGCCTCATAGGATGATTAGATCTACAGATAGATGGCCACTATGTGAAGAGATTTGACACCTTCAGCCAATCCTGGGACCTAATGGGAGACCAAGCTAGGACAGGAGTGGTGTTACAGTTTGGATGTCCCCCAAAGATCTACATGTAAAGGCTTAGTCCATGGCACTGTTGGCCAATCAGTCCTAACCCTGACACCAGGTGTGCCCAGGCTCCTTCTGGTCCTAGTCTCTATAAAGTGACCAGGCTGGCAGCACAAGGGAAGCTATTTTAGGGGTGGGACCTCCTGGGAGGAGCTAGCAGGAGCTGTTGTCGGGTAGGGAAGTCTGCTGACTCTAGGTCATCCTTAGCTAACACTCACATTCCCCAGTTATCTATGAACATGGTCTGCACTTCCTGTGAGTTGAGCTCACTCAGGGCCAGGCCAGGTTGGGTATCTTGGACAAGGCAGACCATGAGATAGCAGTCCTCAGGACAGTGGAGGAGTCCACACAGCATGGAGGGGCATTCTGAAAACAGGGCCCCTGCAGTTACAGCACTGGGTGTTCACAGGAAAGGACAGGGCGAGAAATGGCCAAGTGTGGGTGTTGGGTCTGCATGGGCCTGAAGAACCTGATGCTCATGCTTTTTGGACTCAGTGGCCCAGAGGTGGGCTAGTTGGTGCGAGATTTGGACAGAAAGCCAAAGGGAAAGCCCCTCCCCATCCACTCACGGCTGGGGTAGCCTTAGGAGGGTAGGAAGGAATCTGACTGCTTTATCAGTCTGGCCCCTGGGACACAGGCCAGGTCTTCCATTCTCTCAAGATGGGGTTCCCACCCTGTCTCAGCCCCCAGGAGGCAGCAGGCTGGGTGCTAAGAGGTGGGAAGGAGGAGCTGCTTCTCTGGCCCAGCCTTGTAATTAGGCCCTTCAATTGCAATTACTTTTGCAATTAGCTCAGCTGGTAATTGGAACAGGAGGTGGTAATTTCTGTCCTTCACAGACTCTCCCTTTGAATTGAGCTTTACTTATCTATCCAGGATGCGGCGTAGTGCTCTGGGGAGCACTCAACTCTTGGGAACAGCTCTGAGAGCACAGCCTTGGGCTTGGCACAGTAGGAAGCACAGGAATTGTCCTGAGTCCCCAGAGCTGAGATCTAGGTCTTGGTGAGCAGGAGCTTCCATGGGCGTCTCAGTAAAGGGCCAGCCTGCTCAAGAACCAAGCCAAGGCAGCAAGGCAGCCTCCACAACAGCCTATACTTCTGGCATTTATGTCCTGGTATAAACCGCCCCCCCACACAGTGTAGAGAGGCTTAGTGACTTGCCTTGAATCATCAGAACATGCCAAGGTTGCCGTGATATTTGTCCCCAGGGTTATATGTGAGAAACATAATGTCTAAGTTCATGTGTCGATGGTATTTGGTTGTGAGCCTAGCCTTTAACGGCTGAGCCATCTCTCCAGCCCGTCGATGGTATTTGGAGGCAGGGCATTTGGGAGGCAATCAGGTTGAGTGAAGTAGGAGGGTGGGTAGGAGGGTGGGACTCCATGGTCTTACTACAGTTCTCTGAAGAGAGGAGGGCTGAGATAGGAGGCTTGCTTGGTCTTGTCACGTGATACACTGTGATATCATGTTAGGATACGGCCAAGGTCCTCATTGTTGGCTAGTGTCTTGCTTCTTAGACTCCCCAGTCTGTTGTACGTGACCAAACACATTTCCAGACTTCATGAATTGCCTATTTGTGCAGCAGTAAGTGACTAAGATAAAGGTTATAGAGAAGAAAAGAGCTCCTCATCATTTTATTTCACCTTTAGAAACGCTGAAAACTCCTGACTCTAGTCAACAGAAATGTGTGGATTTCCCCTTTCTGAGCACGCAGTCCTATAGACTGCAACAAGCACGAGCAGGCACCATTAATTCATTCCTGACTGTCTTTTGTGGGGGAGTGGTAGCTACTGCAGGCTGAGCTCTCAGCCCGGAGACAGACCCCTATGGCAGACACCAGTCTCGGGCACAGGCTGTGGCCTGAGCTCCTGGCAGACTGACTGCAGATTGGGTTTTCATGGTCACCTCCCTGTGTTTGGTGACTTTGTTAATGAAGCTTACATAATTCAGGGGAAGATGTTTACCAGTTTATTACCTGCTGATGAGCAGCAGATGGAGAGATGGGCAGGACAAGGCGTGAGCTTCGGGTGTCCCTCCATCACATCCACATAGACCCAGGGATCTGCAAACTCCACAAACATGTCTTTTTCTTTTTCTTTTTGTTCATTACTCAGGCATGATTGCATAATCATGAACCATTAATTAAAAAACTTAACCTTCTGTCTCTTTCTCTTCTCCAGAGGTTGGGGGAAAGGATTGAAAGTCAGTCATGCTTTGGTCTTTTTAGTGATTTCTACCCATCCTGAAGTCACTCCATGGCTTCTAGATACCAGTCATTTATTACCATACAAAAGATACCCTTATGAATCCCCCAACTCCAAGGGTTTTGGGTGCTCTGTGTCAGGAAACAAATGAAAGTCAAATGCCCACTTCACCATGTCCGGGTCTTACCTCATGGTAGCTTACAGTCAGGGTTCTCCAGCAGGCCAGGACCTGTTGTTACTATTCAGGCGTTTGTCCTGGCCTGCCTTTGTTCTCTAGTGGACTAGGACCGGCTAGAAGGAAAAGGAAGTCAAATGGGGCTTAGTTGATTGGCTCACACAGTACATCTGGGAAGATCAACAAAGGTCATCTCTACACCGAAGAAGCTGAGAACATGACAGGGCCTCAGTCCACCAGGCCGGGTGACTCAGCATTCCCAGTCGGGCACCAAAGGCCTGGAGGATCCTGGGGAGCTGTGTTCTCTCCGTTTGTGTTGGAAGCCCAAAGACATTGAGTCTGATGGCAGCAGCAGCAGCAGCAGCAGCAACAGCTGCTGCTACAGAGCAGACGGACTCAACCAGCAAGATACTAATACAGACAGGCAAAGAATGTTTTTTTTAACTCACATTTAAAGTGGGTTTTCCCAGCTCAACAATTTCAACAAACCTAGTCAAGCCTCCCTTATGGGTGTGCTCAGAGGACTACCTCGTGGGTGATTCCAGATCTTGTCCAGTTGACAGTCAATAGCAGCCATCACAGTTACAAAGTCTGCAGCTTTCATTTTTCTAACCATTTCTTCACGACCACTTTGCTTTCCTCTCTGATAAAGCAAGCTGCCGTGTGGAGGAATCTTCGGCAAGGAAATGGGGATGGTCTCTGAGAGAGACCCACTGAGATGCAGAGGCCCTCAGTCACAGCCTTTGAGAAGGTGACCAACAACCATCGACTGAGCTTGACAGCCAACCAACCCCACCCTCAGCAGTCCACGAGATGGGACTGTAATCCCGGAGCCGAGGTTGACTACAGCCTCCTGGGAGATCAGGGACACAAAAGCTACCTGAGCAGGTACAAGACTCCTGACCACATGTGCTGTTTTAAGCTACTATGTTTTAGTGACTAATCTGTTGACTAAGCAGCATTGTATAACTGATATGCAAATTACTGAATATCCTCTGCTCTCTGACATACAGTTGTCCTTCAATATCATGGAAGTTTAGTTTTAGAATCTCCCTATACAAAAATGCAAATTACTTATATACAATGGTGTTGTATTTGCATATAATCTCTTCAGTCCTTCCATACACTTTAAGTAGTCTTTATGTAACTTATAATCCATTATACAATGTAGATGCATGAAAATGGCTGTTACATTGTTTTTCTCAGGGAGTAGTGGCAATAAAAATGTCTGTATGTTTTCAGTACAAATTATGCTTTCCTTTTTTTAAGATATGTTTTTCAAATTGCTTTGATCGTTGTTGTTTGATGTAGAATCTAAGGATATGGAGTCCCCATTGTACTGTCAAAACTAACCTGGAAATTCAGATTTACATTTAATATCATGAGGCTTCTTGAGGTTTTTGCCTCAGAACATAGAAGGCGAGAGGAGCTGGACCATGGCATGAGGCTGTCTCCTGTCTCTTCCTGTCTTGGCATCATCCAATACATCTCAGGTCTTATACACTCCTAAGGGCTAAAACTCCTTTCACATGTTCCTTGGTTCTAATCATGTGCACGCCATTCTTATGGCTCACCCTTGAGAGCTGGTTCTGGGGGCAGGGCCCAGACAGCCCTAGAGTTGGGTTTTAGTATTGCTCTAGTTTGAATCTTGAATTCAAAGCCTCTGATTTTGGAAGCTTGGTTCCTATATAATGTCACTGGGTAGTGATGGCAACCTGGTTCTTGGGTGAAGTCACTGTGACGTGGTTACAACTTATAGGGATGGAGTTTAGTTAAAGGAAGTCAAGTCATTAGGAGCAACTGGGGAAGGAGAGATTGGGGCATTGACTGCTCCCTCTTGCTTCCTGGCCACTGAGTGATTGGTTTTGCTTTGTCACGAGCTGGGCTATGATGCGCTGGAGCCAACCAACCACGAGCTGGAGTCTCCAAAATTGTGAGCCTGAACAAATCTGTCTCTTAGTGAGTTGGTTGTCTCAGGTATTTTGTTATCAGAATAGAATGATAACTTATAAATTACCTTTTGGTTTAGGAAATCTTATGTCCCCTTTCCTGCAAGTATATGTGGTTTAGAAAGGGGTAGAGTAGTTACATCCTTTGAAACCCAAGGACACTTGGCCTGTGAGGGGCAGTTGGAGGCCAGGATGAAAAGCAGGGTCCTCCTCACCTGGGTCTGAGGATGGTCATGGAGGACCCCTTGTTCTAACCATCAGAGGCAGAGATGAGGTACTCGCAGTGGCATGCCAGAGTAGAAATAGCCCTGGAGAGACTGTTCTTATTGTGACATATACCCAAGAGACACAGTCTTAAGGATAAAGTGTTAATTTTGACTCATGGTTTTCAGGCTTAAGTCCGCTAGATTCATAGCTTTGGGCCAGGAGTCAGGGAAGAGTATCATGGCAGTGAAATGAGTGGGAAGATGCTGTTGACCTCATGGCTGCCAGGGATCAGAGCCTCAAGAAGGTATCCGCGATGAGGGTGCCTTCCCTGTTCGAGTTCTAATGACACACTTCCCCCAATAGGCCCCACCTCCCAATAATGCTACCATATTATGAATACACAAAGGATGAATCCATTGGTTAGTTCAGCATCCTCCTGATCCAGTCATCTCTCGATGATTGGATCCACCTACTGGGGACCAACACATAAACATTTGGGGAAGACACCCTGATATCCAGAGCACGAGCTATGTGACTTCTTCTGGAGAGACATGAACACAAAGGGCAGACAAAAGCAATGACTACCCGAGTCTGGCTTGTGGACCATGAGCTATTGGCGTTGCTTATAGAGGCAGAAGAGGAGTTACTCACTAGAACACGGGAAGCTCAAAGGCATCACTGCAAAGGCCACCGAGGCGTGGGTGACAACCCACCAAAGCTGCATTCTTTTATGCTTCCTGCCCAGTGTGCAGGCAGCCACCGCCAAAGAATCACCACCTTCCTAGCAAACGTTCGCTGCTTATAAAATATCCAGAGAAGCACATGCACCGCTTAGCTTTCTGAACTTCCAGAGTTGGTGTGGACTAATCCTTTTGTACACTGTGAAGATGTGTTGCTGTCACTGTTCATAAAAAGCTGATTGGATGAGAGAGCTAGGCAGGGTTTTGGGAGCAGAGGGAATGCTGGGGAGAAGGGAGGAGTCTAAAGAGTCAAAAGCAGTTCCCTTATATAATGTGATTTGTTATCCACTCTTTGATAACTTCATACACGCATGCAATGTATTTCAGTAGTATCTGGGATCCCCCTCATATCTCTTCTCCCAACTTCTTGTCCCTTTTTTCCCCCTGTAACCCACTGGGTCCCATCAGAGTTTGTACAGTCATGGGTGTGGGCATCCACTAGAGACATCCACTAGGATTCCCACTCCTGAAGACAATGGCCCTCCTTCTTCTGGCAGCCGTTGGCGGTTGATAGCTCCTAAGGGGCTCTTGGGCTCCTTCACCTTCCCTTCTGAAATGTTGACAGGCTTGGTCAACCCTAACTGCTGTTAAGTTAGTGAGTGCAACTGTCCTGTCATATCTGGAAGACAGAAGGGGAAAAGAGGAATGGGGGCGTTACTAAGTGGAGAGGGAAATGGGAGGGGAGAGAAGAGGAGGGAATGCGGAGAGGGATAACCTAACACTAACAATGTTTAGAAAAGTCATACGAAAGCCTGCTATTTTATATATTTCCATATACACATATACATTGTGCACATTTTACATGGGGATTAACACCCTCTCAGAAGCTTTAGGTTGCCAAATATAAAGTCCACTGTCGGGCATGGGATACCTCCCCTCCAGTGTTTGGTTAAAGGAGGATGTCCCAGAGATTCCCAAAATGATACAGGCTGTTGTAATTTTCTCTATGCTGCCCACCAGAACTTGACAGTAAGATCCTATTGCTGAAGATGCCACACTTTGGTCATAAGACTTGGAGAAATCAAACAGGAAAGGATCTGGAAGCGTCCTCCGGGATGGACTGCTTTCACAGCACTGAGTGCTATGCAGGCTGCTAGAGGAGAAAGTCAAATGTCTAACCCAGATGTGCGCTGCTCAAGCTGCCACAGTGTGGAAAGTCAAATGTCTAACCCAGATGTGCGCTGCTCAAGCTTCCACAGTGCCTGGACTGTCAAGATGCACCCATGGGTGCAACAGTGGCACCAATGTTGTGGGGCAGCTGATTGTCTTCTAATTGTATTTAAGGCCATCTCCTAGGGTGACACTCACACCTGGTATGGTAAACCTGGCCAAGAACCCTGACTAGGGAGCTGATAAGCCCCAGGGGTGAACCTATTATTACTATTTTGCCAATGGGACACAGTATCAAACTGCCTTACACACACACACACACACTCTCTCTCTCTCTCTCTCTCTCTCTCTCTCTCTCTCTCTCTCTCTCTCATAGATTGATGCAGCCCTCACCAGAGAAGCTTCTCTGTACAGTATTCTGTGGTTAACACGGAGACTCCCAGTGGTCAAAGCACAGAGAACTGTCTGTGGAGGTCTGAAGGACTCAACTCTTGGCTTCTCAGTTGGTAAGGAAGGCACACCTCAAAGGAGAGGCCGTCCCTCCCTCCCTCCATCATGGTCATTCCATTAGACACCATGCAATACTTCATCGGTTCGGTGTATGGGATTTCAGCGGAGAGGGGGCAATTAATACAGGGATTATTGAGAGTTCACAGAATAGTGTACAGAGCTGGGCTGGCTGGAGGCTGCGGCTGCCCTTTATGGCCCATGCTTGGCTATGACTTTGCACCAGAAGCCGTACTGCTACCTAGGCCTCTGCCTTCTGCACAGAGGAGGCAGGGTTGTTCTGAGCCTCCGGTGGAGCAATGCTAAGTCACAAGTCTGCCACTCAGGTGCACGGGAGATGCGGAGTGTCGTGCAGGGATTTGATTTTTGTGTCTGACTTGCACAGGAGGGCTTCACAGGGGAGGACAGGGTTAAAACGTGAGGAGTGGGAGCTCACTAGTCAGCAGTCCTGACTGGACACCAGCTGCCAGGGCAGTACACAAACAGAACAGGAATACACTTCATGGTCTCAGCACAACACAACACTGCCTTTCCCCTAACAAGCCAGCTTTGTTTCCTGAAGATGACCCTGGCCTGACGGGAGCAGGATGGATGGGTTGGATCTTGAGAAATCCGGGATTTTCAATTCCTCCCGTTGGGGGCGGGGTTCACATTCTGTTTAAACTGGTGTGAACATTCAGACAACCTTGAGAGCGACTGCTTTGGCTTTGCAGTTTCTAATCTCCAGCTCAGCACTTCCTCCTGCTACTCAGGGTTTTCGCCTTCCCCTCTGGGTTTTTAATTTTAGTTCTTCAAAAAGAACACCAAAGTTGATACAGAATTAAAAAAAATGCCACAAAATTGCAAAGTCAAACTCGATCGATGTTTATATCCAGACGTGCTCTGCAAACCAATATTTTACCAGCTGATAATGTTCAACTGAATTCAAAACAGCGAAGGTCATTTCAGATGGGTTAGGAAACATTATCCTGTGCTGATAAGATAAAGCGAGCTCTCCCAAGCCAGCAAGTCCCTGAAGAAAGGATCCTTGCCAAATGTCCAGTCACAGTATTTTTTTAAACCTAGAAACGTTACTATGCTTGATGACATGTTAAACTGTCGCTGACTTTAACATGATGTGATTTTGAAAGTAAATATTTACTAGCAAGTTTCTTCCAGGTAGATGCTGGGTGCATTGCCATTTTACTCTCTCTTTGATCTAGGTAATAATGGTCACTCCTACTTTCCAGATGGGGAAACTGAGGTGTGTGTGAATAGATAACCAGTCGCCAAGGCTCTCTTAGAACCTAGTTGGAGTCAGAACACATATCTCACGGTTTTGAGGTATAGAGAGGTGTGTGATTCTCTTTGACCATGGGTTACACGTTCTTGTATGGCACCTGGTTTCCATGGCTTACCAAATTGTCAGCTCTAAATGATCAAAATAGAGTTAGGATGTAAAGAAAAATAGAATTTTTTAGGAACTCATGGGCATGTGGATACATGAGTTTTCCTCAGAACCTATCCCTTGCTCCTTGTGGTGACTCAGGGACTTGGGGGGTGCAGGGATTGAGCTCATTTCCAGCCTTAAGATTTTAGGGTATCAAGGTGGGGTTTCTGGGGGACCAGGGTTTGCCCATATGCTAGAAGCAGGGCTAGAGAATGGCCCTGAGTACTTGGCTCACAGGACGTGTGTCATCACCCCACCCCACGGTCCTGAGGGAGTCCCCGTCCCCAGAGGTTGTGGCAGAGGGGCAAGGCTCAGAGTTAGACATGTGTCTATTACATGCGGAGCTCTGGTTTCCATTTGCAATGCCATAGAGGAAAGGGGACCACTGAAAACATCTCACATTAAAAATAATTTAGGGGCTGCTGAGGTGGCTCAGCAGGTAAAGTCACCTGCCGCCCAGCCTGACCCGTGAGCTCAGCTTCTGGGGTCCACATGGTAGGAGAGAACAACACCCTCAAACTGTCTTCTGACGTCTGCATGACCCCATGGGATCCTCCCCTGTGCATTTTAAAAGGTAATAGTAATTTTTATATACCCGAGCTGAGCCATGTTTGACAAGTTATGTTTCGTAGATATTAAAATCCTGTACTTTGGAAAGTTTTAAAGAGGCATCTTTTGATTCTAAGGACTTTTTTTTTCATACGTTGGAAGCTCTGGATTTTTCCTCTAGGCCCCAAAGTTTTGCAGACTTATGATGTCTAATGAATAAATGGCCCAGCCACCAGGGGGCACCCCATCCACCAGTTGTTCCTAGAATCCAAGACTGCTGTCCAAGATCTAACCTGTGACTCTTGTGACACTTTTAGCTTGTTCTACTGGGGACAGCAAGGAGCAGGCTGGTTCACAGTAGGACTAGCTTACAGTAGGACTGGGGCTCACAGTAGGACTATCTCACAGTAGGATGGGGCTCACAGTAGGACTAGCTCACAGTAGGACTGGGGCTCACAGTAGGACTGGCTCACAGTAGGACTAGCTCACAGTAGGACTGGGGCTCACAGTAGGACTAGCTCACAGTGGGACTGGCTCACAGTGGGACTGGGGTTCACAGTAGGACTGGCTCACAGTAGGACTGGGGCTCACAGTAGGACTGGCTCACAGTGGGACTGGGGTTCACGGTAGGACTGGCTCACAGCGGGACTGGCTCACAGTAGGACTAGCTCACAGTAGGACTGGCTCACAGCGGGACTAGCTCACAGTATGGCTGGCTCACAGTAGGACTGGCTCACAGTGGGACTGGCTTACAGTGGGACTGGCTCACAGTAGGACTGGCTCACAGTAGGACTAGTTCACAGTAGGACTAGTTCACAGTAGGACTAGCTCACAGCGGGACTGGCTCACAGTAGGACTGGGGCTCACAGTAGGGCTGGCTCACAGTAGGACTGGCTCACAGTAGGACTGGCTCACAGTAGGGCTGGCAGGCACAGACTCATGAAACACTATTTAGAGATCCTATTTGTTAAATTAGATACAAACTTACCCGTGTTGTATAGACAAGACACCATCACCTTTGTGTCATCCTTCTCCCTGAACAGACAGCTGATCATCTTTCTTGCAGCTGAGAGGAAACGTCTTAGTTAGGGTTTCTATTGCTGGAAGATGACCACGGCAACACTCATAAAGGAAAGCATGTAACTGAGACAGCGCCTTACAGTTCAGAGGTTGAGTGTCACCATGTTGGCACATGGCGGCATGCAGGCAGACGTGGTGCTGGAGAGGTGGAGTGGTCTGTCTCACTGGGCGGTGACTTACCTGGGACTTTTATATTTTATACTGCAGGTGACTTGATGTCTTCACACCGGTGTCTTCTGTCAGTTTCCCTCATGCTGGCGGGGACTCCTTTCTGGAGCATGTAGCCAAAGGAAGATTCGGATCAAATAGTGATTACACCCGCGTTCCTTGCGCGCCCTGGCTGCAGCAGCAGGTGCCTCGTCCTTCAGCTGCTTACATCACAACCTGACTTGGTTCACACATCCTGGCCTGCGCTCTGGGGACCACAGGGGAGAGGGCTGTCCCCAAATGCAGGATGGTGGTATTTGCAAGATTTGGGACTGGGAAAGCAGGAATGTCCTGCTCAGTGTGGGGTGTGTCTCCTGGGCCTGGTTCTTAGCACAGGTGGGAGCCTGGAGGATGACATGGGGACATTAGGAAGGGCTGTGAATGCCAATCTAAGAAGCCTGCCTTGACTCCACAGGTATTTAGACAGAAAAGCGCTTAGTGATCTTCAGAGAAAAGATGTTTATTTAGACTCATGGTTTCAGAGGTTTCTGTCCGCGATAGCCTTGAGGTTGCCGTGGGGCAGAGCGTCTTGACGGGAAGTGTGCAGTGGCAGTTCTGTATGGTACATTCATCCCCTGGTGGAATTAGCATTCTCATGATCAAATCACTTCAGCTGGTGGCCAGACATTTCTATATGAGCCCTTAGGGGACATTTTGAGATTCAAACCCTAACAAATACCATGCAAGCTCTTCTGTTGGGTTGTTGTTCCAAGCTGGCACAGCCTCATTTGAATCCTTCTGAGATTCTCTGACAGACTCTAATTACCCATATTTTACACTGGAGGAACCTGGTGTGCTGAGCAGGTGAGGACCTGGAGTTTGAGGCCAGCCAGGCTCTATGACCCATTAACTTTGGGATGTCTGGGAGACACAGCCAGGAGAATTGGGCTTAGGAGCTAGTTAGTTAGGAGTCTGTGGGTGCCTTTGTGAGGCGGCTTGAGAGAGATGTCCCCCCACAGTATTGGACATTTGAATACTCACCCAGTTGGTGGTTCTGTTTGAGTAAGCTTAAGAGGTGTGGCTTTGTTGGAGGAAGTATGCTGCTAGGTGGGCTTTAAAGTTTCAAAGCCTTACGCCATTCCCAGTTCGTTCTCTCTGCTTTATGCTTGCAGTTCAAGACGCAAGCTCTCGGCTCTTGGCCGCCAGCTTTAGCCACGGGGCTGACGTGTTGTCGGGTTGTCCCCATCACTATGGACCCCCGACCCTCTGAAGCTGTGGCCCAAATAAACTCTTCTTCTGTGAGCTGCCTTGGTCACGGCGTTTTGTCCCAAGAGTAGAAAAGTGACTAAGACACATGACCAAGCCTAACGCAGGGTTCTGGCCGTAGAGGTTGGAGGGCCAGGAAGCTCTGTGGCTCGCGCTCCGACTCTGGAGAAAGCACTCTCAGAATGGAAGCACTCATGTGCTCTGACGCCTTCCCCAGTGCACCCGGAGTATGCCAGGCAGCAGGCACACCCACGACGCAGAGAGACATGGGGGCCTCCCCTTAGAACACCCACTCCCGTTTCCTCCCACACCCGAGACAGCAGGGACAGTAATGACTCAGAGGCCAAGAACCAGGAGCACTCTGGCCAGATAAGGCTTAGGGAAGGGCTTAGTGTTGTTGTATAGTTTTATTTCCAAATTGCCAATTTCTGAGGTCTCCCTCTCTCTCTCCAAAGCCAAATATGGATGAATAGAAATGGGTCAGTTTAAGTTGTAAGAGCTAGTTAGTAATAAGCCTGAGCAATAGGCCAAATAGTTTGTAATTAATATTAAGCCTCTGAGTGATTATTTTCAAAGTGGCTACGGGACCGGGAGGGACAGAAAAGCTTCCAGTTACAGTATATCCTTCTGAAAAAAGAATCTGGATCCACCATTCCACATAGCTGCCTTGATCCGCTATCCAGCAGTTTCTGCGGTATCTCTGGCAGCAGCGACAGTTTTGTTAATGTGTTTGTGGAGGGCAGGGCAGGGGCATAGATGGAGGACACTGATACTGATTATAAATTGTTGATGTGATCCTTCTTAGTCTCATGCCAGTGAACGAGGGTGGTCCCCGTGTGTGTCTGAGTCTGCCAGGGGTGTGTCAGATGCACCCTTGCGAAGGAGAGATGCAGAGGGATGGGGAGTGATGAGCTGTTTCGACTGTTTATTGTTCCCTCTGAGCTCCACCCGAAGAATGGATTATTTGCTCTGTCTGTGGCCTGACCACGGGCTTGCTTTTGTCAGTAATGTATTTCCTCAGGACTTTGAAGTGTGCACCTGCTTCTGGTGTTGTTCTCTGTGCTCTGCTGCTTTCACGACAATATGCCTGGATGGATTGGCAGGTCTTAGAGGAGGCTGAGACACGTGGATGAAAGCCAGACTATCCCTTCTCGGTTAGTCAAACCTTCAGACTCAGGAGTTAACCCGGTGTTTACTGTCATATGCTGCAAATTGGAGGATGTCTGTCATACAGCATTGCTGGGACATCATTAGGTGCTACAGCCTGTCATGGCTGTGTGTCTCTGGTCCAGCCAGCTTCTTTAAAAGCGATCTGGGAGGAGGGTAGGACTTAGAAGTCATGAGAGAACCCCAGGTTAGGGCCAAGGAAACCTGTGAGAATTTCTTTTCCCTATTTTTTCTCTACTGTTCTGGTAATTCCGGGGAATAAGGGAAGCCAGAGGGCCTTCTCTAAAACACAGGTGCACTGGAGAGCTGGGTGTCAGGGGGCCGTCCTGCTGGTGCTGGCCCAGCTGAAAATGAACCTCACCTCTTTGGAGGCACCTTAACAACATACGACCGCTAAACCCAGCCTTGACAGCATACAACAGCTAAACCCAGCATCCTCTTGTGTGTGCAGATACCCCAGAGTTTGAAAGCAATGGAGCCCCACTGTACTGACTCCATGTGGATCAGCAATACCCTCACCTAACAAGTTGTGTGCTGCAGAGTCCTGGCTGCCTGCCCTGGTGACCCCATGGCTGAGGAGGAGCTGCTGCCCACTGTCACCAGAAGGAATCCCACCGCATCTGCCTAACCTGAGGAAAGAGGGTTACTCTGTCTACACCGTGTGTGTCACCATCATATCACCATAAAGAAAGAATGCTAAGTAGAGCCATTGTAAGCCCGGCGCTGTCTGTGTCTTGTGGTAAATGCACACCACAGCCCCTGCAAGGAAATATTGATAGATCATCAGCATCCCATTGCTTAAACATAAAAGCGTTGCCCATGACTCAGTGTCCATGACTAGGGAGACAGACACATAAACTAGGCGGCAAGCTCCTGTGGCTAAAAATAATGAGGGAGACCTTTGTGTTGCTGTTCTGGTTGAAACTCGCAGATGTGGAGCTGAATTCATGTCCTTACAGATGCTGCAACTTTAGTGATTAAAAAAGGAAAAAAATCAAATTTAATTAAACTCTGTGCAGCAATCTGAGGCTATCGCTTCATCAAAAAATTATTAGGTGGAAAGATGAGGGTGGGGGTTTGCAAATGAATGCCATTTTTCTTTATCATGCTATAATGTTTTAGCTTACATGTCCTTTTATTTTTAATGTTTTTAATTGATATAGAATAACATCACTTCCCCTTCCCTTTTCTCTCTCCCACCCCAAGTCTCCCCCTACTCTTGAGTGAATAGCATTTTTTGCTTTATTATTGTTACCTAATATGTGTGTGTTTGTACACAAATCATCATAAATACAACCTGCTGAGTCTGTTTTGTTGGTGGTGTATGTATAGTTTCAAGGCTGACAAGTCTAGATTAGACAAACAGTAAGAGGGTTCATCCTTGGCAGAGGCTACCTCTTCTTTTCCCAGAAACCACTAATTTCCTATAATTCTTTGTCTAGGAGTAGCACTCTATGAAGGTTGTCTATAGGTGGGACACTGAAAGTTTTCCCTTCTGGTGCCGATGTGCCCGTTGATGCTGCCATTTCCCCATCTTGTTTATGTAGCCATTCCTGTTTCTAAGAGACTATCTCTGTCCTCACTTATGACCTTGAAAATAAATTGAGATTATAAATCAGAAAAGACAGACTGCTGGCAGGCAGGCCCGGGCTGTGATCTCAGCTGTGTCATTCACTGGGGTTGTTCACTGGGTCGTGTCGCCTCTTCTGGCCCAATTTTGTGGGTGCTGTCTCCTCTTTCGCGGAGGGTGCACTAGAAGAGGGAGCCTGGGTGTGGGAAAGGGCTCCGAGATGTCAGATGAAAAATGATGGTCAGGTCCATCTGGAAGCCACAGAACCCAGAAGGCAAGTCCCTTGGGGACACTGTTTCTCTGGGAGTTACACCAGGCTTATGGTACACATGAGAGTTTTAACAAAGCCCCAGGGAGTGAGGTCCTGGTGCAGCTAGACCATCCTCTGAGGACAATCGCATGACAGAGTGTGAGAAGCCCACTGTGTCTCATGACCTTGAATGGGGAGATTGGGGACTTCTTGCTGACACCTGCAATGACCTCTAAAAATGAATTACAAGTCCCTTATGGCTGGTAATGGGGTGAAGGGGGCTCATTTTTGCCACCCAGCAAGCGGCCAGTGAGGGCTGATGAATTCTTACCAGAACACTTGATATTCTGGTGGCAGATGCATGTCTGTGGCGGTCATTTCTTGCTTGAATGACCTAGAGCAAACTACCCAAGCATGTTAAGCTCCCGTTCCTTGTCTGTGCTGATGAGCTGTCTCCAATCCTGGTCTCGAGGACCACAGCTGACTGGCTGAGTGGAAATGGGCTTTTGGGTATTCTGAAAGGTTTGCATAGCTTACCTGCCCAGCTGAGGTGGGATTCTAAAATGATTCCCTGGGTCTGGGCTCCTCAGAAGTTCCCCAACATCCATTCTGAGCTTGAAATCCAAACTGAGCTTTCATAGCACCTGGTTCCGTTGGGTCAGGAGCATTGTCCTTGAGAACGTCCCAGTGGCTGGGCCCACATCCTCCCACCTGGAACACACACAGCGCCTGTCTCCCAGTCTTGGCTGCCTGCTGCCCCTTATTCTGTGTTGCTGCCTGCCTAGTCCTTCCTGGGTTCCTTTGTCTCCCTGGAGGGCAGGGCGCACATGCTCAAATGCATGCTCACCCTTTTGTCCCAGCACGTAGCCTCAGGTCAGTAGAGATTGGGCCTCTCAGAGTGTCACAGTCAAGCTGAGGGTGAGTCAGGGGCCTCACTGCAAATTGGAGCTGCTGCAAATCAGTCTGGGCTACAATGTGAGTTCTAGACCAGCCTGGGCGACATAGCGATACTTCATTTTGGTGTAAAACAAAAAACTTCATCTTGATGGAGGACAGGATTCCCCTGTCCTCTGCATCTGCTCCAAGGCCCCCCAATCTGGTTTCCCAATTGAAATATCAATGTTCCCTTCCTAACTCAGATCTTAACTATCCCAGCTCTTTCTTGCTTAATACCTTTCAAAGGCTTCTCATGAGGTGTAGGATGAGGTAGAGCCTCTAGGCAGGTAGGCAGAGGTTAAGCCCCAGCTGCTCTTCAGGGAAGATCCGGAGCTGATTCCCACAGTGCTTCAGGCAGCCTGGGGGACCCCTGCTGTTTTTCTCTCTCCCTCCTGGCTTCCTTAATGGTCTTGGCTTCTCATCCAATTCCTGCTGGGGGAATCCAAGCCAAGTCTGCAGACCATGGCCCTGAAACAGTGGCTCCCGGGAATCTGACCTTGGCTGCTTGTCTAGTGCCCTGGTATTTACCCACTCGTGGTAAATGGAAGAGAGAGCAACTCCATCAAGAGCTGACCAACACCAACTACAGACTCACCTTCCTGGATTCGCCATTGCAAGCCTTTTGCACAGCCTTTCCCGTCTCTCCTGATTTATCAAACATTGTTGGAAAGGAACAGTTACCAAGTTACCTAGATACCATCTTCTCTCCAGTTGTTATGAGAGTTCATCAAGGTGTGCCTTCGTGGTTTCTTCCTGGGGGCAGGGGGGGCAGGGGGGGCCGGGGGAATCCCAGAATTCTACCACCTCCAACTTCCTGCCTCCCACCCCAGGGTCCCTTCCCTGACTGATGCCCAGTTACCCCAAGTATGTCCTCCACTCCAACCTTCTCTTGCCTCCCTCCCTCCTTCTCTGTCTCCCTCCCTCCCTCCCTACCTCTCTCCTTCCATCCCCTCTCCCTCCCTCCCTCCCTCTCTCCTTCCTTCTCTTCTTCTTCATTGGTCCTCTGGTGTTGGAGCGTTGCACAACATTTATACATTTTCTCTTGCCCTTGTCCCTTGTCTGCTCTTGCACTCGCTGTGGGACTGTCAGTGACTGACAGGCATTTCCTGAAGACATCTTCTCGGCCTCTGACGAGGCTGAACATCTACTTCACAAGCGTACTCGCTGAGTGCCCGCTGCACACCGCACCTCCAAGTGAGCAGGAAATGCCGGCCTCGCAAGTCAGCAGCAGCAAATGGAGATGTCAGCTCCCCCAGAATCTCGTCAGCTCCCCCAGATCTCAGCAAAATGAGATGCCAGCTCCCCCAGAATCTCAGCATTAGCCTTAAAGTAATCCCTCATCTGTGGTTTGCCTTTCGTTAGCTTCTGACATGTAGAGGAAGTGCAGCTATTGGGGGAAACTTCCTTATTTTTGTTTTGTTTTCACTCTGTGTGCGTGTGTGTGAGTGTGCAAGTGTGTATGTATGTACATGTGTGAGTGTGCAGGTATGTATGTGTGTACATGTGTAAGTATGCAAGTGTGTGTGTGTGAGTGTGTGTATGTGTGTGAGTGTACAGGTATGTATGTGTGCACATGTGTTCATATGCAAGAGTGTGTGTGTATGTGTATGAGTGTACAGGTATGTATGTGTGTGCATGTGTGAGTATGCAAGTGTGAGTGTGTGAGTGTACAAGTGTGTGTATGTGTGTACAGGTGTGCATGTGTGTGTGAGTGTGCAGGTGTGCAGGTGTGTGTATGTGTGTGCAGGTGTGCATGTGTGTGTGAGTGTGCAGGTGTGCATGTGTGTGTATGAGTGTGCAGGTGTGCATGTGTGTGTATGTGTGTACAGGTGTGCATGTGTGTATGTGTGTACAGGTGTGCATGTGTGTGTGTGAGTGTGCAGGTGTGCATGTGTGTGTATGTGTGTACAGGTGTGCATGTGTGTGTGTGAGTGTGCAGGTGTGCATGTGTGTGTGTGTGTGAGTGTGCAGGCATGTATGCCCATGTGGAGGCCAGGCTATCAGGTATCTTCCTTTATTGTTTTTGACTTATTGTCTTGAGTCGGGGTTTCTCTTCTCTTTTTTTAAAAATGATTTATTTTGTTTTATGTGCATTGGCTGTGTGAGGGTGTTGGGATCCCATGGAACTGGAGTTACAGACAGTTGTGAACTTCCAGGTGGTTGCTGGGAATTGAACCTGGGTCCTCTGGAAGAGTAGTCGGTGCTCTTAACTGCTGAGCCATCTCTCCAGGCCCTGAATCAGGCTTTTACACTGAACTTGAAGCTCATGTTTGGCTCCGTTGGGCAGTGAGCCTTCAGGATCTTCCTGTCTCTTCCCTATAGTGCTGGAATTATAGGCATGTACAGCCATACCTAGCTTTTTAAGATTAGTGCTGGAGACTTGAACCCAGATCCTCAAACGTGTAGGGCAAGTGTCCTCCCATCTCCTCAGGAGGCCCAACTCAGCTTTTAAAGGCAACTTCCAATTTGGCCTTTACCCCAGAATTTTATCATGACTTTCCCCCTTCTCAATCAAGAAACCATGTAATAAAGTTTGGGAGTATTTCCTTGTCAGGGAAGGAGGGAGGTAGGGGGAAAGGGGAGAGGAGAGGAGGGAGGGAGATATCAAGGTAATTTTTGCTTTGACAACTTTATTGAAACATGGTAACACAGAGCATGGATTTGAAGTCCCAATGCAGCCGTTCCTCTCCTAGGCATCATGCTTCCCTGAGAGGCTCCAGAAAGTTCACATTTGCAGCCTGTGAAGTGGCAGGCTGTCCCTGGGCACCGTGGTTTTGAGCCCTGATTGATTGTCTCTGTGACTGGGCATGCCTATTTGCACCGGAGGTCTCATGTCTCCAGTTAGTTCGGCCCTAGAGTCCTGAGAAGACACCTAGATGGGTTTCTTGGGCTTTTCCAATGGTTAGCTCTAGGAGTTGTCAGGCCAAAGGATGCCTTGATGACTATTGGCAGACTAGCTCTTGAAATACTAGTGTGGAGCATTCCTCCACATATTCACCTGGCAAGTTTTCACTAAGCTTCTGCTAGGTGTGAACACTCTTCCAGGGGTCCAACAGGCAAAGGTCAACAGAAAGAACGCACTTGTAGGGGAGTAAGATGGGTATCCAAGAAACCACAGCCGACTGTTACAGTATAATCAAGCCAATAGTCTCTAAAGAAAGCCCCACACCGTGTGTCAAGGGCCTGATGTACGATGGGTCAAAAGGGACAAGGAAGAGCTGAGATCTCGTGATGTCAACTTGTCCAGAAGACAAAAGAGCATTTCAGGCCATGCAAATAGCACCCCGTGTGCCTTGCTTGCTAGAAATAGTAGATCTAAATAGAATGATAGGCAGATAGGGGTGGGATTAAGAGAAGGTGCAGGGCGGTGCAGGAGGACGCTGGAGGGACATGCAAGCTGACGACGAAGCCCACCAAGGCTGTTGTATGGAGTGGACTGGAGGAAGGGGGAGGGGTGAGGAGTGTTGGAAAGAGACCTAAGCAGTTTCTCCAGTTGTCTTTTTGGAGACTTCAGCAGCTGGGTCAGGCGAAACGGGGACGATGAAGATTACCAGTTGGATGGCGGATATGTGTGAGGGCTATGACTCCAGCATGTCCACCATGAGAAGCAAGGCAAAAGGAGGGGCCGAGGCTGACCTCAGCTTTTGAAGCTCAGCACGTACCCTCCGCTTGAGAAGGGGGACTTTGGAGGAGCAGGTGAGGGAGGAGTTGGAGAGTATGGCTGTGGGCATGTTAGAGCAGTGTACCTTTGAAGGACCCAGGTGGAGGAAACATGGCCTGATGCCTTGCCTACAGCTATAAATCAGTAAATAATCTCCTTATGTCTTGTGACTAAAGTCATGAATGTAGATGAGGTCCCAAAGGGAGGACCAGAGTGAGAAGTCTCAGTGCTGAGCTGCAGGGAACAGTCATATCTAATTGTCGTGTGGAGGGTAATGAGTCACAAAGAGGACTGAAAAGTTACGGGTGGATATTGTTGGGGGACAGGAGAGGCTCTTGGAAACCCAAGGAAGCATGAGTATCAGGAGAGGTTGAGGTCAAGGGAGGGCAACACTATTGAGAAGTCCTAGGTGAGAGAAGTCCATAGACATCCTCACCTCTCCGGAGCTCTCAACAACTCCACCTCCTTGAGTCTCTTCAGTAGTTCTATAACCGCAGACAGAGAGCTTATCCATTTGCCGGGGAGTAAAGTGCTGCCCAGAGGGGCAGACAGTGTGTCCAGGTCACATAGCCAGCAGAAGGCAGCACTGGGTCAAAACACACATTTGCACCCTTTACATTTTCCCAACTTCTACCTGCCCTTCCCTGGGTCCCAATAGACACACATTGCCCTGCAAGTCCACTGCACACCACTTCTTGTTCATAACAAGTACCATCAATGGCTCTATCTTAGAATGGAGGGCTCCCTGGAAGGTTAAGATTTGCTAGAGGAAGGTTAACTGAGCTGAGGAACTATCTTGACTTCTGTTCTGAGTGGCAGTGTAGTGTAGTTTGAAGAACATGAACATAAGCCTGGGTTTCCATCCATCATCCATCCATCATCCATCCATCTATCAATCATCCATCTATCAATCATCCATCCATCCATCATCCATCCATCATCCATCCATCCATCTATTGATCCATCCATTGATCCATTCATCTACCCATCATCCACCCATCCAGCCAGCCATCATCCATCATCTACCCATCATCCAACCATCACCCACCCATCCATGCACCCATCCATCCACTTTTTCTACACATCCACCCACTCACCAAGTACTTTCTGAGTACCTCTATCCTGGGCATGTTTTCCAGCTGAGTGGCCTGAGGTACATTTTATACTTCTCTGACTCTCAGTTTCTACCTCTGTAATATGTCTGGGCAGTGATGCTCAGCCTAAGAACACGTATATAAATTATGAGAGCCCATGTAGATAAAGTACCTAGCACCTAGTTAGGTGTTCGTGGAGGCATTTTCGCTCCTCCTCCTTTTCTCCCATCCCCTTGTCTGCTTTTCTGCTCATAATGAGATCTCACAAGGGAGTGAGACAGGGCTTTATAGCAACATCCTTTGCCCTGCTCAGCAGATGTGCACGTTTTGTACAGAAGCACATCTGTGCATGCACGTGCGCACATCTGTCCCGCTGTCTGCTCACGACTCCTAGGGCCAGCACCAACGTGAGCTTTGAACCCAAGAAATTCAGCCTTAGTGAGCCAAAGCACCTGTCTGGAATCCGCTCACGGGGAAGCTGATCTATGTGTTCTGTGAACCCCCAGGCTCAGTCTGAAGTTTGTCCTCGGTGGGCTTGGTCCACAGGGCTCCAGAGGGAGCTCCAAGTGATAAGGCCGGGATCTTGGTGCCCTGCGCAGGATCTAGACAGCCTCACAGGGCAACGCCCTCATTCCTTCCTGTGATGGTGTCCTTTCTGTCTTCTCAGACAGTGGCTCTCCCGACCGATCCTCGGAGGGGCCTTCTGGGTGTTGCTGGAGAAAACGAAGCCCCCATAGGCTCTTGCAGCAGGTTAGGAGGTTATTGGAGCATGTGGTGCATGACAGCGTGGGTTTTCTGCAGAGACACAAGCACAGGTTAGAGCTGGGGTGGTGTCATGGCTAATCTTGTCATCTTGACACACACGGGCAGGGGAGCCCTCAATTGAGGAAACGCCTCCATCAGATTGGCCTGTGAGCGTGTCTGTGGGGATTTGTCTTGATTGTAATTGCTCTAAGAGGAGGACGATACCATCCCTAGGCAGGAGGGCATGGGCTTTGTTAGAAAGCTAACTGAACAAGCCAGAATGAGCAACTCATTTAGCTTGTTGGTTGCTGCTTCAAGCTCCCGTCTTGAGTTCCTGCCTTGGCTTTCCATCACGATAGACTATAACCTGTAAGCTAAAATAAGCCTGTTTCTTCCCACGTTGTTTTTGGTTATAAAGGTCTGCAGCAGAAAGCAGACTAGAGCAGGTGGTCAATGAGACAAGCCCCTGGGGCCAGGGGTGAGCCTCTCCGTTGTGTTTCCACTAAGCCTGAACCTGTAATAGTGGTGTGGGATGGCAGAGACTCTCTTCCCCACCTAACGCAGTTCACGGACAGCAGCCTTCAAATCCCAGCTCTGTGTCTGCATGCTGTGTTGACACGGTCAGTTCCAATCGATCCTCTGACTCTTACATGGAGCTCCTCATAGCTACGTTCCCCAACTCTGGGAAGAACTCAGTGCTATGAAATGCTCCTGAAGAACTGACTGCCTTATGAGTAGGGGCCCAGGTGATGTGTGCTGTGTTTGGTGCTGGGGATGGAGCCTAGAGCTGTCTCTTGCATGTCTTGCATGGGGAAGCTTGGGAAAACACCAAAGTTTTGCTGCCATCCCGTAGGGTAATCAAGTTCATGGCTCCTCCTTCATACAGCGGAGGGAAGAACACTGTCCTTCCCTGCACACTTCCGCTTGTCATGAAGTGGCTGAGGCCGTGGAAGCCTGGCTTTCGCAAGGCTCTGTGAACAAAGACACAGATGAATCCCAGCCTCCAAAGCATGGCTCACTCTGGCCAAGCCACTGCTGGGAACCCCAGGTGGCCCTGACCCTCTCTCCTGGTACCCTGTACCTCTAGCTGGACAGTAAGGTCATGCCTGTGGCAATTTGGAGGTTATTGCTATCACGTGAACAGTATACATATTTGGCCAGGCTGGCAGGGAGGTATATGCCCTTGGAAGAATGTGCCAGCGGTTCTGAGAAAGTACTGCTTGCTGAATTCCTACAGAAGCTACCTCAAACTGAGGGTAGCCAGCTTTTGTCTTCTATGGAGCCTTGTAATTAATTACCCAGATAATGCACTTGGGAAACATTGCGTGTTCAGAGTAAAATGTCAAAACATAGAGATAAAAAAGACACAAATAAACAACTCATATAAACCCCTCCTCAGGCTAATCTTTCTGTTACACAATTCAGTTATTATACATTTGAATGAAATACATCAATCATCCAAACAGACTCTATTTAAAGTACCTATATATGATTTAAAGAATGTTTAAATTAAGAATTCTAACTTCAGCAGTACCTGATTCCCTTCAGCAAATATTTCTATTTTGTTCTGCATACAATTTTTTTATGTAGATGGTATCGTGTTTTATGATTGTTTTTCTCTGCGGCTGACTTTTTATTCTTGCCTCATTACCCAGTGACAGATCTCTCACTGAGCTTGAAGTGCAACCTTTTGGGTAGGCTGGCTGACTGGCAAGCTTTGGAGAGTCACTGGTTACCACCCCTCAATGCTGGGGTTATAAGAACATGTGACCATGCCTGGCTTTTTTATGTGGGCTCTGAGGATTCGAACTCAGGTCCTCAAGCTTGTGCAGCAAGTGTTCTTACCCACTGAGCCAACCCCTAAGCCCCTGTTTTCCTTAATTTTAATAGCCATATTTATCTATTTCCCCTTCCTGGTTTGTTTATGAAATCCTTTCACATCTCAAGGTCATCAAAGTATCCCATGTTTTCTTATGTAAATTTAAATATTGTCCTTGGTATTTAACCTACAAGCCCATCTGGAATTGACTTTTGTGCGTCATGTGACATCCAATATTATTTTCCCATTTCCTTTCCTGAGCCCTCCTATTGCCTTTCTAAAGCAAATGAGTTTCCTTCCTGTCTGTGTGTGGTGCTAGCTGGGTTTCTCCACCTGCGTTTGTTTCCCTTCTGGTGGACATGGAATTGACCCCAATGTTATTTTCATTCTTAATTTCAGCAAAATCTATGAAAATGTCCTTCTGCATTCTTCATGACTTACTTATTTATTTTGATAAGCTTTGCCAGAATTCGCCAAAGAACAACTTTTGGGTTTGTTGTTCTTTTGATCAAGGCTTTGTCTTTTGTTTTACCTGTGTCTACTTTGTTGTTATTTGCTTTATTGTGTTTGGATACATTGTGTTGATCTTCTTAACTTTCCAAATTGGATGTTTAGTTCTTGAATTTCAAACTCTGTTCTGTGTTCTAAGCATTTACATCTGCGTTTTCCTTTGAGGGTCGCCCCCAGGCCCACACTGTGTTTTGAGGTCAAGTTTTACTGTCCTGTACTCCAACACATCTCCTAACAGCTTAAAGGTTTTTTCCTTCATCCCACAATCTACTAGGGAATTTGCTTGCAGGGTTAGCAAAGGTTTCTTTTGCTGTTAATTTTGTCATAGTTAGAGGACTGCTTTATGAGTGGAGCTCTAGTATACACTCAGCCTTCTGTTTGATTTGGTTTTTTTTTGTTGTTGTTGTTGTTTTAGATAATATTTCGCTATGTAGCCCTGGCCAGTTTGGATTGTGCTGTATAGCACTGACCGGCCTGAAGTCACAGAGATCCATCTGCCTCTGCCTCTGGAACTAAGGGCGTACGCTGCCACACCCAGCTCTAGTTAACTTTTACGTGTTCCCCTTACGTTTGAGAGGGAAGTGCTCTGTTTTTGTTGGCAAGAGCTTATCAGTTCATTACACTTTCTATTGTGTTTACAAAACATTCCAGGCTTATATTGACTCTCCTATTTTCTTTTTCTTTTCTTTTTTTTTTTTTTTGGTTTTACGAGACAGGGTTTCTCTGTATTGTTTCAGAGGCTATCGGTCCAGCCCAGCCTCGAACTCACAGAGATCCGTTGACTCTGCCTCCCGAGTGCTGGGATTAAAGGCGTGCGCCACCACTGCCTGGCGACTCTCCTATTTTCAAATGTTGACAATGTATTATACATTTTATATTATAATTGTTTTGTTAGTTTCTCTTTGTATTTCTGACAACTTTACATGTTTTAGAGAATTATCTAAAATTATTTAAAATTATTTTAAAATTATCTTTCTGGGAGATTAACTCTCATCAAAATATGATAGTCATACTTATCTTTATAATACCTTTTACTCGAAGTTTATTTTATATGATAATAATAAAGCTAGCTATATTTCTTTTTGTTTGTATTAGTGTATGGTATTTAATATATGTTTTTCTTATACTGTCAATATTGTTGTTTCATATATGTCAAACGTGTTTATTATAAAAACATTTGTTTTAAAAAATCAAATCTGACAATCTTCTTTCCCCTCCTCCTTTCTGTTAAAAAGTACTTATTATTATTAATGTGTGTGTGTGTGTGTGTGTGTGTGTGTGATGTGTGGGGTGTGCCAATGCCATGCTTGTAGCATGGTGTGCTTGCAGCCATCTGAGGACAACTTCATGAAGTCAAGTTCTGTCCTTTCACCTTTCTATGGTGACTTAGTTAGGGTTTCTGTTGCTGTGAAGAGACGCCGTGACCAGGGCAACTCTTATAAAGGAAAACATTTAACTGGGTGGCTGGCTTACAGTTTCAGAGGTTCAGTCCATTATCCTCATGGTGGGGAGCATGGTGCTGTGCAGGCAGACTTGGCTACATCTTCATCAGAAGGCAACAAGAAATGGTCTGTCTCACCGGGTGTAGCTTGAACACAGGACACCTCAAAGCCACTCTCATAGTGACACACTTCCTCCAACAAGGCCGCGTCCACTCCAACAAGGCCACACTTCCTAATAGAGCCTCTCCCTTTGGGGGCCATTTTCTTTCAAATCACCGCACACAGCTTCTGAAGACTGCAGAAAGCTCAGACGGGCCATCCCGCATGCACTTCTTTGAGACAGTGTCTCACCACGTAGCCCAGGCAGGCCTTGAATCCACACTCCCCGAAGCTGGGACTGTAGACATGTGAGACCACGCTCCACTCTTCATACTTTTTAGTTAGTTTACCTCTGGGCCAAATGGGAAACATTCCCATCTGTTTCTTTCACCTTGCTTCATATTTCGCACTTGTTCCTACCCTGTCTAAATGTCCCCCATATTTTCTAGCTTTGTTTTAATTGTCCTTTTTCTTCATTCCCTTGCCGTGGATTTCTACCTTCTAGTTCAGAATAAGGCTTTCCAAGGCCTTTTGACAAGCATATGTAACTGTGAGAAGTCCAGTGGCCTAGGCCATTCTCCACACCACCCTGTGTTTGTAGAGACACTAGAAGGTTTACATTCTCAACCCCATTCACAGCCCCATGGTCCGTTTCTGCTTGGAGCCCCAACACTTGGTGCAGAAGGATGCTAACTGGGCTCCAAGAGGACAGAGGGACGGGTGTCATGGGGACACTGCTGCTCCACGTTTTCGTGGTCCTCTCCCGGGAACCACACTTTAACTCTGCCCTGAGATGCCCACTCCTGCCCACGTGGAAGAGGCGAAGCCGACCTCCTCCCCTTTCGCTTTGGTTTCTTCATCGGGTTCAGGACAACTGGTTTCAAGGCGGGAGAGCCGAGACCTAACTCAGTCAATGAAACCTAACCCTGAAACGTTTGCTGGAGCGGTAGGGCCGGGAGCCACTCTTCTGCTGGGTCTGAAGAGGCGGTGAGGCAGGGGCTTGGGCCTGCTGCGGGTCCCTGTGGGGAGAGAAGGCTGCTGACTGACGGAGGGAAGCTGAGCTGAGAGCTGATGACCTTCACGCTCGAGCTGCCTTGAGCTCACAGTTCTGTGAGTCTGTTACCACCCAAACCCCATCCTTTGTCACTGAATTTCTGCTGCTGGTGCTGCTTACCAGTGCCCAGGCTGAGGAAGTTCCCAAATGAATGAAGTCAGAATCTTTCACATGAAGGCGTTAGGATATATTCAGCCACCAGGGGTCAGAACCCAGCATCCAGGCTCCCTCATGAGATGCCTCCCTCGTTTCCGCTCCACACCCCGGGTTCCCCTCTGTGATAACAGTAATAGCAGCATCCCAGGACGCGAGCATAGGGCCCTCTTCATTGCCCTCTGCCGCCTGCAGGACAGACGTCCAGACAGAACCACTGACTGTGCGCCTTGTGCCTCTAACACTTGCCACACCCTTCATTTCTTCTCCACCTTCGTGGTGTTGCAGCTGGAGCCCAGGGTGGCCGGGCATTGTCCCCAGCCTTTCATCTCTTCTTCGATGACAGTTTCTACTCCGGTTTCAAGGCTGTCCGGCTATCACCTCCTTCAGGAATTACAGACGCCATCATGCTTCCGCACCTGCTTCTCTGAGCTAGACACTGGGTCGCTTCTCTGTCTCCCAGACTAAGCTGAGAGTTTCGTAATACCATGCGCCAGATTTTTCTTTCTTTTCACATTTCAAGAATCACATGTATGCGCTCATGTGTGTATGTGTTGCGTGTGCCCTACTGCCTATGTGGAAGTCAGGGGGCAACTTGTAATAGTTGATTTGCTCCTTCTACCATGCGGGCTGGGTAACCAACCTCCAGTACGCACTGATCGACAGCTGAGGTGTAGACCGAGGGCCTTCATGTGAGCGGAAAGCTTAAGAGTGTGCATTCGTGTGTGCACACGCACACACAGTTCTGGGTATGCACACACACAAATGTGCATTGTCCAGAGCCTGGGAATGTGTGCCTGTGAGTGAGAGGCAGGTCTGTCAAGAGAGTTGTGTGGAGCAGAAGCCATTTCTTGCTCTGAGGTGTGAGAAGTGAGTGGCATTGTGGGTTTTTTTCCTGATACAGTGGATGGGAAATGCAACAGCACCCCCAAATGTTCGGGGGTGTGGGGATGAGGGAACAGCATGAGCTGGGGCTTGTGCTCTGAGGACAGGAGAGCGGAAGATCTGGAGGAGAACCAGGAAGATGCAGAAGGGATGGGAACACACTTTGCCTCAGTAGGATGGGGCTCACTGAGGTGTGAGCTGCGGGCCCTGGGAACTGCTGCAGGCCTGAGAGCTGAGGGTCTAGTGAACTGTCTAACAGTCACAGCACCAGCTCACTGGCTATACTACCCCACCTCCCCCGCACTGGCCCTTCCCCAGGATTCCGTGTGGGGGCTGTGAGCGTCTCGGAGGGTGGGGGAAGGGAGCTTGCCCCTCTGTTGTCTCCATCTTGACTGTCCCCCAACCGCCCGTGTGCTAAAGGCTTGGTGGTCAGCCAGGTGTACTAGGAAGGTGCGTGCCACTGGGTGGGGTGGGATGTGAGCCTTTGAAAGGAGGGGCTTAGTGGAGGGAAGCTGGGCCACTGATACCATGCCCTTAAAGGGGAGAGCTGGCCCAGCTGCCTCCTCTCTCTTTCTGCCTCCCAGGCATGAGGAGGAGAGCCGTTTGCTCCCCAACTGTGGCGATATATTGATTGTACAAATAAAGCCTGTCTGAAGGTCAGAGGATGGAGCTTGCCACTAGCTAACTATAGGAGGTCTGTACCCAAGATATCACCACACCCAGCCTCCTCTGACACACTTACCGCCTTAGCCTTGAAGACTTGCGGCCAGCTTGTCACACACGGAGACTTCCGAGTCCAAGAAGAACCTCTCTTTTGAAGTTGTGACCTGACCTATGTCAGTAAGAGAAGGCTGACTAATATACCCCCTGTCAAGACCCTGTGCCCCACCACTGGGAGGGTGCAGGGAAGGGGGGTTAGGCAGATTTCACAGGTGTCCTCCCCAAAGATGAAGGGTGTGATCCTACGCTCATTTAGAGCCTGGGCTGGGTGTCTGAGCTGTGTCTCTCTCAGCAGCCTCTTGGGTGGGCACCAGCTCGGGTATCTAGAGATGAAGGCCTAGCTGAGGACATTAGCTGTTGAGTACCGGGATGGAGGCTCCACACACCGGCTAGGTCTAAACTCTGGGCACTGGGCAGATGGGAACCACAGAAAAGTCACCGCTGGCTGGGCAGTTACTCACAAGGCCTCAACCGAGGCATTTCGTGGACTCCCTCAGGTAATCCTCACGCTAATGCTGGAGGCTGGATCACTGCAGTCTTCTTATAGGGGAGTTACAAAGTTCCGGGCAAGTTGGCAAACTTGCCTAAGGTGGCCCAGTCAGCAGGTTTGGGGCTGGGTGTGTTCTAGCATGTGAGATGTTGCCTGAGGGAGAAATGATGGCGTGGTAACCCCGCTTCCTGCTTAGCCCCTCCCTGTGTCTTTGTCACCCTGGGTTGGAGTTCTAAACAAAAAAACCTGGGAGCATCTCCAAGACCTCCCTTCACTTTACAGCTCCCATGTGGGGAAGAGGACTTGTTGATTGACACATTATCTCTGGAAGATGAGGACCTGGAACCCGAGAACTTCAGCTGCTTTCCCATGGAATCAAAGCAGATAAAGAATGCAGCCTCTGGGGAGCCCAGCTGCACCATACTACTTACCACAATCTCCTCAGGGTGCATGAAGCAGAGCTGGGGGCCGGGAGCTACAGGTTCCCTTCTCTCTGGAATGTGGGTCTCACTCAGGCCTCCCTAGTCCTAGCCTTTAGTTACCCAGTCTAGTTGTTCGGACTAATCCTCTCCTGAAATTGTTTTTTTTAATTAGCATGCATGTGCATGCATGCGTGTGTGTGTGTATGTGTGTGTGTGTGTTTGTGTGAGAGAGGGAGAGAGAGAGAGAGAGAGAGAGAGAGAGAGAGAGAGAGAGAGAGAGAGAGAGAGAGAGAGAGCATGTGTACACCATGGTGCGCATCTGGAGATCCTGGAGATCAGAGGACAATTTGCAAGAGGCAGCTCTCTATGCCATGTGGGTCCTGGGCATTAAACTCTGGTCACCCACCTTGCTGAAAGTACCTGTACTCACTGAGCCATGCCACCAGCCCCAGGATTGTTTATCTAAGAAAAAGGAGATCCAGACGCCCCTCCCAACTCATGCTTATGAAAAAGGCCCCAGGGTATCTGATGCAATTCTGAAGCTCACTTCCTTGGATCATCACCTCATCCTGAGGAGGCAGGGAGAATGGTGTGCCTGTTTGTCAATGCGGAGCTGAAGCTTGGTGAAGCCTCCCATTTGACCCAGCTCTGGGGCTCCGAAACCTGGGCCCTGCTCCTGTGTGTCTATGCTGGTCTCTTTGTTCTGAGATCCCGGTTTGCTGTCCAGTGTCTCAATGGTGTCAGCCTTGAAGTTAGGATAGAGGCTTTCCTTCACGTGACTTCTCCTCAGCTCCCTCATTCTTTCTCCTTCCCCTATTCCCACCACCATCTTTATAGGCCAGCTTTATAGGTCTCCTGTCTTGTTTGGTCTTTACCCTCTGCTCTGGTCAGCTGACCACACAGCCACGTGACGCTTCCAGGATCCCACTGCTGATGCGGTTTTGAGGAAGTGATACCCTCAGATGTGGCTAACGTCAGGGAGGGCCGTATAGCCTGTCCTGAAGACAAGGAAAGTGGAACAAAGGCTCTAAAATAACACTTCCCTCTGGCCAGAACTCAGTTTCTAGAAATTCAGTTTCTAGGAAAAGTCTGAAAGAAAACTGGTGTTCTCTGTTTGAGGGTGTTCGTCATGCCGTGGCTTACAACTGCAAACAGACACCAGGGCCTGTGCATATGACTGATTCTTGATAGCTCCCAGAAGAGCTTAACAGCTGGCCAGCTGTGACCTAGGCTAGACATTCCACCTCTGCCTGCATAGACAGGTCTATCTTGAGGGGCCCAGACAGCCTGGGGAACTTACCCCAGAGGCTGGAGGTGGGGTGAGTCCTGTGGTGACTGCCTTCAGTGTCCAGAGTCACTGGGGTCACAGATGGAGGTGACAGCTGTCTGACACTGCAAACTTAAGGCTTTCCTTCATCTGTGCAATCGTGGTCTGTCTGCTCCCTGTGCAGAACAAGAGGAAGACTCTTACCCCAGGGGGTACCCAGGCGTGTGCTGACAGCCCTTGCCCAGCACTCAGAGGGAGGAGCTGACACGTTGGTCTACTTTTCCGACGGAGGCAGATTTAGAGGAAGGAAGTAATGCCCAGGTCAGCTGGCTGTCCTAAAGGCAGCCTCCATGAGGCGCTGGGCTTCGGATGGCTTCACAGAGAGGGTTTAGGTGTGGAATTGAGAGTCTATGAGTCAAGGACTTGATGAATCAGAGCCAAACATCAGCAGCCGCGCTCGGGGTGGGCAAAGCTGCTTAGAGGCTGACCCTCACAGGGGCAGCACACAAGACTCATCTTTTTACTGTGATCTGGGGGCCACATGGACACCTGGACATGGAGAGGAAGGCTGTGCGGGGTTGCCATCTCAGGAGTCCATGGCAGCGAGAACGAGGATTTTCTGGCCTTCAGCTGCTGATTCTATTTGAACAAAAATTAACACTCACTCCAAGAGCGGGCAAGGTGGCTCAGAAGGCCATAAAACTTACAAGGAGCTTTACTCCTGAGCTTACACAAGAGTGGACAGTCTTTGGAGAGGGAGACCCTTGGGCAGTGCAGCCTCTTGCAAGTTGTACAGGGAGCTGGGGTAGTGAGCTCTCACTCGAGCTGGGGTAGTGAGCTCTCACTCGAGCTGGGGTAGTGAGCTCTCATTCGAGCTGGGGTAGTGAGCTCTCACTCGAGCTGGGGTAGTGAGCTCTCACTCGAGCTGGGGTAGTGAGCTTTCATTCGAGCTGGGGTAGTGAGCTCTCACTCGAGCTGGGGTAGTGAGCTCTCACTCGAGCTGGGGTAGTGAGCTCTCACTCGAGCTGGGGTAGTGAGCTCTCACTCGAGCTGGGGTAGTGAGCTCTCACTCGAGCTGGGGTAGTGAGCTCTCACTCGAGCTGGGGTAGTGAGCTCTCACTCGAGCTGGGGTAGTGAGCTCTCACTCGAGCTGGGGTAGTGAGCTCTCACTCGAGCTGGGGTAGTGAGCTCTCACTCGAGCTGGGGTAGTGAGCTCTCACTCGAGCTGGGGTAGTGAGCTCTCACTCGAGCTGGGGTAGTGAGCTCTCACTCGAGCTGGGGTAGGCTTTTCAGGGATGCAGCTGTTGGAATTGCATATGCTCCTGTTACCCCAGTGAATTCATCAGCTTATCTGTCTGGACCTGGGAGGACTTGTCTCTGGCCTTTTATCTGGGATGAATGGAAAGTAATGTAGCCAGGGACTTGGCTGCCACCGATCTTGAATGCCGGTCGGTGCATGGTGATGGCACGTGGGTGAACAGCGCGGGACTGCGTCATGCTGGCTGTAACCCGCTTTGCTCTGTGCCCCGCAGCTTTGCAAGGGTCACATACAGGGCAAGAAGACCTCCTGGTGGTTGTGGGGCAACACCGACCTCTCCTCAGCTCTTGCTACCACTCACTCCCTGTCTCTAGGCAGGGAAGGCATGGTCGTCTGGTCATGGGATTCTCAGATGTAGACACCCTGCAATGTCATTCCGTCCTGACTCCCAACGCTCTGCCGCAAGCAGCTTCTGTGAATACCAGTGTCACCCCAAAGCCAAGACCCCTGGGGCTCCCTGCTGCTTCTGCAGGGCAGGACCAGCCCTTTTACAGGCAAGAAAACTGAGTCTCAGAGAAGGATGGGACCTCCTGAGGGTCACAGCTGGCAGACGCCCCTACGGAAAAGGCAGAGGCACCAGGAAGCCAGGTCTCCTGTTCCCAAGGCTAGAGAGCTTGCTGCAGAACTGCCTTGTGCCTAGTCAGTGCCCTTATCTGGCCTTGCTCTGGCCCTTATAGCTAATCACGACAAGAACAAATTCTTCTGCATTTGCCTCTACACGCTAAGTGGTTCATTAGTATGAAAACCATATTCTTCATTGCCGCTGCCAGAGATTCTTGACACATCACAGTTGGGGTTGTGGGCATAATTTCACTCTCTTGTTAAGCATTTGTATGTAGTTATTGTTGGAAGAGTCCCCTGTGACTAATCCAAGTTCCCAGCTTTCAGATGAAGGAAGGACACGAGGCTCAGCTCAGCAGCCAACTTGGTTAACTAACTCAGCAGTGGCTGGAGACAAATCCACGGCAGCCCCAGACTTTCAGCTTCTCATGTGCAGAAAGGCCACAGGGGAATAAAAGCCACTGCTTTCCAGGTATGAGCATAGCTGTGCCAGGCACTGTGTGTAAACTGGTGACAACATCCATCCTGACCCTTTTAGGAAGATGATCTTAATCCCCATTTTACAGATGGGCAAACTGGGGCTCAGAGAGGGCAAAGCATATGCCTAAAATCACAGAGTGTGTAGCTGGGAATCAGTATTCATGTCTTACCCCTATACCAGCACCGGTAAATTATAGTCTATGGGTCCAATCTTACCTACTGCTTGTTCTAATAAAAAAGGCTATAAAATGTAAAGCAGCACTTCATGACCCATGAAAATGTTATGCAACTGACATTTTAGTGTCCATAAACAATGCTTTACTGGGACACAGCCACCTTCAGGCGTTTATTTGTTGTTCATGGCTGCCTTTGAGCTATAGTGGCAGACCAGATAGCAATTGGCACAATCTGAGAAACTCATTGTTAGGAGATAGACCGTCGCACAGGCATCACAGCGGGCACTCACACACTCTGAGCTGTCCCGGCCTGGCTTGGGCCTCATCTGTATAGCACAGCCTGTCATTCCTAGGTTAAGGAGCTGTGCATGGCAACACTGTGCTGAATGGTGCAGGAAATTCCAGCACAGTGCTGAGCATCTGTGCATCTGAACATAGACACAATACTGCGCTGGCATGGGTAACAGATCTTCTCCTTCTCTGCTCTAATTGTAGATAAGAGCCTGACACTCCAAAGAAAAGCTTTCCTCATCTTCTTCCTGCTGGGATGTCTCCTGTGGAGCCAGGAAGGTGTGAAACCTCTCCCCAACAGGACACACTGGCTGGTTTAGCCCAGAGCAGCAGATCCCAGGAGGTGGGGGACTTCCTCTGGGCCCCCAAATTGCATGGTGCCTTGGAGCTGGGTCCCATAGGGAAAGGGCCTTTGAGGTTTTTTTTCCTTGTCAGATGGGTGGCGTCTTTTGTCTCTGAGGTTAAAAAATATCAATGCCTCCGCCCGCAGGCCCTAGGAAGGCAGCGCCTGCTGCCCTGCCTTGGAGAGAGACCAGAGGTGAGGCTTCAATCTCCATCTGGCTTCAAAGGCACCGTCCTCAGATGCACTGTTTCCAGGGAGGGACCCTGCTGGGGCCATGATTTATCCTCCGGACTTTTGAGGCTATGGTGGGGGTCCCCACTCCTCTCTCTAGTCTCCTTCCCCTGACTTCCTCTGAGGATAGGAGGGGCTCTCATGCCCCCACACTCTCTTCAGAGAAAGAAGATGAAGCTGTGGCTGTCTGTGGCTATGGCAGTCTGCGACCGTGGTGGTCTGCGACCGTGTCTGTAAGCTCATGGAGCAGCTTTGCAGTACACAGGCCTTTGAGGCCACCTGGGGGGTGGGAAGAAGAGGATCTGGGCCAGCTAGGTCCCAGACACGGCCTTACACTGGGTCTTTACTGAGCCCATGGAGGACTATCTGCATCCAAAGGTCCAGAGCTCCTCCCTGTGCCCACCACACCCCTGCCTTCCCTGGTGAAGGAGGAACAGGCCTAACAAAGACGAAAGAAATGGATAAAGGAAGGCCAGAGACAGGAAAAATGGATTTCCGAAAGCATTGTGCTAAATGAAAGAAGCCAGACACAAAATGTCCAGGATCAGAAAACCTACATAGACAGCGTAGACTCCCTCGAGTTGGAGGATGTGGGAATGGGCTGTGGGGGTTGGGAGGTGACAACTAAAGGGAATAGAGTTTGTGGGGAAGATGAGCTCTCCAAGATTGCCTAGACCGTGGCTACACTCTTCTGTGAAGGTTCTAGAAACCACTGGTGTACGCCCTTTAGATGAGTGGGTTGACCATGTCTGGAGTGGCAGAAAAAGAGGAAGAGAAGAAGATGAAACGTAGGGGCGGGTGGAGGCGAAGTTCACTTGCCTGCCGTGTGCCAGGGACGCTAAGGGGCTGCGCCTTGAAAAGACAGTGAGAGCTGCCACCACTCTATAGACTGGAGAGTGGGCCTCAGACTGCCGTGTGTCACTGCAAGTGGAGTCACCGTGACTCATACCGAGTCTACCCAACTTCCAGGCAGCTGACATCAGAGCAGAGAGGGTGACCTGTCCTACACAGGGCGGCCAACAGGACCCCAGAGGCAGGGGCTGCCGCTAGCCTTTAATACGTGTGGGGGGGGGAGTGGTTAAGCAATGCTGAAATCAATGTGCCAAAAACCTAGGCCATGTCGGAGAGTCAGATAATGGAAATTTGGACTCTCGAAGCAGTCAGCAAGTTTAGGGTCGTGCACAAAACTCCCTTCTTAGTCACAGCTCCTCTGGGGAAGTGTGTCTGTCAAACACAAAGTTCTGGCATGTCCATGACATTGCAGACTTATCTCCAGAGAACGAACTCACAGGAAGTATCCTCCCCCCACCCGCACAGTAAGGCCATGCTGTGGTGAAGTGTCTGTGGGTGGCTATCCTGCCCAGAGACACTTTTCTGCTGTTGTCATGTGCCTTCACTCTTCCAGACTCATCTGTGGTAACTGGTGGGTGTGGGTGGGTCCGGGAAGACTTTCTTCTTGAGGCTTTGTGACTCAAGATGGTCCTGGTATTGCTGTGAGATCTGCCCTTGGCATCAAGGCTTGGAGGAGGGTCTGCTGTGACTTCATGTATAGGCAGAGGGAATAAGCTCGCTCTGAGCTTTTCTAGGCTCCCAAACTTCCCTCTTTGAGGCTTGTTTTCCTGATGTCTGCAGCAGGGTGACGTTAATCACTTCTTAGGGATCTCATAAACCTAGGACAAGAATTTATTTGGACGTTCGCCAGCTGCCAGGCACAGGGCTGGCTGTCAGGGTTCCAACAGTGAATTAACATGGGCACGGTCTGGTCTCCAGGAGCTTCTGGGTAGGGGAGCAAAGGCAACACCAGTTGAAGGTGGGACAATGTCTTGTAGTCTGGGAGGTGCCAACTGTGTGCATGAAAGGAGAGTAGGGTGATCCTAGGCTCCAAGTAGTACGGAGTCTTGATGGCTGGGTCGGCTTTGACTTTCATTCCAAAAGCAACAAAAGGGTTGGACCATAATCAAGCCATTTTTAGAAAGGTCTTGTGTGGCTCTGGAGGGAAGAAATGTAGACTCAGATTGGAGGCAACTTTGGCTCCTTGGAGAGAGGAGAGTTGGAAGGTGAAGGAGAAGGTACCTGGCTGGTACTGCAGCCCTTGAGGCACCTGGTCATTGTCGAGCCAGGGACAGAAACACGGGGCCTGTGCTTGAATGAGGAATGGCACACTCAGAGGTGTTGATAGGCTAGGTGCCCGCGGGTCTTATCTCCCAAGAAATTATGGGGACAAGTGAGTAGGGGACTAAGACCCAAAGGGTTCTACGTCCCTGCCTGCTCTGCACTTCAGGTGGGTCAAAGCCATCCGGTGCCTTGGCTTCCCCTTCTGGTGTCTACAGGACTGTGTCTGAGGCATTTGTCATAAGCAGAGTCAAGATCAAGTCCAGGTGTTTTTTGGTTGACAGAGGCCAGGCTTGGAGGGCAGACAGGCATGGATGGGAATCTTAGTTCTACCACATCTGAAAGAGTGGTGACCTGACGTCAGCCAGTTTGTCTCTGGGTAGCTGCTAGTGGTGCAGGGCCGCACTCTGAGAAGTACTGCTCATGAGAATGGAGTCTGCGCTCTGCTCACTGCTATGTGCCGACTGTGGTAAACACTTGGTAGGTCACACTTCTAGAGACAGAATTAGGCAGGTGTAGTGCTCCCGCAATAGGTCTGAGGAAGGGGCAGACAGAGCCTCAGGCTAGGAGCTGGCTGCCCAGGCACAGAGAAGGTAGGAGCAGCTGGCTTGACTAACCTGAGGTCTCCACCCTGTTCACTCAGGAGAGTCTGGGTCAGTCCCCTCAGGTTTCTTGGCAGAGTCAAAGACTCTAGGTAAGTTCCATTCTTGCCCTCAGACAGAGAGCAGAAAGGACAAACTGTTGGTCAGCAGGAAAACTGGGAGCTGACCTCACTGAGGGACGCATCAGGTCACAACCACCTGGGCAGCTCAGAGAGAAGACTGGCTGTTTTTAGTCTCCTGTAATCCTAAAGTGTGTGGGCTCCTCGGACCCTCCCCCTGGCCCACCAAGCCCATCTGCCCACCGTTCCCAGAGGCTGAGAGACCATGATCTCTCTAGGATTTGAGCTCTGGCCCTACTCTGTCGCTGCTATGAGTTAGCCGGACAAGCACCATCTTTCAGCCGGCCTTGGCTTTCCTCAGCTAGTACCCAGGGCGACTCAGGGGGCGGAAGAAAATGTGGACATCCAGACCCTGCCTGGAGAATCCGCAGTAGTGGAGCTGCTAGGGCCTCCTTAGCCGGTGTTACTTGGGGGAATGGACAGGACTCCGAGTCTCGGTGGCCTGTCTATGAAGTGGAGATTAGGAGCTGCTGAGCCGCTTAGAGAGAGTGCTACTCTTGCAGAAAACCTGGTTTGGTTCCCAACATCCGTGTCAGGTGGCTCACAACCGTCTATAACTAGTTCCAGAGGATCGGACACCCTCTTTGGGCCTCTGCAGATAGCAAACGGAGGGAGCCTGGTGTGACTTAGCCATGTCTGCCAAGCGTGTACCAAATGAACGTTTAAGAACTAGGTTCTTATGAGCAGGGATGATGGACACAAAGTAATACACAAACCAAACAGTGCCCGTTTTCTTCTGTGTAGTCCATAACCCAGTGTCTTTACTTCTCCTCCACTATGAACTAAATCAGCTTTGTGGCCTCCTGAGGGAGAGAGGTAGAATTATGTGACTGAGGGGCAGGAAGTCTCCAGGTGCAGGGTTACCCTGGGCTGGCTTGCAGGATGGACTTGAGAGGGGGAGTCGGGAGGCCCGGATGATAGGGTTAACATTGTAGCAAGAGTTCAGGAGCTGGAGCAATGAGGTTTTCAATGAGGGAGAGCAGGGAGGGACAGGTGTGACGTCTATGGAGGACCCTCCACACCTAGGAGGAAGTGGCGTCAGTGAGGACAGAAGAGATGAAGGCCAGGGATCTAATGAGGCTACGCTGCCCTTACAACTGCCCCTCAGAACTCAGAATCCATCACAAAGGATCGCAAGTGAATGAATGAAAGAGTGAATGAATGAATGGATCTGTTCCACAGATCAGCGCTGTAGTGGCAAAGGCATGGTCTCAGTGAAGAGAAACAAAAGTCACATTAATTGAGCAACTCATCTGTCACGTATTTTTCGTGCCTTTGTTCATGACTCAAGCAGGGAGCTCAGCTCATCCCAGGACAGCACCACAGGGCTCTGCACACAGGGAGCTCAGCTCATCCCAGGACAGCGCCACGGGGCTCTGCACACAGGGAGCTCAGCTCATCCCAGGACAGCGCCACGGGGCTCTGCACACAGGGAGCTTGCCTCCCAGGACAACACCACAGGTTCCCTCAACACCTTGCAGTGACTTTATCCTGGGCGAGTTTACTGAAATCTCACTTTGATTCTGTTTCTCTTCCCAGCTTGGACACCGCTCAGAGGTGGAATCTTGTCATTGTCCCCGTGCCCAGTCCCCACTGTTACTTGCACTTGGTATACCCAGTGTTCTTCTGCAGGCTTTTTGTTTTTAAGTTTTTTAAGATTTTGCTGTCCCTCCCCTGCCTACCCCGCCTACCCCCAACACATGGGTCAATGCAACTTCCTTCTTCACATCAACAGGCTAAATTACCTGGCCCACATCAAAGGCGCCATGGCAACCTTCCATCCAAGGCCCAGGTTAGCAGATCTGGGCTTGCCCTAAGCTCCCCCTTCCCCCGTCTGTCTTTCCCCAGGCTCCACACACAAGGCCCACACGTTTGTTTCCACTGAGGCCCAGCTTCCGCCCTCTGCCGTTTTCCTTCCATACTAACTTGAACACCCCGCAAGGAAGAGCTGATTTACAGGTGGCTTTTGAGCGTCCCTCTGAGGGTATAACTTGTCACTCATAACTCCTAAGTGGCAGAGCTGGTCCTTACACTTAGGCCACCATAGGGGAAAGGCCATTTAGTTAGAAAGAAGGGCCTCTGAGTTCTGGGATGAGCAGCACTTTGTCCAGGTCCCAGCTCAGTGGCCCCTGGTAAGTAAGATCTGTTACCGTTAGTATGGCCTTTTAAAAACAAAGGCAAATATTCTACCCAAGAGAGCCATTGGCGGATGACAGATGATTTCTATAAAATGCTCATGCAATGATCTCAGCACCACCCACACACAGGGGTGGGGGAGTCTCCGGCACCCCCAACCCATACAAATGCTTACCTGTCTGGGGTCCCTTGGGGGCGTGTGGTTTCTGTCCCACTCCACACTTGGAGCTTCAGGGGCTTCTCCTCCTGCCACCTGCCTTCTCGGCTTTGGCCCCTGGACAGCAGAGAATTGTTCAGCCTCAGGGACGTCCTGTGGGAGTTGTGGCTGGCAAGCTTACAGCGGAAGAGCTGTTGGTAAGCCATGCGGAAGTCTCTGTTGAGGGCGGCGTACAGGATAGGGTTCAGGGCTGAGTTGGCATAGCCTAGCCATAGGACAATGCCTTCAACCGCCTCGTTGATGGCGTCGTCCCCTCTCAGCCCACGATAGACGAACGCAGTAAAGTAGGGAAACCAGCAGACGATGAAGGCCCCCATGACCGCAGCCAGCGTCACGGTGGCTTTGTGCTCTCGGATGGTGGCTGCCTTCCAGGAGCTGATGTGGTTGATCCTCTTGGCCTGCTCCCTGGCGATCTTAAAGATTCGGTAGTAGGTGACACACATGATGAGAAGAGGCAGGTAGAAGGTGACCAGCCCGTCCACCAGCCCGTAGACCTCATTAACCTGCACTTTGCACTTGAAGGTGTCGTTGTCCCCTCTGGTCTCGTTTCTGCTGTTCCACCCCAGGTGAATAGACAGGAAAGACAGGGTGATGGAAATGACCCAAATAAAGACCAAGGAAATGGCCACTCGAACCGGGGTGACCAGCACAGGGTACCTCAATGGGTCTGTGACTGCGCAGTAGCGGTCCAAGCTGATCATGAAGAGGTTGAGGATGGAGGCTGTGCAGAGCATCACATCCAGGCTGGTGTAGATGTTGCAGAAGACCTGGCCAAAGCTCCACCTGAAGGAGAGCTGGTAAATGGCAGAGAAGGGCAGCACCAGGAGGCCAAGGAGTAGGTCGGTCGCTGCCAAAGACACAATAAAGCAATTGGTCAGACTGCGGAGCCGACGGTTCAAGCTGACAGCCAGGCAGACGACCACGTTGCCAGCAACGGTGATGAGGATGAGGGTGGTGAGGATCAAACTGATGGTGACCTTCAGTACAGTAGAGCCTAAGCAGCAAGAATGAATCGTGCCGTTGGGCTCCATTCTGGGGCCCTGTAGCTTCTACACTCAACCCTTGGCCTTGGCCGCTTCTCTTCCAGCTCCAACCACCGGGCTTCAGGCTCTCTCCCACCAAGCCAAAGGGGGGTTGGGGAAGGTCTGATGACTGGCCTAATGCTGTTGTAGTAATAGATCAAGCTGTTCCTTGTGAAGTGCAGGACATGTGAGAATACAGTAAGACTAGAGCTTTCACAGCTCAGACCGCAGTCCTCAGCTGGTCTTCCAAGTCACGTTCCTTCCTGGTCTGTAGTGTGCGTCTACTTTCTAGGTTCCTCATGGAGATCGAGGCACTGGTGGCTGTGTCTTGAGGTGGGTTGGGTTTGTGCAAGGGATCATACACGTAGGCTGTCATGTCCTTCTCCATGGCTAGTGCCTGCTTCCATCCATGGTATAAGGTCAAGGACTATTAGCTGCGCTCTCTGGAGTCACAGGAGCTGAAAATGCAAAGATTGAGTGTTCAGCACTTCATAATTAGACCAACAGCATGGCCTGTTCCAAGGTAAGTCTTTCTAGACTTCTATCACCTGGTGAGAAACTAGGAGGCATGGGGACTCTTCTAGGTGTCCTTCCTTGGGGAAGACCAGGATGGTCAGGGCACGCGATGGGATGGCAAAGGGTACCATGATGTAAAGTTTAGAATACCATGAGGATAATAAATGGAAGGGTGGGGGTGGGGTCTAGGATAGCACTGCTTTCATTTGCTCCCAGCTGCTAGCATTTGCTATCTGCTGATTAGTGATGGATTGCCTGGGCGGATAAAGGAATGCATTATTAAGTGTGGGGAGCACTCTAAACTGGGGACTGGAAACTTTTTCAGAGAAAGAACCAGGCAGCCTGTTTCCCTTTCTTTGCAGTCTGCAGGGTGTCTGCTGAACTGACAACTCTGTCGCTGTAGCATAAAAGCAGCCACGTAGGACCATGTGCAAAAGTGCATGGGCTGTGCTCCAGTCAAGCTTTGTGACGGACAAGGAACTGTAATGAGAAATCCACAGGCGTCTGTTTAAGGGGCACCAAGGATTTGTTAAGATATAAATGGGAGAAAATACACTCACAAATACAGAATATGGTAAGTCCAGTCCCAGAGTCCTTAGAAAGCAGGAGACCGATCACACACTGCTTCACATTACCTGACCTGGTCTTCACCACCCAAGAGAGTGAACGACCCCCCTCCCACCTTCCTTATAAGAGCGTCTTGTAGGCAGACAAGAGGCACCACCTCCATCAGGCCAGATAGCCCAAGGTCATGGGCAGAGCGAATACCCATTACACTTCCCCTTTTTGTCTAAACAAGAAGGTTCTAAACCTAATACAAAACTATATACAATAAGAATGATTATCAAGTATTGTCCAGGAGAAAGAAGGGGTACTAACATAAACAAAAATGTAACGACAACAAGGACAACATCAAGTAAGAAACACACACTAAATGTCCAGATCACAGGTTAAAAGGCAAATCACAGAGATTACTCCCATAGCTGTCCTATCCCGAAGAATCTGAATCTAGTACCTGATACGCTAGTCAAGATGTGAGAGGACAGTGTCCTTACCATTGGTTAATAAAGAAGTTGATTTGGCCAATGACCAGGCAGAATAGGGACAGGCAGGAAATCCAGAGATGTGGAGAGAAAGGAGGAGGAGGAGTCAGGGACACGCCATGTAGTCACTGAAAGGACAAGATGCCAGACCATCACTGGTAAGCCACGGCCACGTGTTGACACACGCAGATTAGTAAAAAATGGGTTAATTTAATTGTGAGAGCTAGTCAGTAATATGCCAGAGCCACTGGTCAAACAATTGTAATTAACATTAGGCCTCTGAGTGTCTGTTCGGGAACTGGTGGGCGGGAGAGAAACCTCCAGCTACAAGGAACTGCGAGTTTCGTATTGCTTTCATCCAATGATTCCAAAGCGTCCTTGTCTTCTGTGCAAAACCAGGCAGAGGCTTAGACTTAGTGTGATCTGCTGTCTCCATAATCTGTCAACTCCATCCTTGCTCAGTGCTCAACACCCATGCCCAGGTCTGACTGCTTTGTGTTAAACACACTTACACTTCCAGGTCAGCTGGTGCACAGATCACTCCATCCTAAAGGCTCTGTAAAAGTCTATGGTGTGGCTGGAAGTGAGTGGTTTTTCTACCACTCTATCACCTCCTCAGGCGTTTCAGTGATTTCCCCCCCCTCCAATCCCCTCTCCCTTCTCCTCCATCCCTCCCCCTTTCTTCCTTCCTTTTCTTCTCCCTTCCCTCCTACAAATACCACTCAATCAATAACTGTATGCACAATGTCCAGGTACCAGATCACCTCCACAAGTCCCTTCCAGTGATGGCAGCCTGTGTCTCCAGGGTGGTTCTTGTTTCATGGTCCCTTTAACACAAGCCCCTCCTGATTTTTCTGAGGGAAGCCAGCGGGCTCTCTTGAGGTCTGAGGCTGTGAAATCTAAATGACAGCAGAACCTTCTTAGAAGCAAGCGCTGCATTGCCGAGGGACATAAATCTGGTCTCTCTGATGCTCTTGCCAGGAGCTGCTGTGCAATCTGAATACAGATGCAACATCTGAGTGTGATGACTGTGCTGGGGCAGGGATCAGGGTTCCAGGCCCAGCTGCTGCTCCGGCTGCCTCAACCTCTCAACCCTGGGAGCTGAGCCTCTGGGGATTATTTCTGGGGGAGTTTTTCATTACATGGAGAGCTCAGACAGTGCAGGTCTTACCACCACACTTAATTAACTTTGGAGGGGTAGCAATAAGGATAGACATTTTTTTAGCCTCCCTATTTCTGATAATAATTTCCTCTTCATTTCCTTGACAGCTGACTGTAGGCATTTTGGCATTGGGCTGGTATTCAAGTTAATGTTTGTGAGAGTCTTCAAATCTGAGTGAGACAGCTCTCAATATAATTAGAAATCCTCTTCCTCCCTTCCTCTCTCCCTCCCTCTTTCCTTCTCTCCCTCCTGTTTTCTTCAACGATCACTTCTCTGGGGACTTTGGGAGTGCTGCAGTGTTTTGGGTACCGGGGATGATTCTTTCTTTGTGAGTCTTCCCAGGATCCACTTCACTGTCTTCCTGTTCAGTGAGAGGCTTCCCGGAGTTTCCAGTGAGCACTCTAAAGGCAGGGGAGTTTGTGCTGGGTTAATCCCACCCCACCCCATGCCCTGCGAGCAGAATGAATGGCCCATCCTAAAGGACCACATCATCTACTCGTGGGTTAGCTTCCAGTAGGTTCTTTGCCCACAGAATCCTCCTTGTCATCCCAGCTGCTGATGTGAGAGACGCTCTCCTAAACCTTCAAACTGCCCATGTGCTTAGTGCTCACTGCAGTAAGCCAGCATCCTGGAAGCATCCAGGAGCAACGCTCTCAGCTGCCACACAGCCTAGCCCGCACACCCAGGACGTAACTGCTGTGACATTTGGTTTGGGGGGGTCTTCCCCAGTTCCCCTGGCCTTCATATGTGCATATAGGCAGGATGCAGCTCACACACATACACTTCACTCTATAACCTCCTTTCTTTTTATTTCTTTAAAAATTTCCAATTTATAACAAGTGTCCCTTCAGAGCACTTAAGACTTAACCAATTCTTTTGCTTGTTACCCAGCCTGAGGCCACATAACCGCAGATGCATGGTCAATGATATCCGTGTCGGCAGGCTTGTGAGTGGCAAAAATATGGGGACAACCTGAGTTTCCACAACGAAGAGGGTGGATAGATCCATAAACCACAGTGGATCTTCCCTGGGCAACAGGCCTGGCCTGTGTGATGTTGCTCATAGCAGATAAAACACCATCGAATCCTACGAACAGCTCTAGGAATGAGAGAGATTGTCTCCATTTAGCTTTGAGGAGTGTGTGGGCAAAGAACAGAGTGATATCACTCCTCTGATAACTGGCAGAGCCTGGATTCAAGTCCAGTGCTCCAAAGGCCCACACGTCAAAGTCTCGGCCGCCAGCCTAGACCTAGAGGTGGCGGAAGTTTTAGAAGGTGGGGCCTGTAGGGAGGAAGTCAGGTAATTAGGATAAGCTGATGAAGGCTCGAAGGTGTTATGGGGGCCTTGACCCCTTCCTGTTTGCGTTTTTGCTTCTTGGCTGCCATGAGGTGAAGCTTTCCGTCATGCGCTTCCCGCCATAATGTGCTATGCTGTCACAAGCCCAAAGTCATGGGGTGAAGAGACTATGGGCATAAACCTCTGGAGTTACGAGCCCCAGTAAACCTTATTTCCCTGTGTATCTCAGGCATTTTGTCATAGTGTGGGAAGCTGGTTAACATACACAGTTCAAGTTCCTTTGACTTTCCCTTAGTGCTCATTCTTTGATTAGATTTCAACTGGCCTTGCCAATGAGATCTCTCCATCCATCCATCCATCCATCCATCCATCCATCCATCCATCCATCCATCCACCCACCTACCCATCTGTCTGTTCCCATTGCTCATCTAAAGGGAGAAGTGTGTACAGTGGTTACATGTTGTTTCCCACCTTAATGCTCATCTTTGGGGCTCATGGGCCCGATGACTGTGTCTGGATGGACAGGTGAGAATACGTTTATTTTTTTGTTGTTGTTGTTGAATATTCCCAAGCAGCTGTGCAACATTGAAAAAACAATAGGCATGACATCTTGTTTATCTTTGATACGAGTTCAAGCAGTCTGATTCTACCTCTCTCTGTGTGTGAGAAAGATGTGCTGTTCACTCAGACATTTCCTTTGTCATCTCGCAGGTTGCCCACAGATATCTCAGTTGTGTGTTTATATATTTCCTTTCAGTGACTCCTCATAACTGCCTTAACACATGTGAAAGAGGTGCTTCCCGAATTCACTCATGCAGAGCCACGCCCCCAACACACAGGCACAGAGGGAAGCTTCCGACTTTACCTCCCCGGTCCCCAGCCACTGTCATCTTGTTAGCAAACTCACTGTGTGCCTCTCATCCCAGGTGGCCTCCGGAGGCAGCGCCCAGAAGCAACCATGGGCTGGGACCTCCGAGTATCTCTTGGGTATCTGTTACAGCCACTCAGCCACGCTGGCCTGTGTGTGGGGAGGTCTTCTCTGGTCAGTTCCCACGACCTGCCTTTGCCAGGCTCTTGTCAGCTCCTCCCAGCACTCTGAGGAGTGCAGCTGTGGCAGGGTCCACGTTTTCATGCTTCTGGAAAGTGCCGGGGCCATTCTGACCCTGCGCCTCTGAATGTGCCGTTCTCACTGCCCGGTGGGCCCTCCGGCCCTTTCTCGTCCAGTGTGTTCTTACTTTCCTTCCAAGACCTGACCTCCTGTCACCTCCTGGCCCCTGGAGGTAGTTTCTTTCCGTCGTCCAAACCCCTCATTTACTTACCTGCCTCTGGTTAGTGCTTTCTGTTCAGAGTTCTGAGTTTTCAGGGCCTCGTGAGAACTTCCCTCCTTGGGAGGTCTGGTGGAACTCACTGTCTGAACTGTCTCCTCAAAAATGGAATTGGGGTGATGTCTGGAGCACCATTTCATTATGTCTGGAGACTTGAAGGGTGTGGGGGAAATCTAGGTTGGTCTGATGCTCCGACACCCACCTCACTGCTACCAACCCAGGAGAGACGCCGGAGGGGACAATGACTAGGAATGCAGATGGGCTGGGGGGCAGGCTGGACCAGTTCCACTGGATGAAGCTGCCTCAGTGCTTTGCCTCTGTGGCAAGCAGAGTTTTTCCTTCTGTGAAACACGTGCTTTCACCACCAGCATGGCCATGTGGGAAGCCAGACTTGGCGCACAGGCAGTCAGAGATTGGGGGACGGGGTCAGTTAAGGCTCAGTGGTGCTTGTTTCCACACCAACTTACGGGAGGAAAGGAACATGGCGTTCACTGGGCGTCCTTCCTGAGGTGTAAGCGGTCTGCTCCTCATTCTAGGAAAGCGCTGTGGGAAGCAGAGGCATGCAGAAGTGACAGGAAGGACCCTGACACTGACGGATGTGAGTTCTAATTCAGACCTGGCCTCTTTAGCGTGACAAAGGTGTCCCAGAATGACAGTATTTCCTTCTCCACTTGGTGGCTATGAAGATGATGAGCTTAAAGGAGCCGAAACCCTTAGAGCCCCCACCTGCCAAATGTGTTAGGGCCCAGCAGCCGCACATGCTCCGAACATTTCCTGAGAACTCCTGAGGTGCAGACCCTGTCCTGGGGTCTTGGGGCAGAGCAGCAAGCCCCGCAGACGTGGAGTCCAGGCTATGGGGAAGGGGTGAATTGTAGAAGCCGTAGTAAATTTGCTTGTTTAACTGCAGTTGTAGCAACTTCTCTTCAGAGAGGTGGAGAGAGCCAAGGGAGATGGAAACATAACATCGCAAATGGAGAGCAAGCAGACCCCACGTGGAGAGCGGACGCGCCCCTCCCCCAGAGAGCTTGGGGTGGGAGATGGCGTCCTTTAACCTAGGATGCACGGGAAGCTTCTAGCAGGGGACAGGGACAGTGAGTAAGGATGCTTCTTCCTAGAGGACTCCTGGGCCTTGTTTCCCTGCCACCCAGCAAGTCTGCATGAGCAGGCACTGATGAATGTCCCTAGCCGTCACTGTAGGTGATCAGACACTGATGTCACTGGGTCTCCAGAGGGCAGCGTCCCGTGTACCTGGGGTGGGGAGGGCTAGAAGCACCCCAGAGCCAACTCCTAAGAAGTATCCTGGAATAGACGCCCAAGCAGGTAGCTATTCAAGCACCGTGGTTTTCATTTGTTACGGAAGAACGGAACCTCCCACAGCAGCCACCTCATATGGTGACTGGCAAGGTGACTTGGGGCTCAGAGGGTCATGGCTGAAATCATGCCAGGCCTTCTCAGGAGTGCTCTCTGCCCTCTTGGGGCTGTTGGGAAATGCTGACATGGAGGTCTGCCATGAACTCGGACTTGGGACTTAGCTTCATATGCAGAAGACAGAGGCAAGGGGCAGGGACACAAATGGAAATGACATGGCAGGTCCCGGCTCTTCAGGAACTCAACACAGGCAACAGAGATGGGCATTAAGGGCTGAGAGGGCTAAGGAGATACAGAGGAACTGGCCCTGGAGCAGGGGCAGCCCTGAGTGGGATTGTGAGAATGTGTGTGAGCATATATGTTAGTGTGTGTATCAGAGTGTGTATATATGTGTGAGAGTGTGTGTATGTGTGAGAGTGTATGTGTGAGAGTGTGCATCAGAATGAGAATGTGTATGTGAGAGTGTGTGTGTGTTGAGTGTGTATGTAAATTGGTGCGAGTGTCTGTGTATGAGAGTGCGTGTATGAGGGTATGAGTAAATGCACGTGTGTGTGTTTCTCATGCACGCGTGCAGAACACACACTTTGAGAAAGGCAGCATTTTCTTGGGTCTAGAAACACCCATCATCACCATCATAGTTATTAATTATTTACTTGTTTATTTTGAGATGAGACTCTCCCTGTACTGCCCATGGTATCTCTGAATTGAAGGCTCAAGCTATCCTGTAGCTACAGTTGCTTAGTGGCTGGGATTACCAGTGAGAGCCACATTAACAACCCCGCCCCTCCACTACTGAGCCAGCTGCTGTCCTTCTTTAGGTGGGTGTTGGGGTTTCCCCAACACTGCGTGTGTTAGCAGAATCCAGAAAGAACATCAAAGTGCACATAAGAAGCCAGGCATGGTGGCACACACGTTTGATCCCAGCACTCAGGAGGCAGAGGCAGGTGGAGCTCTGTGAGTTCAAGGCCAGCCTGGTCTATAAAGAGAGCTCTGGGACAGCCAGGACTGTTACACAGAGAAATCCTGTCTCAGAAAAACCAAAGGGGGAAAAAGGCAAACGAGAGACTGTGAGGGAGCTGTCAATCACCTAGACAATGGGGGAGCCTGCAGGTCACAGAGCAGGGTCCCCATGCCTCCAGGGAGGGGGTGGGTAGCCACATGAGGGTGGAAGACTCCCTTTTCATGACCCTTTTCTGAGAACCTTCTCAGACTTCTCATCCTGCATGTCATCTGGTCAAAACCCAATAGACACATGATTTGTCATGAGGAAAAGGGAAAGGGTGGGGTATGGCAGGCAGAAGGGACACCATGCCAGAACAGAAGCAGGTGATCAGGTCACCTTAAGCGGGGGCTGGAGGCAGAGTTGGAAAGGGCCCTAGGTTAGGAATAGTAAGAAGTCCACTGCCTCCCAGCTCCTAAGCCACTCTCCTTCCGTCCATGAGGTTCACAGCCACAGAGTCATGCGTATGATTGTGTCATGTCCCACAAAGGTTCCTCTTTCCATAGAGCAGAAATGACGCTCCTTGCCTTGCTTGTAAGACCCAGCCCCTGTCAGTCTTGCTAGCTGATTGTCAGGAGGAAAATGCGGCTGAGGACCGAGCGCTCAGATGGTTAGACTTAGTTCTGAAGGCAGCAGGGTGCCAGTGACGTTCACTGAACAAGTTCAAGATCGTCCGGGGAGCGGGTACCAGACACAGAGCGCCAGGTCTCCCTGAGCAGTGAGGCTGGTTTCCCCCCCTGAGCAGTCAGCAAGGCTGGTCCCCTGGGGAACTAGCTTAGACCAGAGTGTTTACCTCATGGCTGGCCTGGGCTAAGCACTGTTATATTTAATCTTTGCAATTTTGTCAGGTGAAAGATTTTTGTTTTCCCCACCTGACAAAGGCAGAAAGCAGAGTTTAGGAGTTGCGGCATTTTCCCAGAGTCTCAAAACCGGGAAGAGGGAGAGTCAGGATTTGAGCCCAGATCTGTCTGCCTCCACAGCCCCATTCTTAGCCACTCTGAATTTAGCTTTTCAGCAGACAAAGGCCGCTTGGCCTGACTGCCTGTGTTTTCAGCTCAGGCTTCTTCCTGAAAATCACGGCCATGGGAGTCTTTCATTTTTTGGGTAGTGAGATCGGCAGCTGCTTCCTCATAGGCAGTGGGTGGCCATAGCCTTCATTGAAGGAAGACATCTGGTGGGCTCTTTTGCTTAGTGGGAAGGCCTTGCCTCGCAAGGGCTTTTGTCCCCTCTTTAGTTTCTTCTGGCCATAGGAGCCTAAGATGAGCACAGGCTTTCGCTTGTCCTCACATCACCTTGTTCCAAACATTGTGCCCCACCCCCCACACAAACAGGCTCAAAGGTGAGCGTATCTGAATGTCTCCTGGGATTTGAGACAAAGGTCTCTAGCTGCTGCTCTTGGCCCAGGTAGAAAGAGCCTTGCTGCCTCTCAGCCAGGTTCCCACCAGCCCAGAGCAGGGTGGTGGGGTCACAGAGGCCTCTCTAACATGATGGATGGATGGATGGATGGATGGATGGATGATTGAGAGAAGGTGACTTGGATTCGAAGCCTAGACAGTGGCCATTCCCATGTACCTGTCACCTACCACAGGCCAGGCACATACAGGTGCTAACCCGTCTTCAGCAGGCATGAATGTTATTGCCACCTGATGGTTAGTGACACTGAGGCTCAGAGAGGGCAAGTCACTTGTCTAAAGCCACACAGCTATGAGCAAACTTTAGGTCCGAGACTGTGAGCATCCACACACGGCCTTCCCACGTGCATCCAGAATCTGGGCAGCTCAGCGGTCACGTCTCCTTTTCAGTGACATCCTCTTGGCATCTGACAGTAGTGCATGGAGGTGGCCAAGCCACACCTGGGGACAAGGCCCGTTAGGTTTTTGTTCATCTGAGAAAGCTATTATTTCTGCTCTCCCTCCCCCCCCACCGGAAGTGAAATTGGAACTAGTCACTGTTTCAGAGCATATCCCAGCTGCTTTTGGTACCTTTGTCAGATTGTACAACTGTCCCCTCGACCGGCTCCCAAAACACAGCAGCCTGTAAGGAGACCCTAACCTCGTTGGTTCCCCCCTCTGGCCTCTGGTGATTGCTGGCCTAGTTTCTGTCTATCGACTTCCTTGCTCTGTGTATGGCCACTCGGAAATCAGGAAGTGGTTCTCGGAGTCTTTTTTCTATTCTGCTCTTGCCCAGTCTTCAAACGCCTCATTGTTCAGAGAACTAGCTTCTCAGTGACATGCTTTGGGGTTCCCTTGATTCCCCACCCTCAGCCTGGCAGCCTCGTGTGTCCTGCCTCCGAACCCATATCCGTCTACTCTCCTCTCTCTGTCGCCTTCCTTACTGCTGCCCCCAACTCTGTGTTACTCTGCAGCTACAGATTCGTTACCCCAGCACATGGATCAGTTCTGAGGAGGGGCCCACCCGACTCTCCACCACTGTCACAAACGCCACACCTAGCCTTTTGCATGGCACGTTTTTGCATTACTTAATTTTTCCGAGACACAATCTCAGGGCCAAGCTAACCTTGAACTCACTGTGTAAGGGAGAATGACCTTGAATTCTTGACTCCCCTACCTCTCAGCCTTCTGCCTACACCTGCCTGGTTTATTCCCCTACTATTGCCACTCCCTGCTGGAGTGTGAGCTCTGGCTAGTGTAGGATCTAAGAGCCCTTTTATCTTGCTCCCCGATAGGCACTAGCTGGAGTGGCCAAATACGATTTGAATGGCCATCATCACATAGCAATGCCCCAGTTAGCAGGCACTTTGAAGTGTCAGGTAACATGCTAGCTCCTTTTACACACACTCTCATTTAATCTCCGCTGCAGCTCCCAGAGCTACTGCCCATATCTGTTTTCTAGATTAGGAACTGAAGTTTCTTGGTCAAAGTGTACCCTGAGCATGGGTTGTGCAGGTGCGGGGAAGGCCTGGCGAGGGAGTGCATCCACGGGGTCTAGACGGGAGCTCAGGTGAACTTCTGCCTGGGTTCACAAGGAAGTCAAGCTGAGGTCTCCCTGCCATGACAGAGAAGCCCAAATCCCTGTCATCCTGGGGACAAAGGCTCCAGTGCAAGAGCTGGGGTGAGGAGGGTAACTGCTACTAATTTAGATTCCCAGGCTAAGTCCTGGTGTGACTCTGATGTGCTGGGTTATAGCCAACAAGTTTCATACCCTCAGTTTCCTTGGCATAAAAATGAGTAGACAGGATTAGAGCATCTTGAGTTTCTTCCTACTCTATATGAATGAAGAGAAGGAGAGAAGGAAGGAAGGAAGGAAGGAGAGAAGGAAGGAAGGAAGGAAGGAGGGAAGGAAGGAAGGGAAAGAAGATCAAGGAAGCAAACAAGCAATCATGTGTCTTCCAAATAACAAAATAAGGAGACATCAGGGTAGAATCCAAACACAGCTATCCCCTAGTATTCACGAAGGACTTTTTACAACACCCCAAGAGACAGCCATCTTGGTTTCCTTACACACTTCCACTGATGGAGAGCTTTCTTACACAACTTTTTTTTTTTCAATAAGCCATTTAGAGACACGTCCAGGGCCCTGCACACTTTCTCTTGAAAACCATACTGGGGGGGGGGGGGCGGGAATTGCAATTCTTGCACATTCTATAGAAAGGACGATGTAGATGTGACCAGATGGCTGATGCTATGTTCGTGGTTGTCTGGTTATAAGGCATCACCTGTAGTTTGTGTTTTTCTCTCTTGTAGTTGTGATCTGGAACTTTGTGAGCATGCATGTGTGTGAGCATGCATGTGTGTGAGCATGTATGTGTGTGGGCATGCATGTGTGTGAGCATGCATGTGTGTGAGCATGTATGTGCACTTGTAAACTTTTGTTTTTTTTGGTCCTTGGAAGTCCTCCTTTACAGGCGGCTCTACAGAGGTCTGTGTTTTACATCTCCGTTCCTCACAGCCTTCAGGTCCTCCAAATGGAAGCATCACTCTCACCCGCCACCACCTTCACCTTCTCAGCAATCACCGCCATCCCCGTCACTCCCACCGTCACCTCTGCTGCCATCTACCCAGGGACCTGGTGTCTTCTGCTCTGTTCTCTGCCCCACGCTCGTTCTTTGAAGGTTTTGCCCTTCCAGCAGGGTACAAATCAGTCGTACGGGAAAAAGCCTTGTAGTCGGCTGGGTCACTGTAGAGGTGTCAGAGGCAAACTGTTGGCCCTTGCCAAGAACGTTTACCCCGCTGGTTATCACGGGCGATCCTTTCCCCCAGCCCCTCACACTCGTTACCTCATCTAGAGGCCTGTGGGAGAACTGTGGACAGGGACACCGGTGTCACCCCATTCTGCAATGTGACACAGAGAACCCAGGCACCTTGGTGGAGGCCACACAGCTGGTTATGTCCTGGAATTCAGCTCCTTATAGTTCAAACTGTCTCCCTCTCCGTTTCCAAAGCCTCATTCACTCCTCCGCCCCATCGTGATCTTTGCCAGATTTACAAAACACCACGCCTAGTTTTTAAGCTAACATTTCCCCCTTGAGTGGCTGATTTTTTTTTTGCAAAAGGAATTGTCTGATCATTATATACATGGATAGGATCACTCTCACACATGTAGGTCACCAGGACATACAAAGCATAGGCAATGTTGTTGACGCCTCAGAGGCTGGTCCAGAGGGTGACTGTGGAGATGGGGGATGACAGCCATGTGACCCGTGTTTTCTTCATGGTCAAAGGAGAGTTCACAAGACATCTGGGCATATGTTTGTTCATATGTCATTGACGACCTGACTCTATCTTGGGTGAGCCCCCAGGGCTGCCTGCTCTGTACCAGGGGAATTATCTCACCCTCCCCAGAGAACCAACGCCATGTAGTGGGAGGGCAGCAGACTGGCCTGTGTCAGATACCGGCTTAGAAACGTCTCCATTGTGTTGCTGGGAAAACCGTTGACCTCACTGAGGCTGTTTCCATCTCTAAGTAGTGTGCCACAACACATGACTGAGAGGAAGAAAGAAGTCGGGGCTGTGTAAGGAACATGGAGGCTCCCTCACAGATGGCATGCCTCATGGTTACTGTCTGGTTCTCTCTCACAGAAGCTTCTTTGAAGTCCCACCTTGTGTGGCAGTGAAGGCAGCCAAGGTCACCAGATGGAGAGAGGCAGAGCGCGACTAAAACAAATCCATCTAAAACAGCCTGTGGGCTGGGAAGGGGGCCAGGGCAGGCTGGATGGGCCCGTGCTTGGGTTGGCAGGGAAGGGGAGAGAGCAGAGAGGAACGGGCGGGCGCCCATGCTGGATGGGTCACTTTGGTGACAGCCCCCTAACGGTGGCGATAATAGTGAGGGAGAGGGGTGAGGTCAAGTGGGAGGGGGCAGACCACTGCAGAGCTAGAATTCCATCTTGGAGGCAAGGTATAGTCAGGTTCTAAATGCATAGTATGTGGGGAAAAGTTTCCTGAGACATCAGGCCAAGGTAGGCTTGTAAGATTCCACTCTCCTGAGGAGACCAAACCCACACAGGGCTCTCAACCCCGATAAGCCCTTGGCGGATCTTCTGATAATGATTCCAAGTTCTCAGAGGTCACTGTGTGTGCAGGAATCTCTGTCCAGTATTCCACGCGGACGGAGAGACTGCCCTTCCTTGGTTACCTCCAGACACGGGGGGGGGGGGGGCTATCGCCCCACCCTCTTCAGTGACATGCATTCCCCTCAGTTTACTCACGTTTGTGTGAAAATGTAAGTCAGTAAGATATTTTAGTCTACTGAAGAGGGTTATTGGCCTTAAACAATCTTATAATCTTTTTTTAAATGCCCACCTTTTTCTTCCCCCCAAGACAGGGTTTCTCTGCAGCTTTAGAGCCTGTCTTGGAACTCACTCTGCAGATCAGGTTGGTCTTGAACTCATAGAGATCTGCCTCTGCCTTCTGAGTGCTGGGATTAAAGGTGTGTGCCACCACCACCTGGTCCTAAAATGCTCACTTTTTAAAATTAGGAGATATAATAGAAAATCTAGATTTCCAGTTAGAGTTAGTTTCTGACTTGCGGTGGCTTGGCTTCCTAACTTCTTCTTCTTCTTCTTCTTCTTCTTCTTCTTCTTCTTCTTCTTCTTCTTCTTCTTCTTCTTCTTCTTCTTCTTCTTCTTCTTCTTCTTCTTCCTCTTCCTCTTCCTCTTCCTCTTCCTCTTCTCTCTTCTTCTTCTTCTTCTTCTTCTTCTTCTTCTTCTTCTTCTTCTTCTTCTTCTTCTTCTTCTTCTTCTTCTTCTCCTCCTCCTCCTCCTCCTCCTCCTTCTCGTCCTCCTCCTTCTTGTTTACAAGGAGGAAAACCACACACTTCTTGAACAGAAATCTCATGAGGTAGCCTCACTTACGAAGATAGGCATCACGCTGGATGATGTCTGCTCAGCTGGAAGATGAGAGAAACACCCTGCACATGTCTGCAGGAGGCCGGGCTCTCCTGGGTGTTCTCTAGGTCAGAAGTACTAACTTCATTCCCAGTCATCAGAGATGAAGGATGGCTGGGGCCTTTGGAAAACATTCCAGGACCACATCCCCACTGGTCAGGTTTGGGTCTGTCCTCATACGGGGGATCACTTGGAGCAGATCTACCATGGACGTCAGCTGCCTGGTCTCTGAGAGCCTGGAGCTTGCCATCTTGAGGTAGCACTCCCCTTAATTTGTGAAAATGAGGCTGCTTAGAAAGTCTCTACCCAATTAGATGACCACGACATCTTCAAGGTTCTGTGGCTCAGGCCAAGAGCAGCAGAGACCGAATCCCTGATGGAGTTCTGATGCTTTATGGAAATGGTAAGAGGGTCCTGTTAGGGACACGTGGGTCTTGTTTGAACACAGCTGTGGCCCTGAAGCAGGGGAGTCGATCAGGAAGACATGGAGGTAGATTGGTTATTACAACAAGGAATTAAATTCCTTCTGTAATTCTATCTGCTGTAACAATGGAAAGGTAACATGCTCAATAAATAGAAATGGAGCCTGAATTCATTTGTAGGAAATTGTTCTGACCACAGCGGTGCCGGGGATGGAATCTAAGCGCAGGGATGCTTGGCAAGAGCCCTACATTTGAGCCTCTCCACACTGGCCCTTGGTTAGTTTTATTTTAAAATGCTCAAATGAGCAAACAAGGCTCATGACTTGGATGGCAGATGTTGGTGAAGTGTACGCCCGTGAACGCCAGCATCTGAGGGGGGGGGTGGCAGGCACTCTCTGCCTCTCTGCCACAGTGTGTCTTTCACGTGTGGAATGAGAATGCAGACATGACACAGCCTCTCTGGAGAGGTCTACACAGACAGCCTGGGGGTGGGGGTCCAGCCTCGGTTTCCCTCACTGGAGAAGTCTTATCTCCTCTACTTCCCCGGCCCCTCTCTGATGCAGACAGTACTTGTTGGCTCCTTCCTATCCCATCCCTGACACATTGCCTGTGTACTCTGCTTCAGCAGCCTCAAAGCTTTAACTGGCTGGGCTGGAGTCTTCTTCCCACTCTATCTCATTCTCAGGGAGCCCCAGACGATGCAGGCAGTGGCTTTCCATCAGTGTCTGAGGGCTCCACTCACAGCACTGGGCGTGCCCAAGACGTCAGGTGTCTGGGCCAGGAGCATGCTCTTTGGGCTTCTTGGGCAGGGGCAGGAGCTGGGTAGACCAGGTGTGGGCAAATTGGAGTCAGTGGCTTTGTTTCCATTTTCCCTCCTGAGAGGGGATGAGATAATCCTAAACTCAGAAGATGTTAGGGGGTTCTTGGTTAAGGGTTGAGAGCAAGACTCCACTGGGCCTGCACCTTCTCTCTGACTGCAAAGGCTCAGGTCTCCCTACCTCACCCCTGTCACCAGGAAGGATAGAAGTTGTCCCTGTGCAATGCCATCTGTCCTAGTCGGTGTTCTGTTGCTGTGAAGAGACATCGTACCCAAGGCAACTCTGACAAGAGAAAACATTTAACTGGGGCTCGCTTACAGCTCTAGGGGCTTAGTTCATTATCATGGTGGGGAGCACAGTGGGGAGCATGGCACAGAGCATGGCAGCATGGAGGCAGACATGGTGCTGGAGAAGCAGCTGAGCATTCTACATTTGGATCTGCAGGCAGCAGGAAGAGAGAACAACCACTGGGCCTGGCTTGGGCTTTTGAAACTCCCAAACCCACCTCCTCCAAGAAGGCCACACCCACTCCAGCAAGACCACACCTCCTAGTCCTTATCAAATAGTGCCATTCCCTGATGACTAAGCATTCAAATATAAGAGCCTATGGGGGTCATATTTATTCAGAACACCACATCATTTGACTTGTAAGGGGTCAGTGGGCAACTTCATCTCAAACCCCGGTGTCTCTGAGCTTGCACTGGTGCGTCAGTGCTGTGGGTTGCTGACACACAAGTTCAGTCCCTGGCCCAGATGGGTGCCAGCCTTCCTTCAGCTTCCCACCTGCATTTTGTTGTTTCTCCCCTGCGATCTCATCCTGTCCTCTCATTAGCAGCTCTCTTATCCCTCCCACCCCTGGTCTACTACCTCAGAGGGCCAGAAAGCATGCTTCCGCCCCAACATCTGCCTTTCTGGACACGCCCACTCAGCCCTAGAGTGCTCTGTACTCTTGACAATGGCTTAAATGTTGAAAGTGACTGTTGATGCTCTGGACTTGAAGAATAGTTGAGTCAATCATGCTGCATCAGAAACGCTGTGCCCACAACTGTCACATACTGGAAACTATGAATAAGGGGGAAATCCTCGTAATCAGATTTCAAAAACTCATCAGGATTCAAATGGTATGTAATGATTCTATGAACATCTATCCTGTCAATGTGAAGCAGGGGAGAACACCAAACTAATGCCTGGAAAGATTAGAGTGTAATAACTGTTTTGGGGGAAGGGTGGTTGTTGATACCAATTGTTATCTTCTTTCTCCATTGAGAGTTAATGCTAGCAAATAAAAAACAAAACATGCAATATAGGATAGCATATACATGTTTCTCTTTGGGTAAAAATATGAGTACAGATATAATATGAATCTAATAAAATTTAAATAATATACAGTGAATTCTTTTATCTGTCCTGTTTTCCCCTCCCCTGTGATCATCCACAGCCTGAAAATATTCATGAGAAATTCAAGAAGTAAACAAGTCTTGAGATTTTTAGTCACCTGTCAATTCAGGGATTGTGGTATACACCCATAATCCCAGTATTTAGAGGCCTTGGGCAGGAGAATTACAAATTTGAGGCCATTCTGGATTAGGTAGCCTGTCTTAAAAATAAACAGCAGAAAAATGACATGATGTTCTGAGGTGCATGAAAAACCTCATTAGTCCTGCCCAGGATCAGTTCTAATTCTTTTGTCCAAAGAGTCCACATAGGCTGTGTGTGGGCCGTGTACCTTAACATCCACTGTGTGTGCTGGGGGCAGGTAGTACCATGTCCAGAGGGGTGGCCCCTAAACAGCTATGGTCACTCTGGGCCCAGAGCCACCTCATTACAAAAGAAGCTATAATGCTGGATGTGATTTCAAATCTTTTGGCTTTAAAACAAGATGCCTTAATTTCCAGTGAATTCTCCTTTAAAATGTTGCCTCACACATGCCTCGATTGCAGGAAACAGAGAAATCAAGCTGGAATTAGTCTGGAAGCTTCCTCCCCGCTGTGTTAGCCCTCAGTGTTGGAAGGTGCTATGTTGGCCACAGGGGAGGAGTTGTCATCAGCATCCTTTGTGGACCCCGCGTACAACAATATAACCAGGCAGGCAGGACGAGCTCCCTGGTGCCGTACAGGCAAGACCTCTATGGAGGTAACTAACAGACTTTTGATTAGATTAGATGCCTACTCTACAGGAGGCAATTCACTTCTATTGCTAGAAACCCATCAAAAGTCTGTGCCTGGGGAAGGCCTAGGCCCCAGTGAAGAAGCGGTTGCTTTATCTTGCTGAACGGACATGATGTGCCCATCCAAATGCCTCTGCGCTGCTGTGTTCAGACCATAGACGAGCACTGCTATCGGCTTCGGTCGGAAAAGTTTCTTTCTGCAGCGGCTGACAGTGACTACAGGGACTCGTAATGTTGAAACACTGAAACTAAACAACTGATAAATGCCCAACCGAAAAGGAGACGTATATACCACCCCAAAGCTCAGGGTACCTCTTGGAAGAAAGGGCAGAAAGAACGAAAGAGCCCAAGGAAGGGGTGGGAAGGGTGGCGAGGTGGGGAGCACTGTGCCAGGCAGGGTGTGGCCATTGCACGCTTGAAACCACAGTAGATACAAGACGGGTACAAGACTGAGCCCATTGGCGGTCTGTCATGGAGGGCGCACACAGGGCTCCACATCTCCCAGAACCTGCGTGCAGTTAGTGTTACTTGGTAGGAAGAAACAGTTTCTTCGGTGGTGTAACCACTGGCAAGCTTCCCACATAAACAAACCCTTACCCATGTGCCTATAAACAACCCCAGTGAAAACCACTGGGGCATGTGTTTGGGGCACACACACACACACACACACACACACACACACACACACACGCACACACGCACGCACGCACGCGCATACGCACCACCACAAATGTGAAAGCAGAAGGCGGCCCAGGCGGAGAGAGGAAGGGGATTATCGAGAGTGGGAAAGGGGCCAGAGAGAGGGTCATGGGTGTGTGAATACAATTGAAACACAGCATGCACATGCATGGAAAAGTCACGGTAAAACCCATTGTTATGCATAATTAATATCTGCTAGTAAACATGAAACATTTGGCTCACTCTAAAAAAACAAACATCTTGTGGGCTGTGTGAAAGTCCCCTGGACACGTGATCTCTGCACGTCCTCCTGTGTCCTGCCGAGTCTGGAAGGCTCCCTGGCTGACACCTCCCTTTTCTAAACGCCTCTTCAGAGGTCATTATTGCTTGAGAGTTTCGCTTCAGCTTGGGACCAGATTCCACGGCAGTAGTTTCGGGAGACTGACACCCTCCTCTACTAGAGTAGCAAGATAGCATATGCTCCTCTCTGGGCGTGGGAGCCGAGGCGAGAGATGCCTGATGTAGCCACAGGCTTTCTCCTGGGTAGTGAGTATTTTTTGCTTCTGGAAACATCCCGTAGTAGCTCTGCAGCTAGGCCTCCTGTTCTTGGCTGTGATGAGGCCCCAGTTTCCTCCCCACCACACTCTCTGTCCTTCAGATTCCCAGAAGGCCTCCATCATCTTTTGCTCTCTGCATCCTCATTCCTGTGTCTTTGCCATCCAGATGCCTGGGTCTGAACTACCCGCTCCGGCTTCCTTCATCCCCCATCTAAAAATCTGGGATTTTGTGTTCTGTGGCAACAGAGACCGCAGGGGCCTGGCCTCTTCCTCCTCCTGCTGCTCTCAGCCCACATTCCTTCCTTTCCTCTTACCCATGCCTCCCATGGTGATTTGACCTCTCCAGCAGCTTCTGAATCCATTCCCCTCTCTGTCTGTGGCATCTGGCCCTCATCAGTGGTCGAGGGCCAGAGCATCCTAGTGGGTACCAGGTCTGTGCCCTCCTCCAGGCCGCCTTCCTCTACACTGCCTGCAGAAATATGGTGTTTTGGAAAATGCAAAGCTGATTTCTTCTGTGGGAGCCTAGACTCCCACGTGGCTCCCACATCCTACTCAGCAGTGAGCGATCTATGTCCTGCGGACTTCTAGTCACCCCCTGTGGACATCAGATGGAGCCTAGCTGTTCTAGCTGCCCTAAGAATGCCTGGAAACTCTGCAGCCTGAGCCTCTGGACCTTCTCTGTCTCTGCCTGGAATACCCAGCCACTCTTTGCACTCCCTTCACCCGCAAGGCAGTTTTGGAAATCTCTGGAGGTGACTTTCTCTGAAGTGTGGGTGCTGCAGGTGGCTGAAGGCATCTTCGTCACTGTCCCCTGGCATCATCGTCTCTGTCCTCCCTGCTAAACGGGCATCCTTGGGAGGTGCCACATTCACCCATCTCTGTCTTCTGTGAACTGCTCAGGGTTGAACACATGGCAGTCATGGAGAGTGTTTCCTGAATGCCTCAATGAAATAATGGATAGCCCTGATGCTCAGGGAGGGGTTGGCTGTTTGGAGGCCATTCTATCAGAAGAAATGGGAAGTTTCAGAGTTGGCAGTAAGTGACCATGGCATTCGGTTTGTTCTGGAGCTAGAAGTATTTATGGTCACCCCTGCTGGCTTTTGAGGCTGGAAACCAGGCCAAAGCTCCCATATACTCCAGGAGAATGCTCCCACGAGTCTGGAAGCAATTCTCCATTCTGCTTGCTCCCAATCTATGACTAACATGGGCCTAACCAGCCTTCTCTCTTTGTGGGCAGGCCCATGCCACCACCTCACTACTCTGTCAATGAAGGGTTGAGTTGGAAAACCCCTCTGAGGTCAGGCAATCATAGGCCTCTGTGGTTTCTTCAGATTGGCCACCTGAGGCCCAGAGAGGAAAATCTACTTGCACAGGATCACAGAGAGGGAGGAAATGGGTGCTCACACCTGAAGCGGTTCGTTGAGATTTTATCAGGTAGGAAATGAGCAAAGGAAAGTTTGAGATGTGCTAGGGAGTCTGGGCTAGCCTGGAGGTGGAGATGCCAGGGAGGGCCTCTATGGGGCTACCCCTGGGGCAACATGAGTAGAGGGATGTGGATAAGGGACAAAGATTGGAGGAGTGAGCTTGTTTTGGGGCCAGCAGAGAGAGGAGAGACACAGCCAAGATCATGGGCTTCCTGGTAAACAGCTATCTGTGGAGTTTGCAGTGAGGTCTAAGCAAGAGAGTGAAGTGGGAAGATTTACCTGAATGTTTCGACAAATACTGAACAGCAGGCACAAACGAACTCAGGGGAACTCAAATCCCAAACCGACCCATACTTCTGCTCCCCACGAAAGAGTATGTGTCTTTCCAAAAGGCCTGTACCCGAGTGCTCACAGAAACACGGATCGAAACAGCCCTAAAGTAGAAGCAGCCCAACTTCCCATCAGCCGGTGAATAGAAGGGGGCGGCCACACAAGGGAACATTAGTCAGCTCTAAAAAGGCATGCACGACTGATACACGTGCCCACAGGATGGACACGGGCCCTTTCACAAGGTAGAAGCCGGTCACAAAGGTCACATGTTTTGAGAGCATTTATCTGAGATGCCCAGACCAGAAAGGTCTATAGAGATAGCAAGCAGATTAGTGTGGCTGGGTCTGGGTGGGGAGTAGGTGAAGAGGGGAGGGGACAGTGACTCCTAAGGTGTACATGTTTCTTTCAGTGATGATGAACATTTCTAAAATGTGATAACTGTGGACATACCGACACTATTAATCTACACGACGGGTGTGTGTCAGGTTTAGAGTACGTGATTTCAAAACCCTTGACTTGTGCAGTTTAAAATGGGTGGATTTTTATAGTGTAAGAGTCTATAGCTTACAAAAAAGACCAGCCTGGTTTCTGGAGGCATGGAGCGGAAGCATGGGAGCCGACACCGGATGGGAGGGGCCAGCACACAAGGACTCTAAGTGTCTACCTGCATCTGCGGACATCTTGCACGTGATGATCCTTATTTAGAAGTGATCTCTTCCACCCCAGGGTGTGTGAACCCCAGCATGGTCCACATTTGGGTCAAGGTCACTCTGTGCTGAAGGACTGCAAGTACACTGTGGATTACTACTCAGCAGTGTCCCTGGTCTCTACAATTAGACGCTATCCCTCCTGACACGGTGACATTCAGAAACTTGCAGTTGTTGAAAAGGTCCCCCTGGAGTGCAAAAATGGACCTCTTAGTCAAGCACCACTTTCCTTTCTGGTGACTCTTGTAGAATCATTTGAGTATCCCTCCCTGAGGTCTCCAGCTTCTTAAGTTCTCCAGAACAGACTCCAGGGATACTGTTTCCATTCTCTCTGTGCGTTCCCTGTAGAGAAGGTGCCTTATGTTGGGTCCCTGGAATCCAGCACAGAGCTTATCATTTGTGTGGTCACTCGGGAGTCATTTTATAACCTATGTGGGCTAGGACATCGCTTCTCACAGGGCTATGGGATGGCCACTCTGGTGTTGGAGAGCACACCGAGTGTCAGGTGCTATTGATGTTAGTAATTATGGTTCCTTCTCCTCCTGTGGCATTGACAAGTCTCCACACAGGTGTGCATGTGTTCTGTCACTGACAAAAATACTCATACTAGCTTTGTATAGGGACTGGTGAGAAAAGGCAAGGTAGGTAGGTAGATTCCATAGTTTCCATCTCCAGGGGTCCCTGGGGAGCATACCTATAAGGACGGAGCAAAGAAACATGCGTGCCAGTCTAAGGACTTTGGACCTATTTGTGAGCAGGGGAGTGAACTCTCAGATCTGCATTACCCGACTCACGATGAGATAAAGGGCATAGAGAACTGGAGTCAGATAGAAGACAGGAAACAAAAGATGGTGACAAACTCAATCTGGCGAACTCTGCTTCTAAGGACACCTGCTACAGGGGATCTGCAAGCCTCGGAGGTGGGGTGCCTATCCGCAGGACCACACCGGAAACATCTTCATTCTCTCCCTCTCTCTTTTCAGTATGGCCACAGCCCTGGAAGCCACAGAGGCCTGATTACTGAAGGATGTGCTCCCTGCATAGACTCAGGAGAGCCCAAGGAACAACCTTACCTCCAATTCTGCCTCCCTGGGAAAACACTGTTCGCCTTCTTTTGATTCCTCTCCCCATTTCCCTAAGTTTTTGTCACAAATCTGGGGCCATGCCATATCTGTATCTGCCAGGGATAAGGCTGTTCCCATCCATTCAAAACGCTCTATCATTAGTAAAGACATGTCAGTCCCTGCTGTGGGACATTTAGACACTCTGATTTTGTATGATTATCTTGGGGATTGATAGAATCTTTTTCTCATCCCCATCATTCCATGTGGATATACTCTTGCTTAAAACCATTTTTGGCAAAGAACCTTTCTGGCCTGCCAAGACCCTTACCCCCTATTATCAGGGATTTCTTTTTTCCTCCAAGGATGAGCTAAATCCTTCAGAATGTGGATTAACCCTGCTTTTACTTCTTTGGGGGTGTTGGTGGGACCACAGCTGGGCTTGCTTTCCCCATGGACATGACAGCTGGGAGAGTGTCCGGATCTTCTGGAGACAGAGTTTCTAAAAGGAGTGTTTGCCAGATTGATTCTGTCACCAGATTTTTGTCTTCTGTCTTACCCTTCCAATTCTGATGTATCCTTCATTTCATGTCAGTTGGCTAATATAGATCTGAGCCAATGCAGTTTGCTATTAGTCCAGGACAGAGGGGACATGCGTGTTTCTGAACCAGGGCAGCCGTCTGGGCTGAGACGAAATGGGGGGAGGTTGACTGGGACAGGGCGCTACAGCATGGAAATAAGGCCAGTCAGCCTGGTATCAGCTTTCTGTGGACACTTAGAAGTGACCTTCCTTCCTTCCTGACCCTTAGAGGCGATGATGCTTGGTAAGGGTACCCGACTCTCACCAACAGTCATCAGTCACCTCCAATAAGTGTGTAGTTACTCTTCCACTACACACAGAGCAAGCAGAGAACCGTAGCTGATGGGGGGTACATGCTGGATGCCGGGTCCTGCGCCACGCATCTCATGGTCATATTTTATGGTCAGGGCCAGCATAGTACCAGCAGCATCACCCTGTAGTCAGAATGAGTGACAGATGGGGAAACTGAGGATTCCAGGCTCAAGGTCACACTGGGTTGCTCAAGAAGCCAAAGCCAGAGTCAAGGCCACTTCCCATACCAGACAACAGCTACCAGATGTTCTGGATGGAGGAGTCCTTCCCAGTCTAGTGCAGGGGGATCCTCATTATGGGCCAGCAGCCCAGGAGGATGAAGGCAGGGCGACCTGTTCTTGAGGAACTAGAGAGCCTCCTTTCCTGTCGGCTCCAGGCTCTTCACTGGTGCACAGTGATCAGAACGTCTCCCCAAGCTCCCACACATGCATCAGGGGAGCAACGCAACCAAACCGCCACCATCCAGACCGAGGGACAAAGCCACCCTTTAGGTGCAGGTAGACTTTCAAATCCACCCTTGCGGGTAGGGGGCGTGTGAGGCTGCCCGACATTCCTCCCTCGGCGGGATGGGGCTGCAAACCTAGTTCTTAATGCCCCTTGGTGTAGGGTAAGACCCTTGAGGGTTATAGGGAGGAAACCGAGGTAGATACGCCAGCTCAAGGTCAGGTGCTTGCTGTTTGCAACCTGAGGTCGAACTGGGCACGGGGTCACAATGCACCCAGAGGATTCCGAAGCAGGCAGCTAAAGAGGCCACGCCGCAGCCTGGTCATCGCGCCACCCACCCGCGTCCCCATTCCGAGGAGATGTCTCCCGGGAGGCGGCAGCCACCTTACCTTACCTGGTGCTGCTGCTGTGCGCTGCCAGCACCGGGTCGCCTAGGTCCGCGCGCCTGCACTGGCTGGGGCAAGGATGGAGCCGGTGGCGTGCGCCTAACACCCACTTCCTCGTCCCCGCCCCCAGCTCGCTCCTCCTTATTCTGACAGCCGCTCCTTTCCTCAGCATTTTCTCCCACATTCATCCCTTCCTCTCCCCTCCTTTTCCTCCTCTCTCCCTCCTCCTTCCCTCCGTCTCTTGTTCTCTCTTCCCTCTCCCTCTCTCCCTCCTTCTTCCCTCCCCCCACCTTTTCCTCCTCTGGACACTTTCTCCCTTGCTTCTTTCCTTCTTCTCACAGGGTCATCTATCCTGTCCCCCCTCCCGACACACACAACGGCTTCCTCCCGCCCTTACCGGGCACCTCCCTGGCCTGAGACCCTGCCCACCTGTGTGCCCAGCTCCGTCCCACTCTGCCTTGAGAACTCTTAAGCCAGAAACCAGCCCAATCCTTCACCCGAGTTCCCAGGAGCTGACCCCTCCAAGCTTGCAAAGTGTGACAGAAAAACCAGTTTGGAAAGAAAATCCTGGAGGATGGTGAGACCTGGAAAGGCAGAGGTCTGAGAACGAAGAATGGGTAGAGTCCAGCCAGACCAGGGTTCTGCTGGAAAGAATAGGGAGGGGGCGGGGCCTTGGGGGAAGGGCAAATAAAGCCTGTCCACATAGGAAGCCCCATCTCAGCCTAAGGTGGAGTGCCTGGCAGTAATATATATCGACCTCAACCTGTCTTCCCTTTGCCTGACTTCTGCAGACGTCTCCCTCACACAACAGATCCTCCAGATACCCGGGGGCCACCTGCCTCCCTCTGCTAGGCTGCTGCCCCAGTGTCTGGCACAGCCCGGTGGTCCTCCTGCCTGCCCACGTTACCTCTACTGAGGTCCCATGGGAAGCACTGGGCAAGCGTCTCCATTTATAAGCCCACTTTCTCCTCTGGGACCTTCAGGGGTCCTACGCCCTTTGAGAGGCATGGAAAGAAAGGAAAAAGCCTTGGCCAGGGCAGTGAAAGGGAAGCAGAAGTTTTTTTACATCCTCTGCTCACTAGGGATAGATTTGCCAAGTCCCCTTGTGCCAAACCAGTGTGTCTCCAAGGTGGCGTTCTGGACGATTCTCTTGTTTGCTCATCATTCACAAAGTAGCCCAGGCCATCTCTAAAAAGTGCAAGTTGGGTCAGGTGTCTCTTCTCCTGGGCTTCCAACCTACCCACGCTTCCTGTGGTCCTGTGGCTGTCACTTTCAAATCCAGGCTCCCCCAGTGATCTGTAGACTTGCCGCTCCATGATGAGTGAGGCCCCTCTCAGTAAGACCATGATGGCCTGTAAACTTGTATGGGTACTAATGTGTTGGTGGGCGTGGCTTTGGCTAGAATCCACCATTTCTTTGTGTCTTTTCCGGCTTCTGTAGGACGCCATTAGAAGGATGTTCTGGAAGAGGCTGTTTCCGTACCTACATCCCTAGGGAACAAGCACTATTAACAAGAACTCAGCCTGTTGAAAGCCCTTATCATTTGTGAGGTCATCTGGCCTCTCTCTCTCTCTTTTTAAGTTATTAGTTTTTATTTTTGTATGTTGAAATGTTTCACCCGTATGTATGTCTTTACATCATGTGTGTGCCTGGTGTCCATGGAGACCAGGAGAGGGTATTAGGTAGCCTGGAACTGGAGTTACAGATGGTTGTGAGCCACTGTGTGGGTGGTAGGGCTCAAACTCGGGTCCTCAGGAAGAGCAGCCAGTGCTCTTAACTGCTGAGCCAATTCTTTAGACCCAGGTCATTCCATCTTGATGGACCGTCACGGTCCCTTCAGTACTTATGGAGTCACAGGCACAATCAGGCTGGTCCTCGCACTTGGTGACTAGGAAGGATGGACGTTCCGAAATGACCATGGCGGCTTGGCCCAGGCTTCTGTGCAATGGGAGGTGGAGGACATTCCCTGCTCTAGGATCCGGGTGAAGGAGTTGCGCAGTTCGAGCTCTGCCTCCACAACCCCTGTGGTGGTCCAGCCATTGCACTATGCAGATGCTTACGAAGGCTGGAGACTGGTGCTCACCCGGCCTAGACCGGTCAGGTGGAGGCAGAGCAAGCTCAGGCAAGAGCGGCATAAGAGCCACATCAACCCGCAGGAAGAACAGAGCCTTGTTTGCGGCGAGTGTGCTGCCTGGTGCTGTGCTTGGTCACATAGCATGGTAATAACAGATCAGCAGCTGGGGAATCAGATTCTGTCTCTGAGGCCATTTCCTCGCCCGTAAAAGTCATGTCTGCTGCAAAGAGCTTGGGTGAGACCCAAATTAAGAGAAGAAAGGGAAAAGAACATCGGGTGTGGCCTTCCAACCTGTAATCCCAGCACCTGGGAGGCCAGAAGATCAGGAGTTCAAGGTTGTCCTTGGCTCTGGAGTGAGTTCAAGGCCAGCCTGAATGACATGAAATCCTGTCTCAAAAATAATAAATAAATGGAGTATTAAATTCACTTATTTACTCAACAAACATCTACTGAGGTCTGTTGGGCATTACTTCTGTGTCAGGATACAGAGCTGTACAAGACAGACAAGGCTCCACCAGGCCACACAGAGACACGTTCCAGGAAGTTCCAATAAGGGAATCTAAATGGGTAATAGGACTTGGAATATCTGGGACAACAGTGTTTACCACGCGTGGTGTGTTTGGCATTGGAGGTGAGCTGGGCACAATAAGAGAGGATGGGACAATGCCTCCTCCTTGGGAAGAGCAGCAAGAGCCTTGATGTAGGGACTGTGGCCTTGTTGAGGGGACAGGAAGATGACTGGCATGGCTGACTTTATGAGGGACAGGGGTGCTTGTCAGAAAGTGGGGTTAATAAGTTGTGTGAGTAGCGTTATCCTCCAGGGAAGCAGAGTCACTGGAGGGGGCGGAATGGGAAACTGCCTGCTGGGAAGTTTGTTGCAATCCTCAACCAGCCACCCGACTGCAACTTTTTCCAGTTCCGAAGCGCCCCAGCTCCATCCCACATGGGGACACCGTTGGAAGCGGCTAAGCCCTGTCAGAAAAGGCACCCGTGCTAACAAGACCACAGTCCTACTTTACAGGGGCTGTGGAGGCTGCCGTCCTCAAGTCCCCCTTGCTCTGAGTGCCTAAACACCATTTTCTTCCGGCAAAGGCACCGGAAGAAGCTTCTCATTCTAAGGAAACCCAAACCACTGTTGACAAAAATAGAAAGGGAGAAAAAAGGGTTTTTTCCCTTTGGAATGCATACTCTCTGCTGAGTCTGACTGTTGGAAATTGAGAGAGAGAAGGGGAGAGAGAAAAACAAGCAAACAAATGCAACAATTAAAATGTGAAACGACATGCTATGGTGATAACATTTAATGGAGTACCCTGTAGAAAACTGCACTGAGAACCAGCTGGGTTCTGTCACTGATTATTTCCTGTCGGTGGCTTGGGGTTTGTGCAGGACTGAGAGTGTACTTGGGAGTGGGCAGGCTCTGCTGGCCATTATGCACTGAGAGTCCTGAGACGTGATGAGGGCCTCAGCCCTGGGTGTCCTGAAGGAGTGGAGTCAGTTCCTACCCTACAAACTGCTGTGGGACCCAGACCTGGCCGTTTCCCAGCATCTCTAAATGTTCACAGTGCTCAGTTCTGGCTCACAAGACAGGAAGGCACGCCATGTGTAAAGCGTTTGCGTGGTGTGCCAGGTTCTTCGCGTATATCATCTCAACTGATTCTCTCCAGAGCCCTGTAAGGTAAGTATTGTTGTTTCCCCCAGGCTGTGGATGAGGAAATGGAAACTACGAAGGTCTTCCCACTTCTCATTTCTATAACTAGGGATCCATCTGCATACACCCCTACCTGTAGGTCATATGCTGTCCTAGTCCACTGCTTCCCTTGGTGAAACACACTGTTCTGTGAAGACTCAGGGTACGGAGTGATTCAGTCTGGAGTGGAAAGGAAGCCAGGAGGTGACTGTCTGGAGCAGGTCAGCTCATGGGTTGGGTGGGAGGGATATTCCCAGAGGTAGCTCAAGGTGACGTGGTTTCAGTGTTTGTCCTCTGAGACTTGATCCCCATTGTTTGACGTGAGTGGTGGTGAGACCTTTAAGAGCTAAGACCTAGAGAGAGGTCCTTAGAGTAGTTGGGAGCTTCTCTGTGAAGGGATTCCGGGGTCTGAGTCTCACCCTACTCCTTATTGGTAATGCAGTCTCTATCTCTTTCTTGCATGAGGCCCTGCCTAGTCTGTCTTGAGGTCTTCCCCAAAGCCAGGCACAGGGAGAATTATGAGCTAAGTCTCTTGTCTCTAACAACCCTGTGGTGGAGTGGTACACCCTGAGTTCAAACCCATCATGCAAGTGTGTGTGTGTGTGTGTGTGTGTGTGTGTGAGAGAGAGAGAGAGAGAGAGAGAGAGACAGACAGACAGAGAGAGAGACAGAGAGAGACAGAGAGAGAGCTGCATACACAAACGGAGACGGAGGAGGGAGGGAGTGAGAGGGAGGGAGGAGGGAGGGAGGAGTTGTCTAGAACATGAATGTAGAGTGCAGGTTTGGTGAGGGAGGCTGAAAAGGTGCATTGGTCTAAGACAGTGCTTGGAGGTTATGCTCGGAGCCTGCGCTTTGTCCTGGTGGCCAAAGAGAAGACACCTTTGAGAGACGGCAAGTGGGAGGAGGGAGAGACCAAGGCGTCTTCTGATCATAAGGAACAAAAGGCCCTGAACTGGTTCAAGAATGCACGGCTGAGCTGAGAAGTGAGGGTACGAGAAGAAATTGCCTGGGCTCGGTATCGCGGGAAGCACTGAATCATGGTCTTTGGGCAACTTCTGAACCTCATTTTGCAGCTGCCAGCTGCCGTCTTTTCCTCCTTCAGAAGACTCGTTCCTCTAGTTCCTGGTACTCCAGAATTTTCTGAGGAAAGAGGCTCTTGAAGCCTCAAGACCAAGAGAAGGAAGTGGTGCTGCTGACGGTGGACAGCCCTCCGGGAAGGCACCTGCAGAATGTGCCATAACCACAGGAAGCAAGGGGTGCCGCGGGGAGGGCGTGTCAGCCCAGGTTCAAAAGAAGGAACTGGCAGAATGTGCCGGTTGGTCACAGGGCCACGGAATTTGTGCAAACATTCCTTGCATATTTCTGTCAGGGTTTGGGGGAGATCCGAATTAAATTGCTGGACTTTGAGGAAAGCAGGCTGTCTTCCACATCGTGGGTGTATCTAGCTAATCAGTTGAAAGCCTGAGTAAGATGAAAAGGGCTGATCTCTAAGCAAGAAGGTATTCTACCAGCCAAAGACGGAGTCCAACTGCAACATAAACCTACTTGGGGCCTCAGCCAAGGACCTTGGGTTTCAGAGTTGTCAGCTGCCAGAGTGTGTGGACTGACTTCTTCAAATACCCTCGGGGCTGGAGAGATGGCTCAGGGCTTAGGAGCACCTGCTGCTCTTCCAGAGGACTTGAGTTTGATTCCCAGTTCCTACATCAGGTTACACAAACCACCTGTAGTTCCAGTCCAGTCCCAGGGGATCTGATGACTTCTTTTGGCCACTGTGGATACCCCTATACACATGGCATACACCTACACAGACAAAAACAAACATGTAAGAGTTAAATGATAATAATGATGATAAGAGAAATCTGTCTCTACCTGCTATATACACACATTAAACACATACACATACAGAGATATACATACACACACATATAGACATACATAGTGAGACAAACATACACACAGACACATAAATAAAAGTTAAATAATGATAATGATGAGTAATCTCTGTCTCTACTCTACAGACAGACATACATCACAGAGGTACACAGACATATATGCACAAAGGTACACACACAGACACACAGAGGGAAAAACACACACATACACACATATGCCGATGCACACATGTACAGATATACACAGAGACAAAGACAGAGAGACCACACACACACACACACACACACACACACACACACACACAGACTCATTGAAAGAGAGAGACATAAATGCACAGGAATAAACATACAAGACACACAGAGAGAGACCACATACACACAGACACACAAATAGATACGCACATAGACACACACACAGACCAACACATAGAGAGGCCACATACACACAGACACACAAATAGATATGCACATAGACACACACATAGACCAACACAAAGAGACACACAGAGACCACACACACACACAGACACACACACAGATACACACACAGACACACAGATACACACACCATAGACACACATACAGATATACACACCATGGACACACACACACAGAGACACACACAGACACACAGATACACACACCATAGACACACACACAGATACACACACCATGGACACACACACAGATACACACACCATAGACACACAGACACACACTTACAGAGACATATTCATTCACCCACGTCCCCTCTTAGCTCTGTTTCTCTGGAGAACACAAACTCACAGCAGAAGAGAGCTATTAACCATCCCCTAAGTCAAGGACAGTCAAGAACATTTAGTGTACGGCGGAGGAGTGTCAACTCCACTGGCTGCCCAGGTCTGCAGACTCATGAGCTTGGAACAAGGCAAAACCAAGTGGGAATTATCCTGGGCTGAGCCTCTGGGAGCCTGCCTGGGGTATTGTGTCCAGTGACTCAAAGAGCTCTGGAATGAGGTCAGGAGGTGAGTCCAGGGCCCAAGACCCTAGGAGCTTGTGTCTGGTCCAGGCAGGTACTGAGAGCAATGGCGCCCAGGACACTGACTTCCAAGCCTGCCTTGCCTTGTCCTCCATTCTTCTTAATTCCCAAAAAATGTGGTAACAGCTTTCCTAGTCTACGCTGCAGCTAGCGATTGTCACGTGACTGACTCTGGTTAATGAGATAAAGGGTGGGAAACCCCTATTTGGGGTAGGAAAGTCAGGCAGAGTGCCTTCTTCCTTTATCTTGGCTGTCTGTCCCCTCGGCTCCTTTGACGCCACCATTGAGGCGGCCATGTTTGACCTAGAGGGAAAGACCCTAAGAACTGAGGAGAAATGGACACAGAACCCAGATGTAGGGCTCAGGAGTCTTTTCTCCTGTGGGACAGAGCCGTCTGCCAATGTGTGTGTGTGGTCCTCTGCGGATACCGTGGGCAGCCGCCATAGCAATGAAGCAAGCTGACTAGGATACAATGTGGACTAGGATACAATGTGGACTAGGATACAATGTGGACTAGGATACAATGTGGACTAGGATACAATGTGGACTAGGATACAATGTGGACTAGGATACAATGTGGACTAGGATACAATGTGGACTAGGATACAATGTGGATTAGGACACAATGTGATGGCAATGGTGGTGTTCACATTCCTTCACTGCAGAAGTGGGGACAGACTGCCATGGGACACAGGACTCCCAGTTGCACAAGCCTAGCGTACGGAGGAGGTGGAGAGCTATCCTCGGTGGGGCAGCAGTGAGGCAAGCTGTTGTACTTGGGAGGGGACTTCCTGGAGGGATAGTTGTTTCTTTCATATCAGCCATGTTCCTTTAAGGAACCAGTAAACTCACTGGTTCACCAAGCTGGACTTGAACGTCAACTCTCCTTGTTTATTTCTTTACTGGTCTGCTGCCCAATCTGGGATTTTTTTTTCTTTCTTTTTTTTTTTCATCTTCCCAAGAAAAATCAGCACCATTTGGGAGTAGCTACTTTGTAACTTTTTGCACGTAGGCTAATGAAATGGATTCTGGGCAAGCCATTGTGAGTCTCCTTCTTTTCCAACTAAACACATCCCAACTCCACAACACATGACTTTGTAGAGAGTGCGACCCCACCCTCAATTCAACCCGTCTTCTAAAGTATGGTGACTCGGTTTTCCTGTTAAGACTCTCTTTTGTTCCATCTCCACCTGATCTCCTACCAGGCTTAAATTGTGCCTTGCTTGAACGTCAAGGTCAGAATTGCAGGCCAGATCACATGCCCCTCCCCTGGGCTCCCTTAGCTGTATGTATTTGCTTTTAAAGCACATGTCACATGGTTTTGTCGGGGCAACTTACCTACATGATGCATGTTCTGAGCTGTCAAGGAGGAAGGAGGAGGGAGGGAGGCAGGGCTATTTGTCCCTCTCACTGCCATTTGTATATCAGGCCCAGGTCTAATTACAAGGCTGTTCCTAGCTTGAAGAAAGGCTTGCGAAGTAACAATTCACCTTGCTAGCCTCTGTAAGTAGAATATAGAGAAGAAACCACGAGTGGAGATGTTCCTTTTGCCACAAAGGTTGGAATATTTTATTGAGTTATTTGATTAAAAAAGGTTTTTTTTTACATTCTCCCCCCCCTCTGTGTGTGTGTGTGTATGTGTGTGTGTGTGTTGTGTGTGTATGTGTGTGTTTATACATAGGTGGAGGTCAGAGGACAACTTTCAGGAATCAGTTCTCCTATTTTGTGGGTAACAGGAATTGCACTTAGGTCATCAAGCTTAGTGACAAATGCCTTTATCTTCTGATCTTAAATTCTTAGATTAAAAAAATAGTTATCCACTTACTCATTTGTGTGTCTGTGTGAGTGTGCACATATGTGTGAGCGTGTGCACACGTGTTTGTTTGCTCAGGGGCCTGAAGATGATGTCAGGTGTCCTCTCCTGTCACTGTCTGAATACTCCTTTGAGGCAGGGTCTCTCCCTGAAACTGGGACTCCCATCCTCTCAGACCAGAAGTCAGTAAGCTCTGACTCTTCTCTCTCCTCAGAGCTCAGCTCATAGATGCACATGGATATCTGGCTTCTTACATGTGTGCTGGGATCTGGACTAGTCCACATGGCTGCCCAGCAAGCCCTTTTAACCACTGAGCCCTCTCTCCCACCCCAAATCTTTTGGCTTTTCATTTTTAAGTCTATAATATTACTTTTTAATTGGAAACACTATTTCTTTTAAGGCAATAAGCTTGTAAACAATTAAAACATAGGTACTACAAAGTGAGTCTCCTGAACTCTTCTCTTCAGAGGTCTTACAAGCCAATGATAAAATTACAGAACTTTATCTTATGCATTAAACAATGTATATAATGTATAATGCTTGTTAAGGTAGTAAAATTGTTTTTGTATTAGTTACCTATTGCTGCGTAACAAATTAGTGGCCTTTAATATATTATTTCACAATTTCTGTGGGTCAGGAATCTGCCTGGGGCTTAGTTGGGGATCTCTGCTTCTGGTCCTCTTGTTTAGCTGTAATCCAAGTGCCTGGCAGGCTTGGGTCCTCTTCTGAAAGCTCCCAGGGCGGGTCTCCTTCCTGGCTTACTTACATAGCTATGGATAGCATTCAGTTATGTTCGGGTTACCGCACTGAGGGCTTAAAGTTCCTCAGCCACTGTTGGGCAAAGGGACTGACCTCAGTTCTTTTCCATGTATCCCTTCCCAATAGGCCAGCAAAGCCGATAATCTGCTAGCAAGATAGAAGCTGCAACTGTTTGTCGTCAAATCACACGAGGGGCATCCCTTACACTGAGGCCCCCAATTGGACAGGAGCGAGCTACGGGTCCTGCCCACATTCACAGTGATGGTTTGACAGGAAGGTTACACTAGGAACCAGAACGGTGGGGACCACTGTCTGCCATAGTGTCTGTCACACTGTCACGCTTGTTCACTCTTCTGCTGATGAACACCCAGGCTGTTGATAGTTTTTACATCAGTGTAAATAATGTCATCATACTGGCAATTTTACCCGCAGGAACAGGCTCAAGTTTTTCTTGGGCAAATACCTGAAAGTGAAATAATGTCTCATTCTAAGGCAAAACTATTCACTACCAAGCTCTATATCAAAGGTATACCAGATGTATGAGCTCAACAGCACTGTGAATTTGGACCCCCACACACGCTCGTACTGAGCTTTTAATCACCTGGCCAATGCTTTTTCAGTGTGATGGATGATAGCCGATGTCTGTAATGTTTTAGTCTCCATTGTGGTTCAGTAAAGTTAAATACATTGCTTTGCATTATCAGCTGTGTATCTGTGTTAGGATGCTTTGATTAGCAAGCATAAAAATCTATTTGAGGCAGCATAAGTATTGAAATGAAAACTCTTGCTTTTCCAAAGACAAGACAGAGCAACTCCCTGAACCAGCAGTTGCTTTTGCTGGTGTCTCTCTTAGCGTCTGGAAGTCACCCCACTCATTGTCCTCACTCTGGAGACCCAGGAGACCTCACTTCTTTCTGTCAACTCTTCTGCTCTGTCTTCTCATGAGGGATGTCCTTCTGTGTGCTGTGAATATGTTTCTCTTATTAGTTAATAAATAAAGCTGTTTCAGTCAATGGATAGGTAGGATGTAGCCAGGCAGGAAGTCTAGGTAGGGCAACCAGACTCAGAGGATTTGGGGAAAAGGAATGCAGAGAGTGAATTGCCAGAGAGATGCCATGTAGCTACCAGGAAGATAGGCTTACTGGGCATTCTCCAGTAAGCCAAGACCAAGTGGAGATGCATAGATTAATAGAAATGGGTTAGCAATTAAGAGAGAGCTAGCCAGTAAGAAGCCTGAGCCATAGGCCACACAGTTTATAATTAATATAAGCCTCTGTGTGTTTATTTGGGACTAAACAGCTGCAGAACAGAAACTTCCATCCACAAATGGCACCCAATGTGCGGCTACTAGAGATGGGATAATACAGATGGTGCCCAGCCTGACAGCCTGCTGTTTCTGTCATTTCTTGCACCTTTAGGAAGTCACCTGTTTGTGCTTCCTCTTTACCCAAGTAATGTTATTTTCCTTCTCATGTCTTTGATGAGGTGAAAGACTAGGTAGTCATAGCTCATATCCTCTCTTATCTTAGCTAGAGCACATTAGGTACAAGACTTAGACTTTCCAAAGCAGGACAGCTGTTGGAGTAGTCTCTGTTATACTCCATTACCTGGGACTTGACATTTGTTTATTTATTTATTTATTTATTTATTTATTTATTTATTTATTTATCTATCTATTTATTTATTGGTTTTTACGAGACAGGGTTTCTCTGTATTGTTTTGGAGGCTGTCGGTCCAGCCTGGCCTCAAACTCACAGGGATCCGCCTGCCTCTGCCTCCCGAGTGCTGGGATTAAAGGCATGTGCCACCACCGCCCGGCCGGGACTTGACATTTAGTGTGTGCTTCTTGCTTAGTGTTGCTTTTGCTGGTTGTAGTTCTAACTTTGTGTATGCTTTTACCTTTCTTTCTCCTGGACTATACTTGATGTTTGTTATATTGTGTATAGTTTTCGTATCAGGCTTAAAACCCTCTTATTTAGACAAAAAGGGGATGTGTAGTAGCATCTTGCTTTGCCAATGAACTTGCAGTGGTGGCCACACCCTAGGGGCATGGCTTCAGGTGCAGATGTGGCCCCTTATAAGGAAGAGGAGGGGCTGGCTTGCTCTCTTGGGTTGCGGTCAGAGCATTGGAAGTGCGGAGACTTCATCTTCAGGAGCAGGGAAGACTACAGTGGTTATTTACTATGATTTGTGTAAGTGCTTCCCTAGTGAATGCCTATTTATCATTAATCTCTGGTCTTGTGGACTCATCTTAGACCCTGCCCCCAGTTCTCTTTTCTTACTGACTGACTGTTCTTACTCAGAGTAAGCGTCCTCAGATCTTCCATCTGGATTCTAATAAAAAGGTATCTATCACAAAAGCAGATGTGCATGAAGCCGGATGTCACGACGCCATCTCTCCCCTGGCCCCTTCCTTCAGACACACTGACGTTAAGATTTCGGTGTGTATCCTTTTAAAACCTCATCCCTGTGTGTCATGATGATGCCGAGATGAAAGAAGACGCTGAAGACTCAGTGCTACTGCTCATGCAGTTGTTATTTGCCATGTGAGAAAACACAAGACACCCAACGAAACCCGCTCCAAGTCTTTTACTAGTAGAGTGGGGAAAGGGGAGAAGGCCTGTCTAAAAGAAATGTGACAGAGACAGGGAGTGGGGTGGGCATGTCTACATGCTTTAATTTATTTTTATTTTTTGGTTTTTCAAGACAGGGTTTCTCTGTATTGTTTTGGAGGCTGGCCTGGAACTCGCTCTGTAGACCAGGCTGGCCTTGAACTCACAGAGATCTGCCTGCCTCTGCCTCCTGAGTGCTGGGCTTACAGGCGTGTGCCACCGATGCCCGGCTATGTGTCTACTTTTCAAGGTTGCTCAGCTCTTGTGTGTGTGTGGGGGGAAGCAGGGGGGCTCACATAGCCACGCTATGCATGCGCATAGATTCCATAAGGCCCTGGATGACTAGACATTTTGCCTTTATGCTGACAGGCACATGCAAAGCCTACCCCAGAAATGCTGACCTGGGACCCTGGACATGCTGGAGATGATAACAGTACTAATGGTGACAATGATGGTGGCAGCTACAGTAGTGAGCACTTGCTGAACAGCTGCAGTGTTTTAGTAGTATAGCGCGTTTTTATGCTACTTAGAACTTTGATTAGGAAAGGCCTTTTTGTTGATCACAACCCTCCGAATACACTGAGAAAATCCTTTCTTGACCCAAATTATAAAACTTTTTACTGGGGATGACTTAGCTGCTGATAGTACTCACTACTCTTGTGGAGGACCCAGGTTCAGTTTCCAGTTCCACAGGATCTAACACCCCCTTCTGGCCTCTATAAGCACTGCACACACATGGAGCACATACATTCATGCAGACAAATATACACATAAAATAAATAAAATCTTTAAAATTTTTTAACTTTTTATTTATCCCTGTCACCATAGTGACATTGAAATGGCAAATTAAACATCTCTAAGACATCTGCTTTCTCTGTTGACCTGAGGAACTTACAAGTCTCACCGTCACTCTGTATTCACCAGCAGTGCCACTGAAAGTTGGGCAGATTAGCTCCTTCACCTCCACTTCCTGGTCACATGATGCTTGTGGGTTCATGTCTGATTTGCAGAGTGGAGCTGTCAGGGTTTGGAGTCTGGAATGCTGGGGGATGCAAATAATTTAAATACCTTCGGCTGCTGTCTCCCAAGAAGCACCCATCCCCCGCCCCCGCTGTCTTCTCTGCCCCCGAAGCACACCATTTCAGCCCTCCTGCTCTGTAACACATTGCAGAAGTGGGGGAGCTTAAATATCCATCGAAAGAATGAATGGCTATGTGAGCTCTCTTTCTACATTTCTTTCTTGGACATTTTCTTGGCGACTTTAAAAACATTTTTCCCCCCCAATTTAATTTTAATTGTTTTGTCAAGATCTTCTTCCAAGTGCTAATGCTTTTTTATTGGCATTGAAACAAATTAGTGGGACAATTTCAGGAGAATTGGCCACTAAGAGTGTGATCGCTTGCTCTGTACATCTTGCATGGCGTTGGGAAACCACATTAAGTCCCTGGGCATCTGCTGTTTCTCTGTCTCTTCAGGAACAAGCCTCATCCCTTTCACAAGATGGGGCCATTAGGACCTCAGCCGGGTGCTCTCTGGTGGTATCAGCAGTTAGGAGCACCTTGCTCTGGAACCCAGCAGATCCTGGCAAGAATTCTCTTAATCTGAGTGTGACTTTGAGAAACTGCCTCGTCACTCTGGTTCTAAGTGTCTGGTGTGTCTGTGTGCTGCGCAGACCGTGACATCCAGAGGTGATGCTTTTTCAGGGCTGCCTGGTATGGCAGAATTACACAGCCATGCCAAGCCTTAGGTTTACCTCCTGATGTTACAGACACAACTGCCTTATAACTGTGGGCATTGCATTGGCATGCTAGGTGTTTTTACCGTCACTACTACAAAACTACCCGACTCCTCACCCTCTACCTCTACAGGAGACTGTGACGTCCGCTGTACAGCTGTTGCTGTGTCCTCAGGCTAACAACCTCTAGGATTCTTAAAGGCGATGCTGACACTGAGGGAGAAGGCATGGGAAAGAATGATACTGTCCTGCTTAAGATTGGATGGAGACAGGGTGAGAGCAAGGCATCTTGGAAGGGATGAATTATGGGTAAAGGGACGAAGCATTCTTAGTGATGTGGAAAGGAAGAGGTCCCCAAATGTGAGGAATATTTAGAAGGGAACTCCCCATCCCTCCCAACCCCCTGACTCTGCCTTATTCTCTCTCCTACAAGCAGGGAGATTCTGAGACCCTCTACATTCTTTCTTTCTTTCTTTTTTTTTTTTCTTTTTTCTTTTTTTTTTGGTTTTTACGAGACAGGGTTTCTCTGTATTGTTTTGGAGGCTATCGGTCCAGCCCGGCCTCGAACTCACAGAGATCCGCCTGCCTCTGCCTCCCGAGTGCTGGGATTAAAGGCATGCGCCACCACCACCCCGAGACCCTCTACATTCTTAACTCCCAAAAGCCCTTTGGTCTTAAGGCAGGGCAGCTGGCTTGGTCAATTAGTGACTTCTGCCCACACTTCATTCAACCATGGATGCTGCAGACCCCTTGCAGGGTCCCAGAGTCTTGGGTCTCCCAGGGGCTACAGCTCACTGAGCAATGATGTCCCTGCTTCTCATTCTTGGGGCAGCCAGAGTAGAAACTGTTCCCTCGGTGTTATGCCTGGTCTGGTCCCAGGGAACCCTCCCTTGGGGAGCTGAGAACAGCAGTAGGGAGTGTGGAAAGAGGCCAGAGCTTGGCTTCCAGCCCTGCCCTTGCTCCCTAATGGCTTCTCTGAAAGCTTTAGATTTTCCCCTGATGACAGGGGGCTTCCTCAGACCAGAAGGGCTAGGTGACCTTTCTGAAACAGGGCCAGTTTCTAGTTCTATGCATTCACTGTTCACTACCACGGCTCCTCAGGAAGGCATTATCTCACCGTGCTCCCTGCCTGCTAAGTGACATGGCATACATCAGAAAGTGTCCTGCAGGAAAGAGTTGACATACTCCAATCAGCCAACTTGTAGAGTGTGAGGAAGGGGTTTTTACAAAAGGACAGTTGGGCTTGTGGGTGCCGTGAAAGTCAATGCTGTAGCCTTAGGCATAGCTGAACACTGGTTCTCTGGGACTGACAAGGGAGAGGAATAGAGTGGGTTCCAGACAGAGGGAGGTGGATAGCAACTGCCCCTTTCTGTAGAGGGAGGCAGCCGTCTCTAGTAACCACAGTGCAAAAGGCCGAATGGAACTCAGCCCCACCCACCCTCTCCCTGTCTTGGTGGAGCTCCCGAGGCAGAGCACAGTGGGAAGCAAGGAGACAAAGGAAACTTCCAGTATAGAGGGTCTTGCAGGTGGTGAGAGGGTCTAGAGGTCATTGGTCACCCCAGGGAAGCCACACCCCAGTGTCCAGGTCACATTGCCTTGATGGTGAACCCAGCTCTGTCGGATGCTCTCTGCACTAACTTCCCATCTTCCTCATAACTCTCCGAGGTAGGTGCTGTCGTCAGTAGCACCCTATTGCTCCAGAGAGGCCAGACAGTTGGTGCCTCTGGGGGGGGGGCACACTGCAGGAGCCTGGTCCCACACAGCCTCTCCCAGAGCCATCTGCTTCTGTGTTTCTGTTTGTTCTTCCTTTCTAAAGATCTGCGCTGTGAAATGTGCTGAGGTTGGCGTGTCTTAAGGTGTCAATATGGCCCCTCCTAGCAGGACAGGCTCACGCCCAAGCACAGGGTCAAGCCAGAACACATCAAAGGAGCTGCCAGGTCACTTGTGCCAGCAGGGGACAAGGGGCCACTGTGAGCACTGAAGCCAGCCTACTCAAACTGGTGACACTAGGGTCCTAGTCTAGATCTTGTGATTTAGGGGAGGCAGGCAATGGCCTCCGTGAGTGTCAACCCCAGCTCCAACACATTCCCCCATGTGATCTCAAATGGTTATCTCACCGTTGTTACTTGTGAACAAGGGTGAGTGTTACACAGCCCGAGGGTAAATCTGACCACACCCTGATTTGACATTTCAGCTCTAATCCCATGGGGACAATGGCCCTATAAGGGAAGGGAGCTGGAAAAGTCTTATGCCTGGTGGCACTTCAGCCTTCATAAGGTCTTAGAGAACCCTGTACTCCATGCTTGGGTGCTGCCAAGGGTACAGAAGCATGGCAGTAAGGTTACAGGCAGGACATGACATTGATCATGAGAATTCACCACTGTTGTGCCCCCCCAGACAAGGTTTCTCTGTGTAGCCCTGGCTATACTGAAACTCTCTCTGCAGACCAGGGTGGCCTCAAACTCAGAGATCCGTCTGCCTCTTCCTCCTGAGTGGAGGTATTAAAGTGTGGGCCATGCCCAGTTCACCGCTGTTGTCTTAATCGGCTTTTCTATTGCTCTGATAAAGACTATGTTCAAAAACAAGTTGGGGAAGAAAGGATTAACTTTATCTTACCCTTCTATATCACAAGGGAAGTCAGGGCAGGAACTCAAGGCAGGAACCTGAAGGCAGGAATTGAGACAGAGGCCATGGAGGTCATTGCTTACCACCCTGTTCCCCATGGCTTGCTCAGCCAGCTTCCATCCAACACCCGGGCCACCTGCTGAGGGAGGCCCTGCCCATAGTGAGCTGGCCTCTCACGTCAGTCATTAATTGAGAAAAAGCACCACACGCTTGCACACAGGCAAATCTGATGGAGTCGTTTTTCTCACTTGAAGTTCCTTCTTCCTATTGCGACCGGCTTGTATTCAATTGACTGAAAATCTTACCAGCACAACTGAGTTAGGGAATCTCAACACTGGCTGTGCTGTACTGCGTTACCACTGAGAACGCAGTTCCACTGATGAGTTTGCTGTCAGGCATTATGCCGTGTTTTGCCTGCCCTCTTACTGTTTCTACTGATGGTGTCCAGAGGCTACGTGGAGTAACTCATCACAAGGCTTTGGGAGTATGACAAGGGAACAGTATCTTGATGAGTGTTGCAGGGCACACCCCTACCCTTAAGCATCTCAGAGGTGTAATTTGAACCATTCTTGATACACTGTCGACTACCAGTTCTGTATTAGCTGGAGATGTAAACCTCCAGGCCTGCCTGCCGCCCAGGGGTGGGGAAGTGGGCATGGGCATTAGACCCCACTGGAGATGTTTCTAATCATACTCGAGCCTGGGGCTCCCTGCAGAGAACTCGTTCCCATAGCAGGAGTGGGGTAGGGGTCCAGTTGTGGTTGGAGGGGATTTCAGCTTTGGCTGGAGAGAGGAGGGGCTGGAGTGCTGGCTGGTTCTTTGAAGGTGAGTGCTAAAACCAAGGGCAAGGAGAGGGAACCGGGAGAGGTCAGAGGACTGCTTCTGCATGTCGGAAAGGAGGCCCACAGGGACAGCAGCCTGAGGCAGGAGCCTGTCTGACTGCTGCCCCAGATAAGGCCTGCCACATGGCATGCCTTCGTAAATATTAGCTTAGGAGAGAGAGTGAGTGAATGGGCAAGTGTCCTTTAAAAGGCCGGGCTTGTAACTCGGGATTTCTGTATATTCTGTTTCTATCGTTTTCCTGTATAAGCAAAGAGCACACAAACCTTGGTTTACATGGCAGAAAGCCACAGTTCTGGAGGCTGAAAAGTCCGAGATCACGGTTCAGATTCCTCTGCTCTGTGCCCCTCCCCAGGCTTCAGATGCTACGGGTATTCCTTGGCCCACGGGTAGTGTTCTTCTCCTGTATCTATGTTTTTGTGGGTCCGATAGTTCCTGCTTATCAGGATTCTCCACGAGCAGGCCTCTCCCAGATGATGTCATCTTCATCGTCTGCCAAGACTTTGGTTTGGACACAGTTTGAGTGCATCTCCTGAAAGGTCAGATGCTGGTCCCTCAGTGTGGTGCTGAGGTGGTGAGGCCTGTCTGGCAGGTGTGTAAGTCACTGGTCATCAGAAGTGGTCAATGCTGGCTTTGTGGAGAGAGCGCTCATGAGAGAGCCAGTTAGCGCGAACTTCCTCTCTGCCACACATGGCTGTTTCTCCTTCTTGTTTGTCATGTTAGGATGAAGCAAGAGGAGCCTTGGCTAGGGATGCTAGTACAATGTTCCTGGAATTCTGAGCCAAATAAACTTTTCTTTACAGATTTCTCAGGCTCAGGTGTTTTGTTTATAGAAACATGAAATCGACTAAGACAAGTTTCTTTCCAAATGACTTAGGTGCTAGTGTTGACTTCAGTGTCTTTAGGGTGACACAGTTCATATAACCTTTCTAACTTGAGAGCTAAGACATTTAATTCGTCATTTTATACCTCTGTTGAATATGTAATGCATACCATAACCTAGATGCTGCAGATCAGAACAGAAATGAGCAACAACTTTGAACAGTGGCACCCTGACACCCGCGAGCTCATAGCCCCGGGAACAGCAAGCCCATAAATAGGTGACGGGAAGCGGTAAAGGGAAGAGGGAAGTGGGCTGATGGGAAGGCTGCGGAGAACACTCTAGGCCCGTGGTTCTCAGCCTTCCTAATTCTGCAACCCTTTACTACAGTTCCTTATGTTATGGTGACCCCAACCATAAAATTATTTTCATTGCTTTCATATCTGCTATTTACCACTGCTATGAATCTTAATGTGAATATCTGTGTTTTCCCTTAGGTGACCCCAGTGGAAGGGTCATTTGACCCCCAAAGGGGTTGTGACCCCCAGGTTGGGAACTGCTGCTCCTCTAGGCTCGTCTGCTTCCTGTTGTGAAAAGCCTTCAGTGAGTCTATTTTCGTTTATATCCAAGTTCACTGAACCCTGTTTCCCAGACATTTGGAGGGTGGTTCCTTTCTTCAGTGTAAGAAAAATAATAGGCTTCCAAAGCCATGCCAAGCTGATCCTTCTGGTTAAATCTTTGCAACCACTTTCTCATCTTCTGGACCTCCGGGACCTGGTTGTTAACCCTGAAACGAGCTGGAGAAAAACCAGTTCTACCATTTGGACAAAGCTAAAGTAAGTTTTTCATTAAAATGTTAATATTAACCAAGATGGAATTTGGTCAGGATCACCATCTGTGTTGCCAGGGGTTATATGGACAAAACCCATAGGCCACCATACTTTCCCATGAGGTCTTGTTCTTTTCTTTTCTAATTTAAATTAGAAACAAGCTTGCTTCACATGTCAATCCCAGCTCCCTCTCCCTTCCCTCTTCCCCCCCCAGTCACCACCAACCCTCCAACTCTCCCATCCCATCCTATTCCCCCCTCCCTTCCCCAGGTACGGTGAGGCCCTCTATGGGGGAATCTCCAAAGTCTGTCATATCATCTGGGGCTGGGGCCAGGGTCTAGGCCCTCCCCCATGTGTCCAGGCTAAGACAGCATCTCTCTATTATGAATGGGCTCCCCAAGTTCATTCGCATGCCAGGAATAAATACTGATCTACTACCTGAGGCCCCGTAGATTGCGGAGGCCTCCTCACTGACACCACATTCAGGAGGTCTGGATGGAAAGATCTCCCATGCTCTTGGATAGGTAGGATCAACATAGTAAAAATGGCAATCTTACCAAAAGCAATCTACAGATTCAATGCAATCCCTATCAAAATCCCAGCACAATTCTTCACAGACCTTGAAAGTACAATTCTCAACTTTACATGGAAAAATAAAAGACTCAGAATAGCCGAAACAACCCTGTACAATAAAGGAATTTCAGGAGGCATCACCATCCCTGACTTCAAGCTCTACTATAGAGCTATAGTAATGAAACAGCTTGGTACTGGCACAAAAATAGATAGGTAGACCATTGGAATCAAGTTGAAGACCCTGATGTTAACCCACATACCTATGAACACCTGATCTTTGACAAAGAAGCTAAACTATAAAATGAAAAAAGAAAGCATCTTCAACAAATGGTGCTGGCATAACTGGATGCTGGCATGTAGAAGACTGCAGATAGATCCATATCTATTTCCATGCACAAAACTTAAGTTCAAATGGATCAAAGACCTCAACATAAATCCAGCCACACTGAACCTCTTAGAAGAGAAAGTGGAAAATACCCTTGAACAAATTGGTACAGGAGACAGCTTCCTGAACATAACTCCAGTAGCACAGACACTGAGATCAACAATTAATAAATGGGACCTCCTGAAACTGAGAAGCTTCTGTAAGGCAAAGGACACAGTCAACAAAACAAAACGGCAGCCCACAGAATGGGAAAATATATTCACCAACCCCACATCTGACAGAGGGCTGATCTCCAAAACTTACAAAGAACTGAAGAAACTAGACTCCAAAACACCAAATAATCTAATTTAAAAAATGGGGTACAGAACTAAATAGAGAATTCTCAATAGGTGACTGTTAAAATAGCTGATAGACACTTAAGAAAGTGTTCAACATCCTTAGCCGTCAGGGAGGTCTTATTGTTTTCAAGAACTACAACTCCCAGAATCCTGGAAGGTTACCAGGTCCTTGGGCAGGTAGGGCTTACAGATTAATTTAAGACATAATACTGCTGTCTTAAAAACTCTCGCCCTGAACTCTGATTTTGACTCGTGACTTGCCATTGCAAAAACACTAATTTCCCCGTCCCACCCCCACCCCCGCCCCTGGCTGGTTTCACAGTGGTCCAGGTACAAATGGCCAAAACATCTTTCAGTTTGAGGAACACCTTAACCCAGAGGGTTGGAGGCTCCAGGTAGTTCTGTTTCCCAGTAGAGTCCCAGGGGCAGGGAGTTTCTGTGGCTTCTGGACCACGGGGTAGCTGAGCTGGGTGTGTCTCCATTCTCTACCCTTCCCAAGCCCAGTTCACTCCATTTCAACTGCTGGTGTGTGTGGAGGAGGTATTTGGCCCCAGGGTTGAGTTACTACTGGGCTAGGTACATTGCTGACCCCCAGTGTTTCTGCCCTCCACTTTGTGGGAGCTCTTCATGGCTCCCTGGGGTCCTGGCTTGCAGGCAGCCAGCCCGTTTCACCTTGCTCACTCTGGTGACCTCCTGTCCCAGCCTGGCCATGGACTTTTCCAAGCACTGGGAAAAGGATCTGCTCTGCAGTTTTACTCCGTGTCCCTGAGAGTCCTCAGTGTTCATTAAAGGCAGAACATAACAATCATTGTGTGTGTGTGTCGAGGAGGCAGGTATCCTGACTGGTGATCACTGGAGGAGACAAAAAAATGGTAGTTAAAATAAAGCAATAGAAATAATTCCAATAAATGTAGTAAAGAAGAATGAGGTTGAGATACTGTACTAAAGGAATGTGTGACTGGAAATGCTGGGGAGGAAAAGGCTGGGTTGGGGGAGGGGGGAGATAAGATAGATGCTGTCACCCAAACAATGCATTGCTAGGCAACTACAGAAGAGGGCCTGATACCTCTGATGGTCACGTGGGAAGATGCCTGTGGCCGGCTCCTGTCCAGAGCTGAGACATAAACACTGGAATGAGACCCGAGGTTTATGTCATTTGTCCTGGAGAGGAACCACAGATGGCCCAATACAGGGGGATGGATTGGGGGGAGTTTCTTAAAACCTTGGGCTCTACTTGGTGGACCCCAAGGCGGGACTAAGAGAGCAGCCTCTGCAATGGGTGCTGTCAAAGAGCTAGGAGTTGGGTGGAGGGCATCGATGCCATCCCTACAAAAGCAGCCAGCCGTGAGTCACCCCCTCAGAGGAGGGGGTGGCCACATGGTGGCTCTGCTCCTGCCTCGTCGCAGATGCAGCAATGCTGGGCTCCATTCATATGCTGCACACATCGAGCTGTTGAGCTGTGTTGATGCTCAGACCGGAACATCCTGGCCTGCCTGCTGATGAGGCTGGCTCTTTCTTTCTTGTCCTTTACAGAGGGTGGACTTTTATTTCAAATTTTGGGAAAAGTACACACAAACTACTTATATACACATACATACATGCGTGAGCATGGTTATATATGACAGAAATGAAATGATTTAGTAATACTGTTTTCTTTTCATCGTCGGGTTCTATGGTATTTTTGAACCCTGAAAATTTTTCACATAAAAATAAATATTTCTGATGGCTGCTGTAATCTGTGGGAATACTTACCCATGTTGACCTTCAATATATACATATTTCTTCATTTAAAACATAAATATAGTAGAGCTTTCTAGGAATTGTTTTTAAAATTTTAAACCAGTCTTATTTTACATACCAGTCCCAGCTCCCTCTCCCTTTCGTCCTTCCATCCCCCCTCACCTTCCCCCACCCCACCCCCATCCACTCCTCAGAGAGGGTGAGGCCTCCCATGGGGGATCCTCAAAGTCTGTCACATTATTTGGGGCAGGATCAAGGCCCTTCCCACTGTATCTAGGCTGGGAGAGTAACCCTCCGTAGGGAATAGGCTCCAAGATGCCAGTTCATGCACTAGGGATACATACTGGTTCCACTGACAGAGGTCTCATAAACTGCTCACAGCCCCCAACTGTCACCCACATCCAAGGGACCTGGTTCGGTCCTATGCAGGTTCCCCAGCTGTCAGTCTGGAGTCAGTGAGCTCCCACTTGCTCAGGTCAGCTGTTCCTGTGGGTTTCCCCATTATGGTCTTGACCCCTTTGTTCATCACTCCTCCCTCTCTTCAACTGGACTCCAGGAGTTCAGCCCAGTGCTTAGCTGCGAATCTCTGCTTCCGTTGGCTACTGGATGAAGGCTTTAGGATGGCATATAAGGTAGTCATCAATCTCATTATAGGGGAAAGGCATGTAAGGTAGCCTCTCCACTATTACTTAGATTCTTCTTTGGGGTCATCCTTGTGGATCCTGGGAATTTCCCTAGTGCTAGGTTTCTCGTTATTCCCATAACGGCCCCCCATCAAGGTATCTCTTTCCTTGCTCTCCCTCTATCCTTTTCCCGGAATTGGGGTTTTGGAACTCCTGACTCATGCCTTCTAGTGTTTGAACTTAGAAAACTTCCTTAGGCTACTCATGGGCTGGGACTGGTAGTGACCATCAAGAAGGATCTACCAGTAACAAAATGAGTCCAAGTTCAGGAAAAAGGTTGCATTCGTGTAGCTAAAAGTCCCTAGGAACCAGCTACTCTGGTTTGTGGTAGCTTGAGAAGGAAGAGACGAGTATAGGAGTGTGCCCCCACCCCAAGTGGCCAGCTGGCAACTAGTGGGCAATACTGAGGGCCCAGCAGTAGGGTGGGGTGGACCTGGGGGTCTGACCAGTCAGGGTGCCTGATACAGTAGCTAGATGTCCGCAGGGTTGTGCAAGACCCCTTGCGGCCATAGCAGAAGCAGCTGCACTTGGGCCGCCTGGGAGCTGGTGAAGGTTTATGTGGGTAAGGAAACCTTCCCATGTCTTTCTCCCTTTCTGACTAAGGAAACCCCAGGGTCTTTGGGCCACTCGGGGCAAGCTGGCGTTCATGTCTAGAGGAAAACCAGAAGTGAGCTGGATCTAAGAAGAAAGAGGACGGCCAGGCACTGCAGTAGGAAAGTGGCTCAGAAGGCCCAGAAAGTGGACTGCCTGGAGCCAGGGATTCAGGCTTTACGGTCCTCTCTCCTAGCCAAGCAGGGGATAACTGCCCAGGTCACGTGTGACAAGTTCAGCTGGAATCTCTTTCCCCGTGGACAAAGGTGTACACCCACCGCACCTCCCTGCCTCTCCCCTGCCCGCTCCCCGCTCCCCCCTCTAACTTGGTTTCACAACACTCGGCTTCTTCTCTCTGCGGCAGCCATTGTGCTCGTCCCCATCTCAGGCACTTGTGGGCCCGGGTACCTCTTCACGTAGCTGGGCTCTTCTCACGCAGCCCAGTCCCTGGCTGTCCCCTGTACGGGGCGGCCCCGTGCTCTCTAGCCTTCTGTCCCGTTGTCCGGGTGACTGCCTTTACGATCTCAGTGGCTCTTTTGTTTACCTGTGTTTGCTCCTCTTTTCCCTGGAATTCAGTTTCCAAGTTCTTGTCTTTCTTTGCAAATCCCCAGGGCATTGAACGATGCCTGCCACATAGCAGGAGCTCAGTGACTCTTGGGCAGACACCGAAGGCCAGTTCACAGCAACCTTTGACCTTGATTGGCCCTCACTTGATGGGATTAAGGGATGCAACAGCAAGATTGTATCTGGAAGAGGCCTGAACTTGGAGTTAGTCCCCCCCCAGTGGTGTGTGTGTGTGTGTGTGTGTGTGTGTGTGTGTGTGTGCATAAGACACCCTTTCGAGACTCAGTCTCCCCTTCTGAAAACGTGAACCAGTTAATCATAAGACTGTTGACCCACCCTTAAGGGAGGGTAAGTTCCATGCCAGCAGCTTTCAGAATCAAAGGGAGAGAAAAACCAAACCAGCACATTTCTCTTTATTTCCATGGGCAAAGAACCAAGAGGTTGGCCCCACCTTCCCGGAACACTGGGGCAGAGTCTGTGCCAGCGAACACCCTGGGGATATCTGGAAGACCCATACAAGGAGCAGAGTTGGAAGCTCTGGTACTGAATGTGGGAGAATTTGAGATGGACATAGGGACGGGGTGGGGGTGGGGGTCTGGCAACAGAAAAATGGGGACTGAAGGTCTGGGTCAGAAATCCTGGGGTGGCCTCTGCTGATCCCAAATGCCAGTTCTTGGGTTCTCCCCGCCCAACTTAACTCCCTGAGGCAGGATCAACTCTGGTTCCAGCTTGTGTGGCTCAAACATTAGTTCTCTTCACCACGATGCTCCCCACGAAAGTGCTCCCCATCATCAGTGCTCCCCACCATCAATTGGCTGGGTTTCATTGTTCACATTTGTCTCCTTCAGACCTCTGGATTCTTGGAACACAGCTGTGTTGACTTTTCCAGTTAGGTGCCCAGCAGAAAGACTCCTTCTGCAGTGCTCCCAATGGCATGAACCATGTGCTGGTGACAGCCACCATCTGGTGACTAGTACCGTTTGTCTGTGAGTCCAGAAAGCAGGGCCGACAGAAGAGGATATTTGGTAATACTGAGGCAATGAAGGGCAAAGTTGCCACTGGGATCCTTGTGCCCCCAACACACTGTGGGGACAGTTACTGCTGGACCGACAGTGCCCCCTCTGTAGCCCTATACTGCAATGACTGGCGACTACTATTTAAAAGCACCTATTTCCATCTGGGTGTGCTGGGAAGTTGGGAGGTAGGAAGATGGCTTTAGTTCAGGAGTTGGGGGCCAGCCTGTTTAACACAGTGAGAGCCCGCCTCAAAGCACACATGCTTTCTCCTAGCAGCAGGAGCCATCGTCTGTGCCCCTCCGGTTCCTGTGGTCCCCATAGCTTTACCTCGGATAGAGTGAGCACAACAGGATGGGAGAGCTGAGGACCAGAAAAGATCAGAGTCAGACCCACGGTCACCCAAGTCAGCAGACCCTTTGCTCCCGACGCCCAGGTGTGGCAGGATTCGGTTCAGTGATGGCCACTGAAGCCATCTGTCTCCCTGTGCTCTGGTGCTCATGGGGAGGATGCCGTCAGGCCACTTAGCTAGCAGGGGAGGCGGTGGGCATGGCTCGCTCTGACAAAGGGTGCTGCTCTCAAGGCCTCTGGTCCTCAAATAATTCTCATGCCAGGACTTGCGCTGGCAGGCAACAGGTCTCCGTGTGGCACCCTCTGGCAGCAGAAGGGTGCCAGGTAAGCAGAGGTCCTCTGGGGATCCTGTGTGGCCAGAAGAAGCCCGAGCCTTCCCTTGAACGTGTCCTCTCCATGACTTCCAGGTGGCAAACTCCCATCCCACTTCAAACCCGTGATCCTGTAGCCTGCAAATGCAGCTCTTGGGGGCTTCCCTTAAAGCCAAGTGAATCTCCCTGTCCCCTTCCCACTGCTGCTCCAAGGTCTCTCAGCCCTGGATTTGGACCCTTTCCCGGAACTTGTCTCCATCTATCAGGGACACAGACTTTTGGCATGGTGTGGGGATGGAAATGATTATACTGAATATTAGAACAGGCTGGGGATTTTCTTAATGACTCTGAGGCTTGCAGTTCTGGGTCCTCTTGTGCCTCATGACACAGGGCCCCTTGCGGAGAGCAGCAGGGGCTTTGGCTTGGCTGGCCTTTCCTGGTAGCTGAGAGGTGTGGGCCAGCCATTCCCTGGTCTCCTGGCCTCCACTTCCTCATCTGTCCCATGGGGGCACTGGCAGGCACATTGCAGGATCACTGGAGGGGGGGTTAGATGCAGAGGCTCAGACCCTAGGTTGGCCTTTGTGCCTCCTACTGGCACAGACATCTGTATTAATGGCGTGTCCACCTCACAGGTACCACTGGTGCTCCGAGTCTGACTTATGGATGGCTTGCATGGTGCTTGCATTCCTATTGGGAAATAAGTAAAAGATGTGAAAATAAGGTGGCTTGCATGATGTGATCCGCTAGGTCACCTGGGGTGTGGTGGACGGGGAGGAGTGGAGCTGATTGCTTGGGGGAGGTTGAGTGAAGAATGGTCTGGAATGGAGGGGGGACTACAGGGGAGATAATTAATCTTGGTTCATGGAGTCTCCAAAAGTAGGCAGGAACAGGGGAAAACCTCACCTTGGCCAACCGTAGGGCAGTCTGCCTACATCTGCCTGCCTCCTATTGACCCCTGCCTGGCTCCTCACTGGGGCTCTGCCTCCTATTGACCCCTGCCTGGCTCCTCACTGGGGCTCTGTGTGGTCACCATAAAGATCCTCCTGCTGTCTGTCTAGGCTGGGAATCTGCACCCGTGCTCCAGCTTGAGTGGCAAGCCTCCTGCTGGGACAGGCTGTTATTTATGAACATGTTTGAGTTCAAGTACTCCTGGGGGACATGGATTGAGCTATTTTTTACTTTCTGTCTTGAAACCTGGAGACAACTTGGCACAGTCAAGTTCTCAAGGGCAGGAGAAGGAATGATTTAATCAGCTCCCCACAGTGAGGGGCAGGCATGGTGACTGACCACACAGAACCGGAGTCCAGGACCAAGAGCGTCCCCGGGTCTCATGGAAGCACTGTGCCAGAGCAGTAGTGTGGGGACACTCCGAGTACAAACTTCTGGCAGATGATAAACACTGCAGTGGCCTGTCCATCTGTCCATCTGTCTGCCACTGACAAAGGAAGATGGTGACACACACCGTCCCAGGAGATGAAAGCTGGGTAGTCTGACAGACCCCAGGCTCTAGCTAGCTGCCACTGAGTAACAAATTGCCTCCAAACTTAGAGGCTCATAGTCAGAGCAGCAAGCACTGGCCAGAGACCAGGCATCTCTTAGCCCTGCGACGTACTAGACACCAAAGAGAATGGGTCCTTCAAGCAGAAGGCAGCACTGGGCAGCAGCTGCTAAAAGATGAAGTCACCAGCCCTTCTGGTCCTGTAGAGCCTCCTGTTAAAAGCGCAAAATGCAGCCAGGTGTGGTGGGACACACTAATCCCTGCACTTGGGAGGCAGAGGCAGGTAGATCTCTGAGTTTGAGGCCAGCCTGGCTTACAGAGTGGGTTCTAGGACAGCCAGGGCTACACAGAGAAACCCTGTCCTAAAGTACCCACCCACCCACACACACACACATACACACACACACACACAGAGTGAAAAATGCATTCAGGTTTATGCTAATTGCACACACCATGCCCAGAATAGAAAAAGGAGGCAGAGGCTGCAGAATTGTCCCTTTGGTGGGAACTTCTTGCAGTGAGAGCTACCAGAGCAGACAGCTTCTGTGGAAGGTCTAGCCCCTGGCACTTTGTGCTTTTCTTGGGGCAGTCACATTGTTCAGAAAAACAGAACTAGAGTTCAAGACCTGACTTCAGTAGTTTTGGGGCTGTGTGACTCTGGGCAAGCCATTTCTCAGATTTAGCTTCCAAACCTAAACTAAGGGGTGCAGACCTAACTTCCAGTTGCCTGCCTCCTCCAGGACCAAGCACATGAGCTGTGCTTTGGTCCTTGGCCATCTAGCATCCCACAGCTGGTCTGTAACCAGCCTGTCTCCCTGGCCCCAAGACTGAGACCACGTGAACCCATCTTCCACCCAGTGACCCAAAAGCCCTTACAACATACACAGTAAATCAGTGAAAAGGCATCATTTCCCCTCTGACACTCAAGCGGCTTCCTGTTAACTTCTTAGAGAAAGGATGCCCCAGGCCTGACTCCCCCATGATTGCAGCTTCCTGGCCACACCCAGATGGCCCGTCTCCCTGTGACCACACAGGGCAAGGTGATGTCACCATCTCGTCTTTGGGTCTGTGGGCTCTGGCACGTGCAGGTCTTGTTAGGATTCTGGCTGGGCTCTGAGGCCCTGGACAAGTGTACCATCACCTTTAAACGCCGTTTTCTTCATCATGAGGAGAGAGATGGCGGCACCCACCCCTCAGAATTATGATGAGGGTGACATTAAATGAGATAATTGCATGCAAAGTGGCAGATGTGCAGCAAGCTCTCGTGAACAGGGACTATTTTTACCCCGTAAATGCATCTTCAGACTGAGCGGGGCTCCTCTGGCGCTCACCCACTGAGAGCTGCCTCTGTCTTTGAATGCCTGCCTCACTTCCCTTCCCAACACCTCATTCCCAATACTCGGCTTCAGTTGGCAGGTCGGGAAACTGGGGTTTAAAAGAGATAAATGGAGGAGGAGGGACTCTGACCCACTATGCCAAATTTGGGGGTTGCTTTTTAAAACAATATTCTTTTACAATTTTTCCTTTAGCATGTGGGGGTGGGGATTGGCACGCGTGAACGCTTGTCACCCTGTGGGTGTGAGGGTGGGGAGTGGAGGCTGGGGAGTGAGGGGGTCAGAAGGACAGTTCTCTTCACCCACCATGTGGGCTCTGGGTATGCTTGAAATTGCTTCACTTGGGGAAGTACTATACCACTGAGCTACACCCATGGCTTTCCCTTTTAAATAAATGGTTTCTCCACTAGAGGGAAACACTTAGGCTTAACACTTCAAGACACAGGCATGGACAAGGATTTTCTGAAAAGGACTCCAGCAGGATAGGAAATGATTGCAATAATTGACAAGCAGGACTGTGGGAAATTAAAAAAGCTGCTGTACAACAAAGGAATCAACCGAGAGAACCAAGAGACTGTCTGCAGGACAGAACAAAGCTTTACCAGCTATGAACCCAGCAGGGGGTTAACAGCCAGAATCTATAAGACTCCAACATGCATCCCAACATGGGCCAATGAACTATATAGACAGCTCCCAAGGAAGAAACACAAACAGTCAATAACTACTTGAAACTGCTGAACATCTTTAGCTAACAAGGAAATGAAAATTAAAACTATGTTGAGATTCCATCTTCTCCGGTCAAAATGGCTTTCATGAATAAAACAGATGTTCACCTATAATCCTAGCACTGGAGATTGTTAAAGTAGGGATGTTATCATGACTCTGGGGTCAGGCTATAATACAAAATGAGTCCTATCCCAGCCTGGGTTGCCCTGTGGGACAAAGAGCTGGGGCTGTAACTCAGTCAGCATCCTACTTGCCTAGCATTCACGGAGTCCCAAGTTCCATCCCCAGCACCACCTGAATTGAGCAAAGGTTCATCTGTAACCCAAGCGCCGAACCCGTGATGAGGATCTTAAGTCCAAGGTCATCCCCAGCTAATAGTAAAGGTCGAATTTGGGATACATGAGACCCTGCACTGAACTGAAGAAGAGCCCGTCAAAAAAAGAAAGAAAACAAGCAGCAGCAAACGCTGGTGAGAAAGGGATGCTTGTCCACTGCCGAAGGGAGTGTAGATTAGACCAGCCACTATATACATCAGTACAAGGTTCCTATGTGCTACCATAGTGCCCAGCTACGCCACACCTGGGCATGTGCACAAAGGACTCTAAGGCAGCCTACCACAGGGCTACTTAGGGACGCGTGTTCATTGCTTCCCTGTCCATAACAGCAAAGACACGGAAGCAGCCTAGATGCCTATCAGCAGGCAAATGGAAAAAAGGAAGTGTGGTGCATAAGCTCATTCATTTGTAGGGAATGATGGAGTATAACACTGGTGGAAAAGTGGAGAGCCTTGTGTTAAAGCTAGATAAGCTGGATTAAAGAAAGAGGGACATCATGTATTTTCTCCAGGGTAAAACTGAGGGGCTGGAGAGATGCTCAGCAGATAAGAGCATTGCCTTGCAGAAGACCTGGGTTTGGTTCCCTGCACCCTTATGGAGAAACACAGCCATGTGCAAGTCCAGTCCCATGAGATCTGATGCCCTCTTCTGACCTCCATGGTCTTCTGCATACATGTGGTATGCATACATGCACTCAGGCACACACACATACACACAAAATAAAGTAAATAAACATTTAAAATGCATGTGTGCGCATGCCTGCGCATGTGTGTGTGCATGTGTGTGTAGGCATGTGTGTATGCATGTGTGTGTGCATGTGTGTGTGTGCATGTGTGTGTATGTTTGTGTTGGGAGAGGGAGTGTGAAAATAGAAAGGGGCTGTGAGAAGGAAAGGAGGAGTCTAAAGGTGGGAGATGAGAGGATAATGGAATATGTGTAGCATGAAAAGCAGGAGGGACTGTTCGAGAGGAGGAAGGCAGACAGCAAGAGTGGAGGATGGAGGCTGGGGCGAGCAGAAGGAGGCGACTAAAAACAAAGTGTAGTGATGTATGTGTGAATACATCACAATGAAGGCTATCACATGGTATGCTACCCAGAAACAAAAGTAACTGTTTAAAAAGCCAGACACTTGTAACATTCAGCTCCTCAACAGGCTGTCAATTGTACCATGTCCTAAGGGTTTATTAACTGCAGTCCCTGCAAACAACATTTTGAAGCCCTTTCATCTAAAACACAAAGGTTGTAATGAGCAGGTGGGCAGTAGCCGCCTTTGACAAGCAGTTCTGTACCCGCAGGCGTGAAGTCCGTGTGGCTCACAAGCTGCTGCAGCGTAAGGGTAAGGGTAGGAGTACGGCCCGGGGCTTTCTGCTTTTCTTCCATTCAGCAAGTACTTACTGAGCTGTGTGGGCTGGATTCTCTGACAGTCCTCGGGAGACCGCGTTCAAGCAGGCAGAAGAACAACTTAACATTCCCAGAATGGACCTTCGCCGTACCTCACAGCTTCTCTTGTCCCAATTCTTTGCTGTTGCGTGAAAACAACATCAGACCCTCTGCTTGGCAGGAATACCAGGAACATTCTGGGAGGATCCCGATTCCACTCCCACACTGAGAATGAAGGAGAAAACTGCCAGCTGCCCAGGGAGACCAAGCCTTGCCTGGGTGTAGATGCTGACCTGGAAGTTTGCTCTGTGTTCTCTGGCATCCTTGGTAGAGTTCAGAAGTGACTGGTTTGTTGTGAAAGGTAGGGACCTTCAGGGCATTCGATTCTTGACCCTATATGCAAATGTTCTCCCAGGATGATTGATTGACTCGGGACATTTCCTGGCCCCTTTTCCCCCTTGTTCTGCTCCTCCACTTCTGACCTCTTTTATCTTTCTAGTTTTGAATGACACTGATCAGGTTGCTAGTTGGGAAGGCTGTGGGGGACTCCATCTCCAACTCTAAAGGACAGACTGAAGTCTGGTCTGAGCATCTCTAGTTCCTATTCCAAGCCTTCTTCCATTAGGACCCCAGCTTCCACCTGCCACACGCAGAAGAGAATCTACTGAGAACGGAGCAGAGAGAGAGAGAGAGAGAGAGAAAGAGAGAGAGAGAGAGAGACGGGAGGTGGGCTGGGCCCTTTTAAAAGGGAGCATATGGAGCAGGTACGGTGGTGCTCTTGGTGGCTGCAGTTGAGGGCGTATCCTGTCAGAACTCCAAAGGCAGGCCAGTACAAATGCCTAAATACTAACATATCCCACCAGGTTGGACGGCAGAAACATGAATAGAAAATGCTTTAGTTGTTTTAGATAGTGTGTGCAATGTAAGTAACTCAGGAGAAGTTTCATACCGCTTGAGGCTTAAGTGTAAGGAGACCCTGTCTGAAGATGATTGGCCGGCGTGGCTGGCTCTCACTGCAGGCCTCACGGCTCCTGCCTCCTACGCAGGTGGAGTGTCTCCAGCCAGCTGTTCTGTACCATAAGCATAGTCACCCATGTCTGTAGCTGATAAAATTTGATTTCTAAAAACAGACTTGGAATCAAATTATATTAAGTCCGTGTAGATATGAAATGTACACATCTCACTCAATGACATTGTCAAGGATTATAAATGCCTTTGAAATGATTGGTTCAATACGATAAATAACAAGAAAGCAAGGTTCTGGAAGGTGGACATTCAAATGATTTGTTCCAGCCTTGTCTATTACTTTCTGGGTTTTGTACTGGGTGTGGGAGATCTCTGTTGGCTCCTCTAGAATAACTGTTACACTCTTTGTTTCCATCTCACACGCTACATCTTCTTTCTAAGGGAGCAGATGCCCGGGACTTCAAGACAAAACGCATGTCTCGGCATGTCTAAAATTTCAAGGAGGGATGCGGGTTTTCTGAGAGCGTGCCTCACGACCCATCCTTGCTGCCACTCCTCATTTTCTCTGTCTTGGCATGTCAGCTGGACTTCGCTGAAGGCTGTTCCTTCTCCTTGTCACATATGAACAAATCTGGTCTGGAACACTAGCTTTCTATCTTGGTCTCTCTTCTTTTGTCCCTTCATTTCCTTGTCCCTCTCTTCTCTTTTGGAGACAGGTTCTCACTGCACAGGCTTGAGTGGCTTGAACTCGCTACATTGGCCAGGATGGGCTTGAGCTTGCGGCGAGTCTCTTATCTTTTACAGGTGGGCACTACTGTCCCTGGTTGGTTGTTGTGGAATAATCTTTCTGTACACTGAGAGAGGTGTCACTGTGGTTGGTTTAATAAAAAGCTGAGTGGTCAATAGCTAGGCAGGATTTCTAGACACAGAGGATTCTGGGGAAAAGGGACAGAGATGCAAGGAGACACAGGAAACAGGAAAGCAGGATGGACAGTGAGTAGATGAGGTAATGAGCTTCAGGGCGACACATAGGCAGATGGAAGAGATGGGTTAAATTAAGTTATGAGAGCTAGCTAAAAAGAAACGTAAATAAACTATTGGTCATAATTTCATAATTAATAAGTCTCCATGTCATGATTTGGGAGCTGGCTGGAGAAAGTCTTGTAACAGTTGGGTCTCTCTCTCTCTCTCTCTCTCTCTCTCTCTCTCTCTCTCTCTCTCTCTCTGCTATAAAGATCTGTAAAGAATTTGCACTGACTCTGTAGATTGCTTTTGGAAGGATGGCCATTTTTACTGTAAATTTTGCTACAGATGGCCATTTTTGCTGCAGATCCATGAACATGGGAGGTCTTTCCCATTTTTGGCAGCTTCAATTGCTTTCTTCAATGTCTTAAAGTTTTTATAATACAAGTCTTTCATTTATTTAATTGAAGTTACCCCAAGATATTTTACATTATTTGGGGGGTACTGGTAGGTATCCCCCGGAGAAGACTGCTCAGATAGAGCTAAAAAAAAGTCTTTACTAGCTGGCTGGTGACTGCACTGGATATTCAGGGTGAGCTTTTTTATCACACGCAAAAAAATCATATCCTAGGTTGATATGCATCACTTAACAAGAACAAGTAGCCAAAAGCAGAACTACAGCTGCCAAAATAACTAAATAACTAAATAAATAAATATCAAGGCATTTAGAGACTCCCAGAACTATGGGATTTAATAGATTAGGTCTTTGTTTTCATTTTGGCAGGTGGTGTTGTCTACATACAGAGTTTTATGGCCTTAATGGTACTTCTATCATGGAATCAGTTGTTCTAAGATCAGGGGTGGGGGGATGGGGAATGAGGGGGTTGTTACAGAGACTGTTGTGGAAGGTATTGTTTCCCTGATTTCTTTCTCAGTCCATTTGTTATTTGTATATAGGAAGGCTACTGATTTTTGTGAGTTAATTTTGTATTCACTTGCTTTGCTAAAAGTGTTTATCAACTGTAGAGTTTCCCAGTAAAATTTTTATGGTCATTTATATATACTCTCAAATGGTCTGCAATAAAGATACTTTGACTTCTTCCTTTTCAATTTGTATCCCCTTTATCTCCATCAGTTGTCTTATTGCTCTAGCTAGAACTTCAAGTAGCATATTGAGTAGACATGGAAAAATGGACAGCCTTGTCTTGTTCCTGATTTCAGTGGAACTGCTTTGAGGTTTTTCTCCATTTAAGTTGACATTGGCTAGCGGCTTGTTATAAACTGCTTTTATTATGTTGCCATACATCTCTTGTATCCCCAGTCTCTCCAGGACTTTTATTATGAATGGGTGTTGGATTTTGTCAAAGTCGTTTTCTGCATCTAATGAGATGGCCGTGTGGGTTTTGTCTTTCAGTTTGTTTATATGGTGGGTTACGTTTACTGATTTACATATGTTGAACCATCCCTTCATCATTAGGATGAAGCCTACTTGATCATAGTGGATGATCTTTTTGATGTGTTCTTGGATTCAGTTTGCAAGTATTTTATTGAGACTTTTTGCATCTATGTTCACAAGGGAAACTAGTCTATAACCCTCTTTCTTTATTGGATCGTTTTGTGGTTTGAGTATCTGGGTACCTGTGGCCTCATAAAAACGTTTTGGGCAATGCTCCTTCTGTTTCTATTTTGCGGAGTATTCACATTAATTCTTCTTTGAAAGTTTATAGAATTCTGTGCTAGAACCATTTGGCCCTTGGCTTCTTTTGGTTGGGAGACATTTAATGACTGTTTCTATTTAGGGCTTATATGTCTTTTAAAATGGCTTATCTGATCCTAATTTAACTTTGGTAAGTGATATATATTAAAAATCACTCCAACATTTCTCTAAGGGATTCATTAGTGTCTCCTTTAAGGACTGCTAATGTATCAATAAGGGCTGTTTAAGGTCTCTGTCTTATGCTTCAACTATGTTTCCATTCTCAGGGCCTAGTGTGGTAGGGTTGCTAGGCTCTTGTGGAGACACGCTGTCCTGGGTGTCACCAATTGTGTTTTTATGCTGAACTTTAGGCATCTGGGTTTGGGAAGAGTATAATCCTAGGTGCTCATATCTGTTCTTGGCTTTGTTGGGTGGGTGTTTTGTTCCTTGGTTTCTGTTATGCTCCCTGCTTCTTAAGAGGGTGTGGTGGCTGTGTGTTGCCTGATTGAAAACAGGGATTCAGCTAGGTGTGGTCACTGAAGGTTCCCAGTAAGAAAGCGTTTCTAGGTATTAGGGGCTGACACTCAGGAATGAGGATGGGCTTAGGGTGGCGCCTGTGAGGATCCACGGGTAGGTAGAAAGCAGGATGTCCCATCAGGATCTACTTAGTCCTCTGGGAATGTGGTCAGAGGACAGGGAGAAGCTGCAATAGGTGTCTGCTTCAGATCTGGGCATGAGACTGGGCTTGGATATGGGGGAGGAGGGGAAGTGAAGATCTGAAGATAGCCTACCCTCTTCTCTGGCCTACTTACTGCTCTAGCGCGCTTGGCTGGCAGGTTCCCAGGGAATATCTGCTGGAGTTGGGGCTGGGATCATGGGATAAGTTGAGGTGAAGGAAGTTTGGAGGGAAAGATCTGTGTGATCCACTGGAGATGGGGATGCGGGGAGGGGAGGCTGCAGCAGGTTGTCTGCTATAGAGCTGGGCATGAGACCGGGAGATTGGACTTGGAGGAGAGGAGGGAGGGATGAAGATCTACAGTTACCCCACATGCTTCTCTGGCCAGAATGGCCTACATGTTCCCAGGACATCTTATACTTTTTAAGAAAAAAAGAGTCATATTGTACATATCATTGTATAATATTCCTGTCACTTCGTAGAAAGTCATGAAATCCTCCCCTAACAGAGCACTTGGCTACACCTTCCTTTGTACTCTATGGAGGGTCAGAAAATAGCACCCAGAACTACTTGGTGGTCTAGGTTACTCTGGCCTTTCCATGTTTAACCTCTTAGCACAAGGTACTGTAGTTACAGGTAGCTGTGGGCTGCTGTGTGAGAGCTGGCGACTGAACCTGGGTAGGATGGTTCAGTGGTTAAGAGGAGCAAGTTCTCTTCCCAGCACCCACATGGTGGCTCACAATTGCTTGTAACTCCAGTCAGTTCCAGGGAGTCTGATGCCTTCTTCTGGGCATCACATGCAAATAGTACAGACGTATGAGCAGGCAAACATATGCATATATATTTTTAATTTAAAAATGAACGCACATGTGAAAATAAGAGTTTTGGGAGGATAATCTTGGATTATATTACAGGCTCTGTTGTCTCTGTTCTCTCTCTCTCTTCTTTTAAAAAAGCTTTTATCTAAAATGTAAACATTAACTGTGGAATTTGGGACAGAAGGAAAAAAAACTGATTATGCAAGGACTTTATCTCAGTCAAACCTAACCAAAATGTTAACTAATTCAAGTGTTCATTTTGAGCTCACAGTGAACCAATTTGTGTCTGGTACTTTAAATGTTAACTGGTGGAATGGTTCGGGTTTGCACGTTCAGGTGATAATTTGGAGAACTGAGGCTAAACATGGGGGCAGGAGGCATCTGCTTGCAGAATTTACTAGAGATAAAATGGTTTGCAATATGATTTGAAGAGAAAGAAGGTGTTATACATTCCAAAAAGTTTTATCTATTAGCCACAGGGTGTTAGGTCTGACATGGAGGTAGGCAGGCTAATTCAGGGGCTGAAGGCAGCTCAAGATAAACTGTAATTAGATTCTGGACCTGTAGCATTCTGACCACTAGAGTAAGTGGTTTTCAGAGTGAGGTCCGGCTACAGTCCAAATGAGATGTCCTCTCTGCTCAAGTCTTTGAACTTGTGGTCTCTAGCTGGTGATGGTGTTTTGGAAAGTTGCTGAACTTTATGATGTGGGGGTCTATGTGGGGTGGTCACTGAGTGTGGATGTTGTGAGATATACTCTGGCCCTGGTTCTGGTTGTGTTTGCTTCCTAGTCAACTTCTTGTGCTCTTGCTGCCACAGAGGGGACTGGTATCACCTCAAATGATACCGCAGCCTCCCTGCTGTGAAGATTAAGCCAAGGCAAGCCCTTCCTCCTCTGGGCTGCTTCTTGTCAGGTACTTGGTCACCGATGGCCCCCAGGCTGGACACAGCACCTCCACCCGAGAACATGTCAGAGAAGCCTAATCTTGGTGGCATCCCAGACCCACTGACTCAGAGAGTAAGAGGCAACGCTCAGAATTATTGTTTTGAGAAGTCCCCAGCTAGTCTTCCTGCTGGTTTGAAGCCCTTAGCTACCGGTTTAGACATACTCCAAACTCACCAGCTAGGCATCCAGAGACCTGGGTGTCTGGGACCCAACCTGCCTTAGAGGCAGCGGCATCTCCACTATGCGCTTTAAGGAGACTTGGGAAGGCTTCTGACATGGAGCTCACTCTGTGTCTTTGAACAGATCACACACACACACACACACACACACACACACATGCACACACACATGCATTCATGCACATATCACACACATGCACCACGAACTCACCCACACGAACGAATGCACACCGGTGCCCACACACACAACACACACATGCACACACACCACACATGCACACACACCACACATGCACACACAGGGATTTTATAAAGCCTCACTCTCTTACTGCAGCTTGGCTTCAGAACAGCTCCATCAATGGCCAAAAATGGGCACCCTGGGTTTTCAAGTTCTCTGATGCTTGGAGACCCTGCTGGATAAAGGTTGCAGTCTACCATGGCCTGGCAGTGCTCTCTGAGCTCTGGAACATGGAAGACTCTCTCTCCATGGACTGGTCAGTTCTTTTCATATGTAAAGACCAGGTCTTACTTTTCTAGAGCTACTAAATCTTCAGCTGAAAAAGGCAAATTCATGCAACTTACCTCGCTGACAGAGATAAAATCACAAAACAGGTCTCAGTTTAATTTTTTTTACAATTCCTTTATTTAAAGGAAGTTGCTTTGCAAGGGGTGGTCTCTGTAATCAACCACCTGTGTCTCGCAGTAAATGAGCATTAGATGGAAAGAAAAGATTTAAAGTTTATGTAAATTGTGAGGGTCTATGAAAGTAATTTAAGATGTGTAATTAGATGGAAAAATGCAAAAATGAGAAATGTTTCAGATTTCTTTCCTTCTTGTGATACTATTGTTATATTAAGACTTCAAAAGTTCAGAGTTTTAGCATTAATCAGCGGAGTTCTGATAAGCTACTAATCTAGCTCTGGCAAACACTGACTGTTATTATCATAGTCATAAGCTCAAAAATGTAAATTTCCTTTGGTTGTCTTCTAAGTATAGACCTAAAGGTGATTCTCATCAGGCTATAAGTGTCTCTGTCCAATCTGTACATTCAACCCTCAGGCTATGTAGGAAAAGTGCTCATGCTTCTTACCCAGAATCAGTTTTGGGGTCCCCGGCTTTTGCTGTGACTCAAAAACGTGAGTTTATTGCTTTTTCTACGATGTAGATTTCAGTACAGACTGCAAACAGTAGTAATGCTAATATATCTAAAACCTTTCACCTTTTTGTTTTTAAACTTAAAAAAGTTCATGTAAGCTTCAGGGAGTCATGAGACTTGGATGTACCAGTCACAGGTCAAATGGACTCTAAATAAGTTCTGTCAATCAACAGTTTAAGCTTTCCCCACTACTGCCTATCCCTGAGGGTCCTGCTTCCCTAGTCTTGGGACTCCTCCCCTCCCCCAACTACCAGACCGATGGGCCTGAAGGTATCGAATGTTCACCCAAGATAAAAAATTTCCCCTTAATGCCTTAACTTTACCTTCTGTCCCTAGTATCTGTCTTAACAGGTTTCCAATTAACTGCAAACTGCTCCAAAGCTGCCCGCAATGTGCCGGCCTCGGGCATTCCTTCAGAACCTGCCCCCTGACTGCTTCCAAGTGGGGAGCACTTCTGTAGCCCCAGGTGGTCCCGGCAGAACCTGGGCCGGAAGCACAACACATGTCCTCCGACCTGCACTTCCCTCTCCCTTCCTGGCTTGGACCCATTCCAGCCTTCCTGGGCCCCCAACAATGATGTCCTTTATCATCAACAAAAAGGCTGGCAGGTCAGGTCCCAAAGAAACCTGGACAAGTCTCACTCAGTGCCTGTGGCTCCTCCCAGCACTTCTCGCCCCACCCCCTACCCTAAACCCCTACAGCCCAGAGGCTTCCCTTCCCTTCCCTTCCTTTCATAGGCCCCTTCCTATATGATCCAGAGATTATGGTCACACTTGTCCTCAGTTCTCTTTCTCTAGGCTCCTGGCTCCCTCCCTCCTTCCTCTTTCCCTCTCTCCCCTCAGTAATCTATATCACTCATATAACTTTGGATAAGTTGGGCCTTGCAAATCATGTAAGTTGTTTACTTTCTGTCTTCATGAGTCTCCAGTCTCCCTCCAGGATGGGAATGTTTTAATTGGGAGAGCATTTAACAGTCTGTCTCCAGTGTTTATTTCACTCATCCCTCCCCTTCCATTATGTTCTCTGAGCCTCAGGAGCACGATGACGTCATAGCTATGCCACGGCATCAGTCTCTCATCTTCAGGGCCTGTGCCAGTGGTTAGGAGTCTCTTTGGCACATCATCATTGGTAAAAGCAGGCTTTTCCTGTGACCAATTGAGGCTGACAACGACAGTTATCTATGGGCGGGCGCAAGCACAGAGCACAGACGTTCACAAGTCAACTTGTCAACGCACCTGTTTAACAAAGCAACAGCAGTGGCTTCTCTCCCCACTCACAAGACTTAGTCCTGGCTTATGGTAGTAGCTGCGAGTTGCCTCCTGTGGAACAAGCCTTGTATGCAATTGGAAAGCAGTTGGTTGTACCCATGGTGTTAATGCCATGTAACAGGTAGGCACATCTTGCCTGGTATGTCTGTACTCCTCGATGAAGGGTCCGTAGCTGACCGGGACCGTTGGTGTCAGTTCTCACTTGGTAACATGTATAGCATCCTCTAACAAAGCCAGCAAGGAGGGAGCTTCCAACTTTGTCCCATTCTGATTTCTCCGTGTCTTATTGTCTAGTCCTAACTGACACCAGTGGCAATGTCCTTTATTCTTTGTGAGTCTTCATAGCCACAACTCATAAGGATGTAACCCATGCTTGCTACTGGGATTTTTACCCAACAGTGTTATGACTCCTGGAAACGTCTTTTTCCATTTATGGAGGGTGTCTTCATTTAAAATTCTTAAGTGTTATCTTTATGGTTTTTATAGATATTTTTGCAAATCTGTAAGGCATTCAAGTATATCCAGGTGTCCCGGTTTCATTTCTGTTGCTGAAATACCCTGACAAAAAGCAGTGTGGGGAAGGAAAGGATTTGTCTGGCTTACAATCCCAGTTACAGCTCGTTATTTTGGGGACATCAAGGCACAGACTTAATGTGTCACATCCAGAGTCAAGAGTAGAAAGAGAATAAGTGATTGAGGGCCCAGCCTAGGGGAAAACGTGGAAGGGCAAACTGGGATAGATGGTTCAGTCTGTCTCTGTCTGTCTGTCTTTCTGTCTGTGTGGACGTGTGGGGGTGGGGAGAGAGACAGAGACAGAGAGAGAGAGAGAGAGAGAGAGAGAGAGAGAGAGAGAGAGAGAGAGAGAGAGAGGCTGCCTCCTAGAGGGGACTAGGGAGACAGCAGTAAATAGAGTGTTTGCCCTGCAAGTCTGACACCAGTGTTCAGATCCCCAGAACCCAGGTAAATCCAGAGGCAGTAGCCATGACTGTAATCCAAATCATCCTTCCACAAGATGGGAGGTGGAGACAGGAGAATCCCTGGAAGCTCCCTGATAGCTAGCCTGTCCTACACAGGGGTGAATAAAAGACCTTGCCTCGAACCTGAAGTTGTCCTCTTACCTCTTACAGACATTATGGCAACACACACACACACACACACACACACACACACACACTCACACACACACACACACTATTGAGATGGGTGGGGCAGCTGCAGGCCTGGGATCACTTCCCAATAGCTGCTCTGATCTCTTAGGTGAGGATCCCATCTCCCAATACTGCCACCCAGGCGCTCTGGAGGGACTTCATCTGTCGGTGAGGGCAGTGCTGAGGCAGCATACAGCCAATCTCAGCAGACCTTCCATTCTGTCCCTCCCCTCTCAGGCTGCTTTGCTCTGCTGTGTGCTGCTCCTCCAGGAAGCAGATCAAGATCAAGAAAAAATCTAAATGATGTCCTACAGACCCTGGACCTGTCAGGCCTCAGAGCCAGTTGCTCCAGGCTTAATGTGTTCCTGACACACTCTCTCTCTGTCTCTGTCTCTCTCTCTCTGTGTGTGTGTGTGTGTGTGTGTGTGTGTGTGTGTGCAGAAGCTAATTTTGCAGGGTCTTAGCCTAACCAAGGAAGGCTGAGCTGGGTCCAAGGAAAGGAAAGTGAGCTGCTCACTTGTTCCCCAGCCTACCAGGATCTCCTTCCTGTGCACACTCCCTAACACTTGGCTTTTCTGCCAGGCTCCCGTTCCTGCCATGTGGTTGCTAACCCATTAGGTGGTTGACCTCCATGCTGACCCAACTCAAACAGAATGACCTTTCCTCCTCTTCCTCCTTTGGGAAGCTTCTGAGATTTACAGCTTGTATGCTGGGGGTTTTTTCTTCTAAATTCTAATGAATTGCCCTTAAGATTCCTTTTGAGTCTATTCTTAAATCTTTTATTAATGAAACTAGGAGCCTCAGGTGGAGACATTTCTTATAACATGTGGTGCCTGAAAAGTTTCTATAGCCAGCTAAGCCACCGCTGATGTACCAATCCAAATCAGACCAAATCAAACCAAATTAGAAAAAGCCCAAGTTTAATGGTTACAACACTCCCGGATGGCCTTCCAGCCAGAGGATACGGAAAGGGAAACTGGAAAAACCATGAGTCTTCTCTGGTGGACAGTTTAAATACCCTGTGGGTGTGGTCTTGAGTATCTCCAGGGGAGGGACCATCATTTGGCAGGCTTTCTGAGATCCAGCAGGGTTTGGAGGGAGATGTGCTTGGGTGGAAATTCCACCATAACATCCCAGACTCTTTGGGTATATGGATGCCAGTGACTGGGGTGAAGCTTCCACCTTAACAATGGCCACAAAGCAACTCCACCAAACATCCAGTAACACTCCCTCTCTGATAGAGCATTTAGAGCCTCTACTTGGGATGAGTTACACTGTCCTGGGCCTGTGGCCTCACTAGGCTGTGATATAAGATGTCTTTACCATTTATCAAGCAAAATCCATGCACAAATATTAAAGGACAAATGGGGACCTAAACCGAGTCACAAGCAGTCACTTATACTTGGGGTTGCTCGTTCCTCTCTCCAAAGGTCTGCCTCTTCCTCTAACGTGTGGTCCCCAATGAAAACCCCGCCTCTTCGGCCAAAAAACATTCCTCTCAATCGGCTAGGGAACCGGCGACAGAATTCCTGCACCGAGGCTGTGTGTCCTGTTCTGCTTTGGTCCCACCCTAGCACTTGGCATATGACTTGGTGCAGCACAAGTGTTCCGTTGGTGCTTACTGAATGGACAAGTTCCGTTGGTGCTTCACTGGGGAGCCAAGGAAGAGGATCTCCTCTTTGCTACAGGACTTCCCTGATTGCAGTCCCTGCCGGGAGGTGGCCCTATCTCTAGACCCACGTTCTCCTCTGATGGCTGTGCAGCCGTGGCCAAGGACAAGGACACTGCAGTCAATTAGGGGCCGTGTTTACATGCTGAAGCCTGTTCTTCTCCGCACTTCCTGCAGATTGGACTGGGCGTGCTAAACGCATAATGAGTCTGCGCAACTCTTTAACGCGCTTGCAATTCTTACTGCTCCCCTCAATGATTACATATAATTCGCCGAACTGATTTGGCTGTGTGACTTGAAAGGCATTTGGGGAAAAAAAATCTCTGTAATTTGTCACTCAGCTCACCCTGGACTTTAAAATGAATGCGGGAACACATGAAGGAAACATTCACAGTTGTGACCTGTGCAATTTTTGACGGATGGCCGGTATTCAACGAAACAAACAAAAAAAAATTACTGAATTCCATTCATGTGCCAGACCTCATGGGAGCAACTGGGGTTTCACTGTTGATTAGGAGTATGCTTCTGGCCTCAAGGTGCTCAGAATTGAGGGAGGAGTGCTTAGAAGTCAGAGAGCAAGGACACCGGGGAGCAGTTAAACTCGTTTGTCTCCCCGTGAAATGTCACATTTACCAACTGCTCATCTTCCTCAGAGTCCTGCTTAAGTGTCCCCTTCTCTTCAGTGTCGGATGTGTTGAATCAGAGCCATCACTCAACAGAGGCTGTGCCTTGGCTGGGTCTTCAGGGAGATGGTATGTTTGAATATGAAATGCCCCTCCACAGGCTCACGTGCTTGAACAGTTGGTCCCTGGTGGTGGCAGCTCTTCCGGAGGTGGAGCCTCACTAGGGCAGAGATCATTAGGGGCAGACCTTGAGGCCTCTTCTCCTGGTTCCACCTCCTGTTTCCACTTTGCTTCCAGAGCGTGGATGCCGCGTGACCCCCACCTTCCTGCCCGTGCCATCGTCACTTCCCTGCCTGCTGTCATGTCCTTACCGCTGTGGTGAATCGTGTCATTTTTGGAACTGTAAGCCCAAACAAGCCCTTCTGTCCTTAGCTGCTCTTGTCAGGGTATTTTCTTCCAGCAACAGAAAAGGAAGCTGAGGCAGATGGTGACCTTTGAGTTGGTGCCTGAGTTGGACTTGGAGCTGGTTCCGAGCGGGGCTCTCCAGGGGCATCAGTCACAGGGGCAGGAGAGAGCGACGTTCTCACCTCCCACCTTCCTCGGCGATGGTGCCTGCCAGCTGTCCTGCCAGACTCCCCTGCCCGTCCTCCTTTCACCCAGAAGGGTCCAGGTGGAGCCAGCTGTGTGCCCCTCCCCCACCCGCCACAAATCTTCACCCCTCAAATCCCTGTGTGTGTGTGGCATCTTCTAAGAACAGCAGGCAGTCGAGCTTAACAGACCTCATCTGGTGTTTTCCTTCTGCAATCTTAGCCTAAAGTCATCCAGGGCCGCTAAACAAAAACTCTTGAGATCCTTGAAGCAGAAGGACTTATTGAGCTGTTACTAACGTCTACAAGAAAAGACTTGCATACTGGGTCAAGTCTGCCTAAGTCCAGCACCAAGGCTAACATCCAGAGCTACTGGAGGGAAGACCTGTGTCTCTTCTGCACTGGCAGAGGAGAGGGGAGGGGCGCATGGGCACTCTGTGGTGTAGGCAAGGAAGAGTCTGCCAAGTTAGGGCTTCTTGGAGTTGAGTCAGTGTTTTAGCTCACATTCAGGAATCTCAGGTGGCCTTTTGTTTCTTTAGACACCCAGGACGTCTCCCTTCCCTTTCATCCCCATCATCCTTGTAATCAAATTCAAAATAACTCAGAAATTTTCTCTTATCAAGGTCTACGGGCCACTTAGTAGTTGAAGTTATCTTCTTAGTCCAGAGTCCCAAAGTGAAGCATTGGGGGAATGCTGTCTCCTCTCTCAACACCTCCTGGGAAGACTGGGTCCATGCTCATTCTCCAGGCAGGCGCTGTGTACACATCCAAAACAAGGACATCTATTCCCAGTGCCCTGTCCCCAGCCTCTTCCCCATCTCAGCAAAAGGCATTTAATCCATCCTTCTGGTTAAGCACTTTGTCACCTGCATCATCATCATCACCACCACCACCATCATCATCATCATCATCATCATTATCTTTCTACCTGGATGTTGTGGTTTGAATGTAAATTTGTCTTCTCTGAAAATCGTGTTGGGGTTTTAGCTCCATGGTAAGACACAAAATCCAACGGTTGTGTTAGAGATTGTCTTTGGGACTGATAGGAATTAGACAGTCTTCTTGGGGCAGCCCCAAGACTGAATCCTGGCAGCTTTATAAGGAGAAAGGCCAGATCGTGCATGCATACTTTGTCTCATGCCATGCCATGCCCTGTGCATGGACTGTGATGGCTGTTTTTGATTGTCAACTTGACTACACCTGGAATTAACTGAAACCCAAGCAGCTGGGTGCACCTATGAGAGATTTTTTCTTATTTAAATCATTTGAAGTGATTTAATCAGGATCTTTTGAGGTGGGAAGACCTGTCTTTAGTCTGGGCCACATCGTCTGCTGGCAGCCTGTATAAACAGTATGAAGAAGAAAGCTTTTGTTCAGCCTGCTCGCTCTCACTCTCTCTGTCAAGTCCTTTCCTTCACTGACATTAGCGTCTGCTTCTTTGGGATTCCTTCCTATACTGCAGATCAACTGAGACATCCAGCCTCGTGGATTAAACAAATACTGGATTCTTGGACCTTCCATTGGCAGGTGGCCATTGTTGGACTTGCTGGTCCATAGTCTGCAAGCCACTCTAATAAATCCCGTATATTCACTCCATCATTTCTGTCCTTCTAGAGAACCCTGACTAATACAGGGATGCTATCTACAGGAAAGCCATCACCATAGGTATCCCATTGACCTTGGACATCCAGAACAGTTTTTGTCAACTTGACCTAAAGCTAGTGTCCTCTGAAAGAAGGGCATCTCATTTGAGAAAATGCCTCTATAAGATAGACCTGTGGGCAAGCCTGTGTGTCATTTTCTTGACTAATGATTGATGTGGGAGGACCCAACCTATGATGGTTTGAATAAGAAAGGCTCCCAAAGGCTCATATATTTAAGGCACTATTTGAAAGGATTACAAGGATTAGAAGGTGTGACCTTCTTGTAGGAAGCTTGCCACTGGGTTGAGTTTTGAATGTTCAAGGCCCCATGCCAGGCCTACCTAGAGTCTTGGCCTACAGATCAGGATGTAGCTCTCAGCTAGTGCTCCAGTGCCATGCATGCTGCCATGCTGTCTGCCATGAGAATAACGGACTAACGTTCCCAATTAAATGTTTTCTTTTATAAGAGCTTCCTTAGTCATGGTGTCTCTTCACAGTAATAAAAGACTGACTAAGATAATACAGCCCATTGTGGCTGGTACCACCCCTGAGCATGTGGTCCTAGGTTGTATAAGGAAAAAAAACTGAGCAAGCCATGAGGAAGAAGCCAGTGAGCAGTGCTCTCTCACGGCCTCTGCTTCAGTCCTTGCCTCCAGGTTCTAGCCTTGAGTTTCTACCCCACCTTCCTCAGTGATGGGAACATCACATGGGTCTTGGATATCAACTGGTAGGGCGTAGACTTTAACTGACGCTGAGGACGGGAGGCATTTTCAGCAGAGAACGTCCTATCTAAACTCGCATGGATGAGGAAGGATCCCTCCTTCCACGGCTTGCTCTTTTCTCCTTTCCCCTTCTCTGCTTCCTTGGTGTTGACTCCATTTTCAGACCTCATGTCACAAGATGGCTACATCGGCTCTAGCTTACTTACTTACTTTCTTACTCTTCTCTAGATGGAAAGAGCTGCAGTATTTAAACACTTAATTTTCTCCCCTGGGGCCAGGTTCTCCACTCCGACCCACTCATGGTGACAAATACTGTGTAATGTCCCATTGCACTGTGTGAGTGTGTGTCACTTTTGTGATTGATTCAATAAATAAGCTGAATAGCTGAATAGGAAGGGATTGGGTGGGAGAGCCAGACTAGGAGGCCCCTGGGAAGAAGGAGGGCAGAGTCTGAGGAAGCAGGAGATGAGCATGCCTTGCTGAAAAAAGGTACTGCCACGTGGCAGAGCACAGATAAGAAATGTGGGTTAATTTAAAATGTAAGTGTTAGCTAGTAACAAGCCTGAGCTATTGTCCGAGCATTTATAATTAATACTGGGTCTCTGTGTTGGTTATTTGGGAGTGACTCCCAGGACAGGAAAACTTTGCCTACCAGTACAATACTGACTGGCCAGGCTTGGGCAGGTGTCTCTGGAAGCAGAGTGGGATTCACCTTTACCAGAAGCAAAAGCACTGACAAGGCAGGTGGAGAGCTGCATAGGAGGAGACTTGATGAGTCCATTTTTGATGATTTACTCACAGTCTGCATTCAGCTGCTCTTCTCTGGGAGGTGGGTGGTGGCAGCAGCTTCTCTGCTTCTTCTGTGGTGGAGGCCTCTGGCTAGGACAACTGAGAGTGTGAATTGAGGCTTGAGAGTGGCCCAGGCGGGGTGCTGTGGAGAGGCCAGAGGGCCCAGTCCTCAGAAGGTCAAGTTGTGGGCTGGGATTTGCTTCCTGGGTGACATCAGCTTGCACTTACTTCTCTGCCTCATCCCTTATCTCAGGAGCACAAGAAAGGTTTCCCTCCGAGAGCTGGAGGCCTTGGGCAGTCCTCGGCCTGGCATTGCATCTCCACACACAGTTACGGCTCTGATCATTCCGTCTGTTCACAACAGACTCAGTTGTAGGTGGGTCGCTGACTCAGAAAACTGTTGGAGAGGAGAAGACAGCAGTCGTGTCACCTGCAGAAAAGAGCCTGAATTTGTCAACCTGAAATGCACCCCTTCCAGCTGCAGGACGGAGTGCTGCGGAAGCGGTCAGTAGGGAGACACAGACCCGGGGCTTCTGTTGCTGTCACCAGGACTGCAAATGTGTCCAACCTGGTGGCTTCCCAGGCTTGTCCGCTCTGTGCCTGTGCCCCTATTGATTCCAGTCTCCGGGTCTCAAAAATCTCATTTTTTCCTTCATCACACAGGTGGAAAGATGACCTACTTACGTGTATTCAAGGGGGTCATCCGTATTTCACTCTTGCCCCTAATGACGGCTCCTTTACTATTTTCTCCCATCCCATTTCCCGTGTCAGGCTTCACTGCTGCCAGAATCGGCCTGTTAATTTCCATTCTGTAGCCTCCTCCCCTTTGGGTGATTACCACTCTCCCCATGTAATTACCAGCCTTCCTAAATAGAATTTTAATGAGCGTAAGGCATTTCATTGTGTGTCTGGGATTGTTGTATTTAATCATTTGCTATTTTTTGAACCTCCAGTGGTTTCCAGGTTGTCACTAGGGGCTGATCACTTATCAATGACTCATTTTCTGTGGAAACTTATTTCATGTTTCTGATAACATCATGAGGAAACAATCTGGGATGCAGAAATGCTGTAACAAAGGTCGGGACCTGTCTTGGGCTCTTCAAAAGAGTGTCAACACTGCTGTCTTGTAGATGAACGTCAGGCCTGTTGGGAATGCTGTATGCATGTAGCTGTACTTGCAGAGACATGAGCATGCCCACATTCAGTGTTTTCAGAAATGCCTGTGCACACATGTAACATCTTCTGTGAGTCATTCCTAATATTGGGAGCATCTGGCCTCTGCAACTAGGGAAACAGCCCTTTTTAAAATCTGCTACCCCAGATTGGTGTCAGAGGAGTTCAAGGAGGCTTAAGTGGCTTCTGCTAACCGATGGCTTCTGACTGAGACACCAGACTAAACATAACCTTAGCTTCCCTCTGAAATCAGACCAAGCTGTGAGCTGAAGCCTTCCTCTTCCTTCCCTGGAGTGACCCCAGGCCACTCCTTCCCTTAGGCACAGCTCCACATCTCTTTTCTGGCTCTCCTGGTCCTCAGACACATCACGGGGTGCAAGAGAACATGTGGGATATGAGACTCAACAGTTGAAGGCCTTCTATTTTTATACAAGTTTTCATGTGGGAAAATTAGTTCATATTGAGCAACGCACACACTGTACATGGCATAGAGAGGCGGCTCGGTGAAGACTATTCCATGGAGCATCCTGGGTACCAACTCCCAGGGCAGCAAATCAAATAGAGGCCAGTGACTGAGAAGTCTTTCTTCTGCCCTCAGTAGCCTAGCTCTCTGTATACTGCTGGAGTGGGGTAGGGTCCTGATGCTTGTCCCCAGGCGTTCATTCTGACATTCCAGAACAATGCAGCTTAGCATGCAGAGATCAGGGGTTTCTATAAATCAACGCAGGGATATGCATCATCTTGTTTTTTACTCCCTTGGCTCTAAAATGTGTGCTTAACATTCACACATTGTCCTGTAACATTTCCAATATATGTTATTATGCTATTTTTAAAAGAGAAGCTTTACTAGAACAAAGCCACGGCTCGTCCCCTCCTCTTCCCCTGAGAAGTAAGCTATTAATTCCCATGCTTCCCATGGCCTAGTCGGTTGCTTTGAGGGGATTACTCAGAGGCCAAAACCCATGTCCTCATGTGACCCTTCTGTTTTTTCGTTGCTGTCAGTCTTGGCTGGGGCTGCAGGAGCTATGGGAACAGCAATGGCGGCGGCGGCGGCCATAGGGGCAGCAGCCACGAGTGCAAATGGACCAGCCAAGAAGGCCTTGACCTTGTCGGCAAGTGGGAGTTTCCACGGACGAAACCAGGGCCTGCTGGACCCACTGGTGACAGAGCGAGTCACAGTCATTTGGTAACCGGTCTGCACGCAGACACTGGCAGCGTTCAGACACCCTCCAGGAATCCAGAGCGCAGAGTTTGCTCTGTCAGATGGTGCACTTCTAGGCCGTCTGACCCCTGCTGGATGATCAGCCCAAAGGGGAAGGGGAGATGCTCAGAGTGTGCAGCCATGTGGTGGCTTCCCTGGCTGTCACTCATCTCCAACAGCTCACAGCACTCAGAATTTTGGTGGGGCCCCTGGAGGTTTCAGAGGTCTGAAAGAAAGAGGTCTTCTTCCACCCCAGACCAACGTTCTGGGCTGGCACAGTGACCTCACACGGGGTGGTGGCACCAGCATGGGCAGCAGCCCACACCTTACTGTCCAACAGCATGTCCCTGATTTCAGTGAGGTCCTTATTGGTGAACACAAAGCCCACATTCCCCCAGCTACGAGGCAGCAGTTTCTCCAGAGCTGGGAAGCTTACAGACGCCCCCGGGAGCCTTGCACATCTGACCTTCTCCCTCCCACTACCCAGGGACATGCTGACCTGCTGACCTGCTTGGAGCCCACAGTGTCTGTTCCTCCATGAAGCATTTTGGATAATCATCTAAAAGTTACTAAGGAAGTAGGAGGATTTCCAAGTCACCCTATTTTCCCTGGGCAAGATGGTGGTGTTGGGGTTTAAAGATGATGTCACCAGAATGAAGATGCCTGGCAAGAGATCTTTATTTTCTCTATGGCAGTTTTTCTTGCCTAATGGTAGATGTGAGTAATTGCAGTAGTGCCTGTAGGACCCTCAATGCCTGACCATACCTGTTCCTCTGTGCCTGTGAGTTCCACATCTGAGGACTTAATCAAGATCAAGAAATTCAGGGAGGAGAGCCATCTGGGCTGGGCATAGGACTTTTCTAATCATTGTCTCCCAGACAATGCAGTCTGAAGTGCTCTCACAGCATTTGCATCGCAGTAGATATCCTAAGTAATCCAGAGATGACTCCAAGTCTACAGGTCGGAGCACACAGCTTTCTGCAAACACTGTACCATTTTATATAATGGACCTGCGTCCTCCAATCTGGGCATCTGCTGGGGATCCTGGAGCCTGTCCCCATGTGGCAAATGTACATGCTCCTTGGTCTTTGTGTCAGAGTTTGTTGACCCATGCATTCCACAGTTGGGATTTCTGGTTTGAAGGTGTCCCCAACAATTCCTTTAGTTCCTCCCAATACCTTTCTCTGATACAGTTGCTCAGAATTTTCCTGTGGTGTACTCAAGATAGAGAGATTCACAAGTCCAAGGCAATCAAGCCTGTTTATAGACTCTGTGTCTATGGGTTCTTGATGCTCCACGTCGTCCTAATGCCCATGTGTGGCGGACATGAATAGTTTTGTGAAGTTTTAACTGAGAAATAGAATCTCCCTTTCACTTAGTCTCTACTAAGTAATGACAGTGAACACTGAATGATTTGTGCATTTGTGGGTTGGATATTTTGTGGGGTGGGGTGGAGTGGGGGGAAGATTCTTGCTGTTTCTTCTCCTGCAGGTTTCTTGTTACTTTTGTGGAGTATTCATTTGGATATTTGTCCTGTGAACATTTGCCAGAGTTCAAGTGGAGTCATGTATGTAAAAACGCTAATTAAAAAAATACCCAAAGAAACAATCTCAGGAAGCTGGGATCTTTCATAGATACACCTGGTAGTAGGAACAATGATGAGTCACAAGGCCAGAGACCTGCAGAGACCATCACAGCCTGACAGAGAAAATGCTTCTGCAAGGTCAGATGCCCAAGAGCTGCCTGTCTGGGGCGGGGGGAACATGCTGGCATCACCTGTAAGTGACACATGCAGCTGGAAGCGACTGCTTTATGTGACCCTTTATGAGTCCCCTTTACAAACCATTGTTTTCCATTGCTCGGTGCCTATGTCCTCCTAAATGTGTCTTCCACGTCAGTTCAGTCTTTGGAGACTCTCTATTTATTATTTAGGTTGGCAGCTTTCTATGCCTGATTTGTAGGACTCCTTTTCAACATCCTGTTCACCAGCGTTCTGTAAGAACCTCCCCCACCTTTGACCACTCGCTACACTTTGTCATTGATCATTTTCACTTAGCCATTTGAGATTTTAATCAAATCAACTCTTTCCCCTGTAGTTTGGGCCTTTTAAATTTTTCAAATCGAAAATAGATTTTTTTCATACAATATGTTCTGATTACAGTTTCCCTTCTCCAACTCCTCCCACTTTTTTCATTCTTAAAACATCTTTTCCATTTAAGAATATGAAATGCCTCATGAATTTACATGCCATTCTTGCACAGAGTCCACGCTCGTCTTCTCTGTTTCGGTCCAGTTTTAGTGTATGTGCTGCTGTGTCTTATTCAGAAAAATACTTTCTTATCTGGACATTAAAGTGGATTTAACTCTAATTTCTTCAGGTCATTCTCTGCTGAGTTCTGGTGACATCATGTTTATTCCTTGTGCAGTTATATAAGGCAAATCTCTATCTCTCTACTGAGGTTGGGAACTGAGGGAGTCAGTGAGTCCTAGAGGTTCACAGCTGAGAATAACAAAATGGGGAGAGATTCATGTCTACAGTAGAGATCTGTGTTCACAGTAAAGAGGATCCATGTCATAGCAGAGATCATGTCATAGCAGAGATCCATGTCACAGTAGAGATCCATGTCACGGTAGAGATCATGTCACAGTAGAGATCCATGTCACGGTAGAGATCATGTCACAGTAGACATTTGTCCATGGTAGAGATCCATGTCCACAGCAGAGATCCGTGTCCACAGCAGCCCAGAACTTGCCTGAAGTCCTTCCGTAGTCACACGTCTACTTCCTTTCTTCTGGACAGATTGAACAGGAATGCTCAGTTCATGTCCATTCTCCAGCAGAGGGCAGCTCATGCCAGAGAAGGAAGTGGATTCTGGTAATTTGCTAGAGTCAGAGTATGACTTCTGACCTGTGCCTTCATGGGGCATTTGGTTAGGCCGGGAACCTCTCTGGGTTCTTGGCATCCCATCACCAGGGTACCGGGTCATACCAGCTTCCTGCCCAGGTGGCTTTGGGCCCTGGCAGGTGAAGGCTTCTCTAGCAGGCAGTGTGCTTGCTCCCTGTTAGCTCAAGGCAGAGCTGCAAAGGGGTGCCTCTAACAAGGCCTTTGTTGTTTTGTTTTGCTTTTCTTAGGAATTGAGGTCTGCCTGTTATCCCGGTGTTCCTGGCATAGAAAGTTCCTGAGAGAGATTTGCTTGACTTCTGCATGTCAGGACCCTAGAAGACAAACTGGGGCTCAGAAAACCTCTCTGGGGTCACTTGGATGATTCTTTCTCTGCTTTTGACTATTTGGTCTTTTTAACTGGCCTATTGTGAGACGGCGGCTAAGCCTAACTTATTAGGAATGTCATAGCCCAGGCTTTTACCCCAACAACTCTGGTAACAATTGTCCCAGGGGGAAAAAGCACATTTGGGATGTCATCTACACACAACAAGTTGACCTCAGGTAGGTTGAATGGTTGGAATAGCAGCCAGAGTCACTTTATTGCAAAGAACACCCACCCCCAGTCACTACTGGCTGCCTTTTGTTTTTATTTAGTGAACATAAATGAATGTTTGAACTCGCCAAAAGTCTGAAACTTGTTAAGTCTCTCCCCAATTGGTGCACCTTGGAGGTCTGAGCCATCTGGGTTCCGTTGGATAGTTTGGGCTACTGCATCATATATGATAGGCCTTGTCAATTTGTGAGAAAATTTAGAATTTAGGTTTCTGCTAGTTATCAGGGCATCTGAGTATGACAAGGAAGGCTAAGCATATTTGTCTTAGGGACTTTTCTAAGTAACTGGTTTCTGTTAAACCATTTGGGACATAGAGAAACAAAGGTACCCAGGAGAACTCAACGGTGATTTGTCTAGCCACGGGGAACAGTAAGTGCGCATTTTCTTGGCATCTCCTAGGGAGATTTCTAAGTGACCAATCTTTTGTAGATTTATGGTGATTTATCCGAAAGTACACTTTGCATTAATATAATTACTTTTTGTGTCATTTTGTGTCTAACGCAGCATGGGGACAAAGTTAATCTGTCCTTGCAGGGGAAAATTCTCCTTATAGGATTTGCAAGATGAGATAGCTCTTGAAAATCCTGTAATGGGATTTTTTTTTCAGGACTATTCTCAATATGCAAGTGGCAAATGTGGGATTGGTATTAAGGCTGTTATACACATAGGATGGTGGTGATGTATTCAGTCCAAGGTCTTTATGTTATAAAAGACACAATCCCTACAGACCTCCAGGACCAGGACACGTTGACTCTGTACAGCAGTAAAAAGGCAATGCTGTTACATCTTACCCAAAAGATGACAGCTAATGCCTTTCACTTAAAGAGTGAGTAAGTTGTTAAAATGCTCAGAGAATATCTAAACTGATCTTTAGGTAGATTTAAAACATCTCTTTTTATCTAAGTATTTTTGTATGGTTTCTGGGCTCTGCTCCATATAAAATACATATATATTTTGTTGATGTTAAGAAGGGCTAATTTTATTACAGGATAGTAAAGATGTGCTAAGATTAATTCTAATTCTTAGTGTATTACTAATAGACAATACATTTTCTTATAAATAATGCTACGAGATTGGATAGATGAATATCTGAGTTGGTGTATGTGTACGTTGTACATTTATGCAGATTGTATGTTTTATTAAGCTGTTTATGTTTTTGACTGATTTTTGCTATGCAGAAAACTGTCCTAGCAAAGTTAGGGTTCACTTTTGTGTTACGTTCTTTCAAATGACCACTTTATAATCAACTATTTTAAGATGATTTTTCTGTATATATGTATGTATGCATATCTATGACCAGCAATTAAGTACAGCTGTATATCTAAACATTACACACATGTAAAAGTTTTCAGAGTGAGGGATTGAAGAAATGGCTCAGATGTTAAGAGCACCGGCTGCTCTTCCAGAGGACCCAGGTTCAGTTCCCAGCACCCATACAGTGCCTCACAACCATCTGTAACTCCAGTCCCAGGATAGCCAGGACTATACAGAGAAACTGTCTCGAAAAACCAAAACCAAAACAAACAAAATAAAAACCCCGAAACCAAAAACCAACCAGCCAAACAAAAAACAGATAAAAGGTATATTCTTAATACATGTACAGTGACCACTAAGCACCCCTGTTTGTACAGTACACATTATATCTGGATTTTGTTTGTGTAAAATGGCCAGTGAAATTATACTGCCACTTCAAGTCACTGTCCTTCAGATAAAAAAAAATAATACACTGACATTTAGATAGTTCTGCTAGTTAAGACCTGACTGAAAGGTCTCAGATGTGGGGCTCAAGGGGAAACTGAGGCAGATTGTTGCAGGTAAGAAGCCTATTAGAAGAGCTAATAATGCTGTGGACAGACAACCGTATAGACAGCAGCAGGGCAAGGGACTCTGAGAAGAGTTCCGGTCTCAGAATCAGAAATTGACAGCACGGTGGGAGTTTGCAGCGTGGTGGAGGAAGAGGGGGCCACTTTACAGTGGAGCCTGCAGCCAGGGTCTCTCTCTCCACAGTGGAGCCTGCAGCCAGGGTCTCTGATCCCTAGGCAGGCTGGCGGGTGGTTGGGGGCATGACGGATGGCCCCTGAAGTCTACCGGGTAGAGATCCACAGTGTCTCAACCGTGGGTGTCTGTGAGAGCAATGACTGCTGCAGGTTCTGCGGCCTCAGCTGCAATCTGCTCTCCTCTCATATCACACCTGGACACTGACTGCCAGGACTGAAATAATACTTTGCCATTGTGTGTGTGGTATGCACCTGGGCGTCAGAAACCAAGATTGCCACTGGTGCTGTTTCCCTCAAATTGAAAAGAATCTAAAGATTTGAATTTGTCAGTGCTGTGGTTCCATTATCTTATTTGGCCCAAGACTGGAAATCTTGCTCCAAATGTAAAACCTGAACATAACTGTGTAAAGAACGTTTGTGTGGTTCTGCGGAGTGATGTTAGCTGTTGCTGGTTCTTTTGTGTGTAAATACCGTCATGTCCTCCATGGAGTACACAATCCTTCCAAAACTTAGGAGATGCTTTCCTCCAAGCTAAAACTGTTAGTGTGATAAGCTCCCCCCACATCTTCCTGATCCCACTATATGATTCTCTTTGATTGGCGAAACACTTTCTTACACCTAGCTGTTCCTCCTGATAGTTAAAAAAGTGTTGGACATTGCTCAGCCAAGCGTCAGGAGGCCTTGCCCGTCAGGAGTTGCAGTCTATCATGGCCTGGCAGCTTTCTCCAAGTAACATGAAGGACCCCGTCCCCAGTGATGCTTCCTGATCTCTACCTGCCCTTATTTGGAGGATGTCTCTAGGCTCAGATGCCTGACTTATCTCAAGGATGACTCTTGACACAGTTCCTTGCAAATACTCTTCCCCATGGACCACATGGTAATTAACTAACATGCTCTAGCTATTTTCATAAGACCGTGCTCCCACTAAACCAGCTTTGTGGTAAGAGTGTGCCACTTAATGCAAATTAGGGTTTGTTCCCAGGCTTCCCACTCCCAGGTATTTCCTATACTCTGGACTAAAGTTGAGTTGTCTCACGGATGGGTTCTCTCAGTTGTATCCATACTGTCGGACCATGTTCCCACTTCTGCTCCCTCCTGGCAGCTGAGGAGTGCATCTGTAAACAAGTATTTAACTATCAAACTTGTTTTCTGTAAGTATTTGCTCTAGCTGGCTGTGCTCTTGTAAACTTCTGATCTGTTGCCAGCTAACATTCTGCAGAAACACAACGCCTACGAAAAGATTCTAGGACATCACCCACAGGACGGAAGTCATTAAATTTAAGAAAAGAATCCAGGTGGACTTGGCCTAAAAGGTACTTCTTTGGTGCCTGTTAGTTTCTCAAATTTGACCACAAAGTCTTCCATTGACAATTAACTCCTGACATCTCTTGCTTATCAGTCTGCCCTCCTGAAGTAGGAACAGATTGTGTCAACTGGGGTACATCAAATCTCAGCAACAAAGAACAGTCCACAATCAAGGCACAAGATGGCTAGTCAGTGGACTGTTGTGGTTTGTACAGAAATGGTCCCATAGACTCATGGATTTGAATGCCTGATCTCCAGAGAGTGTCCTATCAGGAGGTGTGACCTTGTTGGAGAAAGTGTGTCACTGGTGGTGGGTTTTGGGGTTTCAGAAGCTCTTCCTGCTACCCACAGATCTAGATCTAGAGCTCTCAATTACCTATCCAGAACTATGTCTGCCTGCACAGTGCCATGCTCCCACCCTAATGATAATGGATTCAGCCTCTAAAACTGTAAGCGGACCCCAATTAAATATTTTCTTTTATGAGAGTTTCTGTATAGCCAGGTGGTGGCGGCACATGCCTTTAATCCCAGCACTTAAGAAGCAGATACAAGTGGATCTCTGTGAGTTCCAAGATATCAGGACAACACAGAGAAACCTTGTCTTGAAACCCAACTCCCCCTCAAAAAAAGAGTTCCCACAGTCATGTTGTCACAGTAGTAGGGCACTAAGACAGGTATGTTTAGAGAATATTCAGGGACAAAGGTGGGGGTGGCAGAGTTTCAACAAGTCACTTTGAGAGATAAGACGACTTGACAACAAAGGCCATCTCTGATAGTTAACAGGAGTGCATTTCTTCATTTGGCATCTGACACGCGTTTATTGAGATCCTATTCTGTACCAACCCCCGTACTGGGTTCCCATGGCCATGCCAGAGTCTTGTTTTCGGGAGTCTCCTCTGAAGCAATGGAGAGACATAAACATGGTCGAAACACACAGGTAAGCAAGACCTAGCCAGAGCCAGGAAGCAGGCTGGCAGGGAGAAGAGTTCTGAGAGCATCCAGGGACCAGATACAGAGGAGCCACCATGGAACCCACGGGAGCATCAGACAGAAGACCCCAGGATGGGAGCCTGTTCGGGAGCTTGAACACTGAGGAGAAGCCCCGTGTGTCTGGGTGGAGAGGTTAAGTTGGGTCATGGAAGACCGAATCAGATTCCGAGTGCAATGGGGCAGCAGCTAGAGATCTATGTAGAGTTGGGACACCATGTCACTCTACTCCAAAAGGGACAGCTCTGGTTATAGTGGGGAACAGCAGGGCCAGTCTCCTGTGCAGTCGGGTGGGACTCGGTGTATAGACAGAGAGAGCTTGGCTCTTTTCTGTGGGACTCGGTGTATAGACAAAGAGAGCTTGGCTCTGTTCTGGAAACACCATTGTGTTTATCACTGATGGACACTCTCATTGTTTGGCCTTGGCTGCTATGAAGAAGGCCGCTTTGGAACCTTTGGGTTCAGGTCCTTGTGTGAACAGATGTTTCAGTTCTCCCGGCGCCACTCGAAGAGTGAGTCTCTGGCTAACCTGGCAACTCTATAATTAACGTTTTGAGAAACTTCCAGGCCATTTTTTAAAGACAGCTGCACTTTTTCCATTTCCACAGGCATCCTGAGAGTTCCAAGTGTCTGTGTCCCTGCCAACACTCTCTGTTGCTCAGTGTCTTTGTTCTGGCCACACTGGGGTGCTAAGTGGTATCTCTTTGTGATTTTTATTTTCATTTCCTTACTGCTAATAATGTTAAACACCTCTCCCCCCTGTACTGATTGACCATTTGTCCATTGTGTTTGGGGAAATGCCCATTAAGTCCATTTTTAATTATTTGTCTTTGTTGTTGAATTCCGTGAGTTCTTCCATATTATAAATGCAAGTCCAGTATCAGCTACATAACTTGCAAACATCTTCCATTCTGCTGTAGTTATCATTTAACTTTAGTAAGATTGTCCTTTGAAGCAAAAAGTTTTTTTTTAAGTTTGCGTGTGTGTGTGTGTGTGTGTGTGTGTGTGTGTATGTGTGTGTGTGTACCATGGAGCCCACAATATACCTTATTCCCTTGAAACAGAATCTCTCTCTGAACCTGGTTTTCTCTGTTTTCTGGATAGACAGACACACCTACCAGGGCCAGGGTTACAGGTACATACTACCACACTTGACTCCGTGTGTGTGTGTGTGTGTGTGTGTGTGTGTGTGTGTGTGTGTAAGGATACAGACTTGGGTACTCAAGCTTTTACAGAAAGCATTCTTACTCTGTCAGGCTAGGCCCTGAGTCTGCAGGGCAAGCACTAGAGTCGCCAGGTTCCTGTGCCCCTTTGCAGGCACACGTGGATAGTTATAGATAGGAAAGAAGGGTGTTTACTAACGAGGAGATGCAGAGAGCCTCGTGGTACCCTATAGCTTACCTGTGCCCTGGCTCCAAAAGGCAAAAAGCTTGCAGTGACATGTTGTGGGTCGTTAACACAGTAGCTACTGTTTCAGTTAGGGCTTCCTATTCCTGTAAAGAGACATCATGTCCACACCACCTATTGTAAATTAAAGATTTTGTTGGGTAGCTTGCTTAAAGTTTCAGGGATTCAGTCCATTATCATCATGACGGGGAAGATGGCGGCGTGCAGGCAGACCTGGTGCTGCAGCTGAGAGTGCTACATCCTGTAGGCAACAGGAAGTCGACTGACTCACTGGGCGGTATCCTGAGCATAGAAAATATCAAAGCCCGCCCCCACAGTGACACACTTCCTCCAACAAGGGCTTATCCACCCTAACAAAGCCATGCCTCCTGATAACGCCACTCCCTATGAGATTATGTGGACTGATTACATTCAGACTACCACATTCCACTCCCTGCCCCCCCATAAGCTTGTAATAATATCATAATGCAAAATGCATTTAGCCCAACTTCAGAAGTCTGCATGGTCAATAACAGTCCCAATTTTGTTTCAAAGTTCACAGTCTCTTCTGAGACTTGTGCAGTCTCTTAAGTGCAATCCCCCATAAAATCAAAATCAAAAAGCAGATCAGATACTTCTAGCATGCAATGCGTGGGATATACATTACTATTCCAAAACACAGGGAAGGCAGTACAGTGAGGAGATGCTGAACCAAAGCAAGACATAAAACCAGCTGGGCGAACTTCAAACTTTCCTTCTTCGTGTATGATAAAAACGCTCTTCAGATCTCCAACTCAATTCAGCTTTGACTCAAACGTTTCTTTTTCTTGGGCTGTTTCCATTCCCTGTTAGCAGCTTTCCTCAGGAGGTACTCCACAACTTTGCCATCTCTAACGTCTTGGGTTCTCCAAGGCAATGCAGGCTTCAACTTCATAGCTTCAGGCATGCAATGGCCTCTCTGCTAGGCTTCCATTCAAAGACACCCCTGACGCGGGCCTGGCCTCAGCAGCTTTATTCTATAACTCCTTTCTTCTATCCTTAACTCTAAAGCCAGAACCATGTGGCCAAAGCTGCCAGATTCTGATGCTTTCTGGGGCTGGAACATGGCCCCCTTGCTCAATTATATCTTCACCAGCTTTCTGTCCTTTACTGTTTAAGCTTGGCTGTCCTGATACTTGCTCTGTAGGCCAGGGTGGTGTCAAATTCAGAGACCTACGAGTTTCTGCCTTTCTGGTGCTGGGATTAAAGATCCTCACTTTATTCCATTTCTTAATTCTTTCATCTTCTTGAACACAGAATTTAGTTCTATTCTACTTCCTGGTACTCTTTTCCTCCTCAAAATTTTCATTTTGTAATTTACCCCGCTTAGCTTGTTTCTTTTCATTATAAATCTTCATTAGAGTTAGCACTAAAAACCACACAAGAGAGTCTACACTAGGCTGTTTTGAGAATTCTTCTGCCAACGGAATTAATCTAAAATCCTTCACTTTAGTCTTAGGCAGACTCTTTGAACAAAGGCAAAAGGCAGCCAATTTCTCCACAAAAATATCACAAGAATAATCTCTAGGAAACATTCTGAAATTCTTTACTCTGAAACTTCTTGAATGAGCTCCTGACAGTTCAAATAACTCTTAGCACCTCTGTCTTCCATGCTCCTACTAGTGTGGTCCATTAAGCAGCACTTGAAGCCTTCCAGTGCTTTCCTAACCCAAACTCCCAAAGTCCATGTTACTGCAAACACAAGCATGGCCAGGCCTATCACAGCAACACCCCAGTCCCTGCTGCCAACTCTTCTCTTTGTTAAGGTTTTCTATTGCTGTGAAGGGACACCATGGCAACTCTTACAAAGAAAACATTTACTTGGGGTGGCTCGCTTTCAGTTTCAGAGGTTCAGTCATCATGGTGGGGAGAGTGGTGGCATGCAGACAGACTGAAAGACCTCGGCATCAAAGCGCCGGGCACTGAACCGGACTCTTTGCCCAAGAACTGGGGCCAGACCACTGGATGCAAATGCAAGAGGTGATTTATTGAGTATCCAGGCGCCTGTGGATGCTACTGCAACTCGAGTGCAGAACATACCGGGCTTGCAGGGAGCACAATATTTATAGAGTTTTAATGGTTACATAAGTATCAGCATAACAACAGGCATTTCATTGGCTCATCTTGGGGGCAGGGGTAGTTCCCACAGACTAGGTTTCCTGGTATTACCTCATGAAAGACCCCAGCACGCTTCAGCAATTATTATCCGGGTCCCATGACTGCTATGGTGATCATAGACACAAGTATCTGGGTCCCATGACAGCTCTGGTGATCACAGACATCCTGTTTGACATTCTGTTTGAGGGTGAGGCACCTGGTCTGGGTTTTTCCATTAGGCAATGGCCTGGCATTGTTTTTCTTTTCCTAGGGGCCCTGGGTAGGGGTCTTTCAAGACCTGGTGCTGGAGCTGAGAGTCCTACATTTGCAAGCAGCAGGAATGCAACTGGTTCTCTGGGTTACTGCTGGGCATAGGAGTCTGATGATGGGAATAAGGGGTATGTGATCTTTCCCCTACAGGAACCTTTAAAACCTGCCCCCACAGTGACACAGTGACACACTTCCTCCAACAAGGTCACAGCTCCTAATAGTGCTATCCCTATGAGATTACGGTGGCCAGATACATGCAAACCACCACACCCACTTTTCAAGATTCCTATATTGACTTTTTCTTGAGCATTTTCTTTGGTTTAATGAAGTCCAGGTAAACTACGGGTCACCAGTCTTGTGTCTGGCACTGCCTTTCATATGTTAATCTCTAGAATGTCTTCCTTCACTGCCTTCTATTCTCTTGACTGATTACCCATTGAACCATCTCCACAGCACAAATTTTCTGTAAGTATTGGTGAGAGAATTCAGAGCTTGGTATATGTTCTAGCTCCAGTCCTTGGGCTTTTAAGAAGGAGTCTTACTATGGATCTCATGCTGGCTTTGAACTCTTGATCCTTTTGTCTCCCCATATCCTGAGTCCTAGGATATGGACTATCAGTTCACAGTAAGCTTTAAATTCTGTGGATTATAATTTATTTTTGTTATTGATGCTGGTACCTTCGGTATCTGTCATATGTCAAAAAAGTGTCTAATATCAGATCACAAAGACTTACCCCCATTTTGAAAAGAATATTATGGTTTAAACACTAATTACAGCTGCAGAAAAGGTCCATTAAGGGAGATCAGTTTTTATGGTCAAGAAGGTGAATTCTCTGGGCTGGGTGGAGACCTAACATTCCAAGTCACCCATAACATCACAGAGTTAGTTGGGTTGGTCAATCACCTGATCATGGGGCCACCCCTTGGGAAGGTGGGACCACCACAAGGATCACCTTGCTAAAGAGATAAGTGGAAAATTATCCTTGAATGAGATACTGTACTTGGCTTCACAGGATTCCCACTCCTCTAATACAGTCCTTGCAAGATGCCCTGAAGTTCAGCTGGGTCTGCTGTCTGACTTCCTGTTACCGTGATTCCACTGATGCTGACTTCCTGTTAGATTCCACTGATGTTGATTTCCTATTACCCTGATTCCACTGATGCTCACTTCCTGTTACCCTGATTCCACTGATGCTGACTTCCTGTTACCGTGGTTCCACTGATGCTGACTTCCTGTTACCGTGGTTCCACTGATGGGTCTGTCTGCCTTGACTTTCTGGATCCTGACTCAGAAAGGTGCCATCTTCCATTTTTCCCATCTCTTTCCAACACAGGCCAGAACCTAAGACACTGTGGGCTTTCCTAATTTTTCTCTAAGGCTCCCCACCTACCATATAAATGACATTCATGCCAGCTTAACTCAAACAATGTGATCTTTTCTCCTTTCTCTTTCCTTTATTCTCCTCCAGGGAGCTGCTGAGAGATGTTTTTGGCCCCGCTAGGGGTCTCTTTGTAAAGCTCTGATGAGACCGTCCTCTTTGGCTAAAGTTTGGCTTTCATTGACTTTCAAACTTTTCCTTCCTTCCCATTCTTTAACCAGCAGAGAAAACGAATCTGTTCCTGCACATCCAGATGGTATCTCTTATATTTAGGTCTTTGATAATTTTGGGGCAAGCATTTTTATGTGATATAAGGTAGCATATCCTTTCACCTAGACTTTTTTCACATTCTATGTGAAGATCTACGTGAAAGAATAAAGTTCAGATTCTTTTCTGGGTGGAAAAATGAAGCTCCACTAATATAATCTGTCAAAAATATTATCCTTTCTCTCTCTCTTCCAGGCTCTTGAGACCACGTGATGAGAAACACGGTTAGAAAATGATTCACGATGGAGGCTTCCCTTGATCACCCATATCTCATGAGGCTACACACAGCCTATGTCCTCCCTGTCTCTCCCAATGCCTGAGAAGTGCACAGTTGGCTTGCAGAGAAATGGATCGAAGTTCAGAAGGAAGTCCTTGCTGCCTTGGAGCCTCCTGAAGGAGGCATGGAACAGGAGGCTCTGAAGAGTCCTGCTGTCTCCTGTCCTGGGTATCATTGGCATCATGGAGAAGGAATGTTTCCTCTGCTCACTCAGCCATCAGACAGAACTGGGCCCACAGCAGCTTCAGCATCTCTGCTGTGGTCTCTAAGCAAGCAGAGAAGCATCCAAACCTTTCCTGTAAACCAGAGTCCCCCAGGCTGTGTCTCTCGGGACCTGGAGGAGGGGGTAGGATGAGCTGTAGCTTTGGCACACACTCAGCAGGAAACAGAATAATAATGAATACTTTTAAAATTGAGCCTAATTGCAACATGGGAAATAATGCCGTTGGAAAATGCAAATGTCTAACCCTGCCGTACATTCTCTTCCCTCATCTCCCTTCTCTTCTCTCTGATGCAGCTCTTCACTCCCGGAGCCTCCTGAGCTCCCCTCACTCCACCCAACTGCGTGTACTGATGCTGGACTCACTAATCTGTGTGGACTGGAGCGTGCCCTGGTTAGCAGAATCAAAGGTGTCCTGGCAGTGGGGCTTGGAGTGGCCAAGGCTGTCCTTGTAAGAGGGTGTGGGACAGAGTGGAGAAGGCATGCTGGTGCAGAGAACACACAAGGGAGAGGGATGTCCCTTCTGTTGCCTTCCCTGGCCTGATGCTTCTGACTGGAAGGTAACAGAATACTCAGTGACAGTGCCCTAAACACTGGGCTCTTCCCACCTGTAAGAAGTCTGAAAGCCAATGGTATAAATAGGGAGACAATTTTATAAAAGAGGTTATCAGGTATAGAACAGTTGGCCAGGCCCTCAGACCACAGTAGATGCAGAAAAGGTCTGAAGTTTCCCCATGGATGGCGACGTTTACAGACAGGTTAAAAAAAGAGAAGGGTGGAAAATGGAAGTGGGGTACTAACAGTCTGTCTTAATTCAGTTTGGTTCCATCTGACGACTGGCCATGTGTTACTCAGGCTTGGCTAGTGTGATTGGCTGAGACTTGCCATAAAAGCAAACTGCCAACACTTCAGCTTGTTTCCTGACCAAGTTAGGCTGCAGTTCACAACAGAAGGATAGAATCTGTATGCATGGAGACTCGCAGGCTGCAGTTTGATTTGACAGTGATTGCAAACGTGGTTCCTTGTTGTGCTGTGTTGACTGTTCCTGGACTTTCTAAGAATCTCTCCTCATATTGGGGGGGGGCAGTAGTCACAGTTCTCCAGCCTCATGGGAGAGCAGACAGGTCATCAACGGGAAACAAGCACATTTACTCTCACTTCTGATGGTTTTGAATCATACTATAATTATGAACAGTTTGTACAGCCAAACTCCAGTGCCATGAGAACTGTTGTTGTTAATTGTTGCTGTATAATTTGAATAAAAGATTCAATCCCAAATCTTGGGGTATTTCTAATAAAAGTTAATAGTTGAAATCATTCTAAGAAGACAGAATTCTGAGTCTATCATAGGACTTCCTAGACCTAAATTTGTTATTAATATATTAATAATTTTAGTATCAATAGCAATAAAGCAATCCAATTGGACAGTCCTAGTTAATAGTCTCTCCTTTTTGAAGTAAGATACTGTAGTGACATATTATTTATGATTTATTAAAGCTTGACTGAGGATTCAGAAAAGCAAAGTCAGTCACAGGCCTTAGAAGCCAGGCATGCACCTTTAATCCCAGCAACTGGAAGCTAGGAGGTGGTGGTACACACCTTTAATCCTAGGACTCAGAATTAAGAGGTAGATGGATCTCTGTGAGTCCAAGGCCACCCAGATCTACACAAGATTGAATCAGTCTAAAAGAGAGTTATAGCTTGCATCTTTATTCCCAACATTAGGGAAGCATGTAAGACAGAAGCAAGGTCTCAGAGAGGCATTCATTCTCTAGCCATGCTGAGGAGAAGCAGCAGTTTGAGACTTGAAGAGCTCGTGCGTGGATCAGCCCTTTCCACCTGAGCTAGAGTGAGAGCAGCTGCTCGGCTGCTTTGCTTCCCTGATCTTCAGTATCTGTCTCTGTCATTTATTATTCGTGTTACAGGACTTTCTATTGTTTGGAGCCTTAGAAGTTTGCGTTCAAAATGCAGGTACCATCTGGTTGTGGTGGCCAATGAATGGCGTTTCGGAAGGCCATAGAGAGTGAGAAAGGGGAGTTGGTGAAAATAAAACTCAGAAGGACCTGGATTAGAGTCTGGTGCCCCAACCGCCGTTATAACACAGGGAAACAACATCATAATACTACAGCAATCTCATTCCTCCTGAATACTGCAAACACTTGCTGTGGAAGAAAAGAGAGGTAAAATAAGTAAACATTGAAGAAACGAATGAACCTAACCCATGACCTCTCTATATATGCACAATTCATGGTGAAAAACACAAGTAACGTGAGAAACCAAGGCAACTAAAATTTCCCTACACTCAATAGTCCTACAGTAATGGCCTCCAATGAAAGTTAATTAGATTAAAAATTCTAAGAAATTAAAATAAAAGAACTCAAAAAGAATGATTATTAATATGCTCTGTTACTCTCACCCAACAAGAGTGAAGACTGTTGACCGGGCTTTTGGTGCAAGCCTTACTGAGAGTGAACAAGCTTCTTGTCTGGGCAGGACCATCTCCCTAAAGCAGGGTTTGGGAGAACAGTGATTGGGAAACATCTTTTGCCCCTTTTATAAGAAAGAAGTGCAGGCTGGGGACTTCCAGAGGAATCTGGTCCTTCCCAAGGACTGCTGAAGTTACTAAGGCCTGCAGGCAGGGTAGATACCCTGAGGCTACTGAATCCAATCTCTTTTAAATATAGGCTACCAGCCCTTTCCAAAGACGCAGTGTTTGGGTCAGGACTCCCTTAGCAATGTCCTTGCTTTCATGAACATAACGACACAAGGGCTTGGTGACATCAGGGAGAGTCAAAGTGGGAGCCCCTACAAAAGCCTCCTTGAAGCTCTCGGAAGCCTGTGTGTTCTGAGTCATTCCAAGGGGGGGGTATGGCCTCTGCTGTGGCAATTTCAACAAATCCAGGTATCCAGAGATGGCAGTACCTGATGGCCCCCAAGAAGTCCCTAACTTGCTCCTTTATGAGCAGGGTGAGGATGCTCATGGCTTCATGCAGGCTTTTGACTGTTGTCTTTTTCCTCCCTTTCATTTCTACCCCAAATAGGTGATTTTGATGTTGGGCCTAAAAAAAGGCTCGGATATGAGGCCCAGTGTAACCTCCTGAACCTGGCTAGAGTTTGGTGACCTGTCTGCTGTGGAAACTAAGAGCCTATCAAAGATGGTAGGGGAACTCCTGGATTCTCTTACTCCGAGGTAATCGGGTCCAGGACAGTTGTCCTGATATTCCCAGTTCAGGATTGGCGCATTCAGCGCAAAGATGGGATGACTTAGTTTTTACAGAGGAATGGAGAAAGATGCATCTTTTAAATCCAGCACAGGATGGACCTTCTGCTCAGGTGGCGGCATGCTCCACAGAGTACAGGGATTGACAACAGCTGGGTGAATCGCTTCTCTCTTCTAGTTCTCCTCACTTAGACCCCACGCCCACCTATGGTCTTGGGTTCCCTGTTTTTGAACTGGCAATAAAGGAGTGTTCCAGGCTGGCCGTCATGGAGTGAGCACGCGTGCCTTGAGAGGCATCTGATGTGGATACAGATCCCTCCTCTGGCTTCTGAGCTAATAGGGTACTGTCTAACCCAGATGGGCATGGCCCCCAAGATCAGCTGTACTATGACTGGGGGCATAAGCTTGGTCAGGCCTGGGGAAATAGCTTCAGTCCAGACATCAAGTTTTCCTTTAGTTCCCTCTCTAGGTCTCAGGTTGGGTTTTGGAAGAGGAGATACTCCTAGATTAAGGGGCAGGTGATGGTCAGGGCTGTGGCTAGATTCTCTGTTTGCAGCCTGGGCACCTCTCCTAAGAACGAGATAGTTGTTTGGAGCTCACTTTTTCAGAGGGTCTCTCCCCAGCAAGGGAAACGGACGTCCAGGAATAACAATGAGAGACTGAGTTCCTTTTCCTAAGTCAACAGTCCATTTTGTAGTACAATCATGTCTTTTAATTTCTCCTCTTGTTCCTTGCACTTTCATTATTTTTTGGGGGGAGGTCCCAGGGGTTTGGGTAATACTGAAAATGGAGCTCCTGTGTCTACCAAGAAGTTTGCAGGTTGGCCCCCTAATAGAGGTTAGCATGGGCTCCTGGGGGCTTAATTTGAAAGAGCCATGTCCTCCCTATTCTTTCAGAGTCACAACTAGTTTTGGCTGAGGAATGTCACCTGTGGTTGGGGAGGCATTTCTGTTGGGGGCATTTGTTTCTTCAGTGGCCCACTTCCTTGCAATAAGCACATTTATCTTTTTGCAGGGGCTCTCTCTCTCTCTCTCTCTCTCTCTCTCTCTCTCTCTCTCTCTCTCTCTCTCTCTCTCTCTCTCTCTCTCTCTCTGTGTGTGTGTGTGTTGCTTGTCCAGGATTGAAAGCCCCAGGTGTGCTGTCTCCATTGTCAAACATCTTTTGGGGCGGGGACATATCTCCAATAATTCTGACCTATTCTTCCCTATAAACCCTTTTGGATTTTCTTACATGTCTGAGGCAGACTGGGCTACAAAGGCCAGGTGAATCACCTCAAGTCTGTTGGGTCCTCCAGCCTATAGGCGGATGTAGACAGTGGGCCTCCAGCCAGTGCTTGAGACACGTTGAAGGTGCTTCGTCTGAGCTTTGACTCATATCAGCTATTTCAGACAAATCAGCAGGTTTGTGGGCTGCTTGCTTAAGACCTTCTGGAAGTGGTACTCACTGTGTGGTTTCCTACCCTCCTTCTTCCCACAGTCCCATCTTGGTCTCCTTTCGGGGAAGAGGTTGGTCAGTTGCCACTGCTCTCTGGTCGTTAACAAGAGCTCTTAGCCTAGGCAGGTCCTCAGCCGCTTCTGCTAGGACGCCCTGTCTTTCTTCTGTAGTGAAGAACGCACAGCAGACCATGGTGGCCACAGAGGCGATGAAAGAGGAAGCATGGGAGCCAGGGTGGCTCCTGCTGTAGGGACAGAAACGGAAGCTGCAGGTTACTCGGGGCACGGAACTGAGTCTGGTCGCCCATAAGAGCGGCCCTGACGGGTATGGAGAGGGGAAAAAGCAGAACTGGGTGGGGCAGTTGAATGGGGTGATTGTGGGAGAGGCTGAGGGGAGGGAAGGAAAGGGGGAGGAGAAGGCATTGGTCTCAGGAGAGGTGGGGGCAGCGGCGGATAATGAGGAGTGTGTGGGGGAAGAAGGGGGTCCTCCGGGGAGTCCTGTGGGGCAGGATTTTGGGGGCTTTTGGTCCCCAGCCACAGGGGCGGGGAGGGGGTAGGGTTTCTTTGCCATGACCAGACCATGGCCACCCTTCCCATTCCCCTCCATACTGTCACTTTTGCTGATCTGTGCAGATCTTGCCTGCTGGACCTGGGATCTGGCGACCTGAGAGAATGGGGAGGACTCCAGTCTAACGGGGAGGACTCCAGTCTAACGGGGAGGACTCCAGTCTAACGGGGAGGACTCCAGTCTAACGCTGCGGACAGCCTTACTTCCCGTTCCAATCTACTTTTACCCATAAACGAAGCAAAGCAATGCTCCAGGGAAGGGTGTTGACATTCAGAAAAACATTACCAGAAAAACATGATTAGAAAAATGTAAAATAAATGTCAGCAACACATATTAGATATTAACAGAGCAGCCCTTTCCCAGAACTTTCTCAGGATAGATCAATTTAAACACAATTGCCTGTCATGTACTGTAGATTATATCTGGGAAACCACAAAAGCAAGGCAGAAGGCCATATGCAGATTCAGGGTACACTGACCAGACTGTGTTCTCACACCCAGCAAATGTTTGTCACAGGAGGCATGACATCATGAGCCAGAACAATCCAGGGGACAAAATGCACCAGAGGTGACAGGCCCTCTACCCTTCCCTAGAGTCTTCCTCACAGTTTCCCAAGGAGCTGCTCCCTCCTCCCTCCCTCCCTTCCTCGCTCCCTCCCTCCCTCCCTCCCTCCCTCCCTTCCTCCCTTCCTCCCTTCCTCCCTTCCTTGCTCCCTCCCTCCCTTCTTTCTTTTTGCTTTTATTTATTTATTTATTTATTTATTTATTTATTTATTTATTTATTGGACCATGTTCTGACACCATAGAAACCGTTATCCAAGTGGTAGGATTAAAGGTTGCCTCTGCCCAGGGTTGAATGTACCTGTTTTAGTTAGGGTTCCTATTGCTGTGAAGAGACACCATGACCACAGCAACTCTTATAAAGGAAAACATTTAATTGGGGTAGCTCGCTTACGGTTTCAGAGGTTCAGTCCATTGTCATCATGGCAGGACATGGCAGCAGCAGGCAGACGTGGTACTGGAGGAGGAGTTGAGGGTCCTACATCTGGATCCACAGGGAGTAGAAGCAATTATGTCACAATGGACACAGCTTGAGCATAGGACACCCCAAAGCCCACTCTCCACAGTGATACACTTCCTCTAACAAGACCACACCTACTCCAACAAAGCCACACCTCCTAATAGTGCTACTCCCTAGGGGGGTCATTTTCTTTCCAGCCACCACACTACTCAATCCGGTCTGGGTGGCCAGGATTACCAAGGGAGCTGTTGACTGCTGCCCACACCACCTGGGTGGTCATAAGTGTCCCCCCTGAGCCATTTGACCCCAAATGTAGGCCATTCCAGCTCATAGGAGGACCAGAAGTGATCCTTGGTGATAGATAGGGTCATCGTAACGCTGCTAAATGATAGGAGAGTGAAGTCAGTCAAAGTTCCTTACATCACAGTTTAGAGGAGTGCCGAGATTACTGGTTTTATTACCCATTCTGTCCGTCCATTCAGTCACCTCAATCTCAGACCACAGAAGGCTTACGACACGACACGGAAACACAGAGATAAATGTATTTGGAGTTCCCACAGAGCTCTGCAGCTGGTTTGATTCTGGAGTGGTAGCACCTGGGCCTTGATCTGCTTTTTGTGTCTGCTTCCTTCTGTTTGAAGTAGGTAAATCTTACCTGAGTGCTTCTGGAAAGATTCAAAGCCTATGCAAAACTTGGCTGCAGAAGAACTAGAGAAAACCCAAGAGTTCTGTGACTGAGAACTGCTTTGGCATTTGTCTCTTGGTGGAGCGTCAGATAAGAGGTTTTGGTAAGCACAACTTGACTTGCTAAGGTGTAAATCGTATAACACTAAAAAAGCCTTTTGCAAAGCTACAGTCCATCAGTTCACCAGAAGCTGACTCCCCTGTGGCTGTCAAGTCTAAAACTCATCCCAGAGTGGCCCTGCTTCTTCCCTGGACCAGTGTGAACCGAACACTTGACACAGCATTTTGGCACAAGTGTCGTATGGCTTGAAGAAAAAAGGGATCCAGACATTCTTTAGGACCGGAGGTTAGAAAAGAAAGATGCACCACTCTCAAGGTACGAGGACTCCAGGATTGGCAGGGTCACGGGAATTTAAATCCCCCATCTCAGGAGCAACAAAATGGACAGTTACTAAAGTGCTTCTTACAAGAAAAATCACTAACTGCACAATTATGGCAAATACTAAAGATAGAAATAGAATGACTCCTGAGACAAAGACTAAATCAAAGAAAAAGGCCCTTCTCAGTAGAGAAGAGGGAAGAAAAGGAAATATAAAAAGAAAATTGCTTGATGGGAAAAAGAGATATGTTTAATCAAGAAAAAAAGAACATCTCGGTAGAAAAAGGGAAAGTGTTTAATCAGGCCTGAAAATTAAAGGGCCCTGCGAATGTGTGTGGTGGTATTTTGTTCATGATCTAACAAATAAAGCTTGCCTGAAGCAAAGCGGCCAGTCACCAGCTCTTGCCTCTACCTCAGACCGAAAGGGTGATCCTGTCTCCAGGAATCCTCAGACAGAATCCGACTGCATCTGTCTCCACCAAACCTCAGACTGCACTGCTCCTGTCTCCTCCCTCCTTACATTCTTCTCTCTGCCCAGTCATTTCACTCCTGTCTCCACTTCCCTAGAGCTGGGATTAAGGGTGTGTGCCACCACTGCCTGGCGTCTGTGGCTGTGACTAGCTCTGCACCCTGATCTTCAAGCAAGCTTTATTTGTGATGACATAAACAAAATATCACCACAGACATAAAACAAAGGGAAGAAAAACCCTCCTCCTGGTAGAAATAGAGGAAGGAAAAAGGTTCTTCGAGATAAAAGAAATAAATTAAGGATAGCTGCAACTCAGCTCTCTGCCTGTCTGCTCTTTCAACCAAGAGTCTGCCAGCACCAGGCGGCTGCATCTGAATTACAAAGGATGGCGGAGACTTCGATGCTGCAGCCTGAGATAGCAGAGCGCCCCCCCCACCCCGAGTTTAAAAGTTTCTTGTTTGTTTGCTTCATTTTGGTTTAAATGATTTTTGTTTTTCCCTCAGAGCGGGATTAACTCAATTATTAAAGGTTCCTAAATGGGAGAAAGAAAAAATAAAAACTATAACAAGTCCAACTTCTAGTAAAATTGCATTTAGGGCATAGCGCTAGGCTGATGCTGTTTGAACTTCCAAAGGTTTTGGTCATTCATCGTATGAGGACATTCTCTTCTCTTGATTGTCTAAATAATGTTTAAGTGAATGTGTAATTTTCATAGCAAAACCTAAAAGAACAAAAGTCATGATTTTAAACTGTATCGTTGGGTATGCTCCTGTCTGTTTATCATTCCTGAGCATTTGGGTCTGGTCTTTAAGTTGTTTTCTGGAAATTCTTGATAAAATCTGTAGATGTGTTAACATCTGAAACAGATCAGTTGTTAGCTTATTAGATAAAGTGGCTACTAAGGCAAAAACTCAGGCAGTGGCGGTGCACACCTTTAATCCCAGCACTAGAGAGGAATATAAGGTGGGAGGAGACAGGAGCTCAGTGCAGTCTGGGTGAGCCAGAGGAGCAGTGCAGACCCGGAGCAGTCTGAGGACAGGATCACCCCTTAGGTCTGAGCATTAGTAGTGGTGAGAATTCTTTAGTGGCTGGCTACTTTGCTCCTCTGATCTTCAGCTTTAACCCCAATATCTGTCTCTGGTTTATTATTATTATTATTATTAGTAGTAGTAGTAGTAGTGTTACACATGTTACTTGGGAACTATATTAAAAAAATCCTCTTTTTAAATTTTTATAAAAATACTCCGTGAATATTTCCCGAAGTCACCTCTTAAGATCCTATAGAGATTGCTTTCACTGCTTTTATAGACGGCTTATGTAACAAGGACTATACTGATAAAAATTGGTATTAAAATTGTTCAATTGTTGGCCGGGCGGTGGTGGCGCACGCCTTTAATCCCAGCACTCGGGATGCAGAGGCAGGCGGATCTCTGTGAGTTAAAGGCCGGGCTGGACCGATAGCCTCCGAAACAATACAGAGAAACCCTGTCTCGTAAAAACCAAAAAAAAAAAAAAAAAATTGTTCAATTGTTATTGCTCCATATTTTAAAAATAAAACAACTTCAATACGTAGGGCAGGAGGTTTAAAAAATACTAAAAAGAAAGTATTTTGGCAAACCGTTATTAATGATGAGAGGCCAAAACTAAAATTATAAGTAAATGCCATTGAGATTAAATGTTTTAATGAACACTAAAGCTGATGTATGATCTTGGAATTCCAACTGACTGTAAAGGTAAAGAAGTCTCCACCCAGCTCTTAGGCATTGGGATATTATCTCAGGTGAAACAAAGTGTGGAGTGGATGAAATGTACAGGGCCCAAAAGGCAAGGGTATTAAAACTGTGGCTGATATAGCCATGAATTTATGGGGAGAAATTTATTACAATGATGGGAGTTCAGTTCATAAAAAGAAAGGATAGATTATTCCCTTCATAGTGAACAAAGGTCTCTTACGTTTTATACTGACACAGATAAATTAGAAATAGCTGGCTAGAAGGAAGGAAATATCATTAAAGTAATTCAAAGTCCTTATGATTCAGCTCAAAAGTCAGAATTATATGCCATTCTAATGGTTTTATTAGACTTTAATAAATCTCTTAATATAATTACTGATTTTCAATAATGCAGAAGAGGTTGTGTTATATAAAGAAACTGCTGAACTTATTCCTGATAATTCCAGAAATAACTTTTTCTATTTGCACAACTGCAGCAAGCAACCTGGGACAAAAATTATCTACTGTACATCACTCATATTTGGTCTTAAACTGGATTGCTTGGGCCATTAACAAAAGGAAATAAAAAATGATCAATTAATAACAGGAAATGTGTTAAAAGCTTCAGAATTTCATAAGAAACATCATGTTAATAGTAAATGCTTAAAGAAAAAAATTTCCATTACCTGACAACAAGCTAAGGAAATCATAAAAAAAAAAGTTCTTTGGGTAATCAAGTTTCTTTATCTGTAGGATTTAATTTTGAAAACACATACACACACACACACACACAAATAAATAAATAAAATTTGACAAATGGATGTATTTCATTTAACAGAATTTAGAAATTTGAAATTTATTCATCACCCCATTGATACATACTCTGGGCTCCAAAGGGCATCTGTCCTAACTTCTAAAAAGACTGATTCTATAATTAAACGCTTATTAGAAACAATGGTTGTAATGGGTATACTGATACAAATTCAAACTAATGTCCCAGCTTGTTTCCAATAAAATAAAACAATATTTTTGCATTTTATCACGTAAAACACATACCATATAATCCTACAAATCAAGCAATTGTTGAAAGATTGAATCGTACTTAGAAAGGAGATGCTTTTTAAACAGAAGGAGGAGATGAGGACCTCCCCCACTGGGATAGATTTCATAATGCTTTACTAACTTTAAATTTTTTAAACGCTAATGAAACAGGGGCAGCAGATGCATTTGATGAGTCACCCTGGTTCTTCTCAAACGATTTGTGATTTACAGCAAGAAATTGAGGAAACTTTTACAAAAAGTTACCTGACACGACAGGAATGGATGCTATGGAAAGCCTTGCAATACGATAGTCTCATTCAACCCTGTAAATCACTTTAATAGACTGCTTTGCTTTTCTGATATTCAGCTTGAAGCTTAAACCCCAATATCAGTCTCTGGGTCTTCCATTTTTCGTGTTACAGGTCTAGTTTCTATCCAGACGTAGAACTCTCAGCTCCTTCTCCAGCACCACGTTTGCCTGTGTGCTACTGTGGTTCCACCATGACTAAACCACTGAAACTATAAGCCAGCCCCAATGAAATGCTTTCCTTTATAAGAGCTGCCATGGTCATGGTGTCTCTTCACAGCAGTAGGAACCCTAACTAAGATAAAGGGTTTAAGTCCCTCATCAAAGGACACACATTAGCAGGTTGCATTAAAAGACAAGGCTCATCTATCTGTTGACTGCAAGAAATGCATCTTACCATAAAAGACAACCTCTTAGGGCACTATGTGAATCCACCTTCTTGAGGGGTGGTCTTAGCCAGGTGATTGACAGCCCAACTTGATTAACACTTATATTCTGAGTGTCTTTGAATGTTAGGTCTCCAGCCACAGACAGAAGGAAGCAGCTTTTCCTTAATGAGCATCAGCAGAGCTCTGACCAAAGCTACTGCAACGGGACAAGCAGAGTCTAGCGAGCAGTAGAGCAGTGGGGAGTTTCTGGTGTTATCTGATAACGAGTTTGCAGCTGGCGGGCTGGTGGGAGCCAGTGATCTGGGAAGTCAGGACATCCTTAAGACTCAACTGAGGGTTGAAAGGTTAGACCCTGAGAGGTGCAATGAATGGACACTAAGGGGACCGAAGGTAGCCCATTATAATTTGATCCTAGATCTGTAACTTTCCAACCCTCCACCCTAGCAAAATTCTAATCAGTCAACCAGTCTTGTAGAATCCTTGACACAGGGGTGTGACTTTCTCCACCCTCTACCCTAACAAAATTCTAATCAGTCAACCAGTCTTATGAATCCTTAACACACAGGTGTGACTTTCTCCCTGGAATCTTCAGTTCACAGTACCAAGAGCTTGAGAAGATTACAGTCTCTGGGAGGTACTTAGCTAGTGAATTTCTGTGTCTCCCAACTGGTCACAACAATGAAACTTAAATCCATATTCAGGTATTTTGCTTGCATTTACTGAATAAATGCATGTTCACAGCTATCTTTGTTTTTAAAATGAATATGTATTAAGAATGTTTTAACTTTTTTTTTTAGGAAATTTCCCAATGGGCATGGGAAGAAAGACAGGGAGACAGACAGACTGACCAACCAAGGAATTGAACTTCTTCCCTCTTTAGCTACTGCCTTTCACAGGAAGAGTAGAAGAAAAATTTCCTGCCCGTAAAGTCAAATTAACCCCTTTGGTTACCATAGCACCCCCTCCCTGAATTGATATCTCCTTATACCACATTTTTTTCTTACCCTTTAGAAAATGCCAGAAATGATTAGGGAGGAGACAGAGAGAGTGGCCTGGGCATCCTGAAAGGTAAAAGCTCCATGGCACTGAATTCAATCACCCCTTTATTATGCAAATATATTCAATCACCCCTTTTATTATGCAAATATATTCCTATTGAGTCTACCTTCCATGCATAATTAAATAAAAACTCTTAGGATAAATGAAGCACCGATGCAGAAATAAAGGCTCAAAATTTCTCGAGTCCCCTCTCCTCAGAAGCCAACTAACTAGCTGTCTTCCACACAGCCTCTGTTGTTTTCTTTAAAGCCTGGTCCCTATTCCCTGGGGAAATTCTCTTTTCAATTATTGTTCCTGCCCAAGCTGAAAGCAAAACCAACATCCTCCCTTTCTTTAACACTAACTTTATCACTCAGGACCAGACAGACCTGTGTTTCCCACTTGAGAAAAGAAATCATGGCTTACATTTTTACCCATCGCTTCCTGTGTACCAGGCACTGGCCCAAGCTGTCTCCAGGTGGGCTCTTGCTCTTACTACTTTTTTTTTCACAGGTGAGCAGCCTGAGACTTGCCCAGGATGTCAGTCACTCAACTAATGTCAACACCAGAACTTAGATCAGAGGTAGGTTCAAAGTGCTGACCCACAGTGCACCAGTGTATAGAATCCTATAAGCATCGGGCCAGGAACTCAAGTCTATATATAAAAAAAAGTTTAATTGAGGCATGAGACCCTGGGCCCGACCTCCAGCCCTGCAAAAGTTCAGTAAATACACTAGGATGGAGTACATTCAAGGTGTATGATGTGACGATTTCGTGGTATGTGTGAACGTCTTGTTCTGTGTCTGTGTTGCATGCAGAGTTTTTCTGGACCCTGAGTTTCCAGAAGCAGGACCACACACAGAATATCTGAAACAAATGGATGACTAGACACCACTCCAATTAAAGGGCATGGAGGTGGAGTAAAAGCATCTGTACTTTGAGATCTAGTCTCAGTCAGCCATGGCTTTACAGTGGACTGTTGTGTAGCCATTCTCTCCAAATAAGAAGCATTTCCTCCTGGAGAGAGAAGCTATGGAGTGGATAGAGATCATGTCCATCCTCTCAACAAAGCATTCATTACATAATGCTACCCCTTGGATGTTTAACAGACTCAGTAAAGCATCTAGACAATAGTGGCTGAAGAGCCGGAACAAAAGTACCACATGAGTGGGTTAAAGGACATGGCCAGGAGCCACAGACTCCTGGGTAAAAGTTTCAGTGCCAGAGGTGAGCTCCCTCCCTATGAGTTCACCTTCCTCAAACAAGACATCACCACTGGTGTCGGGTGCCTCCCTATTGCTGGAGGCACTGAGTTTTGGCATTGTGCCACAAAGTAGGATGAAGTCTGCTGGGGAAGAATTGCCATTGACAATCCTTTCCAGCTATGGATTCTGCGTGCTACATTCCCATCATGCAAGGCAAGAGGTGTCCAATGGTGTTGTAGTGGCACAGCTGTTATGGTTGCAACTAACAGCTTTCCTGTTGCACGGTAAGATCTACTCTACAGGAAGATACTCATGGTTAGTTCTACAAGAAGAAAACAAAACAAAACCTTATGACTAAGAAGGCCCCATTAGGGAAGCTGATATTGTTTTGTTAAGCAGGTGTGGTGCACCTTGGAGGTGAGGTGGCAATGAACCAGAGAACATCTGTATGGTAGGGATCTATAATCCAGGAACCCAGGATCATGAGGTGCAGGAGAAACTGGGATTCTGAGTAGTAAAAGAGTTTATAAGAGCATCTCATGAAGGCTCCTGGGACAGGCCATTGTCACACGCTTATGACATTTGAAGCATGAAGAGGCTCCTGGGCCACATACTGAGACCCTGTGTAAGGAGTCTTTCTTTAGACTGCCAGTTCCCAAATAATAACATGGGAACGTATTAGCTATGAAAGCTTGGCCTTAGCTTAGGCTTGTTCCCAACTAGCTTTTATAATTTAAATTAACCCATTTATATTAATCTATGCTCTGCTTGTTACCTCTCCTCATACGGTACGTCTGACTTCCCTATGTTTCACAGAGAATTCTGCCTCTATTGTTCCCAGGGTTCTTATCTCTCCCCAGAAGTCCCGCCTATCCTTTCCTGCTTGTCTATTGGCCATTCAGCTCCTATTAAACCAATCAGACGGGGCTGTAGCTGAGACACATTTTAACAGTGTGCAAAAAGATTATCCCACAACAACCCTATCTTAAAACAGGTGAGCTCCCAGGCTCCTCCCTCCATTGTTCTGGGCTTAGCTGAAAGAGTGGTTTCCTTCGACCAGTAGACATTGACACATGTAGCACAATTGGAAGTGCAGTAAGTAAGTATGTGGAATAATAAGGTCTAGCTTCCTAGGTGGTGAAAGGCCATGTGAGGAGCACTGGGGTGCCCCAGCCAAGGAGCTTAGCCTGACTAGTAGGCAGGCAATGTTCTTGAGGACACCTTGGGTTTCCCAGCAACCATGTGAGTACAGGTGAAACCTGAGTAGTGAAGTCTTGCCAGCTACAGGACTTGGGAAGAACAGACAAGTGGTTGTAATGGTTTGTTGTGCAGCAGTAGACAGACTGTCCACGCATTGGAATAAGCACCTTTTGAGGGGAAAAGATACTTCTGGAAACCTCACGCTGACATCCAAAAGACCAAAGAGCAGATCAAGCCCAAAGCAGAGCCCACTGTGAGGCCCCAGATAGCACCTGGGCTTTCAAGGCTCTGTTCACCTGCAATCCTCTCCAAACTGTGTCTGTGCAGAAGAGCTGTGGCCTGGAGGACAGCACCGGGACATCTTGGTGGTTAATGTGCGGACAGAGGCTGGCCCTATCCATCCGCACACTGGTAGAAGGTAGGCTGAGGGCTGGGCCGGGAAGGAGATGGAGGTGGCAGGCAACCAATGTGTTGGCCGGGGTGCCCTGGCTCAGTGCTCTCCCTGACTCATCGTGGCTGGTAGATCTTAAGCTTGTCTTGGGCCCCTCCTGTGAAGTGGGGAGTTCTACAGCAGCCACTCATAGGCTTGTGTGGGATGAAATGAAGGGCTCTCTAGGGGGAAATGGTAACTTACCGAATGAGCTGAGTGTCTGAAAAACGGGGTTCATTGGTGGGTGAGATTTACACGGGAGAACTGTGCTGATGTCTGGCTTGTACAAATAAAGCCTGTCTGAAGGTCAGAGGATGGAGCTTGTCACTAGTTAAACATAGAGGTCAGGAGGTCTGTACAGACAGACAGGAAGTGAGTTGGCTGGGCAGAGACGGGAAGTGAGATGGCTGGACAGAGAGAGGATATAAGCGAGAAGATACAGGAACTCGCTTTTTTCTGCTGGGAAGCTAATGAGGTAAAGGTGGCTTTGGCTTGCTCCTTCTTCTCTCTGATCTCAGCATTTTCCTCTATATCTGACTCTGGGTTTTTATTATTTAGACCCTGTAAGAGAATACTTGTCAGTAAGCTCAACTCAGTGCTGGATCAAGTATCGCTGTGAGGGCCTTAATCTACTTTGGAGTATTGCCAAAGTCCGCGAAAGACTTTCTGGTATGTTTCTGTCACTGTAAGTTCTCAGAGAT